>NW_028073751.1:1191908-1791908 GCF_014824575.4 Sturnira hondurensis
CCCCCCCATTTTCTACCTTCCATCTATGTTACTTATTTTCTGTAACTTCTCCCCCCTTCTCCTCCTCCCACTCCCTTGTTGCTAACCCTCCATGTGATCTCCATTTCTATGGTTCTGTTACTGATCTAGCTGTCCTCTTGGTCTGCTTTTGTTTTAGTTGTGCTTGTTAATAACTGTGAGTTTGCTGTCCTTTCACTGTTCCTATTTTTCATCTTCTTTTTTTCTTATATAAGTCCCTTTAACATTTCATATAATAAGCGCTTGGTGAGGATGAACTCCTTGAATTTGATCTTATCTGAGAAGCACTTTATCTGTCCTTCCATTCTAAATGAAAGCTTTGCTGGATAGAGCAATCTTGGATGTAGGTCTTTGGACTTCCTGACTTGGAATACTTCTTTCCAGCCCTTTCTTGCCTGTAAGGTCTCTCTTGAAAAATCCGCTGACAGTCTGATGGGAACTCCTTTGTAGGTGACTGTCCCCTTATCTCTTGCTCCTTCTAGGATTCTCTCCTTCATTTTAATCTTGGCTAATGTAGTTCTGATGTGCCTTGGTGTGTTCCTTCTTGGGTCCAACTTCTTTGGGACTCTCTGAGCTTCCTGGATTTCCTAGAAGTGTATTTCCTTTGCCAGACTGGGGAAGTTCTCATTTATTATTTGTTCCAATAAGTTTTCCACTCGTGGCTCCTCCTCTTCCCTTTCTGGTACCCCTATAATTCGGATTTTGGAACGTTTAAAGATGTCCTGGAAGTTCCTAAGCCTCTCTTCATTTTTTTTGAATTCTTGTTTCTTCCTTCTTTTCTGTTTGGTCATTTTTTTCTTCCTTCTGGTCCACTCCCTTGATTTGAGTCCCAGTTTCCTTTCCATCACTATTGGTTTCCTGTGCATTTCCCTTCATTTCCATTAGTTTAGCTTTCATTTGTTCCTCTAATTTGTGACTAAAATCAGCCAGTTCTGTGAGCATCGTGATCGCCAGTATTTTGAGCTGTGCGTCTGAAAAGGTAGCTGTCTCTTGTCCCCTTAGATTTATTGGCTCTAGGGCTTTGAGCTGTTCTCCTTGAGCCATAATGTTTTGGTCTGTTCACACCTGTTACGTATGAGGGCCGGAGCCTTAGGTGTTCATCAGAGTGGGGCAACTCACTTTGCTGGGTTGTGACGCTGTATGTGGGGGCGGGGTCAGAGAGGGGCAATGGTGTTTGTTCTGCTCTCTCTCAGATTTCTCTCCCCTATGCGGCTTCCCACAAGCAAATTGGGCCCTTCTGGTGCTGGTTCCCATGTGTGTGGGCTTGTGCACCCTCCAGGACCCTGTGGGTCTCTCCAACAAACTCTCTGTGAGCCTGGGAGCTTCTCCCGTCACCTCAACCCAGAAAGTCTTTCCAATTGGTGCTTTCAGGGTCTAATTCCTGTCGCTGGGGCCCTAGCCTGCTCCGTCTGTCTCACCGCTCGCTCCTTCATCTGGTTTATCTGTGCACAAATGTGTGACCGGGATCAGCTAGCTGCTTTGCACCCTCACTGGGTCCCCCCGTTGCCACCCCATGCCTGGGATCTGCCAGCCACAGCTTGCAGTCTGTCCTGCCTGACCCTGCTCTGCCCCTGACTCTGCCCCTCTTAACGTTCTGGCTGAAAGGTTCGTTGTTGTTGGACTTCCATACAGTTTAATTTTCTGTGTTTTGGCTGTATTTTTGTTACTAAAACTTTGTTGTCTTTAAACTTGGTTGTGTGAGGAGGCACAGTGTTTCCACCTATGCCTCCATCTTGGCCGGAAGTCCTAAAATTCTAAATAGAAATTATAACCACATAGAATTTCAATATGACTGTTTATGCTATAATTTAAGTGAATGTAGTGTCAACTCAGAGCTTTGAGAAATTTCTTTTTCATTAATAAGTTTCTTATTTTTGGTGTACATATTTCTTGAAATAATAGGACAACTAAGAACAATAATCTTCGCTTTATTTTGTAGGTGACAACTAATATTTATAATATGCTGTTTGCTGGTATTAACTAATGTCACTCACAGAAGGATCTGTAAGAAAGGATGATCTATATAAAACTTGCTGGTCCCTGAGCCTTTGGGTGCGCCCTCTGTTGGTGAGATTGGTTCAGCCCAAGTGTAGGGCAAGCTCCAAGGCAAAGTCTGGATGCTGGCAGCCTGGGCAAATCTCCAAATTGTCCAGTCAGGACTGGGTGAGCTCTTTGATATCATGTTGTCCAAGTACCCTACGTTACAATTGAGAAGGAAACTAGGGCTCAGAAGGGAAGGGAGTTAGTAGCAGAGATAGAGTCCTGGCTAGATCCTGATGAGATCAACTGTCCCAGTTTTCCCAGAATGTGGGAACTTCGGTGTTAAAATTGGGCAAGTCCAGGGAAAAATAGGATGTGTCTTGGTTCTGGCTGTCCACTGCTTTTTAAAAATATCTTCAGGAAGCTGCATCATTCCCTGCTGATCTCAACCAAGCTCAGGAAGAACTTTCATCTATTCCCTTTGACTTTCCTTTTCAGTTTTACACAATTTTTAAAACCATATTCTCCTGCTTACTGCCCACTTCTCTTCATCCACTCTCTCTTGTTTCGTCTAGGAAAGCTGAGTTTGCAGGGCAAGCAGAGTTGCAGTCATTTAGGAACTAAAACAGAGTGATGTCATCTCTAGAAATGATTTCACCCAACTTATGCTTCTGAAGGGTCAAAATGACACCCAGAGAGTGAAGCAGTGTCCTTCACATCCCATGGGAAGTAAGAGCTGGCCTCTGAGTAAGTAGGTAACTCCCGGAAAAGTGTAATTTTAGAGGCAGGGTTGGCTCTGACTGCCTCCTCTACATCAAAAACCTCTTCTTCCTACCTATTCAAGCCAATGATTCCATCATTAGTTTCATATCAAATTTGAATTCCCCTTGCACAGGTTGGTAAACCAGTCGTCTGTCTCCAAATGAATGGCTTCCTCAGAAACTCCAAACACTTCCCTGACTTCCCGAGGCAGTCATCCTAGCCTGTGTGTGCACAGCTCTGGCTTGTACGCTCATGAAGTTGTTGAAGACCCAGCTCTTCAACAGTCTGCATTCTCACCGCATGCATTCCCTCTGCGTCCCCCACAGGACAGGGCATCTCTCCACCAAGTACCTTGTAGGGCCACATAAGAGCAGTGTCCCACAGGATAAAGTGTAAACTCTTCTGCTTACATGCGGAGATCTGATTTACTAAAAGGACATGCTCTGGAGGACAGGGCCTTGGTCTGTTGATTCACAGATATACTCCCAGCACCTAACCTGGTGCCTGGTACACATAGGTACTTAAAAAATAAGTATGTTGATCAGCTGATTCAACTCTTTCTACACACATTTATCACCTAAGACTTCCTGGCTACCCTCTACTCACAAACGTTAACAACTTGACCTTGCACATACACTCAATGGTCAGAATTGTCTGTTGCACCTTGGTTCTTGTACTGTTTACTCTGGAGACTTCCTTCTTTCATGTCCAGCCCTCCTCATCTGCCCATCCTTCAAGCCCTATTTCTACTATGAGACTTCCTGAGGAGTCCAGCCCAACATGACCTCTTTTGCCACACGGCAACTGTATTCACCACTCAGCTGGCCCTCCACCCCTCCACTTCACTTGTCCTGGGATTTTCTGCACAGCCCTGGTGCGGCAGCTGTACTCTCTATTATCCCCCTGCCTCCTTTGCTGGTGTCACATCAGTGAGGACCTGTCCTTGGCCCTGTGCTCTTTCTTTCAATTCCCTCTCTCCAGCACCCCAGGCAATCTCATGGCTTCCACTATTTCCTCTCCCTAGTAGATACCCAAATCTAGACCTCCAGAATTCTGTCCTCTCTCCCCTGCTCCTGAGCCAAATCTCCAACTACCAATCAAACATTCCCATTGGGCTCTGCTGCCATCCCCTTTATCTCTACATGAAGCTCTGACTTCCCAGGTGATACCATCACCCTTCTCCCCAGTCACTCAGAGTAGAAAATGCTGAGAGTGAGCTACAGTTTGGGGATAAGGGTGAATGGGAAATTAAGTACCAGGACTGTCAGTTCTTCTTGAGAAACATCTCTGAATCTCTTCCCCACCCCCATTCTTTGTCCACACAGCAACCAGAGTGATCTTTTACAAATGCAAGCCAGATTCCCCTCCCTCCCCACACATCCACTTAAAACCAATGACCTCTCATCACCCCTAGAATAAAGGGCCCGAATGAGCTGGCTCCTGTTGCCTACCTCGGCTTTCTCAGCTTTCCCCTCTCCTCTGGACTATATAGCAAGATCTCAGCCCTGGCTGGCGTAGCTCAGTGGATTGAGCGCGGGCCTGCGAACCAGACAATCGCGGTTCGATTCCCAGTCAGGGCACATGCCTGGGTTGCAGGCTGGTTCCTTGCAGGCTAACTACCAGCAGGGGATGCACAAAAGGCAACCATACATTGATGTTTCTCTCCCTCTCTCCTTCCCCTCTAAAGATAAATAAATAAATAAAATCTTTAAAAAAAAAAAGATCTCAAAGAATCTGACCTTGGGGTTCCTGTGCTAAGGAGCCTTCTTTCCCTATTGTTTGCATGGTTGACTTCTTGTCTTTAAGAACCTGCTACAGCCCTGGCTGAGTAACTCAGTTGATTGTTCCATACACCAAAAGGTTGAGGTTTGATCACTGGTCAGAGCACATGCCTAGTTTGTGGCTTCAGGTACACGCCCTAACTGGGGATCGAATGAACAAATTTTTGATGTACAGAACAACACTCCAACCGCCTGAGTCACCCAGTCAGGCCAAGAATTCCTAATTTTGATTTAATATAAAAATTAAAAGAAACAGGTATATTGATACATAGTATCGGGGAAAGATGTCCATGACATAAAAGTTTAAAAACCAAATTGAGCCCTGGCTGGTGTAGCTCAGTGGATTGAGCTCGGGCCTGCAAACCACACGATCGCGGTTCAATTCCCAGTCAGGGCGCATGCCTGGGTTGCAGGCCAGTTCCCAGCAGGGGACTCATGAGAGGCAACCATACATTGATATTTCTCTCCTTCTTTCCTTCCCTTCCCCTCTAAAGTTAAATAAATAAAATCTTTAAAAAAATAAATAAATAATAAAAACCAAATTGAGGATAACAGCACAATTTTATTTTTAAAATCATATATATATGCATTTGTGTATGCGGAGAAAAAAATTCACACTAAACTTTTCATGATGGTTACTTACAAGGGAGTGGGATGGGGAAGACTCTTATTTCTTACATTGTATGCTTCCACGTTATTTAATTTGTTTTGGTAGCAAGCATGAATCACATACTGTTTTTAAAACCCATTTATTCATGTGTGTATATCAAGTATTTGTCTTTTGGTTGATAACTTTCTCATCTATATCTTATATCCACAAGTTTTTCAAGGTCAAGATTATGTTAGAAGGGTTACTGTACACCCACCCCAGTGCCATCTCGGAGCTGTCCACCCATTAGGCAGGTGCTCAGTAAAGGCTGAAATTGAGGTATTGAATCCCACATGCAAGCAACAAAGAGCCTGGTGTACCACTCCCTGCCACCAGATGGCAGGTCTCCATCAGAAGTCCTCTTCTATGGCAGTGTTTAATTACCCTCACTCCCCCTCTAACCTTTCCACAGGGTACTTTATCTCACTGTGGTAGTATTATAAACTAGTTATAGTTTTCTCTCTCAGATCAGACTGAGAACTACTTCAGGATAAAAATATAAACTAAGGATAATTTACCTTAGATCCGTAAGTGTCAGTACTGGTGTGAACTCAGCAGGTGAATGCAGGGCCCAGCAGAAGTAACACCTGCCTGAGTGTGGTTGTTAGGATAATAATATGAGTGTACTAATTGATAGTTTTAATTTGAACATTTCACCTAAAATGTCATATGGTGTGATAGCGTGTGACATGATACAGGATTACATACCTATGATTTTGTAATAAAAGATTTTATAATAAAAAAGGGGTGTTATTTGTGCCAGATCCATTTTTAGAATGAGTAAATGAATGTATATTTCTCTGAAAACTAATAAAATCCCACAATTATCTCCATACTTTCTTTCCCAATGATCAATTAAGAAAGATTAATTGGGCATTTCTGTGCCCTACCATGTATCCAGAGATGGGTGTTTAGAATGGTGAAAGAATGAAAGGTATAAGCAAGGGGTTTTGTGCCGATTGAAATGGGAGTCTCACTGGAGGAACCCCTCCAGCTCCACACCTCCTTAGGCTAATGGTGAAGATGGAGCTTCTGCCACCTGGACATCTCATTCCGATAAGAAAAATATGCTGCTCTCCTTGGAGAGAGCCCTATGTACTAGGGATTGACAAGGCCTAGCCCTCGGGAGCTTCCAGATTGATGATGGAAACACACCTTCCAACATGAAACAAATCTAGTCATGGCTTGCAGACCTAGCCTCCTGAAGGTACCCCAGCTCTCACAGGCCCATGCGTTCAACAGACCGACCACCAACTGTTCCCTTTCCCATTCAGGAGGGCCTCATCTCCTCCCCTCACAAGGAAGCCCAGGTCTGAGAGAGAAATGGAAGTATTCTACTCTTCCTTCTCTGGGCATGTTGTTGAGGAAGTTTGCAAGTCACTGAGACTAAATTGAGGGCCAAAGGGAGAGTCAGGAGCTCAAGCAGCTGTGGCATTTGGACTGGAAGTCAAGTATCCCCGGGGGGCGGGAAGAGACAAGCTTCCAGGGAGGAGGGGTAAGACCAGAGATGGAGAATCCCTGAGCTCTGCTCAGTGTCACAGCTCAGGGGAATATGCATGGAGGCCCAATCTCCCCCTTCCCACCCTCCTTATCTAATTAGCAGAGGAGTGTAAAAAGTCAGAAATCCTCTCTCTCTCTCTCTCCTGGCATTCTCCAGCCACCCTCCACCCTTCTACTCCACACCTTCTCCCAAATTGCTCTGCAGTGGAATTAGCCCCTGTAGGCTCAGAGCCCTGGGAGAAGCCTGGAAAAGAAAAGTGGGAGAACATGGATTTGGGGAGTTTAGTGAAAGTGCACACTTGGAAAGAAGTGTTGGCCTGGGATGCACACCATCATCATCACAGAGTGACCAACCATCCTGGTTTGCCAAGACTGTCCCAAACCACTGGAAACCCCCAGTGCTTGCTTAGGACTCCTGGAATCTCAACATTCTCAATATCAAAGGTGGAAGGGAATTTGTCCCTTCCCAGATTCTTTTGATCTGGTCCCACCTCCTTTCTAGCTCCATGAATACCTTTCCATAGGTACCTGGATTTATTTATTGTATTCTACTTACCATCTTCTACCCTTCATTATAGTTAGACACACATTACCTCCTACTTACTGAATTCTAAGCTCCTTTAGGGCAGGTAGCAAGACCTATAGCTCAGCAAGACTTATAGCCTTATATGTGATTGTAACAAAAAAAATGCATTTTGTGTTAAAGTCCACAATGTAGGTTGCATTTTATCTCCCAATGGCCTAGGGGCAAGACACATGGCTCTAATGGTTTGCTTGAATGTGGTTCCTGGCTTTGAACACTGACTATTAAATTTTCCAGAATTTTTCAAACTGGTTATTAAACATAGTTGTTACTATACTTGAACAACAATTAAATAATTTTGTAAAATAGTTGTTATTAACCCTGGCTGGTGTAGCTCAGTGGATTGAGCACAGGCCTGTGAACTAAGGGATCATGGTTCCATTCCCAGTCAGGGCACATGCCTGGGTTGCAGGCCAGTTCCCAGCAGGGGACACACGAGAGGCAACTACACATTGATATTTCTCTCCCTCTCTCCTTCCCTTCCTCTCTAAAGATAAATAAGTAAAATCTTTTTAAAAAATAGTTATTATTAAAAATTAAATTATATAAACCTACAATTAAATAAATCATATTAAAAGCAAAGATAAGTACTCAAAATTCATCATTTCCTAGTTATTTTACATCTTACTATTAGCTATACTCAAGGTTATTTACATCTGTTGTTTCTACTTTTATGGCAGAAATACTGTATGATGGATGATGTGCTACTGCTCATTTCTTCCCAAGTCCACGTTGGGAATTTGAAATTGGCCATGGTGAAAGTATGTAAACCATGAAAATCAGCAAACGCTACCAATTATGGCTTCTGTCACACCAAAGCTGGTTGCTGAAATCTACCAGCACACCACTGGTTCAGGGACACTATTTTGTCTGTCCTGTCATGGGCCCACTCTGTCTCTATTGTCATCTTCTGCTCTAGTTTTCATTCCAGATTTCCATTCTGGAAAGAGAGAAAGCAAGAGTTCTATCATCATTAAAAACTAATGGGATAATAGATCTGGGGTTAAGGAAATGGATGCACAGGTGGACTGCAAATGATTCGTAGGCTAGAGTGGAGTAAGCTCCTTTCTCTGGCTCTTCTCTCCTTCCAGGAAACTTGTGTCCACAATGAAGGACTGCTGTCAGTCCAGCCCATATGTCCTATGTAGACAGAGCCAGAAAGGACTCTGAAGGAGGTACTGATTGCCCTCCAGGTATCTATCTTATGGGTCTATCTTGATGGCCAACTGAAGGATTCAAAGATAACTAAGATGATTCCCAAGCTGACAGGTAGGGAAGGCAACAGTTAACCATTCCTGGCCTACAATTACCTGGGAGATTAATAGATGCTGCAAATCTTAAAATTAGGATTGAAGCATTCAAAAGAGTTGGGAAAATGTTTATAGGTCATTCAACATTCAACATCTTCCCTACTCCCTCATTTTACAAATGAAGAGACTGAGTCCATTTAGTAGTTAATAACTGGCCCAAGGTCACTCAACAGATTAGAGGCCAAAACCAGGACTCCCCATACCTGGAGTAATGGCCTTTCCTTAACATCTTAAGCTCCTTTTAAAGAAATTATATGACCTTTAGAGAATCTGAGCGGGATCTAGCACACTAACTTCTCTGCTTCCTAGAAGATAAAGGAAGGTGTTTATAGAGTACTAACTAAATGCCTGGTGCTACGAGGGACAAAGAGGAATAAGACTCAGTCTATCAAACAGGAAGTGAATTTGGAGTCACTCCTAAAACTCTTTCATGGGGTGTGAGGGGACTTCCTTAGGGCTAACATGAGCCCTGATCTGACCCCACAGTGAGTAGCATGGAAATCAACCCTGCTGTCTTAAGAAGTTAGAGCTAAAATTAAATTCCTGATCGGAACTAGTAGGAAACAGAGGATGGGCCACTGGGACAAACTCAGTGTGCTTTTTCCCCAAGTGACTCAAGCCCCCAATGTCTCTTTTCCCCAAGGAGAGAAGCCCACAAGCAAGCAGAGGAAGCGTTTGTTGGGCTGAGGCAGAGCTTTAGCCCATCAAGGACATTTGGCATTTGTGACATTAGTACCTATGCTTCCAGAAAAATGAAATTTAAAAAAGGGCATAAAAAATAGGAGCCCAAATTTCTTATTAGATTCAACATATCTAAAATTATTTCATCAAATGGTTATACAAATTTCTAAACATTTTCATTTCTGCATTTACCTTATCAGAAAGATAACAGTTTGCAGACTGACACCAATCCTAACTCATACTTTGAGTTGCCCCAAAAAGGCCTGGGGACTCCTTCACCCTGATCCCCGTCAGTTGAGTGGAAGCCTAAGCTCTGTTCCTCATCCAAATCAGGTCTGGGGTACTGGGAAGTGACCTGGAAACCCACAGTCACACGGTACTGAGTCAGGACTCCGACTTCCCACTTGTACTTCCCTCTGAACCCCAGCCTTAGGGAAGTGCTAAGGAAAATCTACAACTAAGGGAAATCTCTACCCCTTCACCATAATCCCCAATCCTACCTAATGGCACCTCAGGTCCCTACTAGCAGGCAAAATTATTCATTCCATCATTTGCTCATCCATCTAGTCATCTTCTTAAGCACTACAAATCTGAAGTGAATCTAAAAGACAGATTCCTGCCTAAAGGGCCGATGTCCTTGAAACAAAGTGGTATGAAACAGAAAGCCACCAGTCTTTTCAAATACAGCCCTGGGTGCCCAAAGGTTGATTCCCACATACACAAGCAGCTAACAAACTGGAGATCTAATTCTCAAGTACAAAATGATAGACTATTAGGAATGAAAGAAATTTCATTCTTTCATTCTAGTTTCATGTCATATGAGAACTTACTTTGGTAGAATGTGCTAGAAGGCACTGTTGCAGAGATGACCTCTAAAGTGTTTCTGCTTCATGGTCACCAAGATAGGAGGCAGAAACAGTGCACCTCCTTACATGGGTTCCCTACATAATTGTTAACACCTTAGAGATAAAGGCTGGGCAAGGCTTGGGGTTTCATTGACAAATAAGGACACTGCAGCTGCAAAGGACAGGTGACATCCTTTCAGGGTTAGGAACTTGGCCTGCTCCAGGCTACAAGATTCTGAGAAATGAGCCCTCAAGCAGGAAGAGACAGAAGTCTGACTTGTAGAGGAAAGATACCTCCAGGGTGTAAAAAGACTTCAGACCCTCTGTCAGCCTGGGAGGGGAGAAGGGCTGGAAGGGTGAGGTGGGGCGGGACTTTTCTTGAGGCTTTGGGCTGAGTCCCTCCTCCCTGGTCCCCCATTGGGTCAATGGCTCCAGCAGCCCTGCCAGTGAGGGACAAATGAGAAGAGCTGTTGATTTTTCCCCCTTGGCCATTCAGAATTTCCCCACATAAATACTGACAAAGACCCTGCCCCTCCTCACTTTTTCTCTGGATTTGTCCCTGGGCTGAGTCTGGTCCCCTACGGGTGGGCAGGGACATGGGGGATCTGTTTATGCTCAGGGTGGCTGTGGGCATATGCTGTGCCACCTTCAGTGCCTCTGCCTGGTAAGTGCTTCCCCCCAATCCTTTACTCCCTGGCAAGGAAGCCCTCATTATCTCAGCCCTGTTCACCAATGCCTCGCTTTTTCTCTTTTTGGTAGGTCAGTGAACAATTTCCTCATAACAGGTCCCAAGGTAGGATGTCCCTGACTTCTGTTTTCCCCACCCAGCTTCCTAAGGGAATTCTTCTAGAGAAGGAAAAGAGGGGAGGGGGGAGAGTGCCAGAAGTCCTTCACCCAGAGGGGCCCATGCCTATTCCTTAATGGACAGCTAACCCATTTAAGTCCTGCTCCCCACACTCCTGATGTGACAACCTGATCTGAGCCAGGGCTGAAGCTCATAGTCCTTTTCCTTTGGCAAGGCCTACCTGACCTACACTACCAGTGTGGCCCTGGGTGCCCAGAGTGGCATCGAAGAGTGTAAGTTCCAGTTTGCTTGGGAACGCTGGAACTGCCCTGAAAATGCTCTCCAGCTGTCTACTCACAATAGGCTGAGAAGTGGTAAGTTTGTGTACCTGTGCAAGGGGATATAGGTGCATGAAGATGGGTTTGTAATATGTGTGAGTGTGTAGCATATATGTGCACAGTGAAATAAGAGTTATCTGCTGACCCACCACCTCTTGTCTGTGTAACATTGAGAGAATTACTTTCCTTCTGTCAACCCGTTTTGTCATTTTGTCATAACGCCAGCTCTGTTTATCTCACCAGGAATATTGTAAGGGTTGAAGGAGGTGAATACAAAGGTGTTTCTATACAAATGTAATTACTGTATTTGTTTAATGCATGTCTGTGTTTGATATTTGTACATACTTATCTTACACTGATTTGGATGAAATAAAAATGGGGAAAAGGCTCTGTGTTTGCAGCCTCTGAGGGAGTTCCCCATCTGCCCAGCTGTCAAAAAACCCCAACAGCTGAGGAGCTGAGAGATCACACTGAGCTGTGCCTCAGGCGGGGTATGTGCATGCATGGGGGCGGGGGTATTCGTAAGTATGTGTAGCAGTTTGCATAAAAGTCATTTACACAGGAACCATAAAGAGCTGCCTAAAAAGAGTTGGGGGAAGGAGTAAAGAAAATGGAGATAAAAAGAAACATCTCTGTGCGTTATACAGAAAAATGAGGAGTATGTGGAAATGAAACGGGACAATCTTTATAAAGAGTTTAAGAAGATACAAGCTTAGTACATGGGAGCTCTCAGTACATGGGAGCCATGATCATTATGATTATTACATAGCCCTAGTTTCATGTCAGAAAGAAGAAAAGGCCCTTCTGTTTTTCCTAAGACAGCCTCATGGCCCTAAGTCCTCACTGCCTGGGATCAAAAGCAGTGGCTAGTGACCAGAGGCCTAGGCTGGGCTTCAGGAGAGAAGAGCCCTGGCCCCAACACCACACACAGCTGGAGAGGAACGTGGCCTTGGCCTCATTGCTCTGTTTCTGGGTTTTACATTCCTTCCCTCTCTGTAGCATGGGAATGCTCATTCCTGCCTGAACAAAGATGAAGTAAGGAGATTCATGTTGTTTTCTCAAGTGTAAGAACATCCTCTTAAACCCAAAGGGGGCAGAGGACCAGGGAGAGAAACAGCATTGCTTCTCCAAAGCCTCTGCTTTGGGTCATCAGAGTCCATGTTCCCAGTTCCCCTTCTCTCTCCAAAGCCACCCGGGAGACTGCATTCATTCATGCTATCAGCTCTGCTGGAGTCATGCACACCATCACCAAGAACTGCAGCATGGGCGACTTTGAAAACTGCAGCTGTGATGAGTCAAAAAATGGGAAAACAGGTAAGCTGGGCTTCCAGATGAGAGGAACAGGTGAAGAGTACAGAGCTACGTGCAGACTAAAGTCTTCCAGGGAAAGGCTGAGGGAAGCCTTTCAGGGGCACAGCTCCAGCTCCCTCAAACCTCTGGACTCCAAGAGCAACTTCATGGGTGGGAGGTCCTAGACCTAGACTCTCCTGAGAGCTGAGCCAGGGTCCATGATTCCAGGGACAGCACGTAGCACAGAGCTCTAAAACAAGGCGTCTATAAATGAGGAAGCCAGAAACAGTTTAAAGCTAACCCTCATATATCAGGGTTTAAATGGCTTGTCCATAATCCAGAGCACTCAAGTATTTGTCACCTAAGACTTACTCAGATTTCTCACTGATAAGGGAAGAGGTGACTCTAACAAGACTATTAAAGGGCAATGGTGCAGAAGTCCAGAATGTCTGACCTAAGATGAACCTTTGAGGTTAGCTAGGCCATCCTCAGTGTGTCTGCTTTCACTGTGGGTATAGAGACTAATTGCTGAGAGCTGGGAAGTACCTGAACTGTGGACAGTTGGCTTTGGAACAGGATTCCCCTGCCCCACCCCAAGTACCTCCATTTCTCTGTCTCACCTTTAGCTGCAGCTTTACATGATTCTAGAGCATATGGGAATGGCTTGGCCATGCCAGCCAACATGACCATGGCTCTTCTCCTGGGACTTGGTAGGGAACTGTATGCAGAACTTACTCTGTTCTTATGTGTAGGAGGCCATGGCTGGATCTGGGGAGGCTGCAGCGACAATGTAGACTTTGGGGAAAGGATCTCCAAACTCTTTGTGGACAGCCTGGAGAAGGGAAAGGATGCCAGAGCCCTGATGAACCTTCACAACAACAGGGCGGGCAGGCTGGTGGGTATAGGAGTTGGCCAGTCAGCCATCAGGCTTGGTATTGGCAACAGCTTCATATCTGTACAGCCCTTCACAGCTTACAAGAGCTATCTCCTATCCAAGTTTCATTCTCACACCACTCAGCAGGACTGGGATGACTCTCCCACTCTCTGGATGACAAAACCAGTTAAGGTCAAGCCAAATGGCTTAGCCAAGGCAATACGACTAACTAACAAGCATCATAGCCAGATAGTGAACTCATATCTTCTAGTCTAGTCCCTTTATCACTACCCCTTGTGCTCTGGCCCCTCCGCAGGCCTTGCTTCCATGACTTAAATTTTTAACCCTTTCAACTGCATGTTCTAGGAAATTAACAGGAGCTTATCATCCAGCCCCTGTCTTAAAGTCTGTCTCAGCTTCAAGGGATTGGGACTGACCTAGGTTTCTCTGGAGGGTTTATTCTCTGCTGAGACTTCTGGTGGGGTAGCAATCCCTGGAGTATTCTGATCTCAGATCTGGGAGCAAGTTGGATTTAGAGCCAAGAGCATAGAAATTTCCCTTTGAACCTATATTTAGATGTTCTGGTTGTCCAGGGCAAAAGGAAGAGGTCTTCAAAGCAATTACAACTATGGATAATTGCTTTGGGGTAGGGGGGGTCCAACTCCAGGAACTTCTTTCCCTCTGGGAGAGGGTCCAGAGCACAAATCCAGCTCCTCACAAATACTCTATCCCCCAGCTTCAAAACAGTAACAGTGCCAATGACCATATTTTTCTCTATAATTTACCAGTACTTTCTTGATCATCCTTATTCCAATTGGGCAGATAAAGCTACAAGCTCAACAAGTGATGAAGTTTGGGCCTGGAGACTAGGTTTCCAGTAACCTTTTAAACACTTGTCTGGCTTTCCTTAAGAATTTCCCAGGGGAGCTTTAAAATCACCAGTACCCAGGTCCTGAAACCCTTGAACACTCTAATTGATAAGATCTGAAGGAGGGCCCAGGAATACATATTTTTCATGGCCTTCCCCAAGTAATTCTGATGTTCCTACAAAGTTAAGAAGCACAACCCTAAAATATCCTATTTAATTGCTAACTTTTGGTCTTCCCTACCCAGAGCTATTCTCTCATTTGTTCTCTCTCTCTTTCTCTCTCTCTCTGAAGACAGTGAGAGCCACTATGAAAAGGACCTGCAAATGCCACGGCATCTCAGGGAGCTGCAGCATCCAGACATGCTGGCTGCAGCTGGCTGACTTCCGGGAGATGGGGGACTACCTAAAGGCCAAGTATGACCGGGCACTGAAAATTGAGATGGATAAGCGGCAGCTAAGGGCCGGAAACAGTGCCGAGGGCCGCTGGGCACCCACTGAGGCCTTCCTTCCTAGTGCAGAGGCTGAGCTGATCTTTTTAGAGGAGTCACCAGATTACTGCATCCGAAATTCCAGCCTGGGTGTCTATGGCACAGAGGGTCGGGAGTGTCTGCACAACAGCCACAACACATCCAGGTGGGAACGACACAGCTGTGGGCACCTGTGCACTGAGTGTGGCCTGCAGGTGGAAGAAAGGAGAACTGAGGCCATCAGCAGCTGTAACTGCAAATTTCACTGGTGCTGTACAGTCAAGTGTGACCAGTGTAGGCATGTGGTGAACAAGTACTATTGCACAGCCTCCCCAGTCAGTACTTGGCCCCTAGGCAAAGGCAGCACCTGATAACACCCACACAAAATTATTGCTCAACTGAATGACAATGGAGGGGGATACAGCTTCTCTGTTGGAGAAAGTAGATTGGATAACAGTTGGAAAGTAGATTGGATAACAGTTGGAAAGTAGATTGGATAACAGGGTTGGCCTGTAGTCCTCTTGATATCTGTTATACATGGGAAAATTGAGGCTTAAGACTATACAGCATACTCTTGACAGAGCTGAAATGAGAACCTGGGCCTCCTTATCTGGGCACAGCACATTTCGTCTTCCTACAAGGTACTTCCTGATGTTTACATCTGTACTTCTGCAGCTGGTTTGGTTTGGAATCCATATCCAGAAGGACCTTCCAATACTGTTCCCTGCAAGTTTCCGACCACATTCAACACAGCTGTGCTGAAGAATCAGAAGGAATGGAAGCAAAAAATGAAAGAGTTCTGTCTGGATTCCCAAAGGAGCAACTTCCCCATATTCCGCCTGGCTCCAAAAAGACCAGCTACAAGTTCATGCAGATGAGTGGGCAGAGACAGATACCTGCCTAGTGAGTGGGCGGCTTTCGGGTGTTAGGTTTTTCACCTGAGTAATGAATGCACTTTTGAAAAATTCTTCCCACCCAACCTGGGGGAAACCAGGAGCCAACGTAACCTGAGGACTTTTCCAGCTCAGAAACCATCTCTGGGGCCACGGAGAAGTAATAATGGTACGAGAGTCCCAGTAAGTGGACAGGTGACAACAACTTATCCAGACCCCAGAGAGATTTACCTGCAAAGAGCTGTAAAATGACTCTATTTTGTTATTTTCCCAGACTGGAAACTGAACTTTATTTTGTAATAAATGCTTCTAGAATGTATATCCAGCTGAGACCTTTTATTTCTCCCTTTGGAAAACTTAGGATCAGAAAAGGAATAGGAAACCCTGCTTCTGTGTTCCAATTAGGCACAAGGCTAAGGGAGACACTGAGACTATCCAAGCCCCTGATGTCTGTATTCAACAGATAATAAAACTGAAACTAAGGAACTGGCCAAGAGGAAAACAATCCAGACTCCCAGATTTAAAAGGTCTTATTTTAATGCAACCAAAGCAACTTGAGGAACAAGGAAGCCCTTTGAACTTGAACCATATTCAAAGTGTGTTTACATTCTTAACTTGGGCTTCCTGGGGAGTCTGTACACCAAGGACCTGGGCCCCAGGGCAAGAAACTAGGAAAGTTGTGGATTCTGCCTCCCTCATTTGCACTTCTACATCTTCCACTGGCAATCTTTGGGGGAGGAGTAGTTTCCCAAAAAGACCCTGGGGACACAGCTATGGGTGTCCTAAATCTGAAAATTTCAACCTGGGTTGGGGGAGGGGCTCTCCTCTTTGCAAAGCCCAAGCATAAATTATTTTTTTAAAATACCAACAGGAAATAACCAAGCCTTATTTTTTTTTGAGTGAAAAGGAAGGTAAGATGTTCATTGAGAAAGTTGGTGTCTCAAGAGAAACCATAAGCAGGTACCTTTAGAGTCCACTCTGGTGTTTTTAAAAACCACAGACGCCAGAGACAAGAAGAAATCCATAAAAATTTAGCCTATGTCAAAAAAATGGAACATTCCCTCTATCTCCCTCATTCTAAGGAAGGTACAAAAACACACTATGGTTAGCAACAGAAAGGAAATGTGGGGGGGGGGGGGCGCGGTGTAGAGGTAGTAGATTCGGGAATGGAAGAGATGCTACCTAAGCACAGAACTGTGATGAAAAACAGGCAACCAAAAGATTGTTTCCCTGTGACTCTGAGAAATAAAAACACATAAAGGTACATGGTCTTGAAGTTAAGCCCTCAGTAAACAGGTGCCAAAACACCCATCATGACACCTGAGTTGTGATGCTGTGTGAGGGAAATGAACAACCAGGATTTTCTCCTTTTATTCTGAACTAAATTTCCAACCAAATAACCTAGGTACCTGCTGCTTTGACATTTTCCCCAGGACCTTGCTGACATTCCCAAATCATCTTAGGGGGGATTTTCAGAAACAAAACCATCCCTGCTGCCCTGTCCAAACTGTCATTCAAGAATAAGATGCCTTGTGTTTTCTGTGGATTTATATCTGAGGTTTTCACTAATGAAACCGAGAGCAATTGGGAATTCCATGAAAAGTTTGTCAACTTCCCCCAAAAGCCCATAGTCCCACTCCTTCCAAGCCTCATTCATCTTACCTTCGTGGCAATCAATCACATCAACCAATCCTCTCACAGGGACCCTGGCCCAGGAACTAAAGGAATTCAAATTTCTCTACATCCATCACCTTCCTGTCAGGGATTCATTCCAAGGCATTACAGTGCCATTCAGATTCATTAGTTACCACCCTGCACCCCTTCCCTTTTGGTTCTCCCTTAACAAGGGGGCTATCATTAAGGTGACAGAACAGTAAAACCCCAATGTTCAATAGGTTCAGGACCCAAGACAGGGAGATTGGCCACAGTCTGCTGAAAGAGGAGTCAATTCAATGAGGGAAACATGCCTATGAGCCTATTCCCGTATTTTAGTAAATCCAGACACTGCACTTCACATCACCTAGAGAAAAAAGCCCGTATTTTCTCAGTCTAGATTAAAAGGGAGAATATATTTATGCTTGTCGGACCCCTACAAATGTTTTCCTCCTTCTCCTCCGCCTTCTTTTCACTTGACTTTCGCTGTGTGTGGAATTAGGGCTCCTTTTCCTAGAGTTTCCGATGGTCCCCTGCCAATCTCCTCAGGGCTTGCTGGTGGGTTATCATACAGGTAAGGGTGGAAAGGAAAGGACTGAACTCCTACTAAGTGTCATGAACTTAATATATATTATCTCCTTTAATCCTCCAAACAATCCAATTAAAACGTTACAATTATCCCCCTCTTACTACTATGGAAAGTGGTTCAGAGAAGGTAAGCATCCAACCTAAAGTTAAACGCAAGGGAGATGGATTTTAATTCAGACCTGCTACCAAAACTCTGCATGCACCACTTGCACTCCAGGCACTCTGGGAGCCCAGGGATCTCCAGCCATAATCTTTACAGTACTGACAGCTTTGTAGAGTGACTACCATTCATATGCAGTGAAAGGTGTCCTCTTCCTCCCCGCTCTGTAAATAGGAGAGTCACATTTCTCAGCCCTTCTCCAGAATGAAGAAACCTAACTTTTGACTTGCAAAGGCCTTCCTTAGAATGATAAAGTGGATAGCCTGATTCCTGCTGACTTGGGAGGGCCGAATCCTGGTTCTCAGGGGGTGCTCAGTGAAAAAGGCTACCCATTATGGTCTATATTAGAGGTCAAAGTTTCAAAAGGAATGCCAAAGGAGGGGTGTTTATTTTAGAGGACAAAGGAAGGAAAAACAGGATTCAGAGAAAGACAAATTTCTAGCCCCAGATCACAAACTACCCACAATTCTTGATCACAAAAGACAGTGATTTAGAGTCTAGATGTTTGTATTGGGAGAAAAATGAAATGAAAGCTAGGACCAGAGCAAAGAAGAGGTTAAAAATATTTGGTAGGACTAGAGCTCCAAACCACCTAAACCTGCAGCATTCCCTACACTGGAGGAAAGCTGGCGAAGAGGAGAAAACTATCCCACTCAGGATCGCCAAGTGAGACAGCTAAAGACATAATACTAGGCTCCAAGGCCTTCAACACTGTCTATGACTGGTGCTCTGCTCACCCTGTCAGGCTGCCCTTTTCATCAAGAAAGTGATGCATGATGACCAGTGGGAAGCAATAAGGAAATTAGGCCAGGGCTGTAGGAAGCTTCAGACTGAACTTGGCCAGAGAGGGAATAGGGAAGCTATGAGTAATGAAAGTGGGAATATGGATAGGAGGGTGGGTGGGATGTTGGTTAGGGAAAGGCCCAGTGGTGCATCAGGTACCCAAATTTATTCCCATGTTCTTCTCAGCTCCTCAGGTACCTCTGCAGACCTAAATGGAACTTGGTAATCCTGAGAAGATCCCTTGTCATTTCATCATCAAGAACTTCTTGCAGCCTATACCAGATCACTTGATTCAACCACCTGCTTCTTAACGGGAGAGCTCCCAATTCAAAGCTGAAGAGAGAAAAGAAGTACATTGTACAGTGTTCTGAAATACCATTAAAAGAAGGAAGCCAGTCCTTCCCCACCTGGGAGTGCTTATTAGGACATTTGCTGCATGTCTAACCTGAATCGGCGCTGCTATATTTCAAGCCTACCAAATCTTCTAGGACTTCTCATGGATTCAGGCCTTCGAACACGTCTTTTCTCCAAGCTAAGAAACCCTAATTACTCCAGTTTTCCACTAGTTCTCTCTCATACTCTTCCTCAACTGTCTTCAAATGCACCTCCTTTCAGTTTCTATGAGGAATTTGTGGGGTGTGAATCCTTCTCAAGCCTCAACTGCCATCACCTCTTTGTCCTCAAGTATCTGAAGAATCTACCCATCCTGTCACAGAACTCTGATGGTCCTATCAAGTTCCTCTTGCATTTTCTACTTGTCCAAGTTCATCTCTAACTCCCTCCATTTCAGCCAAGTAGTCTTTTTTAAAAAATTAAGTAATTAATTTATTTTTCAGCCAAGTAGTCTTGATTCTCAGCTCCATCAGCTGGGACCTCAATCATCACAGTCCTCCTGTGCTAGGGGCTTGAGGTGGTGTGGGTGCAAGAATATGAACTTGACAATCAGGACACATTTCTTTCCCTACTTTCAGCTGTGGAAAAGTTACATACTCTAAAGTTCCAGTTTCACCCTGGCCAGGTAGCTCAGTTGATCAGATCATCATCTGGTACCCCAAGGTTGGGGGTTTGATCCCTGGTCAGGGCACATACAAGGATCAACCAATGAATGCATAAATAAGTGGGACAAAATTTATGTTTCTCTCAAATCAATAAATTTTTAAACAACATTAAAATTAAAATTCCAGTTTCATTTCTCTGCTAATGACTCCTAAATCCCCATCTTTGTGCAAGCACTAAGCACCATGACTCTGTTATTTCACGGGCAATTTCTACTTGAGTGACAGAATTGATTTTCTCTTCTGACTTCTCTGTTTCCATCAGTAGTTAATGACATTTTCAGTGCCTGAGGCTTACTTCTGGGTCATCCCTGATGTCTCCCTCTGCTGAACCTTTTGTATTTAGTCATCTTTCTTCGGTTTGTCCTCCTCAACTATTCCCTCCTCTCCATTACCTTTGCCTCCCCACTGGGCTATCTCTTGTATTTGTACCTGACTATCACACAAACTCAATAACTGGTATTTTGCCTCTCAACTCTCTACCTAACACAGTGTTACCATATTTATCTAACAAACCACATAATTCAATTCATCATGACCTGATTTTTTAAAAAATGTGCCCTGACTGGTGTGGCTCAGTGGACTGAGTACCAGCCTGGGAATCAAACCGTTGCTCATTTCAATTCTTGGTCAGGGCACATGCCTAGGTTGCAGGCCAGGTCCCCATTAGGGGGCGTGCAAGAGGCAACCACACATCGATGTGTCTTCCCCTCTCTCCTTCCTTTCCCCTCTCTCTAAAAATAAATTAATTAAAAAAATAAAATAAAAATTGCAATCCTAGGAAATAAAATCCTAATTCTTTGGCCAGACAGTTTAAAAATTATATTGTCTTTTTTAAACTAGATTTTATTTATTTATGTTTAGAGAGAGAGCAAGGGAGGGAGAAAGAGAGGGAGAGAAACATCAATGTGTGGTTGCCTTTCATCTGCCCCCTATTGAGGACCTGGCCCGCAATCTAGGCATGTGCCCTGACTGGGAATGGAACCGGTGACCCTTAGGTTCACTGGCACTCAATCCATTGAGCCATACTGGCCAGGGCTGGCCAGACTTTTTTTTTCCCCACAATCAAAACTTTATTGAAAAACTGACACCAAAATAGAAAATCATTGTTGTATACTTACAAAATTAAATAAAATTACATTAGCTTGGCAGATTAAGTAGAATTACCGAACTAATAAGGCTTTCTGTAATACAACACAAATTCAGGAAGCTGTGTTGCTTTCTTCTAAATGAACACCCTTCTGTGAGTCTAGCCTTTCCTCCTGTCAGCTGGCACAACACTGTTAAACAACTTACACAGAGAACCACTGTCTGAGTGTGGCTGAAAACTGTGGTGATCTTGTAGCTGCCTGGACATTTTACATCCATGAAATAAGAATTTGGACTTTGAACTAGTCGTTTCTTTTTGTTTTTCTTTTCCTCTTCCAAGACAGATGTAGTAAATCTCTAGCNCCCTTCTGTGAGTCTAGCCTTTCCTCCTGTCAGCTGGCACAACACTGTTAAACAACTTACACAGAGAACCACTGTCTGAGCATGGCTGAAAACTGTGGTGATCTTGTAGCTGCCTGGACATTTTACATCCATGAAATAAGAATTTGGACTTTGAACTAGTCGTTTCTTTTTGTTTTTCTTTTCCTCTTCCAAGACAGATGTAGTAAATCTCTAGCCAAAGGCATGTTGATCACTTCACGAGGCCTGCTGTCCAGCTCTCTGAGGGGACACCCTTGGCAGGCACCACGTGATCAGACACTGGGCATCCACTTCCAGGGTGGCTAGACATTTTAAGTCTCCTAAAGTTGGTACTGTCCTACTGTAACATTAAAATCTTTTTTTCTGGAATGGGAGTAAAAGACAGAAAACTGTACTTGAACAACAATTAAAAATAAATTAATTTTTAAAAAGAAATGAAAAAAATTTGTTCTATTAATATATTCTCATAAAATTCAAACAATTTAGAAACAAGACAAAAAGCAAATAATCACCTTCATTCCCTTCTCCCCCCAGCCCACTATCCTTCCCAGAGATAACTGCTCCTAACTTGCTTTTCCAATTTTACCCCTGGCTTCCTCAGTTCCAGACAGGCCAGGTTATGACAGTTCCTTGCATATATTGTTCCTATGCAATGTCTGTATCCCAGTTGAGACCATTTCCTTCTCTGAAATATCTTTGCCCTACCTACAGCCTCTCCAACCCCAAACACTTCCTCCTTGAGGTTTATCTGCTCCTTGAGATTGCCTGCCTTTTGTTTGATAGAATCCAAATATCACTGCCTTTGATATCTAGGCATTATATATTTTTCTACACCTCAGCAATAGGGCTGACAAGTCTCCTCAGAAGGAGGGTCATATCACCCCTCTCAGTGCCTCTGCAAGCCTCTTATAACACTTTGCGTGTGGTGGGTGATCAGTGCTCTCCTGACATCTTGCCCAAAGGTGTTATGAAATATTAGAGGAAGAGGAGGAGACCTTAGAAATCATCCCTTACAATCTTCTCACCTTTCAGAAGAGGGAAAACAATTTGCCCAAGGACATTTGGATACTTAAAGGTTAAGCTGAGAATAGATCTCAGGCCTCCTAATTCCAAGTTCAAGCAACCCCTAGATCCTCTGCTTTGGGGGGCTCTATACTAATCTTAGGATCAATCAGCTGGGCAGTAACTCAGACAGGTACCTGATGGGGAAGAGCTTGGATATTCTATATTTAAAAATGAGAGAGAGAGGGAGAGAGAGAAAGAAGGAGGAGGAGGAGGGGGAAGAGGAGGAGGGGGAGGGGGAGGGGAGGAGGAGGAAGAAGAAGAAAGCAAAGGTGAAGAAGAAGGAAGAGAAGAAGGAGGAGGAGAAGGAGAAAGAGAAAGAAAGAAAGAAAGAAAGAAAGAAAGAAAGAAAGAAAAGAAAGAAAGAAAGAAAGAAAGAAAGAAAGAAAGAAAGAAAGAAAGAAAGAAAGAAAGAAAGAAAGAAAAAGAAGGAAGGAAGGAAGGAGGGAGGGAGGGAGGGAGGGAGGGAGAAGAGAAAGACATATGAGGTTCCCAAACACACCATTACCATTTAAGCTCAAGGCAAAGGAAAAGGTCAGCCCATTCCCCTTACTACACCACCCTTCGCTGCATATACCCCTTCTTCCCTTCCTTGGTATTCATCTTAACTTTGCATCACTTGAATAAAAATGTTGTAGGGTACAAAGTCAGAGTCACTTTGGCTTCTGATATTTCTGAAAACCCAGTGCTTCTTCTATTCATGGTATATGCCTGTTATCTCAAGTATACTTGTAGTTGTGCCTCCTTCCACTCTGAAAAGTTGATAATAATTGTATGGTCCCCTATTTATAGCCCACTTCATCCATCCATTTATTTAATAAATATGTATTGAGAACCTACTCAATAAGTAGGCATAGGCCTACATAGGCACAGATAGAACTAATTCAATGGGTGAGGAAGTTCTTGACATAGAGAAAGTCTCTGCCCTCATGAAGGACATATACAATGAACAAAAAATAATAAATTATTACAGACTTAGATAAGTGTCATGACAAAATTAGTGGGGTTCTTACAATAAGTCAGCAACATCTTTAGAAAAATAGTCAGAGAAGGTTCTCTGTAAAGTTGACATTTAAGCTGATACCCAAAGGATGAACAGGAACCAGTCATAAGAGCTGCAGGACAGCATATTCCAGAGAGAATCATTAATGAGCAATAAGGCCCAAAGCAGAAAACAGCTTGGAAAATTCCAGGACATGATCCAAGTTTGTTTGTTTTTAATTTTTAAAAATATTTTATTTATTCATCTTTAGAGGGGCAGGGAAGGAGAGAGGGAGAGAATATCAATGTACGGTTGCCTCTCATGTGTCCCCTGCTGGGAACTGGCCTGCAACCCAGGCATGTGCCCTGACGGGGAATCGAACCTCGATCCTCTGGTTCGCAGGCCCGCGCTCAGTCCACTGAGCTACACTGGCCAGGGCACATGATCCAAGTTCGATGTCACTGGAGCATGGTTTGCATATGGTGGCATGAGAGGAGCTTAGAGAAGTAAGCAGAGGTCAGATCACGCAAGATTCAGCAGGTTACAGTAAAATGTCAGAATTTTGTTGCAGAGAAATGAGAAGTAATTAAAAGATTTTAAGTAGTCCTGGCTGGTGTGGCTCAGTGGTTGAGTGCCGGCCTACAAATCAAAGGGAGGCTGGTTTGATTCCCAGTCAGGGCACATGGGTTGCAAGCCAGGTCCCCAGTAAGGGGCATTTGAGAGGCAACCACACACTGAAGTTTCTCTCCCTCTCTTTCTCCCTCCTTTCCCCTCTCTAGAAATAAATAAATAAAATCTTAAAAAAAAGATTTTAGGCAGATAGTGATAGGATCCTACTTACTTCGTAAGAAAATTCATACCACCTGCTTTATGGAAAGTTAACTGGAGAAAGGCAAGTGTAGAAGGTCTAAAGGCAAGGATGCAATTGTATCAGGCTAGGCAAGAGCTGATGGTGGCCTGGACTAAGGTAGAGGCAGTTAATGGAGAGATGAGGGAAGATGAACAGTATGTATAAAAGAGGTGGAACCAAAAAAATTTGTTGATGGATTGAATGTGGGTGAGTGGTCTAAGATGATTTCCAGCTGTCTAGCTTTAGTGACTAAGTGGCAGGTGGTGTCATTTATGGACATAGGCAATAAGAGAGAGAACCAGAGTGGGACTAATTGAAAGATGGGAATCAAGAGATCCATTTTAAGCATATTAACTTTGAAATTTTTCTGAGACATGCAAATAGAAATATTAAGCAGGCACTTACTTGGCTATTAAGTCTGGGAAAGCTGGATAACAAATTAGAGAAGAAATTTGAGATGGAGATGCAAATTTAGGAGTCACCAATATAGAGACAGTTTCTAAAGCAATGGGAGTAAATGAAATTTCCTAAGAAGAGTAGGGAGTAAAGGGGAGAGGGCACAGGTCCAAGTCCTCAGAAATACCACACCTTTCTTGTTAATGTCCACAAGTGCCTGAAGAGGAAACTGAGCAACTAAACCTCATTTTTATTCTGGGAATAGGTAGGTACAGACTTCTGGCAAGTAGGGCAACAGATGAACTAGCTAATCTTTGTGGGGGGCCTCCATTACTCTATTCATTCAATGAATGCCTTCTATGGGTTAGGGACTATGCTAGGTGCCTGCTGGGGATACAAAGATGAAGGGACATAATCCCTTCTAATCAAGAAGGAAAGCACACCTGTGCCTCTAATTATGTGGCGTGATAAACATCCTAATGGAGGTGTATACAGGAGCAGTGGGAACACCTGTGTCAAGGCAGTCACTATCTGTCCGGCCCAGAATTGAAGCAAAGGAAGTAATAAGAGGAGCTCTGAAGCCAGAATGGATCTCCTCCACATACACTCCTGTTTGTTTGTTTCTGTTTTGTCTTAAAACAAGTCTTGTGCTTCCCAGAATAAATGTAAAACCATGACAGGTTGGTGGGGTTAAAAATGAAGGCTTTGGTTGACAATACAGAACTGTCCTTTCCAATAAGCCTTAATCAGGGGTGGGATGGGAATGAGGGTCAGAGGAAAACATGGAAGAAGAGAGTACTTATAGGTGTTCACAAAAAAAGCAATAAAATACTTTGCCCTGAGCTGTATAGGGGTCATAACCCATATGATAAACTATCATTTAACATGAGGGGGAAATTAAAGTTTCATTTCCTTGCTTTTGTGGCACCCCTTGAATTGGGTTGATGACCCCATTCAGTCAGTCAGCATGAGGTATGCCTTACCAATTTCATTCTGCAAAACAAAGACAGTCACGGTCAAACTCAGTTGGTCAATTCCACAGATTAAGAGGAGAGCAAATCAGCTAGGAGAGCTCTGGCTGGGAATTGATGGGGTTAATCCCAGGCCAGCTTGGCAGGGAGCTTCATTAGATCTTTCAGGCCTGGCACCATGTCACTCCTCATGAGCTCCCCACACTTCCCAGTTTCCTGAGGTTGACTCTAAATTATTTCCAGGGTTTGAAGCACAGGGCTGGGCTGAGGACACGGATGCATTGCCCCATTGTGTCATATAATCTTCTTTCTCAGCCTGATTTCTTCAGACCCAGTAGTAAGTCATGATAGAAAAGTCTGGCTGGGACTTCCGGCCAAGATGGAGGTATAGGTGGAAACACTGTGCCTCCTCGCAAAACCAAGTTTAAAGACAACAAAGTTTTAGTAACAAACACGCAACCAAAACACAGAAAATTGAATTGTACGGAAGTCTGACAACAACGAACCATTCAGCCAGACAGGCAAGAGGGGCGGAGTCAGCAGCTGTCAGAGCGGGGGTCACACAGGAAAAGGTGGCCAGACCAACCCAGGCACGCAGGCAGCGGTTGGCAGATTCCAGCTGCAGGGTAGCAATGGGCGGACCCAGTGAGGGCACAAGGCGGCTGGCTGACCGTGGTCATACATTCGCGCACAGATAAATCAGGCAAAGGAGCGAGCAGTGAGAGAGACAGCGCAAACCAGGGCCCAGCGACAGGAATTAAAGCCTAAAAGCACCAATTGGAAAAACTTTCTGGGTTGAAGTGCCGGGAGAAGCTCCCAGGCTCACAGAGAGTTTGTTGGAGAGACCCACAGGGTTCTGGAGGGTACACAAGCCCCACCCCTACCCCGGGAACCAGCACCAGAAGGGCCCAATCTGCTTGTGGGAAGCAGCAGAGGAGACCAAAATTCGAGAAAGAGCAGAAAAATGCCATTGCCCCTCTCTGAACCTGCCCCCACATACAGCGTCACAACCCAATGACTGGGTCGCCCAGCTCTGGTGAACACCTAAGGTTCCACCTCTTATACATAACAAGCTCGAACAGACCAAAACATTATGGCTCAAGAAGAACAGCTCAAAGCCCCAGAGCCAATACTTCTAAGCAACCAAGAGATAGCCAACCTATCAGATTCACAGTTCAAAACACTGGTGATAAGGATGTTCCCAGAACTCGTTGATTTTAGTCACAAATTAGAGGAACAAATGAAGGCTAAACAAATTGAAATGAAGGGAAATGCATAGGAAACCAATAGTGATGGAAAGGAAACTGGGGCTCAAACCAAGTGAGTGGACCAGAAGGAAGAAAAAAATGACCAAACAGAAAAGAAGGAAGAAACAAGAATTCAAAAAAATGAGGAGAGGCTTAGGAGCCTCCAGGACACCTTTAAGCGTTCCAACATTTAAATTATAGGGGTACCAGAAGGGGAAGAGAAACAGCCATGAGTGGAAAACTTATTGGAACAAATAATAAATAAGAACTTCCCAATCCAGCAAAAAAAATACACTTCCAGGAAATCCAGGAAGCTCAGAGGGTCCCAAAGAAGTTGAACCCAAGAAGGAACACACCAAGGCACATCATCATTATGTTAGCCAAGATTAAAATGAAGGAGAGAATCCTAGAAGGAGCAAATAAGGGGACAGTCACCTACAAAGGAGTTCCCATCAGACTGTCAGCGGATTTCTCAAAAGGGACCTTACAGGCAAGAAGGGGCTGGAAAGAAGTATTCCAAGTCAGGAAATCCAAAGACCTACAGCCAAGATTGCTCTATCCTGCAAAGCTTTCATTTAGAATGGAAGGGCAGATAAAGTGCTTCTCAGATAAGGGCAAGTTCAAGGAGTTCATCCTCACCAAGCCCTTATTATATGAAATGTTAAAGGGACTTATCTAAGAAAATGAAGATAAAAAACATATACAGTAAAAGGACAGCAAACTCACAGTTATTAACAACCACACCTAAAACAAAAGCAAACTAAGAGGACAGCTAGATCAGGAGCAGAACCATAGAAATGGAGATCACATGGAGGGTTAGCAACAGGGGAGTGGGAGGAGGAGAAGGGGGAGAAGGTACAGAGAATAAGTAGCATAGATGGTAGGTGGAAAATAGACAGGGGGGAGGGGAAGGATAGTATGGGAAATATAGAATCTAAAGAACTTGTGATACATGGACATAAACTAAGGGAGGAGAATGGTGGGGGAGGTGGTATGCAGGGTAGAGGGGAATGAAGGGGGAGAAATGGGACAACTGTAATGGCATAATCATAAAATATATTTAAAAAGAAAAGAAAAGTCTGGCTGGAATCTATAGAAACACAAACTGGAAAAAACAAATTTTCTTTAAAAAATAACAGTAATTCAGCCTAGGCCAGGTAGCTCAGTTGGTTGGAGCATCAGCTCCTGATACCCCAAAGTTGTGGGTTAGATCACTGGTCAAGGCACATACAAGAATCAACCAATGAATGCATAGATAAGTGGAACAACAAACCAAGACTGAGGTCTCTCTCACTCTCTCTCTCCCCTTGCTAAAATCAACTTTAAAAAAAAAATGGTCTGCCTTTAAAAAAAAAACAAAATTTCTTAATTCCTGGGATCCAATATGTGTACCTACACAACTTACAACCTAATGAAAACAGTGAAGGTGAAAATATTGTTAAAATTCTACTGAATAGCCAGGCATTTTTTTTGCCACAATGACTAAGACATTAGAAAATAATTAGAGAATGATCCAAGTCCGTTCTGATTCCTCTCCTTGTCTAGAAGTTGCTAAAAGAACTGAGGGCACTTTAGAATAGATAAAAATCTGGAGTTTTCAAAGTTTTTGTTAGCTAAGAAAATTTCATTTTTCTCTTTCTGAATTATTATGTTTCTGATGAAAAAACAATTCTACCAGTAACACATAAGGATGATCAAAGAGCCAAGAAAATCTGTACATGCAATAAATTTGCCTGAATAATAATGGGGTTCATGTTCCAAGAGAAATTAATGTTTAATTTTAGTTTCCTAAAGGTTGTCTTATATTCTCCCCCCAAAGGATTTATTACTGCAGTCGTCTGTGACAATTGACCCAATTTGATTTTCAGGTAATATAGGAAGGCAATTTAGTTTTGTGGGGAAAGTGATGCTGATTTTGCTACAAATTTTGCTAAAACACCAGGGCCTCCTGAGCTTCAGTCTCTTTATTATAAAAAGCAATGGATTGGGATTAGATTGCCTTAGATATTCACATATTTTAAAAGTATATTCTGAGCCTCTAAATTTCTCTGTCTTGACAGTTCTGGCTTTCAAATATGTCCTGTGCCAATTGCCATACAGAGTAAATTAGAACTACTTTTGGTTTCTAGAAATTTGTAGCCTGTAAAGTAGGAACAGTCAGATGTTCCTCATGTATATATAGTCATATGATTAGGTTTCACTAACTTGAACTTTGTGATGAAGGAAGCTTATTTGTATATTATATTTAAAAAGGGCTTACTATTACATTAACCCCACAAATAAGACTATAGTTTGAGCTGCTTAGGACAACAATGCCTTCAAGTACTGCTTCTCAAGGGGCTCTCTGACGTAATGAGTGGCACTCTGGATGTGAGCCAGGAACCTGGACCATCAGCCATCAGCTTCCCGTGTGTCCTTGGGTGGGTCTCAGCTATCCTGAGTTTCATTTGCTTCAAGTATAAACAAAGGGGTTGAATTAGGTGGTTTAAAATCAAATGGCCAAGTTTTTTTTTTTAAAGCAGATGAGCAAGAGCAAGTAATAGTTAAGTGTAAATAAAGGCATTAATACCTCTAGTAATATAAAGTATGAAGGGAATTTGGCAGTGCTTTCTAGTGGTGAAGGACAAGAACCTGTGGTTATCAACCATGAAAAAGCAATAGTACAAAGCAAGTAAAGCTCCAAGTTTCACTACCTTGATCTGTACACAATAAACTCATGAAGTAAATAAACTTGATTTATACCCAACTCTTAGCCCTATGAGGAAAAGGAGAAATTTCCCATGTTTTGAAATAGCACCAAGATGTAATGGAAAGGCTTTAGAAACAGTATAATTAGTTCAAAACTCTGGCTCTAATAATGCCTGGTTATGGCCTCTACATCAAACCACTTTAACCTCAAGATTGTTTGAGAATTAAATAAGATAATATAGGTGAAAGTGCCTAACATGGTACTTGGCACATAATAAGAAGAGCAGACAGTAAGACTTCTACTAATGATGGGAACATAATCCATATGCAAAGTTAAAAATACAAGAGGTAAACAATAAAAGCTAACATCGAGTGCTTACTCTCTGCCACCAGGCAGTCAGGTACTTTTACATATATCATCACACTTAACCCTCCCAACAGCCCATGAGGTCTGCACTCTCACTAGTTATCCCAGCTTACAGAGAAGGAAACAGAAGAGTGAGAGTAAGCAACATTTCCCATAGTCACAGAGCCAGGAAGTCATGGAGTTGTGATAAAAAATTGCTTTGCTGTTTCCATTTCACCATATTGCCTACTATGTTATGTCAAAGGAGTTATTATTAAGCACCAAAGAAGTCAAAAATTAACCATGAGTAGTTCATAAGCACAAGAGATAAGAATGTATTAGAGCAAGATTACAGAATGTTATCTGTAATAACAGATTACAGGATGTTATCTTCTAGGCTAGTGATAGCACAAAAGAGTAGGAAAGGCTGCCCTGGCTGGTATGGCTCAATGGATCGAGTACCAGCCTGTGAACCAAAGGACTGCTAGTTGAATTCCCAGTCAGGGCACATGATTGGGTTGTGGATCAGGTCCCCAGTAGGGGGCACTTGAGAGGCAACCACACATTGATGTTTCCCTCCCTCTCTTTCTCCTTTCCTTCCCCTCTCTCTCTCTCTAAAAAAAAAAAAAAAAAAAAAAGAGTAGGGCCCTGGTTGGTGGGGCTCAGTGGATTGAGTACCAACCTGCGAATCAAATGGTCGCTGGTTTGATTCCCAGTCAGGGCACATGCCTGGGTTGCAGGCTGGCTCCCTGCAGGCCAACTCCCAGCAGGGGATGCACGAAAGGCAACCATACATTGATGTTTCTCTCCCTCTCTCCTTCTCCTCTAAAGATAAATAAATAAATAAATAAATAAGAGAATGACTTTAGCAAGTGTACAGAGGTAGAAAAAAGCAAGGGGAGCAAATAGTACACTCTAGCCTCAGCAGTGTCCTTAAAGTCAGGTTCTGGGGAGATAAGGTTGGAAAGATAAGCACTGGCCAGTCGGTGAGAACCCTGATTGCCAGGCTAAAAAATAGAAAATATTTTTCCTGTATTAGGTATACACTAGATACTCAATAAGTATCTGTTGATTGTCACAAAATAAAATTAATTTCAAAACTAGCTGCCCAATGGAAGTAGCAAACCTGTTTTCTTTTTTTTCTGTAAAAATTTAACTTTATTTATTTATTTATTTAATATATTTTATTGATTATACCATCACAGTTGTTCTATTCCCCCTTCATTCCCCTCCCCCCGCACACTCCCTCCCCCACCATTCTCCCCCCTTAGTTTATAACCACGTCTCAACTTCTTTAGATTCTATATTTTCCCCACTATTCTTGCCCTCCCCCCTATCTATTTTCTACCTACTGTCTATGCTATTTTCTGTACCTTCTCCCCCCTTCTCCTCCTCCCACTCCCCTGTTGCTAACCCTCCATGTGTTCTTCATTTCTATGGTTCCACTCCTGATCTAGCTGTCCTCTTGGTTTGCTTTTGTTTTAGGTGTGGTTGTTAATAACTGTGAGTTTGCTGTCCTTTCACTGTTCATATTTTTCATCTTCTTTTTCTTATATAAGTCCCTTTAGCATTTCATATAATAAGGGCTTGGTGATGATGAACTCCTTGAACTTGACCTTATCTGAGAAGCACTTTATCTGTCCTTCCATTCTAAATGAAAGTTTTGCTGGATAAAGCAATCTTGGCTGTAGGTCTTTGGATTTCATGACTTGGAATACTTCTTTCCAGCCCCTTCTTGCCTGTAAGGTCTCTTTTGAGAAATCCGCTGACAGTCTGATGGGTACTCCTTTGTAGGTGACTGTCCCCTTATCCCTTGCTGCTTCTAGGATTCTCTCCTTCATTTTAGTCTTGGCTAATGTAATTATGATGTGCCTTGGTGTGTTCCTTCTTGGGTCCAACTTCTTTGGGACTCTCTGAGCTTCCTGGATTTCCTGGAAGTCTATTTCCTTTGCCAGACTGGGGAAGTTCTCCTTTATTATTTGTTCAAATAAGTTTTCCACTCGTGGCTGTTTCTTTCCCCCTTCTGGTACCCCTATAATTCGGATGTTGGAACGTTTAAAGATGTCCTGGAGGTTCCTAAGCCTCTCCTCATTTTTTTGAATTCTCATTTCTTCATTCCTTTCTAGTTGGATGTTTCGTTCTTCCTTCTGGTCCATTCCATTGATTTGAGTCCCAGTTTCCTTTCCATCACTATTGGATTCCTGGACATCTCCCTTCATTTCAATTAGTTTAGCCTTCATATGTTCCTCTAATTTGTGGCTATAATCAACCAGTTCTGTTAGCATCCTGATAAACAGTGTCTTGAATTGTGCTTCTGAGAGGCTGGCAATTTCTCGGTCGCTGAGAGTTATCGGCTCTGGGACTTTGAGTTCTTCTTGCACCATCTTTTGGGCTGTTCGTGCCTGTTCCATAGCAGGATCGGATCCCTAGGCGTTCACTAGCGCAGGGCAACTAAGTCGCTGGGTTGTGACGTTGTATGTGGGGGCCGGGTCAAAGAGGGACTATGGCTTCCCGTTTGCTGCCTGCTGCCTCGGCCCTCACCGGTGCCTCAGCTGCTGCTGTCACCGGGCCCACGAGTTTCGTCCCACTGCGCGCAAGTGTGCCACCGCTGTCAGCCCTCGCCCCCTGGGGCCTGCGTGGTCCATCTCACTGTGGGCGAATGTGCGACTGAGGTCAGTCTGCCCCGCACCCCGACTGGGTCCAGACTGCCTGCGCGCCTAGGTCGGGGGATCTTTCCTGCCCGACCCTGCTTGCTGCTGGCTCCACCCCTCTTACGTCCCCGTTGAAGGGTTAGATGTAGTCGGACTTCCGTATAATTCAATTTTCTGTCCGTTGGCTGTGTCTTTGTTTCTCCAAACCTTTGCTGTATTCAAACTTGGTTGTGGGAGAAGGCACAGTGTTTCCACCTATGCCTCCATCTTGGCGGAAGTCCTGTTTTCAATACAGGCATTATCCACTCAACCTGAGTCTCCTGGCCAACCAGAACAGGAATAAAGCATGTTAGCACACTGTTTTTAACTCCATCACTCTGTGATATGTTTCATAATTTCACAATTGTTATAGCAGCCTATATGGTGACCAGGAATGCCACACTCACTTGAAACTAATATAATGTTGTAATCGGTGGGGCAAAAGTAGGTTTACAGTTGTGAGTATGCAAAATATTGTTTATTCTTATATCATTTATTATTTTATTATTTTCCATATGAACAACTGTAAACTTAACTTTGCCCCCCTGTATATGTCAACTATACTTATTTTTATTTTTTAATCCTTACCCAAGGATATGTTATTTTTATTTTTTTTGAGAGAAAGAGAAAGGAAGGGGAAAAGAGAAAGAGAGAAACATCAATTGGTTGCCTCCTATACACACCCCAACCAGGGTTTGAACCCACAACCTAGGTATGTGCCCTGACCTGGGATTGAACCTACAACCTTTTGGTGCAAGGGACAATGCTCCAACCAAGTGAGCCACCTCGCCAGAGTTAATTATACTTAATTTTTTATAAAAGATGAATCAGTATAGCTTACAATTAATAAATGTAAACAAAAAATATAATGGCCTTAGAAAAAAGATAAAGGGAAATGATCAAGAAGAGGGCAGGGAAAAGGATGGACTTTCAAAACACTAGAACTGTAAAGAGGAAGGAAAGCATTTATTATATTATGAAAAAGATACATGGGCTCAGAATCCGGTGAAAAGGCCAGTTCAGACAGCTTCAGAGATAGGTAACTACTGAGGAGCTGAGAGAGGAGGGCAGGCGGAGCACCCTGACCTATATGAAAGTAAAACAAAGGATTTGGCTTCCTACATACAACAGTGTGTTCAGGCTGCGGCCTACCACATTCGCACCAGAAAGAGGGCTGTAATAATGTGATTTCACCAATGGGATAATACCCTGACAATATTACATTTTTGCTTAGTTAGTATATTCTGTCTCACCATAAAGATTACAATGGTTTCAAATATTACCATTTCCACAAACTATCCATGAGAGGCATGAAGGAATTCATAATGGCTTGCCATTTATGTGTTGAACCTGTATATCTGAAAAGGTGCGAACAAGTTAAAGTGGACTAGAATTTGGGAGTCCTCTTAAATACAGGGTTTTATTTTAATTGAACTTTGAAAGAATGAAGCTTTAAAGTCAAATTTTTCACTGGGGTGTTTAGTCTGTAGCCAATCATCGGATGGTTAGAAGTTTGGCATGACCAATTCTTCACAGTCTATTTGCTAAATGACACATTATAAAAACAAGCACCACTGAAAAGGATGTGCTTGTTTCCAAAGCTGCAATCTCATTGTAGGCTGGTTGTTTTATATTGGTCCTTGTCTAACCATTTTATGGTGCAAAAGGCTCTAAACCACATATATATGTTAAAGATTCCTTGAAATGTTCTCACATTAGAAAGGACCAGAAACACTAGATAAAGACCAGAGAGGTTGTCATTCTGGCCCCAACATGAAGGCCACCCAGAAGGATCAGGATCTTACAGTCCTGATTAAGATTTATTAGCCCCTAAGATGCTTATTCTTATAAAACAGAGTCTCTCCAACCCATAATTAGAAAACTTGTGCCCAGATCCTAGTAGAAGAATTGAGAATTGTACTGAAGCTCAGTAGAGCTGCTCCCCCCACCAAAAAAAAGTTGTACACTAAAAGAGACACACATTCTGATGACAATTTTAAAGAAGGATCCAGAAATTGCAGTTTAGGTTGACCCATTGTTGGTAGTTTATATCTTTCAAAGGCTTTGTCTATTCCACCTAATTTGTCATATTTATTAGCATGAAGTTGTTCATAATATTTCCTTATTATGCTTTTAATATCTGTAAAATCTGTAATGACTTGACAATATTGGGCTGAATGAGCAGAATTAGTTTGAAAAAAAGGAAAGAGCGGAGGGTCTAAAGTGCATTTCCCCTACCTCAGCCAAGAAATGCAGACGAGGAAAGGAAAAAAAAGGATTTAAAAAAATTTATGCTAGTGATGGGGCTTTTGGTCTGATCAACTGCCCATTTGTCTGCACGCTGCTTTCTCCCCTCATCCATGCTCCCTGCCATCACGGTGCAGCTGCTGGCCAGGAAGCCTGAGGACGGGGCTCCCTCTGGAGCTGAAGGCAGTGGCACTTTGGAAAGTGCTGGCAGGGGGTGGGCTATAAAAAACAATTTGGTCTGGGAACAAAAGGCATCAATCACAGCAGAGGGTGGGAGAGAGTACTTTCTGGGTCACCTTGGAAGCAGGAAAGAAATAGACAAGCATCATTTTACTTAGTCATCTCCCCTTTCCAATGGACTAAAGGGTCTCCCTAATTTAACAGGAAAGCTACATATGATTGCTTTACAAAGATCTTTTTCTTTAGTCATGTGCTTTGGTGAGGTGGGAGAAAGCCATCTCATTTGTAGTCTCTATGTAAAATTGCCAGAAATCATTGGACTCTACCTTTAGTTAGTAAACTCTCTAAGCCTGGGAGTTTCTGAGATTTAATTAACTGTTGGGAAGCAATTACAGATCTTAAATGAAAGGTTCAAATTAGTATGAGGAATATTATTAGTGAGGGGACTAACAAAAATAAAGAATCCAAGGGAAGCACTTAAAGTCACAGAAATAGCAAAGAAGAGTTGAGCCATCTCTGGGTCAAAAACCAAAGGTTAATCAAGAATTCCTAAAGTTAGCTGCATAAGAGAAATTGCAGTATTTCTGAGCTGGGAAAGTACTTCTCAAAAGTATTCATGACTCTTTCAAATCAAGCTAGTATGTGGCACCCTTAAACCAGGGTAAATAAACAATTGCCCTGGGTTCTCCAAGCATATTCTACTCTTCAGTCCTCTCCCCTTCCCCCATACAGAAGCTGAGGTAGGTATGCCCAGGTGAGACATATTCCATATTCCTTGGCTAAGGATAAGAAGACTGGCAAGAGGCCTGGGAAGAGTGGGGCTTCACCCCAGATCCTAAACTTCTAAAGAAGTAAAGAAAAATTTAACTTTCTACTTTGTTTCAAGTTGTAAGAGAGTTTGCATGCTTGCTTGCTTTCTTCTTTAAGCTCTTTAAGTCCTGGAGAAAGGAACTAAAAGAAGTGATATATCTGGACTAACTAGGATACAACACCCAGTGTGAAATAAATGCATTAAATCACCAGCGTTTAATGATGACAAATGTGTGTACGGTACAGTTTATACCAGAAAGCAGTCTTCTCCCCTTTGTAGCTACCTAGGAAGTAAACAAGGAGTCTTCTCATTTTCCTATTCACTCTATGCTACACTTGCCAGTTCTTCACCATGAAATGGTGACCTCAAATGTGTCCAAAATTAAATAATCCTGTGGCTAACTATATTATTTTCCACTTGCATGTATTTTTGTCTATTATATCTCCAAAATATATCTCAAATTAGTCTTTTTCCCCTGTTTTTCCCTCCATAAGTGGCAGAGATGACTTCCAGTATGGAATTTTTTTTTTAAGATTACAATTCCTTTTTTTTATGATTTTATTTATTTATCTTTAGAGGTGAAGGGAAGGACAGAAGGAGAGAAATATCAATGTATGGTTGCCTCTCATGAGTCCCCTGCTGGGAACTGGCCTGCAACCCAGGCATGTGCCCTGACTGGGAATCGAACCGCGATCGTGTGGTTCAGAGGCCCATGCTCAGTCCACTGAGCTACACCAGCCATGGCTGGAATTTTTTTGTTATATACAGTGGGGCCTCTTTTTTCCACAAGAGGAGGCTCTTATGGTGAAAATGACCTCCTGAAGCTGTTGCATGGAAATCTCATTGTAAAAGCTATTTGCTTTTTACTGTATGTTCTTGGCCATCGCTCAAAATATAGCAATCTATTATTTATCTCTAAGATTTCAGTGCTGTATGAAAGGAGAGAAGGTTAGCACTCTCTGACAGAATCGGGCCTAACATGAGTACTGTGAAGGCATTAACACATGCTTCTTGGTAGCTAACCATGGTTTTGGGGAGGTTAAGATTTTATAGATCTTAAAGATCTAGAAAGAGAGAAAGAGAGTGCTCTTTCTCTCTCTGAAGCAGGCCTCTGCCTATACACTCCTCCTTCTCCCAGGAGAGTTTTCATTGTTTTTTTTTTTCTTCCTTCCTTTCTCTTTTTCTATCTTTCTCTTTCTTTCCTTCCTTCTTTCTTCTTCCTTCCTTTTTCTTTCTTTCCTCCCTCCCTTTCTTCTCTTTTTTAAATACCACTTTTGTTTTTAAACCCTCACCCAAGGATATGTTTTTATTGATTTTAGAGAGAGGGAAAAAGAGAAACATCAGTGTGAGAAAAAAACATCAATGTGAGAAAGAAACATCAATGTGAGAAACACCGATTGGCTGCCTCCTGTACAGGCACTGACCAGGAATCAAACCTACAACCTAGGTATGTGCCCAGACCAAGGATCCAACCCACAGCCTTTTGTGTACTGGACGATGCTCCAACCAAGCCACCTTGCCAGGGATTCTTTGCCTTTCTTTTTTCTAAGTTCCAATGGCCCTTATTTTGCCTCTGTAACTTGTTTCCTGAGCCCACATGGGCCACTTGGCTCACTTCTTCCAGGGTTTACTTCCAGGGCTCTGTGACTTTCTGAGTAAACTTTTGTCTGTAAAAAGAAAAAAAAGAGCTTTTCTAGCCTTTTGGTTTCATTAATTTTTCTCTATGACAGTATTTGTTTTCATTTTTTGTCTTTATTACTTTCTTCATCCTTACTTTAGGTTTATTTAGTTTTCTCTTCTTTTTTCTAGTTTAATTAAAGTGGACGGTGAGGACGTTAAAAAAAAACAGATTTTAGTTTGCCTTCCCAACACTGAAGCTAAAGGTGTTTTGAAATACAGCTGGCAGGCACATCAGTCTCATGAGGAATATATCAAAAAATTCAGATAAATGCCAGCACTGAAAACTTGCTAAACATTTTGGTCATATATAGCTTAAAGACAGACTATTAATAAAAAAAGTGTTGACAGCACTTTAAAAATGTACATCCATTAAGATATTTATCTTTTCAACAACTAAGAAGGATGGAAATGGGAGGGAGGGGGGAGCATGGGGGGGGGTAGAATGGGATGGCAGTAATAGACAGAAAACTGTGCTTGAAAAATAATAAAAATTTTTAAAAGATATTTATGTTTTTTAATTCTTTAATAAAAACTACAAAAGCAGTTACCACGAACACTATAGAAAAATTTAAAATACACCTAAGTAAAAATAAGAAAAAAGCCCAGCATAAATGCCATCATCCAGAGATTATAGATGATAACATTGAATAGGTATCCTTTTACATTTTATTAACCACATGTACACATATTTTATCAAAGTGAGAACACACTCTAAACATTCTTTGTGACATGCTTTTTTTAGTTAACACTCTTTACCCTCCAAGGCAATAAATTTTCATTTCATCTGAATTCAAATCTTCCCAGTTGTCTCAAAATGTCCTTTGCAGTTTATCTGCCTAACCCAGGGTCCAATAATATAGCAACAAGTATTGATTCTCCCATCCAAGTACTAACCAGGCCCAACTCTGCTTAGCTTCTGAGATCAGATGAGATCAGGCGCGCTCAGGGTGGTATGGCTGTAGACTAATTCTGATTATGTATCTTAAATCTCTTTTAACCAAAACAGTCCGTTTTCTCATGATACAAATTTGTTGAAAAGATCAGGGCAGCTGTCTGGGAAAACATAAATCTTCTGAATTTTTCTGGCTGCTTCTTTATGGTGTCCCTCAGGTGTAGTCCCTATATCTCCTGTTACTGTAAACTGTAAGTTTCACCTAAAGGTTTAATAACTTTAAGGTATCCATTTTGGGCTAGAACACATCATAGATGATTTGCGTATTTCAGTTTGTATCAAATCAAGAGCTCTACAATATCTGAATATCTCCTATCAATGATGTGAAAATTTGACCACTAGTTATGGTAATGACAGTCAAATCTTTACTCTTCCCCCCCACCACCTCATTTATAAATAGTTCTAAAGTAGAGCAAAGTTCAATGAAAAGTACAATGAGCCTTGGCTGTTTAGCTCAGTTGGTTTAGCATCATCCAGATACACCAAGGTTGTGGGTTCAATCCCTGGTCCAGGCACTTACGAAAATCAACCAAAGAATGCATAAAAAAAGTGTAACAACAAATCAGTGCTTCTTTCTCTCTCTCTCTAAAATCAATCAATTGAAAAAAAAGAAAGAATAGTACAATGAATACTCAAGTATCCTAGAGTAAACAATTGTTAATATTTGTTAACTTTGCTTTATCTATACATTATAAAAATATTTCTCCAGCCCTGGCCAGGTAGTTCAGTTGGTTAGAGCATCGTCCTGATAAATCAAGGTTGCAGGTTCAATCCTCAGGCAGGGTACATAGAAGAATCAACCAAAGAATGCATAATTAAGTGGAACAACAAATATATGTCTCCTTCTCCCTCTCCCCCCACTTCCTGTCTAAAATCAATAAATAAAAATTTTAAAAGTATTTCTTTCTTGCTGAAACATTTGAATATAAGTTACAAGTATCAGCTTTGCCTCTAAACAGTTCAGACTGCATCACATGAATATAATGACACTCTCCTTTTAGTCATATCATTTTGATGCTACAAAATTTAGTAATTATTCCATATCATCTAATATTTAGTCCATATATAAATTCCCTTAATTGTACCTCAAAAATCTTTTATAGATTTTTAAAAACCAAGATCCAATTAAGATCTAAGCATTGCATTTAGTTGTCTCTTTAGTATCTCTCTTCAAAATTATTTAAAATTTTTCATTTATAGTTGAGATACATTATCATATTAGTTTCAGGTGTACTCCCCAGTGATTAGACATTACATAACTTACTAGGTGATCATCCTGATAAATCTCACACCCTTCTGACACATAATTATTAGAATATTATTGACCATATTCCCTGTGATGTACTTTACATCCCCACGATGACTATTCTGCCACAACCAGTTTGTACTTATTCCCTTCATTTTTTCACCTATTCCCCCAACTCTTCTCTTATCTGGCAACCATCGAAATATTTTCGGTATCTATGAGTTTGTTTCTGTTCTGCTTGTTCATTTACTTTTTTTAAAAAGATTTTATTTATTTATCTTTAGAGTGGAAGGGATGGAGAGAGGAAGAGAAGTATCAATGTATGGTTGCCTCTCATTTGTCCCCCGTTGGGAAGTGGCTTGCAACCCAGTCATGTGCCCTGACTGAGAATGGAACTGGAATCCTTTGGTTTGCAGACCTGCACTCAATCCACTGAGCTACACCAGCCATGGCTCATTTATGTTTTTAGATTTTTTGTTGATACATATTTTTGCCATTTTGTTGTTCATATTTTTTAGTTTATTTTTTCTTCTTCCTAAAGAAGACCCTTTAACAGTTCATATAATACTGGTTTTGGGGTGGTGAACTCTTTTAGCTTTTTCTTGTCTGAGAAGCTCTTTATCCGTCCATTGATTTTAAATGATAGCTTTGCTGGGTAGAGTAATATTGGTTGTAGGCCTTTCCTTTTCATCATTTTGAAAAGGATATATTTTTGTATATTTCTTGCCAAACCCTTCTGGCCAGCAAAGTTTCCGTTGAGAAGTCAACTGACAGTTGTATGGGAGCTCCATCGTAGGTAACTGCTTTCTCTTGCTACTTTTAAGATTCTCCATCTTTCACCTTTTGCATTTTAACCATGATGTCTTCATGTGGGTCTCTTTGGGTTCATCTTGTTTGGAACTCTCTGCACATCCTGGACTTATATCTCTATTTCTTTCATCAAGTTAGGGAAGTTTTCTGTGGTTATATTTTCAAATAGATTGTCAATTTCTTCCTATCTTCTTTTTCTGGCACCCCACGATGCAAATGTTGGTATGCTTGAAGTTGTCCTAGAGGTTCCTTACACTACCCTCGTTTTGGAGGGATTCTTTTCCTTTTTGCTCTTCTGATTTCGTGTTTTTGCTTCCTTGTATTCCAAATTGATTTTTTTAAATTGATGCCCTGACATCAATTGGTTTTACTCCTATTATAAAGAAGCAATTGGGACAACTATAATAGAATAAACAAATATGAAACCAAATCGCTGATTTGATTCTCAGCTTCATCTACTTTGATTTTCCTATAAATTATTCATGATTGATCATTTTTCATGCTGAAGTTTTGAGTTCATTGAGCATCCTTAAAAGAACTTTTTAGTTCTTTTTCTGGAGTTTTGTTCTGTTCTTTCATTTGGACACATTTCCTTGTCTCCTCACTTGGCAGCCTCCCTGTGTTTGTTTCTGTGTATTAGGTAGAGCTGCTACATCTCCTGGGCTTGGTAAGGCCTAATGTAGTAGGTGTTTTGTAGGGTCCAGTGGCACATCCTCCCGTTACCCAAGCTGGGCACTTGAGGTATACCCCTTGTCAGCTGTGTACACCCTCTTCTTGTAGTCCAGTCTTAAGTGCTCCTGGCACAACAGTGAGAGAGATTTATGCCCAGGCAGATCAGCTACAGGGACTGGCTGTGACCACTGACCATTGACCTCTGACCACAATGGAGGATTAGCTGTGCAGGGGTCCCCTTACAATGCAGGACTTATTTCAACAGGGCTCTGGTGCCCAGTCCACCCCTGAGAGTGTCACTTGTGGAGGTGAAAGGATGGTAGTACTTCAACGTGATCTAAAGCTATCCACTGAGTGTGCTGGCCCTGGGGCCTTGTGAGAAGTGCAAGCCAAGGTCAGCTGAGAGGGAGAGTGTGCACTAGGTCCTTTGTCTTGAGAGTTTCTAAGGGAGGTCTTAGGGGAAGATCTCAATAGAATATTCACCAGCTGTATGCTGGTGCACCAAAATGAGATTTATCTCTTTGACTTCATCCATCTTGGTGTGTGGTTGGCACAAATGGCACTAATTGGATTTCTGTTATGTATCTCCCCGAGTAGGGTGATTTAAGCTATTTACCCTTCAGTTGGGGAGAAGTATGGGGAGGAGAAGTATAAACCATTTACTCTTAAAAGTCCAGTTAGGGGAGGTACAGTTTAGTGATTTGCTAGATGGCTGTACACTGCTTGGCAGTTTAACTATCTGTCTCAGTTTCCCTGTACCACTTGTTCTGGTTTACTAGCCTCTTTCAATACCAGTCTTGAGGTGGCTTCTAGAACTCTCTAGTTGTAGGACTTCCATTCAGCCAGATTTCAGGTGGTTCTAAACAATGGTTATTCTGTAGTTGAGTTTTGATGTGGTTTTAGGAGGTAAATATCATTTACCTATGTTGCCATCTTGACCAGAAGCCTCTATGATCTTTTTTTTTATCTTACAACAGTTCCTCCTCATTTTTTAAAAGATTTTTATTTATTTATCTTTTAGAGGGGAAAGGAAGGAGAGAGAGAGAGAAACATCAATGTATGGTTGCCTCTCATGCATCACCTGCCGGGAACTGGCTCGCAACCCAAGCATGTGCCCTGACTGGGAATTGAACCCAGATCCTTTGGTTCACAGGCCCGCACTCAACCCACTGAGCTACACCAGCCAGGGCATCATTTCTATTTGTTTTATAATGACATCAACTTTTTGAAGAGATGAGGCCAGTTATAACCTGGATTTTTTAGGGTAAATTATAATTTCTTTAATAAATAATTTTACAACTTTTAAAATACTAGTACCTTAGCACAAAAATATAATTGGGAAACACTAATCTAAGGACTATTTGATAGAGTGATCAATCATTCCATATTGCCCAGGACTGAGGTGGCTCCCAGAAAATGAAGGACTTTCAGTGATACAACCAGGAAAGTCCCAGGCAAACTAGGATCACTGACTGGTCACCCTTGGAGGGCTCTTACTAATAATGCTGAAGAAATAGTTATATAAATGATTGGTTAAAACCATAGCCTGGATCTGCCCATTTTCATTACATCAAATAATTATTTATATATTTACACTTTTAAACTAAATAGTCTGAACTGTGCATTAATTGTGCATATAGATATAAGATACATTCTTGGGAAAATATCGTGACTAAAATTCCATTTCTTACTCCTCAAACTTAAAGTAATATTATAGGAACATTGTGCATAAGCCTTTTATTACTTAATGTTACGTAATTGTTAAAATCATACCGGAAAGTGACAACCACTGCAGTATGACTGCATAGGGACAACACTAGGGCAGGTGAGAGTCTGCCAGGCACTGGGTGACTTTGTGCCTCACTGAGGGGAAGAAAAACTAAACATGGGCAAAGAACATCCTAAGAAGCTGAGAAGCAGAATGTCATCGTATGCATTCTTTTTGCAAATGTGCTGGGAGGAACACAAGAAAAAGTACCCAGATACTTCAGTCTCTTTGTCAGAGTTTTCAAAAAAGGGATGAGAGTGAAAGACTATGTCTGCTAGAGAAAGGAATATGTATCAAAGAACATCCAGGTTTATCCATTGGTGATGCTGCAAAGAAGCTGGGAGAGATGTGAAATAACACTGCAGCAGACGACAGCAGTGTTCATTAGGCTGCTAAGCTGAAGGAAAAATTTGAAAAATACATTCTTACATAAGGCTATGCAGCAAAAAAGCGAGTCATCAAGGCAAAAAAAATAGAAAGAAAAAGGAAAAGAAGATGAAGAGGAGATGGGAGAAGATAATGATAAATAAGTTGGTTCTATTTTTCTTGGTCCATAAAGCATTTAACCTCTCTGTATACAACTCACTCCTTCTAAAAAAAAACATGAAATGTAAGGCTAAGCAAGACTTGTTTTTAAACTGTATTATTATTATTTTTTTGTATAATTAACATACCACCAAATGTGTTAAATACTAGCTAGCTCTGTCCTGGTGGTATTTTCAATAGCCACTAACCTTGCCTGGTACACTTACAGGGGTTGTAAATTGGCATAGAAGTTTAAAGTAAGTTCCTATTGGTACATAGCACAAATTAGTTACCTATATATAAGGATGATAATTTTCCACCTTCCTTTGTCTCTGATGCATCATCTATGAATTAATTGCTGTTCTGTTAATTGGATACCACTTTGTAATCCCTCCAAAAAGTTGCAGTTGGTTTGTTGACATTCTAAATGCCTCTAAATAAATACAATTTTCTTATTAGAAAAAAAGAAATCAGCCCTGGCCAGATGACTCAGTTGGTTGAAGCATTATCCTATACATCAAAATGTCATGGATTTGATCCCAGGCCAGGGTGCATACCTAGTTTGTGGGTTCCATCCCTGGTCAGGGTGCATTATGTGAGGCAACCAATCAATGTCTCTCTCTCTCACTTCCTCTCTCTCTAACATCAATGAACATATTCGCAGGTGAGGATTAAAAAAAAATCTAAACCTGTATTTTACCTTAGTGTTATCTGCTGCAAAAAATACAATTATTCTTTTAAAAATTGTATGTAAGATATAATTTATTTCACTTGTAGTCACTTAAGCCCTTAGAAATTGTGATTTTTATTTCATTGTTTTTTAATTAATTAAATTATTTGCTTGTTTGTTTATTTAATTTTAGGCAGAAGCATGCCTTTTCCAATGAGATTGTACATGATTTGTTCTTTGGAGGACTTTATTTTAATGAGGTTCTTCTGTAAATGGGTGGTGACAAAGTTTAGGTTTGTTGGGATTATTTTCCAGCAGCCAATTGGCTAGCCAAATCTATGGAAAAAAGAAAAAAACCCGTAACTTAATAAACTTAACTTAAATATTTTCTTCAATATATAGTATCTCAATTTAAAACTTAAAATTTTCAAAATCACTTTAATAATAATGAAAAAGTAACCATTAAAAACAGAAACACTAAGTTTTACGGTATATAAGATTGTCAAGTATAGGCCCATACTGGAAAGCAATAAGCAAAACCATGTCCATTCACAGATGACATGATCCTACATATAAAAAATCTTAAAGAATCCACAAGCTACTAAAGCTAATAAATAAATTTTGCAAAGTTATAAGTGACAAGATCAACACAAAAAAATCAGTTACTTCTATTCATTGGCAATGAATCCAAAATGGAAGTTAAGAACACACTTTCACCCTGGCTAGGTAGCTCAGTTGGTTGGAGCATTGTCTTGATATGCCAAGTTTGCAGGTTTGATACCTGGTCAGGGCATATAACAGGAGTCAATCAATGAATGCATAAATGAGTGGGACAACAAATCAATGTTTCTCTTGCTCTCTTTCTATAAATCAATGGATGAATTTTAAAAATAAACAAAATTTGAAAACAGATAACACTTTTAATAGCACTGAAGAAACAATTATCTAGGAATACGTTTAATTAACTTGTATAACTGAAAACTATAAAACATTGCTGAAAATTTAAAGACCAAAATAAGACTGCTGGCTAAGATAGAGGCGTAGGTGGAAACTAGGAAACTCTCTGACCCCGCCCCCACATACAGCATCACAATCCAGCAACTGGGTCACCCGGTCCTGGTGAACACCTAAGGCTCTGCCCCTCAAACATAACAAGTGCGAACAAACCAAACATTATGACTCAAGAACAGCTCAAAGCCCCAGAGCCTGTAATTCTAAGCAACCAAGAGATAGCCAACCTATCAGATGCATAGTTCAAACCACTGGTGATCAGGATGCTCACAGAATTGGTTGATTTTAGTCACAAATTAGAGGAACAAATGAAGACTAAACTAAGCGAAATGAAGGGAAATGCACAGGAAACCAATAGTGATGGAAAGGAAACTGGGACTCAAATCAAGGGAGTGGACCAGAAGGAAGAAAAAAAATGACCATACAGAAAAGAATGAATAAACAAAAGTTCAAGAAAATGAGGAGAGGCTTAGGAACCTCCAGGACATCTTTAAATGTTCCAACATCTGAATTACAGGGGTACCAGAAGGGGAAGAGAAAGAGTGACAAGTGGAAAACTTATTGGAACAAATAATAAATAAGAACTTCCCCAATCTAGCAAAGGAAATACAAGAAGCTCAGAGAGTCCCAAAGAAGTCGGACCCAAGAAGGAACACACCAAGGCACAGTATAATTACATTAGCCAAGATTAAAATGAAGGAGAGAATCCTAGAAGAAGCAAGAGATAAGGGGACAGTCACCTACAAAGGACTTCCCATCAGACTGTCAGCTGATTTCTCAAAAGAGACCTTACAGGCAAGAAGGGGCTGGAAAGAAGTATTCCAAGTCATGAAATCCAAAGACCTACAGCCAAGATTGCTCTACCCAGCAAAGCTTTCATTTAGAATGGAAGGACAGATAAAGTGCTTCTCAGATAAGGTCAAGTTCAAGGAGTTCATCATCACCAAGCCCTTATTATATGAAATGCTAAAGGGACTTATCTAAGAAAAAGAAGATGAAAACTATGAACAGTGAAAGGACAGCAAACTCACAGTTATTAACAACCACACCTAAAACAAAAGCAAACTAAGAGGACAGCTAGATCAGGAGCAGAACCATAGAAATGGAGATCACATGGAGGATTAGCAACAGGGGAGTGGGAGGAGGAGAAGGGGGAGAAGGTACAGAGAATAAGTAGCATAGATGGTAGGTAGAAAATAGGGGCGAGGGCAGGAATACTATGGGAAATACAGAATCTAAAGAACTCGTGACACATGGACATGAATGAAAGGGGAGGAATGGTGGGGGAGGGGTGTGCAGGGTGGAGGGGAGTGAAGGGAGGGAATGGGACAACTGTAATGGCATAATCAATAAAATATATATATATGCTTTTAAATATTTATTTATTTATCTTTAAAGGGGAAGGGAAGGAGAGAGGAAGATAAACATCAATGTATGGTTGCTTCTTGTGCATCCTCTGCTGGGAAATGGCCCCTGCTGGGAACTGGCCTGCAACCCAGGAATGTGCCCTGACTGGGAATCGAACTGCAATCATCTGGTTCACAGGCCCGTGCTCAATCCACTGAGCTACACCAGCCAGGGCTCAATAAAATATATTTTAAAAAAAGACCAAAATAAATAAAAACATCCTGAGTTAATGGATAGTAAAACTTAGTACTGTTAAGATATCAATACTACTGAAAGTAATATGCACACTGAACACAATTCCTATCAAATTTCCAACAGTCATTTTTGAAGAAATGAAAAAGTCAATCCTCAAATTAATATAGAATTTCGAGGGCCTCTCAATAGCCAAAACAATTATGAAAAATAATAAAGTTGAAGGATCTTCTGACTTTGTTCTTCCCAATTTCAAAATTTTCTACAAAGCTATAGCAATCCAAAGAATGTGGTTCTGACATACAGACAGACATACAGATTAATGGAATAGAACTGAGAGTCCAAAAATAAATGCTGACAGGTATACAAAAATTAATTCAAAATGGATCAACAACAAAAATATAAGAGCTAAAACCATTAAAACCTTAAAAGAACACACAGGAATAAATCTTTATGACCTTGGATTTGGCAATGGATTCTTAGATATGACACCAAAAGCATAAACAAGAAAACAAAAACTAGATAAATTGGTTTTCATCAAATTTTAAAACTATGCATAAAAAACATCAAGAAAGCAAAAAGACAACCAACCTACAGAGGGGGGGAAAATATTTGCAAATCACATATCTGATAAGAGTTTAATATCTATAACATATTAAAAAACTCTTACAACTAAAAACATTTTAATGGGTAAAATCGTCTTTAATAATATGTTCTTGATTATGCTATTACAGTTGTCCCATTTTTTTCTCCTTAACCATCCACACTCCATCCCACCAGCATTCTATCCCCTTAGTTCATATAAATTCTTTGGCATCTCCATTTTCTATATTATTCTTAACCTCCCCCTGTCAATTTTGTACCTACCACTTATGCTTCTTATTCCCTGTACCTTTTCCCCCATTCTTCCCCCTCCCCACTGAAAACCCTCCATGTAATCTCCATTTCTATAATTCTATTCCTGTTTTAGTTGTTTGCTTAGTTTGTTTTTATTTTTAGGTTCAGTTGTTGATAGTTGTTTGTTGTTACTGTTCATAATTTTGATCTTTTTCTTAGATAAGCCCCTTTAACATTTGATATAACAAGGGCTTGGTGATGATGAACTCCTTTAACCTGAACTTATCTAGGAAGCACTTTATCTGTCCTTCCATTCTAAATGATAGCTTTGCTGGATACAGTAGTCTCGGATGTATCCTTGCCTTTCATGACTTGGAATACTTTCCAGCCCCTTGTTTCCTGAAAGGTTTCTTTTGAGAAACCCACCGATAATCTTAGGGGAACTCCTTTGTAGGTAACTGTCTCCTTTTCTCTTGCTACTTTAAGAGTCTCTCCCTCTCTTTAATGTTGGGTAATGTAATTATGATGTGCCATGCTGTGTGCTTCCTTGGGTCTAACTTCTTTGGGACTCTCTGAGTTTCCTGGACTTTCTGGAAGTCTATTTCCTTTGCCAGACTGGGGAAGTTCTCCATCATTATTTTTTCTAAGAAATTTTCAATTTCTTGCTCTTTCTCTTCTCCTTCTGGCACCCCGATGATTCGGATGTTGAAACGCTTAAAGTTGTCCCAGAGGTTCCTAAGCCTCTCATTTTTTAAAAATTCTTGTTTCTTCACCCTGTTGTGGATGAATGTTTATTTCTCCCTCTGCTCCAAATCGTTGATCTGTATCCCACCTTCCTTCCCTTCACTGTTGGTTCCTAATATATTTTTCTTTATATCACTTCATATAGCCTTCACTTTTTCCTCTATTTTGTGGCCATAATCAACCATTTCTGTGAGCATCCTGATTACCAGTGTTTTGAACTGTGCATCTGATAGTTGGCTAGCTCCTCGTCGCTTAGTATTTTTCTGGAGTTTTGATCTGTCCTTTCATTTGGGCCATATTTCTTTGTCTTAGCACCACCTATTACACTGTAAAGGGCGGAGCCTTAGGTATTCTCCAGGGCTGAGCAACCCACCTTCACATTATAGCGCTATATGTGGGGGAGGGGTCCTACAGTGAATAATGCTGCTTGTTCAGCTCTCCACCAGCTTTCAGTCACTTTGCCTGCTACCCACAAGCAAATTGGGCCCTTCTGGTGCTGATTCTCAGGTGGGTGGGTTTGTGTACATTCTAGGGCCCTGTAGGTCTCTCCAATGAACTCTCCTGTGAGGCTGGGAGTTTCTCCCACCACTGAAATCCCCACAGGTTTTTAAGCCAGAGGTTTTGAGGCTTTAGTTTCCTATGCTAGAATCCTGCATTGCATGGTAATGAGCAAAATCTTAAACTTGAACAGACATTTCTCCAAAAGAAATATACATATGGCCAATAAACACATGAAAAGATGCTCTATGTCATTAGTCATTAGAGAAATGCAAATCAAAACCACACTGATGCTCTGGTCAGATGACGTGCTTGGAATGTGGGACCATCCAACTATGGGAGGCAACTGATGATTGTCTCTCCCCATCTCTCTCTCTCTTACCCACTTCCTCCCTTGCTCCCCATGACTGGTGTGGCTCAGTGTATTGAGTACTGGCCTGTGAACTGAGAGGTCACTGGTTCGATTCCCAGTCAGGGCATATGGCTGGTTTGCAGGCTGTTTCTCCAGCTGGGGCCATGCCAGAGGCAACAAATTGATGTATCTGTCACACACTGGATGTTTTTCTCCCTCACTTCCTCCCTCCTTTCCCCTCTCTCTAAAAATAAATAAAATCTTAAAAAATAATAAAATAAAAAATATATCCTCAATGAGGATTAAAATAAAACAGGATGTGGAGAAACTGAAACTCTCATACATTGTGAGTAGGAATATAAAAAGCTGTCACTGTACAGTGACTGTACACTGTATGGTTACTCAGAAAGCTAACACAGAATATGACCCAACAATTCCACTGTTAGGTGTAGCCCACAAAACTGAAAAAAGGTATCTATTTTATTTTTATTTACTTAGTTTTTAGAGAGAAGGGAAGGAGAAAGAGAGGGAGGGAAACATCAATGTGTGGTCACCCTCATATGCCCTCAACTAGGGACCCAGCCTGCAACTCAGGCATGTGCCCTGAATGGGAATTGAACTGGCAACCCTTTGGTTCACAGGCCCATGCTCAATCCACTGAGCTATACCACCCAGGGCTGAAAACAGATTAGTTGTGCACCAATGTTTACACAACATAAAGCATGACAGTCAAAAGGCAGAAGCAACACAAATACCTATCAACAGATTAATGATGTATATATATATACATGGAATATTATTCAGTCCTAAAACAAATGAAATTCTACTACCTGCTAAGGACTTCCAGCCAAGATGGAGGCGTAGATAGAAACACTGTGCCTCCTCGCACAACCAACTTTAAAGACAACATAGTTTTAGTAATAAAAACACAACTGAAACACAGAAAATTGAACTTTACAAAAGGCCGATAACAACGAACCGTTCACCCAGACCAGTAAGAGGGGCGGAGCCAGCAACTGGTGGAGGGGGATCAGGCAGGAAAACTCAACCAGACAGACCCAGGGACCCAGTGGGCAGCGGTTGGCAGTTCCCAGTCATGGGGTGGCAACGGGCAGACACAGTGAGGGTGCAGGGCGGCAGGCTGACCACAGTCACACATTCGTGCACAGATAAACCAGGCGAAGGAGCAAGCAGTGGGACAGACCCTGCAGGCCCCAGCAGCTGGGGGCAGCAAAGGGGACCGCCATTGCCCCTCTTTGAATCCCCACATACAGTGTCATAACCCAGCAACAGGGTCGCCCCACCCTGGTGAACACCTAGGGCTCTGCCCCTCATATGTAACAGGTGTAAACAGACCAAAATATCATGGCTCAAGAAAAATTCAAAGCCCCAGAGCCAATAACTCTACGCGACCAAAAGATAGCCAACCTATCAGATGCACAGTTCAAAATACTGGTGATCAGGATGCTCACAGAACTGGTTGATTATAGTCACAAATTCTAGGAACAAATGAAGGCTAAACTAATTAAAATGAAGGGAAATGCACAGGAAACCAATAGTGATGGGAAGGAAACTGGGACTCAAATCAAGGGAGTGGACCAGAAGAAAGAAAAAAAATGACCAAACAGAAGAGAAGGAAGAAACAAGAATTCAAAAAATGAGGAGAGGCGGACTTCCGCCAAGATGGAGGCATAGGTGGAAACACTGTGCCTTCTCCAACAACCAAGTTTGAATACAACAAAGGTTTGGAGAACAAAGACACACCCAAAGACCAGAAAATTGAATTATACGGAAGTCCGACAACTACAAACCGTTCAACGGGGACGGTAAGAGGGATGGAGCCAGCAGCAGAACAGGGTTGGGCAGGACAGGTCCCCCAACCTAGGCGAGCAGACAGCCGGAACCAGTTGGGGTGTGGGGCAGACTGACCGCGGTCGCACATTCGCTCATAGTGAGACGGACCGCGCAGGCCCCAGGGGGCGAACCCAGTGGTGGAGGGCTGACAGCAGTGGCACACTCGAGTGCAGTGGAACGAAACGCGTGGGCCCAGTGACGGTGGTGGCTGCGGCGCCGTGGGGGCCTCGGCAGCAGGCAGCAGACGGGACGCCATTGTTCCTCTTTGACCCCGCCCCCACATACAGCGTCACAACCCAGCGACTTAGTTGCCCTGCGCTAGTGAACACCTTAGGGCTCTGATCCTGCTATGGAACAGGCACGAACAGCCCAAAAGATGGTGCAAGAAGAACTCAAAGTCCCAGAGCCAATAACTCTCAGCGACCAAGAAATTGCCAGCCTCTCAGAAGCACAATTCAAGACACTGTTTATCAGGATGCTCACAGAACTGGTTGATTATAGTCACAAATTAGAGGAACATATGAAGGCTAAACTAATTGAAATGAAGGGAGATGTCCAGAAAACCAATAGTGATGGAAAGGAAACTGGGACTCAAATCAATGGAATGGACCAGAAGGAAGAACAAAACATCCCACCAGAAAGGAATGAAGAAATGAGAATTCAAAAAAATGAGGAGAGGCTTAGGAACCTCCAGGACATCTTTAAACGTTCCAACATCCGAATTATAGGGGTACCAGAAGGGGGAAAGAAACAGCCACGAGTGGAAAACTTATTTGAACAAATAATAAAGGAGAACTTCCCCAGTCTGGCAAAGGAAATAGACTTCCAGGAAATCCAGGAAGCTCAGAGAGTGCCAAAGAAGTTGGACCCAAGAAGGAACACACCAAGGCACATCATAATTACATTAGCCAAGACCAAAATGAAGGAGAGAATCCTAGAAGCAGCAAGGGATAAGGGGACAGTCACCTACAAAGGAGTACCCATCAGACTGTCAGCGGATTTCTCAAAAGAGACCTTACAGGCAAGAAGGGGCTGGAAAGAAGTATTCCAAGTCATGAAATCCAAAGACCTACAGCCAAGATTGCTTTATCCAGCAAAACTTTCATTTAGAATGGAAGGACAGATAAAGTGCTTCTCAGATAAGGTCAAGTTCAAGGAGTTCATCATCACCAAGCCCTTATTATATGAAATGTTAAAGGGACTTATCTAAGAAAAAGAAGATAAAAAATATGAACAGTGAAAGGACAGCAAACTCAGAGTTACTAACAACCACACCTAAAACAAAAGCAAACTAAGAAGACAGCTAAATCAGGAGCAGAACCATAGAAATGAAGAACACATGGAGGGTTAGCAACAGGGGAGTGGGAGGAGAAGTGGGGAGGAGGTACAGAAAATAGCATAGACAGTAGGTAGAAAATAGATAGGGGGGAGGGCAAGAATAGTAGAGAAAATATAGAATCTAAAGAACTTGAGACACGTGGTCATAAACTAAAGGGGGGAATGGTGGGGGAGGGGGTGTGCAGGGTGGAAGGGAATGAAGGGGGAAATAGGACAACTGTAATGGCATAATCAATAAAATATATTTTTAAAAAAAGAAATGAAATTCTGATACCTGCTACAACATGAGTGGACTTTGAAAACATTGTGATAAGTGAAATAAGCCAGATATAAACGAACAAATATTCTATAATTTCACTTACATGAAATATATAGATATTAGATTACTAGGGCCTAGAGGAAGAAGGTAATGGAGAGTTATTGCTTAATGGTTACAGAGCAATTTGGGGTGATGAAAAAATTTTGAAAATAGGTAGTGATGATGGCTGTACAACATTGTGATTATAATTAATGTCCCTGACCTGAACTATAATATACACTTAAAAATGATTAAAATGGCAAATTTTATGTCATATAGATTTCCTAAAAAAAAAGAACTAGAAAAAAGATTGAGTATATACAAAAGTATTAAATAACATTATTTTGCATTTTCAACATACAATTATTTATTGTGGTACTATTGTTAAACACACAATCCATGTAACAGAAAAATGCTCAGGTAGAGAATTTCATATTAGTAAGTAAGGCTTCATAAATCAATATACAAGGAGAACTGGTCAGAAAAAAATCAATTTAGATCTTCATCTTGCATTATATACAAAAAGAAATTCCAGGTGCATGGGGAAGTTAAATATTTTTTTAATTTTTATTTATTTATTTTTAGACAGAGGTGAAGGGAGGGAGAAAGAGAGAGACACATCAGTGTGTGGTTGCCTCTCATGCGCCCTCTGCTGGGAACCTGGTCTGCAACCCAGGCATGTGCCCTGACTGGAAATCAAACTGGTGACTGATTCGCAGGCTGGTGCTCAATCTGATGAGCCACACAGCCAGGGCCAGGGAAGTTAAATATTTTTAAAATCTAGGAAAAAAGCGATATTTAGCAAAACTTTCAATGGGATAGGACTTTCTTCACTTAGATGGCAAATAAAAAGCCACAATAAGGAAAAAAATCAAGGTCTGACTTACAGAATATTATATAAAAGGCAAAATTAAAACTTAAACAGAAAAAATAATTGCAGCAAATATGATCAAAGGTTGATATAACTAATATATAAAGCATTGTTACAAAACTCCCAAGATAAGTGAACAAAAGATGAACAAATAATTCACAAAGATGAAAATACAACCAAACATAAGAAAAAATAGTTTAACCTTACCAGTTATATACAGGTGGAAGTTAACACAATTAAAATATCATCTTTCTTTGCCTATTTTGCCTGCTACCTAATCAGTCCCACTCCCACTCCAGTGTTTTGTTTTTTGTTTCCAACCAGATTCATGATAAAATTCTTTTTTTTCAAAAGATTTTATTTATTTATCTTTAGAGGGGAAGGGAAGAAGAGAGGGAGAGAAATATTAATGCATGGTTGCTTCTCGTGCATTCCCTGCTGGGAACTGGCCTGCAACCCAGGCATGTGCCCTGACTGGGAATTGAACTGTGATCCTTTGGTTCGCAGCCTGTGCTCAATCCACTGAGCTACATCAGCCAGGGCATAAAATTCTATATACAAAGTCAGCTGAACCTATATGGCTGTAAAACAAGAACTTTTCTTACTAATATTTTGATAAGTCAGTCCCTAGGATGTCAAAAGGAGCTTACCCTAAAATTAATACAAAAGTGTCCAAAGCACATTCAGCAAATACCTAACTACGGAAACTTTAATACTATGTGAGATAATCAACATGGATAGGCCTGACTCCCTATGACAGGCTGCTAGAGAACTGAAATGAGATGTTAAAAGGCCATTCTGTGCACTGACTGATGCTGTCGTGTTTCTAGATTATAATATTCCTATTACCTGATTCTAGACACACCATAAGAATATCAGTAGGGACAATTTTGTTTGTGAGGCTATCTAATGACTTACTATATATTAAGTAAATAAGGTAAAAAGTATCAAATACAGTAGTGTGTTTAGGAGCTAGCATTTGAATGAATAAGTATTGTTGTTTTTTCAAGATTTTATTTATTTATTTTTAGAGAGAGAGGAAGGGAAGGAGAAAAAGGGGGAGAGAAACATCAATGTGTGGTTGCCTCTAGCATACCCCATATTGGAGACTTGGCCTGCAATCCATGCATGTTCCCTGACTGGGAATCAAACCAACAACACTTTGGTTTGCAGGCCCGCACTCAATCCACTGAGCTAGCTACACCAGACAGGGCCTTGAACGTATATGTATATGTATTTTTAAGTACATACAGATAATGTACTTATAGAGATGGGCAAAGGTAGGTTTATAGCTGTAAGTGAAACTTGGAATTTATTCTTGTATTCAATATGATGAATTTTTACATATAACCCACTTTTGCCCACTCTGTATATACACAGGTTTTCTCATACAGGTTATACTAGAGGATGGTCACAGTGATTTACTCCAAGGAGTACAGTTGGGTGAATGGCAAGGAGAGTTGCTTTCCATTATGCAGGATCTGGCACAAATAACAGCCCTATTTATTACAAATAATAAACATGTAATTCTGTAACATAACAGTATCACACTCAAGCACGACATATGACATTTTAGGTGAAATGTTCAAATTAAAGCTATAAATTATTACACCCAAATTATTACCCTACCAACCACACTCAAGCAGGTATTATTTCTGCTGAACCCTGTATATTCTTTTGTGACTTTTGAATTATACTCTATTTTGGTAGGGCTGTTAGTAAAAGAATTTTCCCTGATTATCTCTGAGTCTTCAAATGGGTAAGAAAACCGGCAAAGAAGGGCCCAGGATAACATTTGGCCCCGGATAACCATCTTAGTTCCCCCTACCCGATCATTCTCTCCATGACTAAGCAATGTTGAAGCATCTAGAGGTGCAAATAAATATAATTTTCAATTAAAAAAATTTCAGTATCACAAGAAACAAAAATTTGAACAAAATTTAAGTATATTATATACACTTTTATCACTTGATTATATAAATCATATATGAAACAATGCTGGCAATTGAAAGTATACGAGTATTTAGGAATGATGTGCTTATAGAGTCAAAACAGCAAGAAAATAAGTAATCAAAAGCTATATACAGAAGTATTTAAACTGTATATAAAAGTTTTTAAACATGATTCTTGATACTTACACTGTTTCAAAGCATGCAGTGTTTTAGATATGAAAACTATAGTCAATATTCTTTAGTGTGAATGAAAAGGTATCTTACACAAGGATCTGCTGGTTTTTGCTTACAAAGCTCTGTGAGTCCTTTAAGCAGAGTTGGTGTTACATATAAATTTAAATAGTCCTTAGCAGCTTGACCAACTGGAATGGGCTCAACAATCACTGAAAACACACAAGTATTTCCATTAAAGCTAACATAAATGATGAGAATACTATACAGTCATTAAAAACATACCTTCAAAAAATTTTTAATGACATGAGAAATAATTACAAAGTTTTTTTAATGGACCAGAACTAGGTACATAGCATAATAGTTGGTTCAAAAACACAAAAGCATATACATAAAAATATAAATAAATAAAACTACATCCTGGCTAGTGTGGCTCAGTAGATTATGAGTGCTAGCCTGTGAACCAAAAGGTCACCAGTTCGATTCCCTGTCAGGGCACATACCTGGGTTACAGGCCAGGTCCCCATCTGGGGACACGTGAGAGGCAATGGATTGATGTTTCTCTCACGCATTAATGTTTCTCTCTTTCTCCCACCCTTCCCCTCTCTCTGAAAATAAATAAATAAAGTCTTAAAATAAATTAAACTATACAAGACTGGCAAGAAACATCAAAATGCTAACAGTAATTATTTATAAGATTCTTTTCAAAAAAAATTTTTTTAAAGATTTTATTTATTTATTTATCTTTAGAGGGGAAGGAGAGAGGGAGAGAAACATCAATGTATGGTTGCCTTTTGTGCGTCCCCTGCTGGGAGTTGGCCTGCAGGGAACTGGACTACAACCCAGGCATGTGCCCTGACTGGGAATCGAACCGCGATCCTCTGGTTCACAGGCCCGCACTCAATCCACTGCACTACACCAGCCAGGGCCTCTTTTCAAAAAATTTAAAAAACTTATTATTTTTTCATTCTCACCTGAAGACATGCTTATTGATTTTACAGAGAGGAGAGAGAGGGAGAGAAACATCAATGTGAGAAAAATCAATTGTTTGCCTTTTTGTATACACCCCAACCAGGGACCAAACCAGCAGCGTAGGCATGTGTCCTGACAGGGAATTGAAACTGCAACCTTTAGCTTTGCAGGACAGTGCCTAACCAACTAAGCCACACTAATCAGGGCTCAACAAATTTGTTGCAGTTTTAAAAAATACATATTTTATTTATTTTTAGAAACAGGGAAGGGAAGGACAAAGAGAGGGAGAGAAACATCAATGTGTGGTTGCCTCTCCCGCACTCCCAACTGGGGACTTTGCCCACAACCCAGGCATGTGTCCTGACTGAGAATTGAACCAGTGACCCTTTGGTTCGCAGGCCAACATTCAATTCACTGAGCCACATGAACCAGGGCAAATTTGTTGAGTGGATGGAATATAGCAAGGCTTCACCAGCCATCCTATTAGAAGGGAAGTGGTAGAGTACTATCTTTTTCAAGGTGTAAGAACATGTTTTTGAATATGTTTATAATTTGCTTTAGTCACTCATCATATAGTCTTGTATACAGTTTTTGAGTGACTGCTAAACAACATGGAGCTCATATTACAAATGAGAAGTTACTCCAAAGAACTTCATATTCCCACAGCAAAAGATCTGCTGCTTCCCAAATGACTAACTATATCTCTTAAATTCATGTCTAGAGGATTAATTAATGAGTAATATAAAAGGCAATCTAAAATAAAGGTTTAGGGATATAACCCTATAAGAAGAGCTTCCAAATATATCTTCTACTTAAGATAAAGTGAGTTTTTATACTATTTTAGTGAAAAGCTAAAGAGGATAAGTCTAATTTACTAGTAGGACTAATCCTAAAGTACTACCACATTAAAAAATAAAATCTCATGTTTTAGATATATTTCAACATAATATGAAGCAGAAGAAATACAAGCAGGGGTTATAAATGAAGACAGACAGACCACAACTGTTGAAACTGGGTGATGGGCCTATTCGAGGTTTATTATATTATTCTGTCTACTTTTGTGTATGATTAAAATTTTCCAAAATAAACAGTTCTGAAGAAAAAGATAACTTAATGGAATGAATATGTGACAGAAATTACATCGGTAAGAATAATGTATGTAAGCAGGCAAATCCTTTTGTATATAAATATCTATAAAACAGTTTTTATTTAAAAATCACAGCTTTTGCCCTGGCTGGTATAAATTGAGCACCGGCCTGCAAACTTAAAGGTCACCGGTTCAATTCCTGGTCAGGGCACATGCCTGGGTTTTGGGCCAGGCCCCCAGTTGGAGGTTTGAGCAGGTATGAGAGGCAACAGTGTATCTCTCACATCATTGTTTCTCTTTCTCCCTTCCCCTCTCTCTAAAAATAGATAAAATCTTTAAAAATAAAAAAATCATGACTTTTAAATAAACAAGACAGTTCTTAGTTTTCTTGTTATAAATCTTTAGTACAAAATAGAGGAACAAGTTTAAATAAGTCAGAAAAAAATAACATGCCAAAAATAAATTCGAAACACCCTGATGCTTTACATTTTTTTCTTCATAATGAAAATCACCAAATTCTTTCTGCTCTAACATTATTAAAAACAAACTAAAAACCTCAGTGCTATCTTTATTGTGCCAACTTCTAAAAGATTTATAACCTCCATAAAAAGGATGGAAACAAAAAAAAAGCCTGAGCATTATTAATTTCACAATTGCCTGTTTGTTGGGCAAATGGTAAACTGTTAGAGAAAATGGCAAATCAATCATAATTTACAAGGGAGACTCTTTTTTTCATGTGTAACAAACCATTGATGCACTGGGTGTAACTAAAAGGAATTAAAACACGGAGAAAAGAAAGGAAAAAGTAAACTCTTCTCAAAAGATTTCCTAGAAGGCACAATCTCATTCTGAGGAAAAATGTTGCGTTTTCCATTATTAGCTTCAAGTTTTAAGCAACTACAACTGGAAAATATGACTAAATATATTGAAGAGAAACTGTTATCTTTCCTCCCAGTTACATCCCAAAATAAAAGAAAAAGCAAACAATAATGAGATCAATTGACTAATTACTCATCTGTAACTCACCTTCAGGAAACATGAATCGAATTTCTCTTTCTGCTGTGGCAAAATCAATACTCCCATGAAGGGCATTCCTTAGGTCATCTGTGCCATAAATTGCCCTTAAGCTAAAAGCAAGATAGAGACGATGACTGTACAATCTGACATTTTTTTTCTTATTTTTTACATATGCATTCTACTTAGGTATTTTACAAAAGCTTTTGCCACTTCTTACATATGGGGGTTTTAAGCTTGAATTTAAGCTTCCATCTGTCTAGATGAGGGTCAAATATATTTAAATCTATAGGAAGGATACACTGGGAAAATAGGAATTTGCTGGATGAAAAAGAGGTGTTGTTTTGTGAGAAGTGAAAAAGCAATATATATTTCAAAGTGCAAGAATTCAATGTCCTTTGGTTTCCAGACATTAGTGATAATGCTAAAAATCTGGATTTCTGGTCCTGTATTATCAATATTCTTTTAAAATACCACCCCAATTTTCCCATGAGAAATCCTACTTCAGTGGCAGTTTAATCCCAGGATGAGAGAATAAGGTTAACCAACCATAAAGCAGACATTCCCCGAGGCTTTTTGTGGTATTTGGTATTAAGATAGACATTTAAATAGTTAAAACATAAATTGGACTACCCTGCCACACACACACACACACACACACACACACAAACAGTTAAATTTAGGAAAATTTTCAAATGAAAGGAAATTTCTATTACAATGAAATCAGATTTCTTTTCATTTTCATACTTGTATTACATTATTACCCTAGTAAAATTACCTGTCTGGGTGTGTCTCCTTAGCTACTAAGCTATTACTTGGTCCCAAAAGTTCTTTCCAGTAGGAGATGGCTTTATGTCTAGCTAATATCATGGCAACAAGTGGTCCAGAACTCATGTAAGCCGTTAAATTGGGGAAAAACATTTTCCCATACTGTTCCACATAAAAGTTACTACATTGCTCTGGGCTGAAATGTAGTTTTCTTCTCTATAAGAGAAATAAAGTCAACAAAAGCATTTAAAATGACAGTTCAATAATATCTCATTAAGTCATTAACAATTTGGAATACCAATCTGGTTATATATGAGATTTATTCTTGTCTTATGAAGAAAGAGTGAGGTAAGAAAATTAAATATAGACTATAAATAAAACTGTAAGAATGATTTAATCTACTTAAGAAAAACTTCTCCTGTTTAGCAGCCTCCAACATAGGGTTTGTTAAATGACAAATTCACCATATATCTCCTTCTTAGAGTGAAAACACTCCAACCATCAGTATTTTTTGATGTATACTTGATATACATTAAAGTAATAAAACTGGATGTTAGAATATTACAATTCATTTTTCCTACCTATTGAGGTATTTTTCTATTTATTATGAAATTTTTCTATATCATTTTAGGGAGCTGGTCCACTGTGGTACTTAGAAATAACATGCAGTATAATGATGCAGTAAACAAGTTTTTCACTTGAACATGAAAGCTGTGCATTCTTTATTCTGTTTCCACCACAAATATGTAGATTCACTGTGATCTTAAGAAAAATTAGCCAGCATTGCTTATTAGTTTGAAAAAATATAAAATGTTTAGGATAATAAATGTTAGTTTCTTTACAAATGAAAGACCATACAAATGAATCATTAAATTTAAAAAACCATAGAAGCTGAGTCAGTCATTCTTCCAATTGGAAAGAAGCATCATGCTTTCCCCAAAAGCAGGTATTTGAGAGTTTATAAAAAATTATACATTACTACTATTTTTCAATTCCACTAAAGGTGGATCATGAGAAAAAAGGATCAAAATATCACAAGGGATTCAAAGAAAGATCTGGCTGAAGTAAGGATGATGACACACAGAAATAAGTTTCAAGATGAAGACTAAAAATCTCTACAATTAAGATAAAAATCACCCTGGCCAGATAGCTCAGTTGGTTAGGGCGTTGTCCAGATCCAGTAAGGGCACAGGTTCAATTTCTCGTCAGGGCACATACAAGAAGCTACCAATGAATGCATAAACAAGTAGAACAAATCCGTATTTCTCTCTCTCTCTCAAACAAAAGGACAGAAGTCCATCTTTATAAAATGGGTTATACTTTGCTGAGAGTAGAGTGTGAATTCTACCAAGTGACCTACCTCTTAAAACTCCTTCCAAAACTATAATGTGTTTTTAGGTTTCAGAAACTTGGTAAAACTGCTTGGTTTGCAGCAAGAAACCTAAACTGCCCAGAGCAAGAAACTTGAGAATATGCTTACTTACATGGGTCAGCACTGCATGAACAGGTTTGACTAGACAAGCATAACATTCTCATCAGTCAAGAACCAGTCACTATAAAGAAAAAGTTCCACAACTGTTCTCATATTGAAATTCATATAGTCAAGAAATAACAGAAATTTGAGAAGTTGCAAAAGCACTTGATTTAATACAATCCTTGATTCTGTTATTTAAAATTAAAATATGACAATATTTGTGATTCTTATACATATTGGTGTGGGCTTTTTGTTGTTGCTGGCTTAAAAATTAAAAATCTCTTCTGTTACAATGTAAGTAAGCCCTTAACTGTCACATGGCACCTTAAACAGAGGATATTTCCTTCTGAGGTGTGCTAGCTAATACATCACAATTATAAAAACTAAAGGCTCTTCTTAATGTTGATACTGAATCAATTATTCCATTTGGTTACTTAAAAGTTAGATCTGGCAAAATTTTTTGGAATTTGGATGAATATTTTCACAAAGAGAAGCAATGACATCAAACGTCAGAAAGGAACTATTAGCTCATAACAAAGGAAAGACTGCCACCTACTGAAAGGACAGATTTTTCAGATTTTCCCTAGATAGGACAATAAAGTCTCTAGTTCAATGAACTCCTAACTGCAGTAAAGCCTACTTTGAAAGCCTACAGGTGGGGCAAAATAGATTTACAATTGTAAAACTTAAATAGGACATTTTTATTTCATTTATATACTTCATTTAATTGTTTTTCTAAAATTAATGGGTGGGGGTGGGTGGAGGTGGAAGAGTATATAAAAGGGATAAATGGTAATGGAAAAAGACAATAAAAAGTAAACTATTAAAGAATGAAATTAAAGGGTAATATACTTACATAGTTAAAAATTCAAAATGATATTAAAAGGTATATACTAAAAAATCTTATTCCCAGCCAGCACACTGTACTTGCCCTCAATAGGTAGTATTTTAATTTTTTTTAATTTATTGACTTGAGACACATCAATTTGTTGTTCTACTTATTAATGAATTCACTGGTTGCCTCTTGTATGTGCCCTGACAAAAGATCAAACCTGCAACTTTGGTGTATCAGGATGACACTCTAACCTCAGCTGGAACAATAGGAAACCTTTTTTAAAAAATATTTTTTTAATTTGTCTTTTAGAGAGAAGGGAAAGGAAGGAGAAAGAGTGGGAGAGAAACATCAATGTGTGGTTGCCTCTCATGTGTCCCCTCCTGGGAACCTGGCCTGCAACCCAGGCATGTGCCCTGACTGGGAATCGAACCAGTGACCCTTTGCTTCACAGGCCCGTGCTCCCTGCCTGAGCTACACCAGCCAGGGCTAGGGAAACATTTTTTTAACATTTATCTCCTAGAGCTTCATTTTGCAAATACTGGCAAACATAAATATATACTAGTTCTTCTCTATCACAAAAGGTTGCTTACATATTGTTATACATTTGCTTTTTTCCACAAGACCCAGAGAGTTTCATTCTTTTTTTTTTTTTTTACAATTAGTTGCATAGTATCCAATTTGGTGGATTTGCCAGGATTTATTTAACCAATCTTCTAAAGCTTGGTTGTTTTCAATTTTTTGCTGTGCAAAAAATAATTGTATAGCCCTGGCTGGTGTGGCTCAGTGGACTGAGTGCCCGCCTGTGAACCAAAAGGTCAGTGGTTCGATTCCCAGTCAGGGCACATGCCTGTGTGTCCAGGTCCCCAATTTGGGGGCATGCGAAAAGCAGCCACACGTTGATGCTTCTTTCCATCTCTTTCTCCCTCTCTTCCATTCTCTACAAATAAATAAATAAAATCTTAAAAAACAAAAGAAAAATAATACTAATTGTATATATATATCACTTCCTATTAATGCATGTATTACATGTACCAATATGACATAGGATTGTGGGGTAAAAGGGTAAATAAATACATCTGTAATATTGATAATTGCCAGATCCCCTACCACTGGGGTCATGCCATTTACCTTTATATTTTTGCCAGATGCTTCCTCAGTGCTACTGTAAATTGCTTTTTTTTCTACTTAGAGATCAAGTATTTTTTCATAAGTTCAAGGAGAATCTGTGTTCTCCTGTGATCATCTTCAGGATGTGCCCATTTCAACTGAATTTTTATCTTTTTCTAGGAGCTTTTTATTTATTAGGGAGATTAGTCCTTTGTGATATGAGTTGAAAACCTTTTTTTCAAGTTTATCATTTGTATTTTGACTTTGCATATGGTGTTTATTTGGCCATGCAGAAGTTTTTTTATGTTTATAGTCCTATCTGGATTTTTCTTTCATGGTTCCTAGACTTTAAGTCATAGTTTAAAAAATAAAGAAAAACAGGCTGTCCCAATCCAAGAATAAAGGAATTTGTTAATCTTTTCTTCTAGAATATATATGGTTTATTTCTTAAATATTTAACTTTCAGATCCATTTGCTGTTTATCCTGGTATATACAGTGTAATACTTGAATCCACCTTTTTAAAAAATGGCTACTTGGTTTTCCTAACATTTATTAAAAAGTGCACCTTTACCTGAGTCTCTTAATTACTATATGAAAGTATGTTTCCTTATACTTTCCTATATTATTTCCTTATACTTTCTTGTACCATCCCTACCCTCAGCCTCCACCTATGCTAAATTCGACCAAAATGCCATTTCTTCCCTGAAGATTGAAATTTCCTCTTTTTATTGTTTTAAAAGATTTTAGAGAGAGGGGAAGGGAGGGAGAAAGAGAGTGAGAGAAACATCCATCTATCACCTGTCACATGCCCCCAACTGGGGACCTAATTGGCAGCCAAGGCATGTGCCCTGATCAGAAATTGAACCATACAGTTTTCAGTTTGCAGACCAGCACTCAATCCACTGAGCCACACAAGCCAGGATTCTTTTTTTATTTTTTAAAACACTAACTAAATAGGCAGTAAGACACTGCATAAGAGTAAAACTGGGATTTAGAATAAGAATGCTACAAAAAAAGGAAAGATTAAATGTATCCAATTCTATTTTATAATCTTTTTTTAAAAGATTTTATTTATTTATTTCTAGACAGAGGGTAAGGGAGGGGGAGAAAGAGAGGGAGAGAAACATCAATGTGTGGTTGCCTCTCAGGCACTCCCCACTGGGCACCTGGCCCACAATCCAGGTATGTGCTCTGACTGCGAATTGAACCAGTGACCCTCTGGTTCACAGGCCCGTGCTCAAGTCACTGAGCTACACCAGCTAGGGCTTTTTTATAATCTTTAACAACACTCTTTTTACATTTATTTTCAAACTTCTACCAACTGCAGAGTAAATATAAGGCTTAAAACATTAAATATTTGTAATAATTGAAAAAAAACCAACAGTCTCAAAGTCCATCAATAGAAGACCAAGTAAATAAGCTGTGGTTCATCCACATGGAGGATATTACACAAAAGTTATGAAGAATGAGCTTAGATTCAGATGTAATGATATGGAATGCTACCTGAGGGACTTTTACACAGGTGATCAAGGGAGAGGGACTCACTTATTTTATTTGGAGGTGGGGTGGGAATGCACAAAAAAGTCCTGGAAGGACAGAAAATGTTAAGTGGTTACCTCTCTCTGGAGACTAGGACTTGGGATGGGAGAGGCAGTAAAAGAATTTTACTTCTCATTTTATATAAGTGAAGTATGAAAAAAACTTTTTAAAGCTATCACATATAACTTTCATAGTCAGAAGAATAAACCTAAATTTAATGCTAAATAAATACTATGGACCTAAATAGGTTAACACATTTACATAAACAAAAAGAAAGGATCACTGAAAGAACACTATCATCTTGCCCAGAAATTACCTGAACAATGGTGAATCCAGATCTGATAATAATATCTTGTATCTCCTCCTCTTTGTCAACAATATCTGGTTTGATAATGGCCAGAGTTTTTTCTACATATATCTGAGGTGGGGTCATCGATACTTCCATTCTCGCTTTTTGAGGTACAATTGAAGAGATTCTTGACAGGTATCAACTGCAATGACAGTCATGCCCCCACCCCAATTAAGTGTAATTGTGATTAAGAACACCATTTATTAGGCGCTTTACTTTATTAATTCATAGTTTGAAAGTACTACCTTTTTCTATAAGCAGTGTCTCAATACAGGTATACTTGGGAGTATTGCAGGTTCTGTCTCGAGTGTTGCAATAAAGGGAGTAGTGATATTTTTGCTGGTGGTGGGCCTCGCCTTCAGTTTGTAAAACATGCAAAACCTGTGAAGCATGGAAAGCCAAGTGCAACAAAACGAGGTATGCCTGTCTTACAGTTTCCCCTTGATGGATTTCCTAAACACTGTCAGTGAGGTGGAGAGACTAGCGGGCTGTCCGAGGGCCTGGAACCGGCACAGACTCTCTGAATACCTGCCAAGAGACCAGGTGGGCAACTCTCTGCGTACTCCGTGGCAGATGGCGAGGCTCCGGCCCACCTGCACTGCGCGTAGGGCCAGGTCTGTTTGGAAAGCAGGGTCCCTAGATCCCCTCAAGCCCTCCCTCCTGGGTGTACCCAAAGATTCCAAGTCCAACACTGGTCCATCCACTCACCTTAGCACTCAGTCCTCCAGTGCGACCACAGCCTGTTGCTAGGAGACCCCAAGCCCAGCTTAGGGACGGTGGCTGCAGAGGGCCAATCTCAGCAGCCTGCTTCACAGCCCCTGGTAGGCTCTTGTAACCAAGAAAGGGAGCCAGCCACAGGCATTATTTTCCTCTTATGAATCTTACCGCACTAGTAATCCTCCTCATCATTTATCTCATTTCATCCTCCTACCCATTTGAAGTACACTTCAAAATTATCGTTTTATAAATGATGGGATAAATCATAAACACTTTCCCCTCATCCCAACCCATCCCCCTTCCATGTCAAATACCTTCCTCATTTCACCAGATGATGCTGTCCCCTCTATTCCCAGCTTCTATGATCAGTAAACAGCAATCTTCGACTTGTGAAGTAACATTTATTTATGGAACAGTAATTAGAGGTTGAGTCCAGTTACCTCTAAATTAAGCCTATGGAACAAAGACATGGGCAACATTTACGGTATTACCCCCAATCTCAGTTGCCCCCCTTTTCTTTACATGATGTCCACAGGCACCTCTGACTCCTTGGTTGTGAGTTAGGTATTATGATTATCAGAAAACAGAACAGAGAAGTGGTAAACAAATACTGGGATCTTCTCTGGGTCAGAGTTTCAATGAGAGGTCCAAGTTCCAGAAAAGGCCAGGTCAGCAACTCCAGGTTAACAAAACAGGTTTTCCACCATGCACTGGGTTGGCTGGTTCTCATTCCAGACTATTTAAGTTTCTTCTTTTGTCTAACCAAATACTCAGCACCTACAGGGTCAAGGCAGATAACAAGCTATGAATCTTAAAAGCTACTGAGGTTTGAATGCATTTTCATTTCTTTTTCCACAGTGATATTTGACTATCCTTTTTTCTTTAAAATACCATATTAACCAGAAAAGAAACCCTCACATGTCTTCTTCTGGCTACCATATCTTATCCCCTGTAACATACATTACATGAGGCAGTTGGCAACATTAAAATGTACAGTGACTCCAGCCTCTGGTTTGCATGGAGCCCTCTGGTTTGAGGCTCTGGAAGCAGGAGCCCCCATTACCATCGCAGTTCTCTTGAGAGCTCTTCAGTTCAGTCTGCCTTCCTAGACTACTTTCACCATTAAAACTGGTACTACTGAGCCTCAGGGTTTCCCAAACCAGCAAATAAAAAAATATCAACCCTTGAATCACCTCTAAACATAAATTCTAGAAACACTCTCATATCACCCTTCTTCTCGTAGCCTTTCTAAAATCATATTCCATAAATTACACTCCTCTTCTTGCAGCTTTCTACCTACAGTACCTGAATCTGCTCCAGGACTTCTCGCTGCATCTCCACAGCCATGTGGTACACATGGTGATCAGAGTCATTGTACATCACAGCATTTTGAAACATCAGCATCAGGTCCCGCTGGAACTGTGCCATAGTGCCAATCCTTCCCTTAGACAGATTCCTTTTCAGGGTAGTTAAGTCCATGGGTCTACAAGTGGCCAAGAGAAACCAGAGGGAATCTAACCTTCATGTGGAACATGGGATAACATAACATGCTCTCTTGAAGAACTAACCAACTCTTAATGAAAATGGTGGTAAAGATAACAATCCCCATCAGATAGTAAAACAGCAAGAGCAGTTAATATTTGACTGCCACTACTTAAAACAGGCCAAGACCTGTTAGGTACTTTCTGTACTAACTCAGTTAAATATCCCAATAAACCTATAAGGTAGGTACTACTATTATCATTAATTGGCAATGAGCAAATTGAAATCTGAAGAGGTTAAGTACTTGCTCAAAGTCACACAGCTTGGATTCCAAATCAGAGGCAGCCTGACTTCCAAACCCACATGCCCAGCCACTACACTATGCATTGTGGGAGGTGTGCTGGCTCCGAGTACAAAAGTTGTAAAGAAGCCCAATGATCTGTTTGTCATATGTAGCTATTGATTGACTGTTTACAATGTGTAGTCATATATTAGGTATTTAATCTACTTCTTTTATTGCATAATCAAAAGCTAAAAATTTTTTTCTCCTTTCATGGAGATGAAAAGAATGAGAGTCAAGTGAATGTTAAAATGGATAAATTATTAATGAGACACTGAGAGTGGGTACATAAGAGAAGGCACAGCAGTGCAGAAGGAGGACTGAAGTGAGAGGTATGAATCTGGGGTTTAGTTCCAGCTCTGCTATTTACTGCTGACCACAGGAAAGTCAAGACCACCTCTGAGTCTTAGATTACTTATCTATAGAATGAAGGAGTCTGTCTCCAAAGGTCCTTTCCTGGTCTTTTATAACTCTATTAACACATTAGTTTATGACAGCATTTTAGGTGAAACATGCTATAAAAATAAAAAATACTGCACCCTGGCCGTGGCTCAGTTGGTTGGAGCATCGTCCCATACACCCAAAGGTTGCAGGTTCAATCCCTGTGGTCAGGGCACACACCTAGGTTACAGGTTAGATCCCTAGTCAGGATGTGAACAAGAGTCAACCGATTGATGTTTCCCACACTGATGTTTCTCTTTCTCGCTCCCTCTTTTCCTCTCTCTAAAAAAATCAGTAAAAAATCTTTGGATGAAGACTTAAAAACAATCCAAAATACTGCAACCAACCAATGTGTGTAACATCATTTGGATTATTGTCTTTGCCTTAGTATATCTATACTGTGAGAATTAATACAGTGTTCCTTTTAAAGTTTTGCTCCAAAAGAACAATGTCAAAAACTACTGAAGGCTAATGTTAAATCATAATAAATGGATCATATTACCTAAAAGCTAACAATGAAAAAAAGCCTATTTCATCCTTTTGCTCTCTTTAGTCAGCCTCAAATAAAGACTGAATTTACCATAATTTTAAAAACTTGTTCAGCTGTAAAGTATATCTTGAGTTTGTAATATAAATGAAATAAATAATCCAACAGATAGAAAATAAAGTATGAAAAGACAGATATAAAAGCAACCAACCTTTCTTGACCCCTTTTCCACTGACCTTTTCACCACATCCTTGTATCCTGGGGCCTGCCTTTCTGACACAGGCTTCAGAAATGGACTGCTGAACCTGTTAGGGGACAAATCCAGAAAGGATGAAGAAACTGTAGAAAGTTTCTCTAAATGAGAAGAGTGGCTATGAATACCAAGAGCGGCTTGGAGACCTACCTGTGACTGGCAATCATCTTCCAGACTGGCAGGAGAGTCTTCTTAAATAGTAAGTGATCCTGAACAGGGTCACTCTGGCTTAGATCAGCCCTATGGTATAAAAAAGAACAAAAAAGAAACAGTAACTTCACAAATGGCATTCTATCTCCCCCAGGTGGTAATGAGATTTTCTCAAGACATAGTGGTCCTAGTTAATATCTGAAGGAATAGAATACTGTAAGAATAAAAACATATTTAAGGTTTCCATAAGAGACTCCAAACTCTACAAATATTCTCTTACTAATCACTATTAGTATCCCCATGAAGTCATTATCTTCTTATAAAGTATACTACAAACCTACAATTTCCTATGCCTTTTGGCCTCTTGATGATTTATTCTTCTGCACCTGTGCCTCTAAAAAAAAAACATTATGGTCTCAGAACATAATGTTTACTGATGTTTCCCAAGTGCCTGGCACATAGTAGATGCTCAATTAAGTATTTGATAAATGAATCTGGTCCTATTTTTATGTAGAAATATGCCACATTAATAAGTACCTCTCTCATGTTTCCACAGAATATTTGGTTTCACATCCCAAGGAATTCTCACATTTTATTTGATTGCTATACAATTTAAATATTTTTCCTTTTTGCTCCCTTCTATATAGAAATCCTTATAATACCTAAGAAAAATTAGTTTTTTAGGTAAAAATAAACTGTATAGTTTTTATTTTAAAAAATAAAATGTATAGGTGAGATAAACTGTATAATTTATTTAGCTTTTCTTCAGAGATGCAACTGTTCAATGTTTTATTTTTTATAATGTTCCCAGTTAGCAAGCTTTCGATTTACTCCAAAGCTAAACATCATGTTACTCCAAATGAGTTCTCTTTACACCTAAGTTTTCACACCCTCATTTTGCTTTATGTACCATATTGTGTGCATCCATTTTGAACCCAACTCATATCTCATTTTATCTTTCTCCAATTCGAGCAGCTTCATGTAACTATTCATTTTCATTATGCAATCAATATCTCACCTGCATCTAAATTACATACCACAAAAATCAACTTATCCTTAAACAGAGAACCCTATTACAACGAGGCATTTAAAGCCCTGTAATAAACCTCTCCCTGTTTCTCATCAGTCAACCAGAATGAATGTAACTCCTTGGTACTGGTGTAATTTTGTTCCCACATCCATGCAGCAGGTATATAGTAAGTTTCCATTACATGAAAGGTACTGCACTAGGTACTGCAAAGCCAATCACCTTTATAATATTTTCAGAAACAACTCCTTGCTTATCTTTATTTCCACCTATTTGGAAATGCATGCCGAGCAACTATAAACACAAGTGTGGGAGTGGAAAGGAGCTAAAGGCTGGGAGTCATGCTCCAAAGGCTCTACTTCTCTTTCCTCCTGGGAGTCAGTACAGACTAAAGGTGAAGCCAGAAAAGAGGGGCCCGGAGAATGTCTATCCTTCAAAGTACTTTTAAGCTTTCCAATGGTAGCTCAAGAACTCAGCTTTCTAGCTTCCTTTAAACTACCTGGCCAAACAAATTCAATTACTAATACCACTTTCTAATACAGATTTCAATTTTAACTTAACATTCTAAGGTAGAGTGTAAAGTGTGTCATTCAAGATATTGAAATGTCATGAGATAAAATGTCCCAAATTAGAGGTTTTCTGTTTTTTAGATAGTCGCCATATGCCATCTGCTCATACTCATACAGGGAGTTAGAGACAAGGAAAGGAAGCAATTCTTCAACAACCTAGGTGTTAAGCTACATTCTATTCGTATAACAAAAATCTGCAATCTGCTACTCAAAAAACATATATGTATTGTTCAGTTGTATACCTTAAATTTAAAAAGGCTAGAATAATTATTTGTTTGCCTTTCCACAGACATGCAGGTAAATATGGGATGCAGTAAAAAACAAACACATACACGGAAAAAACAGTTCATGTATCTTCTCTTAAAAATTCAATGAAAGACCAGGCCCATAGAATGAACTATTTATCTATTATCACAAAAAAAGTAACTTAGTCTTTCTGATTTTAAAAGAAATCTACTTTACTAAAAAGAAAAAAAATCCTAAAATGTTCCCTTTAGTCCCATAATTATTAATAAAAATATGATATAATTATATAAATAATTTCCTAAGATTTGTGAAAAAGGAACAAGGGAGATTATAACTTCAAAATAACTTTTCATTTTAAGTTAATAGAAACTGTCCTCATATTTTTAAAAGAAATATAGTGTGTATAACATTGGACATGAGGGACAATCTGACTTAGCAATGTTCCCTAAATAAAGGTAGTAATTAACCCTGGCCAGGTGGCTTGGTTGGCTGAAGCGTCATCCCCATATATCAAAAGGTTGCAGGTTTGATCCCTGCTCAGGGCACATACTGGAGGCAACCAATGCTTCTCCCTCACATTGATGTTTCTCTTTCTTTCTCTCTCTCTCTCCTCCCCACCCCTAAAATCAATAAAAACATATCCTCAGTAAGGATTTTTTTTAAAAAGATAGTAATTAGAAAGAAGGGTTATTTATGAAAGAGATTGTTAATGTTGATAAAACAGACTCGTTTTATAAAGGAAAAGCATATAAATTCTATTTATACAATAAAATTATATTTAATTCTGCCCTGGCTGGTGTAGCTCAGTAGATTGAGTGCCAGCCTGCAAACTGAAGGGTCACCGGTGTGATTCCAAGTCAGAGCACATGCCTGAGTTGCAGGCAAGGTCCCTGGTGGGGGTGCGTGAAAGAGGTGACCACACATTGATGATTCCTTCCCTCTATTTCTCCCTCCCTTTCCTTCTCTCTAAAATTAATAAACAAAATCTTTTTGAAAATTATATTTAATACTATTTCTAGTGTTTTCCAACTCTAATTTCCTTTTTTAATTTACAAAAGTAACCAATGTTCGCCCTAACAAATTCAAATAGGCATTAACAGAAGTAAAAATTTAAATCTTAACAATCTTAGAGAAGTATCTATACTTACAGCTTTGAGGAAGTAGCATGGCTAAAAAGGATGTCCACCAAAGGATCCTCCTGAATGCTACAGCCATCATCACACTCGCCTGGGGAGGGCTGGTCTTCCATCTCCGACACATACCCTTTACCCTGGTCCTCCTCCTCTTTGGATTCTTCCTGAACCTCTTCCTGGGAGTGCCAGGAAACAAAGGAAACTTTAAATAGAGATTTACTAACTGCAAGGTAATTTTACATGCATGTAGTAAATGAAAGCTGACCTTAGGTGAGAAGGGGCCAATTACATAGAACTCTAAAAAACTCAAGAAATGTGACTTTAGATCTAAGTCAGTGAATTTTTGTTCACTGTCTTGCTGGACAACTTTGACTCTCTACCCCAAGAAAAAACGAAAAAGCAATATATTCAATTCTAGATGGATGCTGTATCCTTTTAAGATTTTCATTATCATTTGTCACCCTGGAACTAACTAGTCTAGCTGATCAGATAATATTAATGATAATGACATTCTAAATTATACTGATTGCTTATTATGAGCTAGGCCCTATGCTAAGTGCTTTACTCGAATTCTCATTTAAACCTCACAGCAAAACTGTAAGGTAGACAACTGTATTCCATTTACAGGAGAGAAAATTGAGGTTCTAAAAATGTTTACTAATATGCCTAAGGTTACACAGCTAATTGGTGCTAAAAACCATGATTATCCAGGTGGTTGGAACTTCCTAGAATTAGCCTACGTGCTCTAACCACTCTGCTCTACCTCCCTGTGCAGAGGACCAATAAGACAGCTGGTTTATGTTATTCACTTACCTCTTCACTCTCTGTGGGTAGTCCCTGAACTGCACAAATATGTGGGGGAGCCGGAGCCACCTCTGGCCTCTTATTTTCTCCCACAGACTTCTCAGCTACCAAGTGTTCTACCTTAGCTGAAAGCTCTTCAGGATCCCCTTCTTCAGTAGCTTCAATTTCCCTTTCTTCTTGTCTGGTATCAGATGAAAGGCAGCAGCCTTCACTTGATTCTTTGCTGCTAATGCACAATGGCTCCATTAAATAAGCTACCTGCAATCATAGTTTATTGTTAGATGCACAGGAACACCAATGGGAAGCATCATTTATGTATCAATAATGCCACATTAGATTGCCACTGTGGCTAAGCTTAAAATGGCTAACAAATTAATTCCTTCAAACATTTATTAAATATTTTATATACACAGGCACTGTACTAGTTACTATGGACCCAACAGTAAACAAGATATTGTTCTTGCTTCTTCAAGCTTATGTTCTAAATTTTCATCTCAAGTGTCAACTCCGATCAATTGGGATTGACTGAAAACCGCTGAAAATTCTGTCTGCTGTAGACAGAGTGCCAACATTTGAACTGGATTCTTGATCTTACCTAGGTTCTCCTGAACATGTGCAGTTGCTGCATAAAAATAAACTGTCCAATTCTTTTTACTTCTAGTCCTCAGCCCTTAACCAGGGTAGTAAGAACACTAAAATATTGCCTTGAAGTAGTAACATGACAAGCTTCCAGGAGAGTTTGGGCAAGTTATCACCTCTCATGACTGAAAGCATGAATTGCAAGGATACCACTATAGGGCAGTCCCGAATGCAGAAATTTCACTTCCTTTGATTCAAGGTTCTAATGACTGGGATTTTTTTTTCAATGACTAGGATTTTATTCAGTCAAAAAGTGCACATTTGAAGCACATTTTTTGTTGTTGTGGGTCACAACCAATGTTTCATATTTTTAAAAAGATTTTATTTTTAGAGAGAGGGGAAGGGAGAGAGGGAGAGATACACCAATCAGTTGCTTCTCACATACCCCCATCTGGGACCTGGCCTGCAACCCAGGCATATGCCCTGACTGGGTACTGAATTAGCGACCTTTGATTCACAGGCTGGCACTCAATCCACTCAGCCATACCAGCCAGGGCTAAAGCATATTTTGTTAGCATCAAGTACTGAAGACACAGCAATGAATTTAGTCCCTGCCACTGTGCTTTTATTTTAGTAAACAACATTAAGAGTGGTAAAAGAGCCCTGGCTGGTGTAGCTCAGTGGATTGAGCACGGGCCTGTGAAGCAAAATTTCACTGGTTTGATTCCCAGTCGGGGCACGTGCCTGGGTTGCAGGCCAGGTCCCCAATGGGGGGAAGCATGGGAGGCAACCACACATTGGTGTTACTCTTCCTGTTTCTCCTTCCCTTCCCCTCTCTCTAAAAATAAATAAATGAAGTATTTTTAAAAAGAGTGGTAAAAGAAAAAAGTATATAGGTAAGCATTCTCTATAGAGTTGACACGTCCAACTTTGGAAATAATGAATCCCCATTACCTCAGAAAGAAAGTGGAGGAGGTTCTGGTGGCTGACTTGTTCTGCCTCTTCCTGAGATTCCTCACTGCCTCCATCCCCCATAAGCAGCTCACTAGATTCTGTCCCTGGGCTGCTTTCCTCTAGTTCCTCAGCCCCTGGCTCCTCAGTTTCCCTCCAGCTGCCCATATCAAGATCCAGAATGGAGTCCCATGAGCTGAAGAGGGACCTGCAGTTGTTGCTCAACTCAGAGTCATTGGGATAGTCTTGTTCAGTATCCAACCAAACCCACTCACGCCCCATCTGTAAATACACAGAAAAAAATGCATTAAATTTATTAAATTCACTCATATTGATATTCCTAAGGCATCTGCAACTCCCAAGGTTGGTAAAGATAAGGGCCAGCAGTTTCTTTCCACTCATCATTAAAAACAGTAAAAGCCAGCGGAAGTGAAACACCAGATGAAACAATCTGTCATTAAGAATAAAGGAAAAGTCCCATGTCAAACAGTGTAACAAAAGTACACCCAGTATTTTTTCTTGGACTTCCTCATACCCTCTACAGTTCCAAAAGAGAAAGAACTGTAGAGTAAGTACAGCATAGGAAATACAGTCAATAACATTGTAATAACTGTATAAGGTGCCAGGTGGGTACTGGAAATACCAGGGGGGAACACTTTGTCAAGTGATTGTCTAACCAGTATGCTATATACCTGAAACTAATACAAAATTAATATTGAATAAAAACTGTAATTTAAAGATATCTTAAAAATTAAAAAATTAGACCATAGTTAGCGAAATAGAATTCCTCTATCCCAAATGACTTAAAATCAACTGCAAGGCAATACATTTGAGGGACCAGCAATATCTTCCTGTGTATAGACATTATAATCAACCAACTATTAAATCCTCAAAACATACTTTACCTGTGGTATCCTTCCCGTCATATGCAACACTCACTTCTCAGAACCAGAATTTCAATGTTGAGTTTAAAAGAAAACTTTCCTTGCTTTCATTACAGTATATTATTCTGGTTTTCTTACCCTTTTGTCCTCTCCCTTTACAACTTTCAATAAATCCTTGTTATCTATGTTCTTCCTTGGTCCTCTGCTTCCTCATCACTTCGTTTAAAAAAATGTATATACTTTGAGGTTTCAACTTTTGATTTTTACAGCTGGCTCCCAAATCACTCCACCTTTATTTCTTCTATGAATCTCAGTCTCATTTCTCCATGTACCCAAAGGTCAATTTCCTTTTGGTACCCTACTACCACCTTCAGCTCAACATTTCAAAAACTACAATCAGTTATCTTCCTGATCACCTTCCAGATCACTGGACCTCCCAATTTTCCTGATCTCCATCAACACTATTTTCTTAATGCTGTTTTGACTTATATTTGGTAAACAACTCCACTTCCCAGTTTTCTTCTGCCATTTTTCTTAATGCCCATCCTTTGCTCCTGAATAAATGTTACAGCCTCCTGGTATCTTTAATTCAATCTGCTCTTAAGTCTTCCTGTTCAATGCTTTACAACATGCATCTCAATGTAAATTTCTCAACCTGCCAAAGTCCTCCACAAATTAAGCCCCATTTTGTTCCCATGACTTGGTACCTGAACTTGACTATTCCTTAGGTAGATCCCTTTTCTAATTATTCGTCTCTTTAATGCACCCACCATAGATGCCTACACCTTCAACTTGGATTGCTAAGCTCCTTCATCACCTCTATACCAAGCCAAATCTACGTTCCTTTAATGGACCTTGTCTACATACTTCAACTTTTCAGGTTTTACTGCTTATCATATTCACACACTGCTTTGTGAATATACTGGTTAATTTTCTAATTCCTGAATCAATTAAACTCCTTTCCATCACTTCATAAAGACTGCATTCTTGTTAGCAACTTAAAAAGCTTTAAGACATAAAATCATCTTTCTTAAACCCATTTTTCTCAAGACTCAAAAGTACTAGGCAATAACCTATTAATCCCCATCTCTTTGTAATAAAAGGCTCATACCTAGTTCATTTCACTGAGTTAGTTTTTATTAAGTAGAGATAAACCCAGCTGATAAATTTGATAATTCTGAGTTTGGCCTTCAAACAGCAAAGTTAGGAAATCTAAAACACGTACAAACCCTACACAGACATAGATAAGGAAATAGCAATAAACTATCCTAGAAATACCATCCGCAAAGACAACATTAAGTACAAATGTCTGAAATAAGGGTCAGCACCACCTATGTCCACGCTCTAATCTTAAGGCAACGCCATTAACAAATCTTTGAAAACCTTTAAGTCTTTCCAATCAATAAAAGCTGAGAGTCCCTATTGAAGAATGCAATACTTTAAAACATTAAAAATTCAATTTTGGTTATTTACCTTCTCTGAGCTATACTAGAACAATTCATTTTATAAGACCACTTTCCCTAACAAATGACGAAATAGTTATTCATGCAGAAGAAATCACATTTTGTACACACACATACACACACACAGAGAACACAACAAGGACTATAGAGTTTTATTTCAGAATTTATTGTGTATACACACACTTCACATTCTTTTTTTAAAAAGTCTATACACTTCACAAGACAGTACAAATTAGCTACAATCTGCTAGTTACACATTAGGACATAACACAGCCCATGATTTTTGCCCTAAAACAGGCAATTGTGCTACTCCAACTCTCTGAGAGAGATTTTCCCAGCTCATGTCACACGGCCCAGGCGCCTCCTCTTCTGGAACTAGGCCCACAAGCCCAAGCTCTATCTTGTTTCTTTCTTTTTCGGGTTCAGCTCAATGAGGGTATTCTGAGACTTCACTTTTTCATCTTCATATCTGCTTCAATGGCACAGCGGCGCCCCCTCGTGCCCCCATCCTAAATGACAGGCAGACAAAGAAAAGGAGCATGAGTGAGTTGATTAAAAGGTAAGAGAAGGTACAAAAATGCTGGGGATTTGGTTTCTTGGGGGAGAGAGGAATCAGCAGAGAAATCCAGGAAATGAGGGACATATATCTGTCTTCCCATAGAATGTGGTAAAAATCACCTGGTAGTAGTTTGAGAGATAACATACAGTACAGATTATCTTGCTCCTGCCGACCACAGAGGTTGCTGGAGTTCACCAGGGGTCCCACAGAATGACTATTAGTGATCCCACCCAGCTCCCAAATTATGTGCAAAGGAACAGGAAGAGTAAAATAAGGTGGGAGAATCAGAAAGGGCAGTGGCAGTGGATAGTGAGATTCTTGGCTAACATACCTGTCCAGCTGTTTGTTGGTCCCTATAAGAAAGGCCTTTCCTGCAGACTGACCCTGGCACTAGTTCCCTAGCACCTCCTGACAGTTGTTTTCCATGAGATCACGATAATCAGAAGGCTTCTTTCCATGTGCTGCTCTCTCCCTGCAGCCCAGATCCTTCCTCTTGTGCAATATTTTGCTGTCTTCAATAGATAAAAGATCCTATTAACCAGCCTTGCAACAGCCAGCCAATTGCTTGGGGATCCAGAGTCACTGTTGCAGGCCAATAAAAAAGAACGAAGATTATAGTGTTCTGTTTGAAGTACAGGCTCAGGCCTGTAGATAAGATGAACTAGTGAACACTTTTATTGGGCCAGGGCATTTTTACATTTCGAACATGCAAGGACTCTAAAATTTTTAGAGCTCACGAACACAAGTTGCCTTTGAGGCAATAGTAAAAACAAATATACCACCTTGCATTTGTATAACACTTTAATTTTCTTCAAGCCAGTTCCATACCTGTTACCGCACATTTTATCCTCACAACATCCCTGTGAGGTAGGCTGGACAGGTACCTCATTATATTAGCTCCATCACACAGATAAGGAAACCAAGGCTCCAAGAAATAATCCAGTCAATTTAAGATCATGTGGTTTTCTATCTAGCCTGATGCTCTTTCCAATTTTATCATGTCTCAGTGCCCCATAATGAACAACAGAGAGTCAGAGTTGTTCAGTTCATGGAGGAAGGAATAAAAGTCTTTAGGCTAGCTTTACTAAGCGTATCTCTAATTCCACCAACCACTACTGTCTGCAGTGGTCAATGTTATTGAGATCTTTATCTTAATTTTACTGAGTGTTTGTGTATCAGGCATCAGTTTTGCAACTTAACATTAGGGAAAAAGATTAAAAACTATGTGCTGAGTATCCAGTACGAGGAACACTTTAAGAGCCAGCTAGCAGCTGCTGCTTTGAATAACCTATTTGTGAGAAGAGAATTGGCAAAAGGTGGAGTCAAGAAACAGGGAGCAAGTGCATCCTAGGTTCTTACCAATACCTCATTTCAGCCCAGTGAACTCATACAAAGTCCCTAAGCAGCCCGCACACACACACATGCAGAAAGACAGGAATGCAGCAGAAGAGACAGTTTCTTATTTAATGACCCAAATACATGAAGTTCAAGACATTGGTACAGTCTGCATGTTGGATTTCCCTCTGCCACCCACCAACAGCAGGAGCAGAGAATTTTTGTGGCAACACCATCCCTTGCAGCCATTCAATACTTACAAAGAGAGAGAGAAGGAAGGCAGGAGAGCCCATGGGGACACTGTCCTGTTAGAGGACAAACAAACACTGATCAGGTTCCATGGAAACTCTCAGGACAAGCACCCCAAACCTCAGGACAAGGACACAAGCACCGCACACACAAAGACAAAATTTAAAAACTCAAGAACAAGAGGAAAGAGATCCAAAAGCAATCTGGCCATTATGCCTCTGGAACAGGAATTGATGGTCCCCAACTGTTGCAAGCTAAATCATTTCTCCCACCTTGCAAGCACTCTCCCTGAGGAATTAGTAATTTGCTCATTTCTGATTTGCAATTTCTCCCATGTGACTGAGCCTTCCAGTCACGGCAGGTTTCTTCTACATACCACCGGATTATCAAAGCCCAGCAATGCCAAATGGTAACATAAGGTTCTTTGGACGCTTCAGACTCCTAACACTGGAACAGCAGCACACAAGCCCTTTTTTGGTCCCCTCACCTTCTCTGAAGCATCCTGTTTGCGGGTAGAATCTCTCCCTCGAAGACTTTTAGCACTGATCCCAGACTCAGATGTTTGCATAATCAACTGTGTGGCCAGGAATTGCTGTAGGGAGAAGAAACATAGTTGGCCCCAGAAACCTGATCCAGTAGAGACGAATTAAAGACACCTTATGCTTTGTAAATAGGACTTCATATAGTACACTTTTGCAATTGGCATTCAAATACTTCTTGACTGATTACAAGTTTAGCATACTAAGTTTTAATTTTTGTTGTGCACTCTCAAGAATCTGAAAATGGCAGTTTTGTTTTGTTTGCTATAACAAAGGATCAAAATCTCTGTTTTGTTTGCTATAACAAAGGACCAAAATCTGTTCTGAGACTGAGAAAAAGAATAAAACTAGATGAACCAAGATCATCAAGCAACTTAGGTAATTTGGTAGACTCAGCAAAGACAGAAAACAGCCCTTCAAGTTTAATATCCCTAAGGGTGCCTAGTAATGTAAATATAGGATAGAAATCAGTTATCTGTAGCAAAACAGAAGAGAGAAGAAACTATTTGTCGATTGTCTACTCTGTATGTACTTCACATAAAAAAATATACACTCATCATTTTATAAGAATTTTATTAAAACACTTCAGGAAATTTGCCCAAGAAAGAGAAACAATTCTCTCACAACTCAGTTACCAAACCAACCTGAAAAAACTAACATGAATCTGGCCAAGAACAAAATTTTATGTTCCTGTGTCCCTGATGGCTATTCCAAGTAAAAGCCACAGCGCCCCTTCCTATCAATATAAGTCATCCCCTTGAGTACTTTCATTTCATCCTTGCTAAAACACTGAGGATCCTCAAAGTACCTGGATCTGCTCCAGGACATCGCGCTGCATCTCTACCGCCATGTGATAGACATCATGATCTGAGCTATTATACATTACAGCATTCTGAAACATCAACATGATGTCACGCTGAAATTCAGCTGTGCTGCGGATCAGTCCATTTTCAATGTTTTTCTTAATAGTTGATAAATCCATTGGCCTGAAAAAAAAAAGAACAGGGATAAATGTCAGCAAAGGGAAAAAGAGGACTCAACTGAATCCCTGAATATATTATTACCATATAGACCTACTCACACATCCCTTCAGTCCCCGCTGCCAGGACTTAAACGCCAACCCCTCACCTTGAAAAATGCACTGAACCCAAAAACCAAACTCAGTCTGTATAGTAAGTATTGAGAAAGGTAATAAAAGGAGTTAATTCTGTTAAGACTATCATTGGTGATTCACCCACTAAAACAATCAGTTTAGTGGTTGGTTATCTTTACTCACATCAAAAACATTTGCTTTAAACTTACTCTCTAAAGCAAAATCCACTAGACAATTCACAATCCAGGGAAGTCAGCATGCTGAACGGATTATGGCTTACCTCTGCACAATGCTGTGGTAGCCGGGTGCTATGTCATCTGTAACAGGCTGCAGAAAGACATTGGCGTATCTGCCAAAAAGAATAGGTGCAATTACTGGCTCATCCTCCAGAAGCACAGGTGAAAGAACTTAAGTGGCTGAAGGTTGTAGAAGGCAATGCCTCCGGTCCCAAATAAGCCTACTCAAACTTTTTTCTAGTCACCCACACTGAGGAGAAACAGGAGAAAATGTTCCTACTGAGTAGGAAAGCCCCACTTACCTATGATTGGCTGCAGCTCTCCACACAAGCATGATGGCTTTCTTCCAGATTTTCTGTGCCTGAATAGCTTCCTGATCCTCACTACAGACAGAGCTAAAACAAAAGAAATACAGAAGTTCCAATAAGCTTTAAAAAAAAGTCCTAATTATTTCTTGTCAACTACAGGCATGCCTTGTTTTATTGCACTTTGCTTTACTGAGCTTCAGAGATGTTCCATTTTTCTATAAACTGAAGGCAAAACCCTCCACCAGCAAAAAGATTATGACCCACTTTATTGCGATACTCAGTTTTTTTGTGGTGGTCTGCAACCAAAACCACACTATCTCCAAGGTACACCTGTATTTGTTCCAGGCCAAGAAAGGGAAGATGAAAAAGTAAGATTAAAGAAAAGATCCTCTCCTACTTCTCACCTTCACTTTCTTGACCTCAAAGAAAGAATCTCAGATACTCACAACTGTGAAGAAGCAGGGCTGCTGGGAATGGAGTCTGCCAGTGTATGGGACTGCAGTGTGGCGTTGTGTATACTAAAGCCATCATCACTCTCGCTCACAGGAGGTTCGTTATCCATTTCTGACAAATAGCCTTCTCCTTGATCTTCCTCCTTAGGTTCCTCTAGGCTGGCTGCTTCACTGACTCCATCTTCTTCCTCATCCTCACCTGCAGCATCCTTAGACACAGTGTGTTCCAGTTAAATGCAAGCAAAGCTATCCAGCAAATCACCATTAAACATAATCTGTCTTTCGGGTTAGACCGGTTCTAGAAAACGACCTCACACTGTTTCCTATCTAAGCCCTCTATCACTTACACTACCATCTACTTATAGAAACTGACTGATCAAGGAATTTAGAACCTGGACAAAGAATAAGACCCAGGATCATTTTAAAAGGAAGAAACAAAAAAGCTACTTACTTAAGACTAAGCTAAGAGGCGTTCCTTCTTTCCCCTTGCTCTTGAGAGGAACTCTGACCCTGGGTACAAAGTTATCAAAAATAGTTTTTATTTTGTTTCTTATCTGATGGAGCAAGCTCATACTGCTTTATTTAAGTCTGTTTGTTACTACTGCTTTAGCTAAATCTAAAAAGAAAACTTTGAATGATTTTCTCTAGATAGTGTATTTAATAACCTGTTTTGTTGTATGTTTTCCTTCGCTCTGATATTCCTATTCATTTCAAATCACTAGATATATCAAAGTTTCTTTGTGCATTACATGCACAGAAAGGTCTGTGTGATGTTCACGAACTCTTTCAGATGGGAAGCACAGGGTACCATAGTTACTCCCACCATACCTAACTTTCACTGCAGCTTTTCCCCATGCAACTTCTTCACCAGTCTCATCTCAGAGAATAAAGATGCGAGTTTACTGGAATTCATTAAAAAGGTAGTGCTATAGGGAAATCTAGTCACACACCAAGAGGAATAAAGAAAAGTCTGAAATACCTTTATCTGGCTTCCAAAAATAGTCCCTGATTCTTCTTTCAATGAGTCTGCAGAGGAGAGAAAGACTACCTGAAGATTTTTTCCACCTTAGCCTTCCCCTTCCTATGGACAATAATCCCCTGCAGCTCTCCTTTCCACACTGACCTATTCTACCTCCTCTACTTTCCCACAGCCCACAATCCCTCAGAAGCCAAAGCAAATGATTTCAAGTTAGTTTCAGAATCAGATTTCCTAGCCTTATTATTTACCTGACATTTCAAATTTGTGCTGAGTCTCTGCCTCTAAAGGATCTTCAATAGGATTTGAGCCATGTGATGGAGACAACATGCTTTCAGGGGATGCCTGAAGACCAAAAAAAACACACACACTCTAAGTACTGGTAAATCATATAGCTTACACAATTTTATTCTCCAGTGATAATGGGACTATAGCAGCAATTCTAAGTCCTATCCATATAATTTGATTCTAATATATACCTTAACAGAAATAGTATATATGTATAGAACTGATCACACCTACATGCTTTACCATCAAATGTCAGAACTCAGGAATGCAACAAAAAAAATCAGAGGCCTGAACTTTCACTTCTTGCGTAAGGTATAACCCTCCATTCTCCCAGGCCCCGATCTTAAATACCTCCGTCTTCACAGTTGTAAGTGGGGTCTCATCGCCCTTCCCACTGGCTATATCCACTTCAGCAATCTCTCCAGTTGCCATACTTCTGGGTTCCTCATCTGAGTCCTGACTCCTGAGTTCTGGTGGCTCCATACATGTGGCTGAAACAACTCCAGTGACTATTTCAGCCCCTGAAATGCCTTGCTCTGGTTCTGCAGGTTCCATTTTGATCTCAACACTGGGTTCCCGCATGTCCACAAGTTCATGGATTCCTTTGTTTTCTGATTCCTCAAAATCCAGCCTCTCTTGCTTGACTGTCAACTCTGGTGCAGAGAGAGAAACTGGCTTGTCCCGCTCCTGCTGAATAGGGTGCTCCCAGGGGCCAGGCAGAGACTGAGGATCATCATTCTCTTCACAGAATGACAGTGCTGCTTCCACTGCTGCCACATCCAGCACTTCAGGATGGTCATCTACCTGTCCCATACACACACACACTGTTGAAATTACAGAAAGAAGCCCAATTACCTCAATTCTGTTAGCACCAAATGAGATGGCCAGAAGCTGCAGCTTCTCCCTCCATCTTCTCCATGTAGCAGAAGCAACCAATGGACAGACACCTGTCCAGGCACCTTTCCTGTGCAAACCAGTAACATAGGGATGGCTGGGAAGGTGACTAGTACATCAGCACCAAAGGGCTTTGGGACTACGGAAATGGGCAGAAGCAGGGACAGTTGTTGTTTATGTATGTAACTGTTACTGCAAGAAACTAGGAGAGAAGCCTATGTAAGACCCATGAGAGATTCTTTTGGGCTTTACTGAATAGTTACCTTGTCCTCAATGATGGCAATGATGTCTCCAACAGTCTCAAAGTCCAGCTCTTCACCTGTGTAAGACACTGCAATATCCATCTTCTCAGCCAAATCTAAATCTTCCTTCCCATCTATGCTGGGAGCCTTTGATCCTCCAGAAGCCTCTGCTACCCCTGATCGGAAACACTCTTCTTTGATAGAATTGATGATCATGGAAATTTCACTGCTATCCATGGAAACAGTCACAGTATGTGGATCTCCCACAGCCTCCATCGGAACACAGGTGTCAGGCTGACTCACTAAATAGGAAGAGAAGAGAGAGCATCTCAGAAACTTATTTAGAACCAAGCGATCACCTGGACCACACCAAGGATGTAGATGGATGCCAAGTACCCACACACTAAAGCTCAGAAAGAGTTATCTTACATGGGTCTGTGTTTTCTTTTCCCTGGTTTTATCTAATAGAAAGTGAGGTAAGAACCCATTCTCAAGCCCACTCCTCTGTGTACACTTAGCTTTCTTCCCCCTCAACACATAAAAGCCCACCCACCACTCTCGCATTGTTTTTCTAAGGATAGATGGCAAATATCCATGGAGAACAGAACGGAAGCATCTGAACTGGAGCTGATGGTACTGATCAACTTTCTCTAACTGAGGTTCAAGATGAAATTTTGGACCTAGCGGCTGCTCAGGGCATGGGTCAGGGACGCACCTGGAGCTACACTCTCAGGAGTGGAGACAGCCGGAGCAGAGGATGGTGCTGGCAGCGCAGGCATCATGACAATGGTAGCCTGGGACACAGACTCTACAGGGGGTGGCACAAGTTTAACTGGAGGCTCACTGGCAACAGTAGTGAAGGAAGCAAGAGGTGTGGTGAACTGTGTAGGACCAGCTTCTAAAAGCCGGGAAAGAGTGGGAGCACCTAACAAAGAGGTACACAAAATGAGGTAAGAAGGAAGCACCTGAACAAGAAACAACAGCCACTTTAAGACTCAACCGAGGAAATTTCTAGTTTTAAAGAATGAAAGCAACTCCTCTGTTGAATAAGCTCATTACCTATATCCTTACTTTCCCCAACCTTACTTAAAATCTCCTGAGTTAGGAATGACCCAAAACACTAAAACATGCAACACTATGAAAAATGGGTGGCAATTCTTCCTCAGAAAAAAATTAAACATAAAAACTGGGATGAATAAATGTCACTTTTGATGAAATTAAGCACGCTGTAAACCACCCAAATTCAACAACATTCAAATGCCAATATCTAATATTTGTTTGGTATTTTGTAAAGGGCTTCTTTTTTGCCTTATATTTTCTACTTCATTTAATTCTTAGTAAACACTTTTATGAAGTATATACACTACAATTAATAAAAGAGGAAACTGAGGCTCAAGAGTTAAGCTAACCTAGCCAGTCAGAAACCAGAGTGTGGCAGACCTGAGACTCAAGAGCAGTTCCCTGGATCTAAATCTCACCCCCTACTCTATAAACTCAGGTCTCTGATTTACAAGCCTTAGAGAAACTGCTTCACTGGTACCTCGACTATTCCTCTCATTAATATCTATGCTGTGGTCATCCAGGACTATCAGTATTTTGAAGATGAAATGAATTTAAAATCTAGGCACTACAGGGGTTGGGCTTAAATCTAGGATTGACAACTGCTTAGTAACAAAAGCCAGAAACCAAAGATGGTCAATGCCAAGTTCAACATCTCTGAAGTAAAGTAGGTGGTGGAAAAGTGACAACTTACCTGAGGCAGCAGGGGAGGCTGCAACGGTGTTGGGTGTTTGCTGCATCTCCCCACCATGTATCATGGGAAGGACCCCGCCTACCTCCAGGAGAACACCTGCACTGTTCAGGTGGCCAGAAGCCACAGCCATTTCACTTTCATTTACCTACCAGGGAAGAATAGAGGTGAAGGCTACACTCAAGCTTTCCATTACTACCACTTCCCAAAAAAGCTCCAGCAGTCGACCAAACTTTACAAAACTAAAAGTTAATATCCAAAGAGAATATTTTCAGACCAAAGGGAAACTCTAGTTTTCAAAACTTACTTAACAAGAGTTCTCTGGAGAAGAGAACCAAAATAATTATGGTTTTAAATACCTCAGGACCCAAGGATACTATTAACTTACTGTGCTGGGTTTGTTTGTTTGGGTTTTTTTTCCCTTAAATAACGTTTAACTAGGAAATCTCTTCCTCTTTTGAACTTTTTTCCCATGTCACATTTTAGGTCCCAGGCACTCCCTTCCAAAGTACTAAATCACCACAGCTCTCAAACACCCACAGAAGTCTCCATACCAGTCTGGGGCTAGTAGGCAGGAGGCTGCCCTTCTTCAAGAGCTCTGACAGCAGAGGGGAGGGGGGTGGAGTTGCTTTCTGTCCAAGCATCTTTTTCTGGGGTGAATCATCTGTTACTGGGGTCATGGGGGCTTCTAAGGGTGCAGAGCCTGGAGGAAGGGTGTCAGGAATTCCAGGAAACGAGGTGACTGGGGTACTCGGCAAAGTCCCAGGGGTTACCTAAGAGACAACAGAGAACCTTTATCTGACTTCTCAAACTCTGAAAGGTTCCCTAGTAATCTGGATGGGTTAGTGTATCTAACTATTATTTTATTAGTCCTGAATGGAACTGCCCAGAAACCCTCTACCCTCCTGCTCTCAGCCACAACTTTTCCCCCAATTTTTTTTCTTACACTTATTGAAACTCACACTAACCCCACCATTCCACCTAACTTACCTTTTATAAACTCCTTACCCACTACCAATATTATATTTACAAGGTAATTTGTCCTTTATTTCAGCATGAATTTCATAGGGCTAACACACTTATGAACAATTCCTTGCCATAGTCTTTTACCTATCTCTCAAAAGGTCAAAAGTCTCAATGTTTTTAGGTCCATCCTTATCTTGAAGCACAGAACAAGGTAAATTAAGTCTTTAGTATTTAGACTGAGAGAGGAAGTTGCCTCTAGGCCAAAAGTGGTTTCCTCATCACTCAGCTCTCTGCTGGTTTATTGCCCCTTTGCTGACTGATTCCTGCAGATGGTAATACACTCACCCCAGAGGTGGTCTCTTCCAGAGTGGTTGCAGTCAAGTCCCCAAGTGGATAATCACTTCCTGGGGAGGCAGAATCTATAGGAGATCTAACCATCACAGTAGGTAACCTCCGAGGGGGTGTTTTCACTGCTTGACGAGCTAGGAAATATAACAGAAGAATCTCCAAGTTTTCAAAAAAATTAAACATAAAAACTGGGATGAATAAATGTCACTTTTGATGAAATTAAGCACGCTATAAACCACCCAAATTCAACAACATTCAAATGCCAATATCTAATATCTTTTAGATATTATCTAATATCTAATATCTTTTTGTTTATTTAAGATTGAATAAACAAAACTATACATTACTTGGCTATTATATAATAAAGGACAGATAGGATATTGCAAATATTAAAGCAGCATTATGAATTTGGGTTAGAAAGTTTTAACACTTTTGAGAGATAGGAAAACTTATGTAAGAGAAATTCTCACATGAAGCAAGTTCATTTAAACCACTCAACTATCCCAAAGGTCCTGGGAGTGGTTTGAACACCCCCCCCAATATCCTCAACAACTTATTAAGATTCTGCCTTTTTTAAAAAAATTATTTATTTATCTTTAGAGGGGAAGGGGAGGAGAGAGGGAGAGAAATATCAATGTATGGTTGCCTCTGCCAAGGGCACACAATGTATCGTGTGTCCCCTGCCAGGAACTGGCCTACAACCCAAGCATGTGCCCTGACTGGGAATCGAACTGCAATCCTCTGGTTCGTAGGCCCGTGCTCAATCCACTGAGCTACACCAGCCAGGGCTAAGATTCTGCTTTTAAACAGGGAAAGACCTCATGGGCTCAAAGAGTTACAAATGTTTAAGTTCAGGGAGAGACCTCATGGGCTCAAAGAGTTACAAATGTTTAAGTTCCTCCCCTTATCCAGTGACTGGACTACTCTCCATCATTTTATAAGCCTTTAACTTCTAAACCCTTAATTGTGTCCAATGTCTTATTATTACGCCTTTGTATCCTCAAAGGACACAAGGTCTAGTGAAATACAAGCAGGGCTTATTTTCTAAAAGTTTCTTCCTGGATATAAAGGGATGTTTTTTATTCTGGTAAGAGGAGATGACAGAGAAAAAAGTGTGAAAGTACACTGGAATTAGTGGATTCTATATTACAAAATAGTTTTCAACTGTCATTAGCATGCAACACTGTATAGTCAATTGCTAAACAGTCATTAGGCTCAGCCTACCCTGATATGCAGCATCTGTAGCCTTCCTCTTTATTTCAGCCTCCTCTTCCTCCAATTTCTTTTTCCTAAAGAAGAAATGAAAGGTTAGATCCTAGCCAGCTCTAGCTCCTTTACAGTGCACAGTGCTTTACAAAGGAAATTTTTGCCAGGCTAGTAGTTTCTGGAGGAAAGGGCTACATAACCCAAATCAGCAAAACAGGGAATATATTTTAAAGATTTTATTTATTTATTTTTAAAGAGAAGGAAAGGGAGGAAAAAAGAGAGAGAGGGAAACATCAAGGTGTGAGATAAAAATGCATCAGTTGCCTCTCGCATGTCCCAACTGAGTATCTGGCCTGCAACCCAGGAATGTGCCCTAACCAGGAATACAACCTATGACCTTTCAGTTTATGGGACAACACCTAACCCACTCAGCCAAGGCAAAATGGGGAATTTTGAGTGTAGTATCTAACCACCACTTCTTTACTCACACAAACTGAAGCCACTTTTAAGTTAGAACTAAGTTATGTTTTCAGGTTGAAATGTTCCACATTATATTCCTAGGACTCACTCCCCCTTCCCAGCTACCAGGACACCCTGCAGCTTTCCCCTTATAGAATCTTTTAAGTCTAAAAGAATGACAAGTGAAGGAAATAAGCAAGATTACTCTAAAGGTGGTAAACAGAGAGAAAAGAGTATGAATATAAGAACAATATAACCCACATCGCAATGTCATTACAAAGCTCATCCAGTCTGCTGTCCATGTGCCCAGCTTGAATTAGTTCTGCATCTCTTTTCAGTCGTCTGTAGGAAAAAAAGAGATGTAGGTAGACTGTTTTTTTTTTTTTTTAAGATTATTTATTTATTTTACAGAAAGAAGGAAAGGAGGGAACAAGAGAAGGAAAGAAACATCGATGGGCTCTCTCTCACACATCCCAAACTGGGGAACTGGCCAGCAACCCAGGCATGTGCCCTGACTGGGAATCAGACTAGTAACCTTTCACAGGCCAGCACTCAATCCACTGATCTACACCAGTCAGGACTAGACTGGGTCTTTTAATCTGATACTTAAAAAATTCTGACCAATATTAGAAATCAGTGCCTTTTGTCTCTCCCAACCATCTGACATCTCTGGTAAGTACCTATATTTTTCCTGGGTTTCCTTTATCACTTTCTTTAGTTCCTCAACTCGTTCAGCAGTCAGTTTCCGAACAATGACATCTTCAACAGTTTCCACCACTTCTCCCTTTTCACCCCGTTTCCGTCTGTGGAACATTAAAACACACACACACACATATATATATATATATTTGAATAAGAAAACATGTTTCCACTCCCACTTCCTTTCTTTTAGCCTTCTCCACCACCAAAACACAGATGACTTCTCCCGTACTTTTATCACCCAGTAATATAACTAGATATAAACCAGACTTGCTCAGTAAACACTCTCTGCTAAAGAGATTTAGCTTAAGTGCCTGGCTTTGTACTCACTTTGGGGTCTCAGTGGTTTCTAGAAGCTCTGAGTACTGAGAAGCACAATGCTATAAAAAAAAAGTGAAAATATGAGCAAGCTGGAAAAAGAATGATTTCAAAGTTTCAACATATTAAACTAAGGCTTAGAGAGAGGAGACATGAGTGGTTTCTAGGAGAGCAAATTACTTAACATCAACTCAGTTCAAAGCAATCAACACCAAGACACAGAAAAGGGAGTCTTTTGGCCTGAAGAGTGAGTATTTGGAAAAAGACAACCCAAGAGCCAGTATTTATAGTCAATATCTACTGACTATAGTAGTTACCATGTGTAAGGCACTACGTTAAATACTTTACAGGTATTACCCTCCACGAAATCTTCACAATAATCCTGTATCTATTTTCACAAATAAGAAAACTAAGATCATTGTCCAAAGTTTTTAAGTGGAATTGTATTAAACCTAGATCTATTTAATTACCAAGCGTGGGCTCTGTTATGCCACACTGACTATAACAGTTTGTAAAATGAGCATACATGGATGGATTAGTGAGTAGCAGATAAGGAAAAAGGTGAATACTACTCTCCTTGATGGTATAAAGGCCTTGTGACTGAAAGGCAGTGAACCCACTTTACATCTCAAGACTATTCTAAAAAAGCACTTGCTTGAGAACTTACTTTTTGAGAGAACCAGTCTGGAGGGCGGCCAGGTTCCGCAAAGGGTTTGATTGCTCTGCTAACTGATACCCTGTAAATGAGAAATGCCTTATTACACACCAAATTGGGGATGGGTAGGAGACAGAAAAATTATGCCAAGAGTTCAATGTTTGGAGTACAAACCTTGGAATAAAAAACTGCCACTAGGAACTACACTACAGTATGTGATTCAAGAAAATGACATAAACTTGAAAGTCATTTAGAAGGAAAGAGCCATTGCTAAACAGTTTTCCTAGGTAATATATTTCCTGGGTAAAGGGAAGGTATTAGAACCCAATGGAGTTAATGAAGTATTTCTGTTCATTTGGGAAAATATTTTTATGTTGATTTTGTTTTTTTAAGAACAGATCTGCCTTTTTAAAAGTAATTTGTAATACACTACACACCAAAAAAGTGGATCTTTTGATCCACTAACATAGATCCTAGTAATGTAAGAGAATAATTTAAACAAAAGAAGCATGCACCCAGAAGAAAGTACCAGATAGACTTGATCAGACTGATGAACACTTAGATTTTTCCTAAATGCCTGGCAAGAGTATGTTTAACTTATGGTACCATCAAATCTATGAAATATAAACAGACCATAAAAATAACGATGAAATATATGTGGTAATATGAAATATATTTATAACATAATATTAACTAAAAAAAAGAGGACAATTTTCTTTACTGTGATGCAATTACACAACCTTTTAAAAAGTTGTAGATATACGCCCTGGCTTGTATAGCTCAGTGGATTGAGCGCGAGCCTGCGAACCACACGATTGCGGTTCGATTCCCAGTCAGGGCACATGCCTTGGTTGCAGGCCAGTTCCCAGCGGGGGACTCATGAGGGGCAACCATGCATTGATGTTTCTCTCCTCTCCTTCCCTTCCCCTCTAAAAATAAATAAATAAATAAATATTTTTAAAAAAAAGTTACAGATATAAAAACAAAGAAACATCCACAAATGAAAATAGCTGGACTGGAATGGGACCAAGGAAAGTGTAAGGGGGCTTCAACTGTGTCTGTTATTTCTTTAAGAAGAAAACATGACAAAATATTAAGATTTGTTATGTCCAGGTACCAAATACATGGGCAATCTATATTACTCTCCACACTTCTCTGTGAGATTAAAATATTACTTTTAAAAGTTTTTAAATTTTATGTAGGGATACTTTTAAAGAAAAAGCTTACTTTAACATAGTTATATCAATAGCTACGACCAAAAAAATAAAGTTTGAGCCATAATTTACAACTTATACTGAGAAAAGTCCCAAACAGACCAAAGATTTAAATGTTCAAAAATTTTAACCACAAAAGGACTAGAAGAAATCATAAAACAATTACTCCATATCTCCGGCTACAGAAAAACTTTGTGTATGACACAAAATCCTGAAAATGTAAAAGAGAATTATTAATAAACTACATTTCAAAACCCTTAAAGTAAAAAGATCACCATTAGACAGCCAAATAGCACACTGGCTTCAAAAACTGCATCTCACGCCTCAACTAGCTAATCTCCCCAATGTAAGGAGCCCCTAAAATTGAAAGGACTGATAATCAAATAGAAAAAGAAGTTTATAGAGAAAGAAATACAACTGACTCTTTACCACATGAAAATATTCAACCTAAATCACTATAGGATAAATGCAAATGAAAAATCAGAATTATTCTCACCTTTTATTATTCTGTCAAAGATCAAAAACACCTAACACAATCTGCAAACCAGGGCACAGAGAAGATACTGAGATATTATCTGTGGGAGTATAAACTGAAACAATCTCTGGGCAGGGCAATTTGAAATATGTATCACATTCTATAAATTCATATATTCTCTGATCCAATCATTCTACTTTCAGTTTATCTTAGCTATAATTTATAGATAACTATGCAAGATTGTATTAGTAAATGTTTATCAAGAGAGTATCAGTTTAATGCATACCCAGAAACAATACAATGCAGCTATTAAAAAGGACTGAGAGATCCTCATTTACAGATATAGAATGATTTGTAAGATATAATACTACAATAATTTAGAGGTTAAAAAACTCCTCTAGTTTTTTCTTGTCTGGGAAGCTCTTTATCTGTTCATCGATTCTAAATAATAGCTTTGCTGGGTAATCTTAGTTGTATGTCCTTGCTTTTCATCACTGTGAATATTTCTTGCCAATCCCTTTTAGCCTGCAAAGTTCGAGAAATCATCTGAGAGTCTTATGGGAGCTCCCTTGTAAGTAACTATCTGCTTTTCTCTTGCTGCTTTAAAGACTCTTTGTCTGGAACCTTTTACATTTTAATTATGATGTGTCTTGGTGGGCCCTCTTTGGGTTCACCTTCTTTGGTATTCTCTGTGTTTCCTGAACTGGTATGTCTACTTCCTTCACCAAGTTAGGGAAGTTTTCTGTCATCATTTTTTCAAATAGATTTCCAACTTCTCGTTCTCTCTCTTCTCCATCCAGGACCCCTATGATATGAACGTTGGGACGCTTGATGCTATTCCAGAGGCTCCTTACGATACCCTCATATTTTTGGATTTTTTTTTTGGATCGTTTGTTTTTGCTTTTCTAATTGGTTGCTTTTTGCTTTCTTATATTCCAAATTGCTGATTTGATTCTTGGTTTCATCTCAACTAAACCAGTATTACATGAAATGTTAAAACGTATTCTTTAAGATCAAAAATATAAGTAAAATGGAACACATATTTATCAACAATTGACTCTAAAAAACAAATGAACAGAACTGAAACAGAATCATAGAGAATGTTTTGATGGTTGTCAGATGGGAGGAGGTTTGGGGGGATAGGCAAAAAAGGTGAAGGGACTAAGAAGCAAACTGGTAGTTAAAGAAGTCACGGTGAGGTAAAGTACAACATAAGGAATAGAGTAGCCAAAGAACATATATTCATGACCCATGAACATGGACAATGGTGTGGGAATTGCCTGAGGGAGTGGGAGACACTAGGTTCGGGGCAGAGGGACAAACTGGGACAACTGTGAAGGCAAAATAATAAAATGTAATCAAGAAAATAATTAAAATGGAGGAGAAAAAATGTATGTTTGCTCATATATATATAAAATTCATGCTGGAGAAACACAAGAAACTGCTAACACTGGGAGATGAGGTACAGTGATGGGAAAAAGGCACTGTACCATTGTGAATTTTGAACTTTATTTATTAGTACTTCCTCAAAGAATACATACACTTAAAAATTTCCAAGTGTTTTAATACTAACTTTCTAATAAAAACATGAGAAAATATACAGATTGGATTGTATTCCAAACCAGTTTACTTGGTGGTTTGTCTAAAAATGAGCCCTGGCCCAGGGCTCAGTTGGAGCATCTTCTCATATGTCAAAAAGGTTGTGAGGGTTCCATCCCTAGTAGGGGTACATACTGGAGGAAGCCGACTGGTATTTTTCTCTTCCTCCCCGCCAAAATCAATAAACATATCCTCATATCAGGATTTAAAAAATGAGTTCAATTTATATTTGAGTTGTGTTATACTCAATTATTTTATTTATTTTGAGAGGGGGAGGGGAGGGAGAAAGGAGAGAAACATCGATGTGTGAGAGAAATATCAATCAGATGCCTCTCACATGTCCCTAACTAGAGACCTGGCTTGCAACCCAGGCATGTGCCCTCACCAGGAATCAAACTGGGGGACCTTTTGGTTTGCAGGATGACACCCAACCCATTGAGCTACACCAGTCAGGGCTGAATTATACGTAAATTCAATATGACATTTATCAAATTAATGTGGCTCATTTTGCCTTGGGGTTTACCATATTTTGCTGAGTATAATGCAAACTTTTTAGCCAAAATTTTTGAGGGAAAAATAAAGATGCACATTATACACATGTACACCTATATACCTGAAATACCTTGTATCTGATCTTGTGGGTTTTCAAAAAAATATTTTATTTTATTTTTTAGAGAGAGGGGGAGAAAAGGAGAAAGGAGAAAAACATCAATGTGTGACTGCCTCTCAAGCGTCCCCTACTGGGGACCTGGACCAGCACTCAGGAATGTGCCACTACTGGGAATCAAACCAGCAACCCTGATTTGTAGGGGGGCATTCAATCCATTGAGCCACACCAGCCAGGCTGTTCTTGTGCTTTTTAATTATTTGTTACATAAAATTTCTTATACCATAACATGTCCATAAATAAATGCTAAAGTTTCTTTATAATACAAAAACAAGTATCTAAATATAAATGAATAAAAAATTAAAATGAAAGATTTTTTCCCCTGAAAGTTTGGGCCAAAGATGTGGTGCACGTTATACACAGCAAAATATGGTAATTTGGTGCAAGAACAGCTGCTACATAGAATATCCCTTTGAAAAGTTATTTCCATATATAGCCTGGACAAATCAGTACCACGAGAGCACCTCATATACTCTAGTACAGCTATAATAAAAAGACACTGCCCTGGCTGGTGTGGCTCAGTGGATTGAGCGCCAGCCTGCAAACTGAAAGGTCACAGGTTTCTTTCCCCATCAGGGCACATGCCTGGGTTGCAGGCCAGTGTTTCTCCCCCTCTATTTCCTCCCTCTCTAGAAAAAAAGACAGTAAGTGTTACTGAAAAAGCAGAGAAATTTGGGCTTGTTTATTGCTGGTGGGATTAAAAAACGGAGGGGTGACTATTTAAAAATCACTTTGCGGTTCTTCAAAAAGTTAAATAGTTACCACATGACCCAGCAATTTCACTCTTTTAAGAGAACTGAAAACAAATGTCAACACAAAACTCCGTACACAAATGGTCATAGAAGCATTAACTATAGTAGTCCAAAAAAGTGGAAATGACCCAAATGTTTATTAGTTAATGAATAAACAAAATGTGGCATACCCATACAGACTGTTAATCACAAAAAGAAATAAAGTACTGACACATGATACATTATGAACCTTGAAAGTATGCTAAGTGACAAAACCCAGTCACAGAAAATCATAAATTAATATTATTTAATTTACATGAAACATCAAGAGAAACAAAGTAGATGAGTTTTTGGGTGAGGTGGAGAGAAAAATGATAGAATGACTGATAGATGGACAGCTCTGCGAATATACTAAATTCTGTGAACACACTGAATTAATCTAATGGTATATAAATTATACTTCAATAAAGCTTGTTTAAAAACAAATACCACATAGGTCACTATAATTAACTATAGGAATCACTAATGTAAAAAAGAAAAGATTCAAAGAACTAAGAAACCAGACATCCTAGATACCTTACCAATTTTGATCTCCACTCCTCATGACAGAAGACGCTAAACACAGCTTCTCTCTGATGGACCATGGTTCTGTGGGTCCAGTACTCAACAGCTTGTGTTCTGAAAGGAGTGAAGGTTTAGAGCAACCAACCACTGAGTCACTAGTTCTAAGCCTCAGAGGGAGGACTAAAAGCCTAATACAAAACATTCCAAATTATAAGGACAAACTGAGCTCCTATCGCCAAATATTGATTTTCATCTGGACCGCAAAATATCACCTTTGGGCGGTTTACTGCGTGCAAATTGCACTGAGTATCCGGCAAAATATTTTATCTCATGACTACCTACCCTGCTTTATAAAAAAAATTAATTAAAATGTCAGATTAAGATAAAGCAGTTCCCCCGAAGAGTCCAGTTACAAAAATACACACTTTCTCCCAATTTGAACTCCCAGGCTAATTTCCCAGGATTCCGGGCAGCCCCCGCCCCCGCCCCGCCTCCTCCTTAGCATAAACTTGTTTACTGCTTTCAGTAACCCCCTCCCCCTTTGAGTTATTGGGCCTAAAACTTTTTCAGTCCAGGAAACAGGAAAATGGCTGAGATGCAAGAAACGCAATTCCCCAGTGGCAAAAAAAGCTCCCGGATAAAATACCCCATTTCTCTGTGAGAGGGAGTACGGGCCCACAAACGCTGGTCACAACGTGAATGGCGTGAGAAGCGGGCCACTCGGCAGGGCTCACAACAGGTCTTAGTCTGCATGCCAGTCTCTAAACCACCTTTATGGCTCACCCTACCCAGCTCTCAAACATACAAGGATTCGCTGAATGGCTGGCTTCTCTCAAATCTCCGTGGCCTCCCTGGGACACGAGACGCTACACTTCACGACCCGCACACGCTGGCCTTCAACGACTCCGTTGAAAGTCCCTCCAGACCCTGGGCTTTCAGTCAAATCATTGCTCCAACTCCCTATACGTGTGGCAGAAATCTGGTGCTGTCACACGTTTAGGGACTACAAAGACTTCCCACGCAAAACGAATGCAAACACTTACTGCCCGTCCCGGTCGCCATCTTGCCCCCGTAGTCTCGAAGTGAAGACCACTGGGTAGGGCCGAAACCCAGGGAACTCTGGGAAGTAGTCTGGTAGTTTGGACACGGTGCCTGCTGGGAAATGTAGTGTTCCACCCCAAGACGAACAAGCGCCCTAAACCAGTTCTCTCTTGAGCTGTTGGGAAGGAACGTGCTAAAGGATAAAGGATGGCGGCGGACGCCTAAGGATTTCCTTTAGGGTTCCTTGAAGAGAAAGTCTTAGGGTTCAAGTTAGGGTTAAGCGGGAAAAATTCCACAGTACTCAACTCCAAACTCCGACAGTTGGTAACCCGGACGCACATTAGAGTGGGGAGGTCAAACCGGAACAAACTGTCTCCCGTCTCCCCTTCCCCTTCCCTCTTCCTTTGTGCTGATTGGTAACCGCAGGCTTCTCTATCTGATTGGCGGAACGAATGCAGCGCGTAGTTTAAAACATTGTATCAGTAAGAAGAAGTGCACCTCGCGGGCGGAGTTGTGCTCTGTAAAAAGCCCAAGTTGGGGTTTGTCCGCGGGAATCTGAGTGGGCCCGTACCAGAGGAGAAATAAGTGTCTCGTCTTCAGGTGAGTATACGGCTGTGCTGGAGCCAAGCTGTGGTACCAGCTCTTTCTTTCGCGGAATAGGCTGTGGGAAAGCGGAGCTTGCTGCCATCACTTTTTCCTTAATACTTCTTTCCTCACTGTGGGCCTGGGGGTGAAGTTGGAGAAGGTTCCTAGGGCTACTGACACCACCTATGGGTGAGGCACCTTACTTCCAGCGATATCTTTTTTTTTTTTAAGTTGGATATCTGTTCATTCTAGTTAGCTGTCGAAAATGCCTCGAATTGATTTCAATAATTAACCCCTTCCTCTCTGCTGGCCATTGAAGGGAAAACAGGAGTAGGAATTCAGGCAGCGAGCCCAGAGTGTCCTGGGATAAGGAAATTGTTTCTTATCTAAAATCTGCAGCCCTTCTGTCGTTAAGGTTCTTCTCCCTCCCCACTTTTGTCTCTTTTTAGACCTAAGTTGCCTCGGCTGTTATGTCGCAAGGTATCCTTTCTCCACCAGCCGGCTTGCTGTCCGATGAGGAGGTTGTAGTCTCCCCCATGTTTGAGTCCACAGCTGCAGATTTGGGGTCTGTGGTTCGTAAGGACCTGCTGTCAGATTGCTCTGTCATCTCCACTTCCCTGGAGGACAAGCAGCAGGTAAAGGAGTTGGAGAGTGGTGGGAGTGGAAAGTTGGTATCCTCAGCCTGTAGAGTAACAGGTCAGAAACCAGCAATCATCAGATTCTGAGAATTCAATTCAAAATTAAGTGCATGACAAGTGAAAAAAAACTGTAGAGCTGTGTTCTTAAGACCTATAGTTTGCATTGCATTAATGAAATATCAAACGGTATGCATACTATCAGTTAATCCTATGAAGGAAGGATAATAGTTATCTCTCCTTCAACTTGTGGCCCAGAGGCCTTAAAGAATTTGCACAAGATTATACTGCCATTAAGTAGGTCAAATGTACATTCAAGTTTTAATACCAACCATAACTTCCATTTATGGAGCCTTTCTTCCTGCGAGACTGGAATTTCTCATTGACATTTGGGACCAGGCAATTCTTTGTATGGGTCCGTCTTGTGCATTATAAGGTGTTTAGCAGCATTTCTGGTCTTTACCCACTAAGGGTTAGTAGCACCTTTCCACTTGTGACAACCTAGAAACCTTTCCTGACACTGCTAACTGTTCCTTGGGAGGGAAGTGGTCCTAGCTGAGAACACTCTACTCAGAAGTCTCTCTCCCTCTCTCTCTCTCTCTCTCTTTTGAGAGTACATTTATTCAAGCTGGGAACAGTGAAATAAGGAAGGGCCTATGAAAGAAGTAACAGGGGAGACTAGGCAGGGCTGTCTGCTCACTGGAGAGTCAGGAAAAAGGGGGACCTTGGAGACAGGTTCAGGGGGTTAGCCCGAGATGAGCTGATGCTGCCCACTGGTTCCCTGGTTGCAAGTCACGTGGGGTCCCTTAGAGTTTAGGAGATGCATGCCTGTGAGGGAAGTAGAGGGCGTAGGAAAAGGCACGGGTGTACTTCTGGGAGGGATAGTGTGCCAGAAGTCTCCTCTTTTATACAGAAAATTTTATAAGAGCAGGAGTCCTGATAATTCCTTTTAGAGTTCTTGGGCCATAATAGGGAGTTCTATAAATATCTGTTGAAAGAATGAGATGAGGAAAGTGAGGCAAAGAGAATTTAAAGAACTTGTTCAATGTCTCATAGTTACTAAATGATGGGATTAGGACTCAGATACAGGTATGTCTGCCTCCAAGGTGCTTAACTAATGTGCTTTACTGTAATATCACATGCTAATTTTCACATCAGTTGACCAGATCTAACCCTGGGTCTGGCAAGCCAGGTTTACAGGATACTGAAGAGACAGGGAAGGTGATAAAATGTTGAAAAAGTCCATGTGGGTTGGAATGGTTATGGAACCAAAGAGTAGCTACAGGGAGACATTTGACGTAGAATGAGGGTATTGTTAGCATGATTACCTGGAACTGTGCTATGCTTGCCCATCTGCTCAGATAACTGCTGAGATTAATCTGTAGTTACGGCCTGGAATTCCACCACAGGTTCCATGTGAGGATAGTACTGAGAAGGTGAAAGTATACCTGAGAGTCAGGCCCTTGTTGCCTTCAGAGTCGGAACGGCAGGAGGACCAGGTGAGTTTCTGAGGAGGGAGGATTTAAGGTGGGAATGATGCAGTACAGAAGAAGTTTTCAGGAATGTTTCCATCTGTGTCAACTGTTTTTCTTCCTCTCAGGGTTGTATCCGTATTGAGAATGTGGAGACCCTTGTTCTACAGGCACCAAAAGACTCTTTTGCCCAGAAGAGCAATGAGCGGGGAATTGGCCAAGCCACTCATAGGTTTACCTTTTCCCAGGTATGGAGGTACTTACTGGTCTGTGAACAAGAGACCAATGTATAGGGGTGACTTTATTCCCTCTTGAGAGGGAAAGCTTTTTACTTGACGGTGAGTTTCTTACACAGATGGGCAAAAGTACTTTTACAGTTGTGAGTAATGAAACAGAGTTTACTCTTGTATTATTATTAATTAGTTAGTGTATTATTTTGCATATGAACAACTGGAAACTTACTTTTTCCCTCACCCTGTATGTGCATGTCTACAACTTTGGGACCCTTGTTATGAGCTAGTTAATGTGTCAAGTAGCTTATGTGCATTAATTCCCAACAACTCTATTATAATTATCATAAATGTCTTTCTGTTTTCCTGGCAAGGATACTGTGGCTCAGTGAAGCTATTATTCAGTGGTAAAGTTAGAACTTGACTCTAGATCCATCCATTTCCAAAGACCATGCTTGTGACCATTATGTTGCCCCACTGTGTGCAGCATTGGACTTAATGGATAGCATTCCTTAGAGATTTGTTAATCTGGATAAAAGATGGCCTGGCAGGGAGTAGTTGAGTCCTCAATGTTTAGGGAGCAGCTGGTAGCACTGCAGGAAGAAGTCACTTTAGTATTGTCCATAGCCAACTACCCACAGAAATGCATTGGCTAGCTCTGCACGGAAAGCAAGTGGGATCTCTGAGAACTGGCTCTGTCTCTAGATCTTTGGGCCAGAAGTGGGACAAGCATCCTTCTTCAATCTGACTGTGAAGGACATGGTAAAAGACGTACTCAAAGGACAGAACTGGCTTATCTATACATATGGAGTCACCAATTCAGGGAAAACCCACACTATTCAAGGTAAGCAATAGGCCTCACAGGATTGCTGATGGGCCTGTAATGTTAGTGTCTTTGCCTTTTGATGCTCTCGATTGGAGGAGAAAGGCACTTGCGTCAGGTATCTATCTTTCACATTCTTCTAGGTACTATCAAAGATGGAGGGATACTGCCCCGGTCCCTGGCTCTGATCTTCAATAGTCTCCAAGGCCAACTTCATCCCTTACCTGATCTGAAGCCCTTGCTCTCTAACGAGGTAATCTGGCTTGACAGCAAGCAGATCCGGCAGGAGGGAATGAAGAAACTGGCCCTGCTGAATGGAAGCCTCCAAGAGGTGAAGTGTTGGTGTCCACAGAGGTGGGGATAGAGGGACAAATCTCTGGGAAGTTTTATACTTATTTTCTCTTTGGGCCTCTCCAGGAGGAGCTGTCTACCTCCTTGAAGAGGAGTGTCTACATTGAAAATCGGATTGGTACCAGCACCAGCTTTGACAGTGGCATTGCTGGGCTCTCCTCCACCAGTCAGTTTACCAGTAGTAGCCAGCTAGATGGTGAGTATGATTGAGCTTAGTGTCAAGTAATAGTAAGAACTCACTCTCCACTCCCAACAACTGCCAGGGGTAGAGACTAGTGGTTGTAAGCTGAACTCTGACTTCCAAGGACCCCATAGGCCAAAAGGAAGATGGACTACTCTAGGACTGATGCCTTGTACATTTGCTTCTTCCCCAGAAACAAGTCACCGCTGGGCACAGCCAGACACTGCCCCAATAAGTGTCCCTGCAGACATTCGCTTCTCCATCTGGGTCTCCTTCTTTGAGATCTACAATGAACTGCTTTATGATCTGTTAGAACCACCTAGCCAGCAGCGCAAGAGGCAGGTTCTGCGACTGTGTGAGGATCAGAATGGGAATCCCTATGTGAAAGGTATGGGAAAGCAAGGAGGCTGACATGAAACCCAGAGAGGACTTGAGGAGAGACCAAGAGTTAGGTATTCCCATCTTATGTATGCCCTTTTCTTGGCCTCAGATCTCAATTGGATTCATGTTCAGGATGCTGAGGAAGCCTGGAAACTCCTGAAAGTGGGTCGTAAAAACCAGAGCTTTGCTAGCACACACCTGAACCAGAACTCCAGCCGCAGGTGAGAGTTGTGGGTTGCATTCTGGGGAATGTTAGTCCTCCATCTGGTCATGGAAGATGTACAATGACTTTTTTTTTTTTTTAACTTCTAGTCACAGCATCTTCTCCATTCGGATCCTCCACCTTCAAGGAGAAGGGGATATGGTCCCTAAGATCAGCGAGTAAGATTATCCATTTAGAAATCCAAACTTCTTGGCCATATATTATAGTAAGGGGAGGGGAGTAAGGGAGGTCCTCAGGGGAATTACTTGTTAGATTCGTACTCTCCTTCCTTGTGTAGATTCTTGATAGGCTTTCCCTTCCTCAAAACTATAGGAAGAGCTGTAAGGTTCATAACATATGGTGGGATCCTTTATGTCTGATCCTGTCCATCTTTCAAGGTTGTCACTCTGTGATCTGGCTGGCTCAGAACGCTGCAAAGATCAAAAGAGTGGTGAGCGGCTGAAGGAAGCCGGAAATATTAACACTTCCCTGCATGCCTTGGGCCGCTGTATTGCTGCCCTACGCCAAAACCAACAGAACCGGTGAGCATTTGGCTGCCAGTCATGGGCTAGGATGAACTGGAGCTTCGCAATTTACTAAAAAACTTCTGGTCACCACTGGGGATGGTGCTACAACAGCCCAAGGGCTGGAGTTCTGCCCACAGCTCTCTTCTGATTCCCTGGCAGGTCAAAGCAGAACCTGGTTCCATTCCGCGACAGCAAGTTGACTCGAGTGTTCCAAGGCTTCTTCACAGGTCGAGGCCGCTCCTGCATGATTGTCAATGTGAACCCCTGTGCATCTACCTATGATGAAACCCTTCATGTGGCCAAATTCTCAGCCATTGCCAGCCAGGTGAGAAGCTGGTACCTTTGGAATGGTACCTTAATTTAAGAAAGTTACCAGGACTAGTAATGGGTTCCATTAAGATTATTTTTCCCCTGCCAGCTTGTGCATGCACCACCTGTACAACTAGGGTTCCCATCACTACATTCATTCATCAAGGAACACAGTCGGCAGGCATCTCCCAGCTTAGAGACAGAAACTAAGACAGACCCAGGCCTTGATGATGACATTGAAAATGAAGTTGACATCTCCATGTATGGCAAAGAGGTGAGAATACAAGAAAGTTTTGACGCAAGTTTTTAGCCTGATGACTACACATTTTCCATGCTGCCTTTCAGGTAGGCCTATGCCTTTTAGGGGGCATGGCCATCTGATGACGTCTGACCCGTGTGTCCCCCGTAGGAGCTCCTACAGGTGGTAGAAGCCATGAAAGCATTGCTTTTGAAAGAACGGCAGGAAAAGTTGCAGCTGGAGATGCAGCTCCGTGACGAAATTTGTAGTGAGATGGTGGAACAGATGCAACAGCGTGAACAGTGGTGCAGGTATCACCTCTTTGTCACCTGGACAAGTGGTGGGAAGTAGGGGCTAGCATGGCATTATGACTCAAGAGTCCTCTATGCTCACTACTCAGAATCTTTACTCCTTTTTTCTCCCAACAGTGAACATTTGGATACCCAAAAGGAACTATTAGAGGAAATGTATGAGGAGAAACTAAAGATCCTCCAGGAGTCACTGACAAGTTTTTACCAAGAAGAGCTTCAGGTGAATTGCCCTGAACCAGCCACAACTGGCTACTCAGATTCCCATCACTAGCTTGCCCGAGGTAGACCCATTTTATCAACTCTGGTAGGGGCCGGAATACGTAACTCTCTTTTCTCTAATATCCTTAGTGCTATCCCAATCTGATGAACTGATTAAAGATCTACTTGGTCAGGAAATGGTATACATGCTAACAAGCAGGCTTTTGAGGTTTGAGTATCAGGGAAGGTTTTGTTCATTATTCAACTGTCTGTTCCTGCAGTATTTGTCTAACTGTGGCTGGAACTGTGCTCTCTGCTTTCCTCTAAGGAGCGGGATGAGAAGATTCAAGAGCTAGAAGCTCTCTTGCAGGAAGCCAGACAACAGCCAATGGCCCATCAACAACCAGGGTCTGAATTGTCCTTACGGCGGTCCCAAAGGTTGGCAGCTTCTGCCTCCACCCAGCAGCTCCAGGAGGTTAAAGCTAAACTAGACCAGTGCAGAGCAGAGCTAAATGCCACCACTGAAGGTGAGGAAGGAGAGAGTACAAGACGCCTAACAATGGCTCAAAGAAGAACTTTTCAAACTTCAACCTTCTGGTGCCAACTTGGAGCTATGTCCCCCAATCATTCACTCTCAGATGCACAGGGACTTTTTATATTTGCTGCAAACTACTGTTAACTCAGAGTTGTAAGTCCAAGATTAGAAAGGCCATGTATTGAAGTTTATTGTTTTCTTCCCTCAGAGCTGCATAAGTATCAGAAAATGTTAGAACCGCCACCCTCAGCCAAGCCCTTCACCACTGATGTGGACAAGAAGTTAGAGGAGGGACAGAAGGTAATTACCTTTCTCTGTTACCAAAGTTCTTACCTAAGGCAATTTCCAGCACTATATCCCTGGTGCATGCAAGGATGAGATGTTTTGGGGTACTGTGCTGGACAGTGGCTCCTTTATTCAGCTGACTAGCCTTTCTAATTTTACTTCTCTTCAAATGGCTATCTGTCTCCTCCAGATCATTATCCTGGTTGATCTTGGCCACAATTTGTTACTGTCCCTCCTTTTTCAGAATATAAGGTTGCTACGGACAGAGCTTCAGAAACTTGGCGAGTCTCTCCAGTCAGCAGAAAGAGCCTGTTGCCACAGCACTGGGGCAGGAAAACTTCGCCAAGCCTTGACTGCTTGTGATGACATCTTAATCAAACAGGTTAGGACAGCCTAAATATCCCCTCTCCTCCCATCAGCCCACTCCAGAGTCAGGTGAGAAGAGAAGCAAGGAACCAAGGAGAAAGGTAAAGAATGTGAAAGATTTTTAGGTTATTCTATGGTGAAGAGAATTTTCTTCCTTGCAAAATAAAAAGAACTATTCACTAGGTACAGCTATAACAACCCAAGGGAGATAGATAGTACATTTCATCCAAGATGCTTAGATTGTAAGAAACCATTATTTTATGTACCATTAAGACAAAACAGTAACAATTAAGCTATGACATGTCTTCAGAAAATGCATCCTGATTGTAATTAAAATGTAAAAAAAAATCTTAAACTAAACACAGCACTTAATTTTAATACCGACGAACTGAAGAGGTGAAGGAACCTTATTCAAGCTTCTATCATTTTACGTGTTAGAAAATGGCCTTATAGCCATTGCTGTTTGAGTCTTAAAGAAAATACCTCCATTCACTTATAAGGTCTGACTCTAAAGGGTTGATCTTTATAAGAACAATTGTAACTAGTAGTAGATGGCACATACTGCCTTGTCTTCTTGTTTCTCTAATATATGTAACTGTAACTTCACTGATCTTCCTTAGGATCAGACCCTGGCTGAGCTGCAAAATAACATGATGTTAGTAAAACTGGATCTTCGGAAGAAGGCAGCATGCATTGCAGAGCAGTATCACACTGTGCTGAAACTCCAAGGCCAAGCTTCTACCAAAAAACGTGTTGGAGCCAACCAGGAAAACCAGCAACCAAACCAACAGCCCCCAGGAAAGAAACCATTTCTTCGAAACTTACTTCCCCGAACACCCACCTACCAAAGTTCAACAGACTGCAGCCCTTATGCTCGGATCCTGCGCTCCCGGCGCTCCCCTTTACTCAAATCTGGGCCTTTTGGCAAAAAATACTGAGGTTGTGAGGAGGAAGAGAGCAGCCCTTGTCCTGAGTGGGTCAGCTGCTCAGCTTAAGAAATAGGTCTCTTTTAAGCTTCACCATATACCTGGAACTTGATACAAAATGCAGTATTCTGACACTAGTTGAGTCCCCCTCCTTTTGTAATATAATCACCTATGTAATCTCATACTTTTTTACTTATATGGTTTCTATATATACACAAAAAGCTATATTAAATATATCATTCACATTTGTTTTACATTTTTTTTTAATTTGAATACCAAATTTAGCAAAATCATTTAAATTACAAAAAGGAAGGAAAATTGAAAATCATCATTCAGGCCCATGGAAACCTTGCACAGAAATGGCACTAGATACCTAAGAAAGCTTGGTAAGAAATGAATCCATGGGACTAATGAATATCTAATGAATCCATTAGATATTCTAAGCCTTCCTTAATGTAAAATGAAGTGTCGTATGATAGGAGGTGAATGGGTAACAAACTTGTTCTAGAAACATGAACATAGGAAGGCTGGGTCCTGAACTCAATACCTATCACCTACTATACGAATTCATTACAGCATACACAGTCATAGCATATTACCCCCTACTGAATACACATGCACAGGCTGGAAACCCTCAGAACACACTAACAGTGATTTTCCTTACATTGTCTAATCCTATTATGCCTGAAAAAAAATTCTGTTGGAGATAGGGGAGAAAATGACAATTACATCAAAAATACTAAAACAGACCAGCTTGAAATGAAGTTTATTCCCAAATGTCCACGAAATTATCTAATCTTGTCTCCCTACTTTGCTTTAGTGGAAGATATAGATAACTCTGTAAGACATCTTTTGCCTTCAGAAGGGGCCTTCATATGCTCAGTGAGATTCTTTTGTCCCTTCTTTTATTCAACTCTAGTAAGTTCCTTCCAATTTGAAAGCTTCTAGGAGACTTCAAAACTGTTTTGGAAGAATCTCTCTAGAATAAGAACAAATGTACAGCTTTATTCCATTTAGACCTAACATCTGACACCAGGCTAGTCATGTTCAACAAATCCAAGGACCACAGGGTCATGTTCTATTCAGTGCCCTGACCTTGCTAGGATATCCAGTGACCCTATTTTCAGCAGAGGGTAGAGTCACAGACTTTTCTCCCTTCCTTACCTCTCAAGAAATCATCCACTCCCAGCAGCATTAATACTTTGTTCCAGTAGCCTTGCCGGGGCTAAAGTGCTATTATAGAGAATTTGGGGGGCAGGGGTGGAAGAAACTGGGAAGAAGGCCAAGATCTGCAGCTACCCTGAACATAAGGAATAAAGAAGTGCTTCTAACTGGCAAAAGACAACATCTTTTCCTGCCAGGATTCTTCTGTCTGTCTATTCTGAAGGTGATTCTGTAAACTCTGCCCAAGGAGTTTCCATCTGTACACATCAAAGAACTAAGGTCCTTAGAAGAACAAACATGGACGTTTTTTACGTGGAGGTAAGGCTTAATTTGGGTCTAGCAATGTGCTAGCTTGAAAGTAGCCAACTATGGTGTGACTGAAGACAGGTTGAGTGGAGAAACTCTGCGCGTAGGAGTGTTGTTAGCTGAGAGTGAAGCAGGGAGGAAAAAGGGAGCAGGCATCTCGGTGGAAGGAGTCTCTCCCTGGTTGCGAAGCTGCAGGATTTGCCGGAGCAAGGCCTTACCTTCTTCCCGGGTCTGAAACAAAGTCAGGCAACTATTTCAAAATATGTCCAAAGATACTCTCAAAAATGGGTTCTAAAATACTCATATGTAAGTTCTATAAATCAAGGTAGCCTTTATTCCTCTTATCTACTTCCCAGCCCCAAATCATGGTAAAGATCATATGTTCAAGCCTAAAATCCACTCTTTATTAAAGAACTAATACTCACATCATTGAATGCACAGCACTTTTGGGCACAAGTTGAAGCTTCATCCCACAGCTTGCACTTAAAATAGTATTGGGCCAGATAGCGGAAAGCCGTGCTCTCCTCCAAGTGTTCCACTATTTCCTAGGTAGGGAAAACAGAAACGACTCAAGTCAGAGCCCTGGCCCTGTAGCTCAGCCAGTAGAGAGCTGACCTGATACACCAAGGTTGCAAGTTCAATTTCCAGTCAGGGCATATACAATAACCAACTAATGAGTGCAGAACTAAGTGGAACAACAAATCGATCGATTAAAAATACTGATAAAAAGAATAAATATAAATAAGATCAGCATCCGAGCTGTCATGCTCATGACACATACCCCACAGGAATAGATATCTTGGATATATTTGATGTAACATTGGGCAGCCTGTTCTGACTCAGTCAACTGTTCATGAAGCCTACAAAAGAAATCGTTCTTTAAGTACAAATCATATCTCAAAGCCAAACTAGTGATAAAAAGTAAAAGTACATGATTGAGACCAAAAAAATAACAATACATAGACAAGTATCATTTTTTAAATTTTTTAAAAGATTTTATTTATTTATCTTTAGAGGGGAAGGGAAGGAGAGAAACATCAATGTATGGTTGCCTCTTGTGAGTCCCCTGCTGGAAACTGGCCTGCAACCCAGGCATGGGTTGGCAATTCCCAGTCAAGGTGCCCTGACTGGGAATTGAACTTTGATCATGTGGTTCGAAGGTCTGAGGTCAATCCACTGAGCTACACCAGCCAGGGCTTTACAAATTTTAACATAAATAACAAACAGACCCAGAATAGTTTTAGTGCCCAGATGTGATGGTTATCTTATCAAAGCTGAAAATCATTACTCTGCTACTGGTAATGGAGGGACAGTTAGTAAATACTTAAGCTGGGTAAGACACCTTTGCAAAAACTTGCTGTTAATACCCTGAGTAAGATTTTAAAAAGATACCAAGCAATTCAGATTTTTTCCTAAGAAACCAGCAAAGAACTGGCAGGAATAAAATTGCATTTAAGAACCTTGTTTGTCTATAATTTCTGAGTTATTTCTTATTTTCCTAGTCCTTATTAGGAGATCAGTACTTAGTTTTCCTAGATTGCTCTGATGTGGAAATTTCATTTCATTTCAATTCATTCTCAATCCCTTGCCTAATAAAAAAGCAACTCCCCCTTCAAAGAATAGTGGCATTCTCTCAAGTCAAGATGGCTAAGTTTCCAAACAAGTACTCATACACCATGCTACATCACCACCCTCATGCAGGATGATGGATAGGAGGCTCTAGAGCATGCAAGACCCAACATACCAGAGAAGCCAACAGAAATATCAATACTGGCCCTCACTGGTGGGGCTCAGTGGATTGAGCGCTGGACAGTGAACCAAAGGGTGGCCGGTTTGATTCCCAGTCAGGGCACATGCCTGGGTTGCGGGCCAGATCCCCAAGTAGTGGGGGCACTTGAGAGGTAACCACACATTGATGTTTTTCTCCCTCTCTTTCTCCCTCCTTTCCCTTCTCTCTAAAAATAAATAAATAAAATCTTGAAAAAAAGAAATATCAATAGCATTTTACTCCATTCACTCACTTTGCCAGTTTCACCAGAGCCATTTTCTCCACATCTCCCACAGCATAAGCTCTCCAATAACACTGTCAAAAAAATAAACCAGTCAATCTGATGATTGCCACATGTGCCAAGTCTAATCATGTAAAGGCTCAGGTCCTACAAAGCTCCCAAAACTTCAGATTTGCAAGATACAAGGTATTTTTATTAAATCTGATAGGTCCAGGCTACATAATGCCATTCCCACTGATGATGTCACCCCAGCTTTGCTTTTAAGCCTATGTACTTTTTCAGACTTCCCTATGTAGAGATATCAGAATGAAGAAAAGTTAAAGAGCACAGATAGCCCAATTCTTCATCCAAACAGCAAATTTCCATTCAAATTCTCTAGGAGTCAATTTCAGATACCTTTTTGGCTTCCACGAGTTGATTGAGTTTCTCATAACATTCTCCTAAAGCAACCAGCATACGAGAATCATTAGGCCTAAGAGAAAACAGGAATAGCAGTCTGAGCAAAGACTATAGACAGCTAAAAGTCCTCCCTTGAGGAACCACCACCACTACTACAGTGGTCCCCTCCACTTATTCAAGGTTTCACTTTCCACAGTTTCAGCTACTGCAGTCTTAAGCTATTTCATGGAAAATTCCAGAAATGAACGATTCGTAAGTTTTAAATTGCACACCATTCTTAGTGGCATGATGAAATCTCAGGCCATCTTGCTTTCTCCCATCTGGGACATAAATCATCTCTTTGTCCAGTACATCTACACTCCACAAACCACCTGGCAGCTAGTCACTTAGTAGCCGTCAAAAGAAAAGAAAAGTAGCAGCCCTTCCTACAACAAACACATTGTCAAGTGGCCAGACTTACCGAAGCTGGTGGGCCCGTCTGTAATAATAAAGGCAGTAAAATGGCATCTTTAGGATTTCATAGGTCTGCCCAAGGCCGTACCAGGCTCTGTAGTCCCGTTTATTAACCTCAATGGCATGTCTAAGAAATGGAAGATAGACCGATAAAAGGGCAGAATCAAGGTTAGCAACCTGCAGGCTCAACAGAGGCTCCTAGTATCCTGGCAATCTGTTCCACCTAACCCTGCAACTAGGAGCTCACCTATAAGCCTGAATAGCAGCAGATGTGTTCTTCATTTCCATGTACTCATGTCCCATCAGTGTCCAGGCCCCAAGATACCGGGGATTCAATTTCAAGGCTCTCTGGAAATACAAGGCTGCTTTTTCATGCTGAGAACGCAAACTATAATAATTGCCTGATTGAAAAACGAACAAAAATAGGAATAATTAGAAAGGTAAAAACACAAGTCCTCCGAAATAGACAGCATTTCACAGAGTGAGCATGAAAGCATAACCCACTTCCCTCAAGGTCCTTGTAGAAAAGCCAAATTGTACACAAGAGGAGTATCAGTGTTCCCTTGGGAAATATGTATCATCTATCACACATTCTGGTTAACAAAAAAAAAAAGCGTTCCCTAACGCTCCAAGTTTTTTCCTTCATTTTCTTTCATCTGGATATAGTTTTTATACACATATTTTCTTAAAGGGTAGGAAATTTCTAGAGTAAGCTTTAGATTGGTGGTTTTCCAACTATATTCTTAGGGTTCTAAGGAGATAGGTAACTCAAGGGTGAAAAATGTGGAGCTCTGAGCTCCCTCTCCCTCAGGAATCAAAGCAGTTATATTATTACTGGTCTTTAAAAAAGCAAGTCAAAGATATTAGGATTCTGTGAAAGATTTTGTCTGAAGAAAGGGTACAAAAGCCATTTGTCTTAGGTCAGCTAGTAAATGGACACACAAAATGTGTTATATATCCAAACAATGGAATACTAGTCAGCAATAAAAAGGAAATAACTACTGCTACATGCTACAACATGGATGAACCTCAAAACCTGCTAGGTGAGACACCAGACAATAAGGCTAAATACTGCGAGACTTCATTTATATGACACTTCTAAAAAAGATAAAACATTCAGAAGGCAGATCTGTGCCTGCTAGGCAATGGAAGTGAGACTGACTGCAAATAGACCCAAAGAAACTTTTTGGGATGACAAGAGTATCCAAAAGTGGATTATGGCTATGGTTACACAACTGTATAAATTCATAAAAACTCATGAACTATAAAGTGGATGAATTTTATGATTTGTAAATTATACCTCAATAAAGCTATTTTTTAAATTGTATTTATTTATTTATTTTTAGGGAGAGAAGGGGAGGAGAAAGAGTGGGAGAAACATCAATGTGTGGTTACCTCTCATGTGTCCCCTACTGGGGACCTGGCCTGCAACCCAGGCATGTGCCCCAACTGGGAATTGAACCAGCAACCCTTTGGTTCACAGGCCTGTGCTCAATCCACTGAGCTACACCAGCCAGGACTCAATAAAGCAAATTTTTAAAAAAGAAGATGAACTACAGCTATACCAACACTTGGAGAAAATTTTACGAGATCTTGTTGAATAAAAAAAAGGAAATACAGAGAAATGTGTATTTCTACATATTTTTTAAAATATTTTATTTATTTATTTTTAGAGAAAGGGGAAGGGAAGCAGAAAGAGGGAAACATCAATAGCTGCCTCTCGTGTGCCCGCAGCTGGGGATCTGAACTGCAACCCAGGCATGTGCCCTGACCAGGAATAACACAGGCAACCTTTCAGGTTACAGGATGATGCTCTACCCAACTGAGCCACACCAGCCAGAGCTAATGTGATCTATTTTTGTAAAGCAAATAGCCCATTAAACCCTACATATGTGTATATACATTTTTATTTGGTATGGAACATCCTAACACATGTATCTTAAAGGGGAAAGGGAGCAGCAAGCAAAATAAAAAACACCACCAAAAAAACCCTGCACTTCAAAAAATCTCCTTTATGTATATATTGTATATGCACAAATAAACTAAATAGAGAGGTTTTGAGATATGTACGTGTGTGTGTACACACACACACACACACACACACACACACACAGAGTATGATATACTGTCAAGTAGAAAAAACAAATTGCAGAGAAATTACAGAATATGATTTCATTTTGGGAAAAAACAGAAAACTTCCATATTTTTTTGAAATCTTTATAGACCCAGTTGTTAGTTCGATTTAGGAGAAATTATTTAAAACAATTGTCTGTACCCTATACCTGATTGTTTAAGCACAATTTCAAGTTCATATTCACCTGGAAAAAAGCAAAATGGAGAATTTTATGTCTTGCACAAAGATATCTTTGCTTCTGCCCCTGACTCAGAAACAGAGACCCTAGGCAGAGTGCCCAAAGGTTAACTTCTGTAACAGAATAGGAGAAATGGGGTCATAGCGGTAGCAAAGGTATAACCTAGCTGCTAAGGAAATCAGGATGACAAAGGAGATGTTAAGAAGTTAGAATGGTTAAGTTCTAGACAAAGTTTTTTTAAAAATATATTTTATTGATTATACCATTACAGTTGTTCTATTCCCCCCCTTCATTCCCCTCGACCCACACACTCCCTCCCCCACCATTCTCCCCCCTTAGTTTATAACCATGTCTCAAATTCTTTAGATTCTATAGTTCCCCCACTATTCTTGCCCTCCCCCTATCTATTTTCTACCTTCCATCTATGCTATTTTCTGTGCCTTCTCCCCCCTTCTCCTCCTCCCACTCCCCTGTTGCTAACCCTCCATGTGTTCTTCATTTCTATGGTTCTGCTCCTGATCTAGCTGTCCTCTTGGTTTGCTTTTGTTTTAGGTGTGGTTGTTAATAACTGTGAGTTTGCTGTCCTTTCATTGTCAATATTTTTCATCTTCTTTTTCTTATATAAGTCCCTTTAGCATTTCATATAATAAGGGCTTGGTGATGATGAACTCCTTGAACTTGACCTTATCTGAGAAGCACTTTATCTGTCCTTCCATTCTAAATGAAAGTTTTGCTGGATAAAGCAATCTTGGCTGTAGGTCTTTGGATTTCATGACTTGGAATACTTCTTTCCAGCCCCTTCTTGCCTGTAAGTTCTCTTTTGAGAAATCAGCTGACAGTCTGATGGGAACTCCTTTGTAGGTGACTGTCCCCTTATCTTGCTGCTTCTAGGATTCTCTCCTTCATTTTAGTCTTGGCTAATGTAATTATGATGTGCCTTGGTGTGTTCCTTCTTGGGTCCAACTTCTTTGGGACTCTCTGAGCTTCCTGGATTTCCTGGAAGTCTATTTCCTTTGCCAGACTGGGGAAGTTCTCCTTTATTATTTGTTCAAATAAGTTTTCCACTCGTGGCTGTTTCTTTCCCCCTTCTGGTACCCCTATAATCCGGATGTTGAAACATTTAAAGATGTCCTGGAGGTTCCTAAGCCTCTCCTCATTTTTTTGAATTCTCATTTTTTCATTCCATTCTGGTTGGATGTTTCGTTCTTCCTTCTGGTCCATTCCATTGATTTGAGTCCCAGTTTCCTTTCCATCGCTATTGGTTACCTGGACATCTCCCTTCATTTCAATTAGTTTAGCCTTCATATGTTCCTCTAATTTGTGACTATAATCAACCAGTTCTGTGAGCATCCTGATAAACAGTGTCTTGAACTGTGCTTCTGAGAGGCTGGCAATTTCTTGGTCGCTGAGTTATTGGCTCTGGGACTTTGAGTTCTTCTTGCGCCATCTTTTGGCCTGTTCGTGCCTGTTCCATAGCAGGATCGGATCCCTAGGCGTTCACTAGAACAGGGCAACTAAGTCGCTGGGTTGTGATGCTGTATGTGGGGGCGGGGTCAACGAGGAGCAATGGCGACCTGGCTATCGCCTCCCGCGCCGCAGCCACAGGTGCCACCGTCACCGGGCCCATGCGTTTTGTCCCACTGCACACGAGTGTGCCATCACCTTCAGCCCTCGCCCCCTGGGGCCTGCGCGGTCCGTCTCACTGTGCGCAAATGTGCAACCGCGGTCAGTCTGCCCCACACCCTGACTTGCACGCCTAGGTTGGGGGATCTGTCCTGCCCGACCCCGCTCCGCTGCTGGCTCCACCCCTCTTACCGTCCCCGTTGATCGGTTGGTCGTTGTCAGACTTCCGTATAATTCAATTTTCTGTTTTTTGACTGTGGCTTTGTTCTCCAAACCTTTGTTGTATGCAAACTTGGTTATGGGAAAAGGCACAGTGTTTCCAGCTATGCCTCCATCTTGGCGGAAGTCCTCAACAAAGTTTAAGTAGATGTGATTTTTTGACCAGTTGGAATAGCTAAAAAGTATTGAATGATTACAATGTGCTAAGCAACTTACATTGTTTTTTTAAAGATTTTATTTACTCATTTCTAGAGAAAAGGAAAAGGAAGGAGAAAGAGAGGGAGAGAAACATTGGTGTATGAGAGGAACATCCATTGGTTGCTTCTCACATGCCCCCTAATGGGACATGGCCCGCAACCCAGGCATGTGCTCTGACTGGGAATCGAATCAGCAACGCTCTGCTTTGCAGGCTGGCACTCAATCCACTGAACCACACCAGCTAGGGCTAATGTTCCTTATTCTTACATTTTAAGGTAGGTGGGCTGAATTCAACAAACATTTATTAACTAAATCTCAGGAACTTTGCTGGGTATTACAGATATGCTGAGGAAAAAAAAAACAGTCCATTGAAGAGTTCATCTGAAGTGATTAATAAAAAAAAAACAAGAAACTCCTAAATCATTCCTCTTTATACGTATGTGGCCTTTTCTTTTAATTGGCTTTAAGGCAATAGGTTTAGAAAAAAAGAACCGTTTGTTAATCTTCCCCACTTCTATTTCCTTTCTTCATGTAAAGGGCACTGTTATCAGTCTGGCTACCCAGTCACCAATTCCTGTTTCCTCTAGTTCCTAAATTCCTCTCTCCATTCCTCCTGTCAATACATCCTCCTCCTAGGTTCTCATCATCCTTAGACTGGATTATTGTAAAAGCTTCCTAGCTGGTCTCAGTGCCTCTAGTCTTGGCCTTTTTCTAATCCTCCCAGCACAGTCTACAATCATCATTTGAGAATGAAAACCTGAAAACTTTCATCACTCTGGTTTAAAATCCTTCAGAAGACTCCTACTGCCTTAAAGAAGAAAATCTAAACTTTAAGACAAAAAAGGCTCTTCAAGATCTAGCCCCTTTTGATACATTCTTACCTCCCACACCATGCTTCAGGATGTTGAACTATTTCCAGCACAACATCTGTTCCACACTTAACTACCTCTGCACTGTGATACCCTTCCGCAGTCCATCCTTCTCCCTTACTGAACTCTTCCACTCCTGCCTGTTCTTCAAGCATCACTTTCCCTAATCTCACACTGGATGTGATGCCTTTACTATGTACTCTCTTAGCATCCTATGTTTGCCTCAATCATAACACTCACCACGCAGTATAATAATTGTTTTATTATTGCCTTCCTAAATAGGCAATCAGGGTAGGTTCTACAATACAAAGCACAGTGCTTGGTACTCAGATGCATGATGTTTTCTGAATAAATTGAGAGTTCCACCCTCACCTTAATGGACTGGATTCATAATGTTCTGATATTGAAAAGATTACTTGTTCCTACTCTTATCTATGTTCCCATAGGATTCACTACGTTTTGTTTTTTTTTAATACTTATTTCCCATGCCAGACTACAATTTCCACAAGGGCTGTAAATACTTATTGAATAGTTAATGTATTAAAATCCTATTTGTTTATTAACAACATCTTGAGCTTGAGAGATACAAATGCATGATCTCAATGCAGTGTGTCACTAAAGACTCAGGGACACTATCTCTTTCACCTCCAGGGAACCTATGCTTTTCAATTACAATCAACCAAGCTTACTTTTATCCAGGAATGGCCATTCATCTCTTTCTATCAACTGATTATCAGGCCACACTAGCATGGCCAAGTACATAGGACCATAGTTCTTAACCAGGGATGATTCGGACCCCAAGAAGTTATTTCGCAATACCTGTAAACATATATGATCATCATAACTGGGGGAAGGGAGCACTGGGTATAGGTTAGGGATACTGCTAACACCCTACAATGCACAGAACAGCCCCACACACAAAAAGGCTGTTAGCTCAGAATGTCATTAGTGCCAAAACTGAGACAACCTAATACAGAGAAACAGGTAACAGGTACTCCCATCTCTTTACATAGGCCTGGAAATTCTTACAAACTTTTCAGTAATACTAAAGGTTAAAATATACACACTTTTCATCCAGTCTTTTTATTGCTTATTACACAGAAATAATTGCATAAACAAGCAAAAATAGATGTACACAAACGAAGATGTTTCCTGGCCCTGGCTAGTGTGGCACAGGCCTGGGAACCAGAGGATCGCAGTTCAATTCCCAGTCAGGGCACATGCCTGGGTTGCAGGCCAGTTCCCTGCAGGCCAACTCCCAGCAGGGGATGCACAAAAGGCAACCATACACTGATGTTTCTCTCCCTCTCTCCTTCCCCTCTAAAGGTAAATAAATAAATAAAACCTTAAAAAAAAGATATTTCCTGAAGCAATTTTAGTATTAACAAACACTGGTCATACCTTATATAATAGAAAATGATTAAATAAAAATGATGGCACATCTATATAATAAAATACAAAATAGCCATAAAAACATAATAAAAAATCTAGATGTAGTAAAATTAAAAAAATGGAAAGATATATTAAGTTTAAAAAAAGGAAGTTACAGGGCAGTGTGTATAATGATATTATTTTTACAAGCAAACTGTACACACACAAGTGCATGCACACACATTCTTAGTGTTCACAGAGAAACATTCTGGAGCCATGTTCACCAAACAACCTTGGGGACAGGGTTACACAGTGAGCTTTCACATTCTACCGTATATAATTCTGTGACCTTTGACACTTTTATATTGTTGTTATTTTTACATTTGAATTACTTACAATAAAGATAAAACTTAAAAGAAAAAGAATGATGACTCTTACCAATTACACAGCACGTTTCTACACGATATTTATCAATTTCACAGAGGTTGTGAGCCAAATAACTCAACTCAGATTTCATGCTCTGGAAGAAAAGAAAAGGATGGTCTAAGCATGAAAAAGGAAACCCTTAAATTATTTTTCTTGTAGCTAATGCAACTGAGTGGCAATCCAACCCAGATGAAAGCACAAAAGAGCTAATGAAGACCAAGTAAAGGAAGCAGCTCACCCTGACATAAAGAAGGTTGGAGAATGTGTCCATATTCTCAATCCTATAAGGGTCTTGTTTCCTTAGCTCATTAAAAATAGAGAGGGCTTTGTCAATATCTGCAGAAAGAAGATAGTTCAGAAAACAATACAATGCTACTTTCAGGGTTTAATGGATTTCATTGTCCTTATTCACTTACCTCTGATATTGTGATAGGCAACTGCAATTTGGGAAACAATATATGAGCTCTTAGAGAAGCCTACATCAATGAGATTCTGATACTTTTGCAGTGCCTCCTCTATCAACTGCAACTCTGTGTATATGTGAGCCAGAAAAAACTCCTTCATCCAGGTGTCAGGCAAAGACAGGAACTTCAGCTGGCAGCAGGAGAGAGGGGAACATACTTAGTATACTTTGACCTCTCTCCAAATGAACATCAAGGAACTATTTTTATTGTCTACAGCAGCAATTTTCAACCAGTGTGCCACAAGGATTTTTAAAACATGCAATACCTAACTATTTAGTCAGGGGCACTGACCTCTTTTCCCTTAGATTGTCAAATTAAAAAAAAAGACAACAGCTGATACAATAGTCTCCTGGTGTGAATAAAGCAAAATTATACCTATTTTTCTTGTCATATTGGTAAAAAACATATTTTTGGTGTGCTGCAGAATTTTAGTAACTAGTTTATGTGTTCCATGAGATGAAAAACATTGAAAATCGCTGGCATAAAGGACTTTATCACCAAAAGTTTATCACAGCACTTAATAATGAACAAAGGGCAGTTCAATTATAATAGGACTTACAAGCATAGTACAGAGAAAAGGGCCTAGATGGGGAAGGCTTCACAAAATAGATAGGATCTGAGGTGTCTTGGAGGATGAGTAAATTTGAAGAGAAAAAAAGGGAGTGGAGGAAAAAAAGACAATGTTCTATGAGAGGGCAACAAAAACAGAGGGAAAATAGTCATGATGAGTGTGGGTAAAGAAGTTGAGCAAACAAGGTGGTTTGTGTAAGACTGAACTGGTAGGGTGGGTCCTATGGTGCAACAAGAAATGCGATGCAAATAGGAAACCACTGCAGGTTTTTTGCAAGAGAATGACATGATACATGGGTGTTTTAAGAAAAAGTTTGGAAATGGTATGCAGGATGGCTTGGAAATGGGAGCATTAAAGATGGGAAAGCTATGTAAAAGTATCTATTACTTATAAGAAATCCAAATTGGATATGAAAACCAAGATGGCAAAAGAAGCTGAGAGAAAGAGGTGTATACAAGAAGAAAACCATGGCACTATCTGGTGACTGAATAGGTAAAGGAAGTAAAAGAAAGGGAAGAGACTAATATGAATGAGACATTAAGAATGAGTGTCTTGAGAAATAGTGCCACTAATGAGTCTATTGAGTTGGGAAAAAGAATTTGGCAGATAAGATGAGAAATTTAGTTTTGTGTATTTTGAGATAAAGTCTAGTAGGCAGTTAGAGACAGATGAATACAAGTAAACCAAGGTTAAGATTTCAGACACAGATTTAGTAGCATATATCATTATTGGGAGAAATCAATCAGCCTTTGGCTCTTTAGAGCAAGCAAATGGAAATGTGTCCTCATTTCCATTAACTACTGAAGGACAGCAAAATAAACTCTGTAGTTAATATCCTCTAATGATGACTAATAAAACGATTACAGTGTATAAAGCAATTTCATATACATTATTTCATTAACAAATCTCTATGTCTTCACAGAGTCCTGTGAGCTTAGCAGACTTAACATATTTTAAATATAATCCTTGATATCAGGTGAACTTTTCCTGTAGCATCTTTAGAATCAGGAGAGACGCTGTAACAGCATTTAGTCTATAAAACTAGTTAGAGTAAAATTTGAATGTGAAAACATGAACATGAAAAGATATTCTAATACGACCAAATGCAAATCCAACAGCAACTACCAAACAAGAGCTAGACATCTGTCTTTCAAATGAAGACCTTAAGACCAAAATCCCAACAGTGAAAGAGACTAGAGAAGGAGCCAAGAGCTAGCTACAGTCAAAGGTTTAGCAAACCTCTCTCCCTCCACCCCATTATTACAGAATAACATAAGACTTGAAGCACAGGGTTTTTCACATATCTCATTTCAATTTACCATCTCTTTGTCTGTAATCAAGTTACAGAGTTCTAGCCAGGCTCCCCAGTGCAAAGGCAAAACATGAGTAGCCTCCACAAATACATCAATGGCCTCTTTCACCAAATCCAGTTTTCGAAGCACAACACCATACCTAGCAAAGAAGGAAACAATCACAAACGTTAATGCTCTGTAACATCTTTTCTACTCAGGAGCATGTTATAGGAAGTTCTAAGTTACTCTAACACTTACAGATAGAGGCCAAATCCATCAAGTTCCCGAGCCTGGTGCTTTTTGCTGAGCTCTACTCTCAGTTCTCTGAGAGCCTCATTTTTCACTTGTCCTTTTTCTAGAGGACCTAGGAAAGAAACAAAGTCTCTACTGTCTTCAAGTACAGACCTAGATATTCCCTTTGGCATCAAGCAGCTACACCTGAAACTTCCAGCAAGCACTCACAAGTGGCCGATGATATCTTATACAACTTGTTTATTTTCTTCCAAAAATTACAGCTGATAGTGGTCTGCAGTCATAGTTTTTTAGGACCACAAAAGTGTTTAAGTTTTTGAACTAGTAACATTTAAAAATCAGAAGTCTCAACTAAAAATCTGAATTACTGGCTGCAGATTGCAGTGACCAGGTAGGGCCTAGGAAAGAAAGCCCTGACAACTCCAGGCCACAAAGCAGCCCTCAGCTAGAGCTGGGTGACAATCAGCCAGTTACTCGATCTAATTGGAAACAGCTCTCCCTAAATTACTTCATACACGTGTGTTATCTGCCTGGTTCCTAGAGCCATTTGTGTGTGCAACCCCTGCCTTATCTAAAAGGTAAGAAAAAGAAATTCATACCTAGGCTATCCACTGTTTCATCATCCTTCTTCTTTTCTCCAGACTGTAAGAGAAAATCCACACTCAGGCCTTTTTACCAATTTATTCTGATCCTGTTCTAAAATGAGCAGCCTGATTCTAATATCTCAAGGGCTTAAGACCAAACAAAACGGTGTCGACTACTGGTTACTAATTTTAAGTAACTATTCAGGGGCTACCACTGATCAAATCTGGAGTAATATGAGTACCAAAATAATTAAGTACAGTACTGAATTATAAATGATTAAAAATAAAAGAAATCTTGAAAGAAATCTTGAAATCTTCTCAAGAAATCTTGAGCCCACAGTGATCAATGGAAAGGCTCTTGCTTAGAGTGGAATGCCAAGTGGTAAGTAGTACATGTAGAGACTGCTGGAGGGAAAGATCATCATTTTGCAACCAAAGTAAAAAATACTTTAGGCAAGAAGTAACAGTGAATTTCTTGACAAATGGATATTAAGGTTGTTGACATTTTGGGAGTATTACAAAAAATACCTCAGTGAGCAGCCCTGTACATATAATCTTGTACATATATTGGGGTATCTGCATTGGACAAGTTAAAGTAGAATTGTTTGGTCATAGCATTTCAAATGAACATACTCAGCCAAAACTGACTTCCAATACGGCTGTATGAACGTTTAACTACTAAAATGGGGTCTACTGGCCCACATCTTTGTTAATAATTAATATTATCAATATTTTAAATATTTTATTTCATATCATTTTTTACTTTATGTCAATAATAACTCCTTTATTATTGTAAAGTTTTTATAAAGTATATTCACCAAGTAGACTACTGCTAAGCTATTTAAAAGATTTAACTCTTTCTACTTGGTTCTAAATACAGATGCTTCACTGAAGGTAGAGTGACATGTTAAAATGGCCCTCACCAGGTATCTAGAATACATGTACAGGAAATAGGCTTTCTTGCTATTGCAGCCATGCAGGAAATGTGCTGCCCGATCATACTCTTTAACATCAAAGTAGGCCTTGGCCAGGGTGTAAGCATCCATATCTTGGGCATCCTCCTAGAAAAGAGATAAGTTTTTGTAAGTGGTTGGGAATAGGGCAATAGAAGTTCAAATCCATGATGTATATTCATTAATTTCAAGATGTAAGAAAAAGTAATTTTTCCTCCTCCCAAAAAACCTGAAATACGTGTAAAATATATATATATATATTTATTTTATTATGAAACAAGGTCAGAGAACTCCACCCCCCCCCCAAATAAAACATTGGGGGTAAAATAAATTTCTTAAAAGATTTTATTTATTTATTTTTAGAGAGAGGGGGAGAGAGGAAGAAAGACAGGGAGGGAAACATCAATGTGTGGCTGATCCTCACACACCACCTACTTGGGACCTGGCCCGCAACCCAGGCATGTGCCTGACTGGGAACTGAACCAGTGACCTTTTGCTTTGCAGTCCAGCACTCCATCCACTCAACCACATCAGCCAGGGCAAAAAAATAAAACTTTTTTTTTTAAAAAAAACTAAACCAACCACTCAGAAATTTGTATTGTTTCTGCAAATGTAGTGGAGGTTGCATATTAGCTTTAGTATTAGGGACCTGTATTCAAATTTTAACTCTTTGATTTCTTGGTTTCATGACATTAGTAGGGAAGCTACGTAGCTTCTCGAGTATTCAGGTCTTCATCTGCAAAATGGAGCCAATAATATAGATTTGACATAAGGAAAAAGTAAAAAAAGCCATGGAAAATGTCTGGCGTTAATATTTAACATTCCCTTCCTTCTCCAGGCTTTTAAATCCCTGCATAAATGCAATACACTGTGCGATTACTTGTACTTTTTTGTACTTCAGGAGCATTTTGAAAAGCCCTGGCTGGGTAGCTCAGTTGGTTAGAGCATCGTTGGATATGCCTAGGTTGGCCAAGGTTGTGTGTTCAATACCCAGTTGGGGCACATATGAAAACCAACCAATGAATGTATAAACGAGTGGAGCAGCAAATCAATGTTTCTCTCTCTTCCCTTTTCTCTCTAAAAACTGGTAAAGTAAAATAAGGTTTTGACATGTTAGTATTGCAAAAAGTACAGAATACTGTTGTTATTCTCTATGTAAAAAAATGAAATGATGCATTTTTAAGTTAAAAACATACAACCCTCCCAACCAAATTCTAGGAATAAGTTGATTAAAACTTTAATAATTTAATTCTCCTCATTCTTCTTGTTCCAAAACAGGAACCAAAACATATTTGGCATGTCCTTCACTAGTAAAAATGTCTTAAATGTGGCTATTTAGCTTAGGATTGTGGTGGCTCTTTTCACATCCACTTGCCATTTGCTTATTTCTTCCCCTTCCTCCTCTCACTTGCATCACACCTTTTGGGGTAAAGAACAGTCACTGTTTTTAAATGAGGAGAGGAGTTGTTGGAATCATGTAACAAATGGATTATGATAAAAGCATTCAGATTACACAAACTATGTAAACATATGTACTATAAATGAAATATATATTTCATATGTGTATGAAATATATATTCATATCTCATTTAATTCTCTCAATATTCCATAAAGTAAATACAAGTATCCTCATTTCACAGACGAGGAAACTATGGTTCAAGAGGTTAAGCTGCCAAAAGTCAGTAGTGTGGCTGAGATTTGAACCTATAGCTGTTTGAATCCAAAACCAGTTTCGTACTGTTGTAAAAACTCTTAATTCTGCTCATCGTTATGACTACTGACTAGGCTGGGCTACAAAACCTAAAGGGCTGAAATCTTAAGCAAGGAGTGTTTACTTACTCTCCCCAGCGTAAGTAAAAGCACCACCAGATCTTTCAAAGCTCAACACAACCACCCTGCTCTTTAAATGCTTGAATTCCCTCTACAAACATTCCTGCTAAGTAATCTGCTCCCCTCCAGGGACAGGTCACTCCGTACCTCTTCGGTTGATGGCGAGCGCGGGCTGTAAAGTCCTTACCTCTGTAATAGGCGGAGGTGGCTGAAGTTCGGCCAGAGGCAACGCCGGAAGGGAGAAGGCTAACTCCGCAGACCTGGAACACCCCGGCAAACGGAATCAGCTTCACAAGCCCCCAAAGCCAAGGATTAAGCCGGGTCCCTTCCCACCCCGACATCTTACCATTTGCTACTGTGCAGTAGGCCCCGCTCCCGGGTAAGGCCGGCAATAAGTAGCAGCTGCTTTTTAATTTCCCGCAAATTTGAGAAATCGCCACTCGCTGACAAGACAGGTACCACTGGAGCCGTCAGGGCCACAGGGACTACAGATGGACTCACAGCCATTTTTCTGTCTCAGCCACTTCAGCCAATCACCAGCGATAATACTAGCTGAGCGCCTGCACCAAAAAAGTTTGCCTGTTATTGGTGAACTCTTGCTCCAGGAAAACCAATCATAGATCTTGTGTTGCGTTACGTCACCAAGAGGCCGGGAAAGAAGAAACAATTACTTTTCTGATTGGCCAAGACCTACTGGGGCGGGAAAGTTAGAAACAGGAAAGGGAGGGAAAAAAAGCCACAATCTCTGGGCGTGACAGAGAGGAATAAGTGAAATGTGCCCTGGGAAGCTGAGGGTGGGAGTAGGAGCTAGAAAGACTGCAGGGAGGGAGTGTCCTGCACCTTTGGGGTGATGTGATTGAACGAAAGATAAAGTGTAGTTTGTGGGCGCATCCTGTGCCACTGGATAATCAAGTGATGCCTATGTCTAGTGAATTCTTTCAGAACAAATTACATCTTTCTGCCGCTACTTGGTGAAAAAAGAGGCTTGCAAAATTCTGGGATGACATGTCGTCTTTCCTACCTAGTCAAGCTGCCGGGTTGAGATGGTATGCTACAAGACCGGTCTTCTTCTTCTTTTTTTGTTAGACATGGTCTAATAAACCCTTTATTTTCATCAACGCTTTCAGTCGTGGAAGTTAAAACTTTTTATTTAACAATGGCATTATAGGCAGTGAAATGATGCTTTTATGATTTTATCTATCTATCTATTTATTTATTTATTTATTTTTAGAGAGATTTAGAGAGAGGGGAAGGAAGGGAGAGAGAAAGGGACAGAAAAATCAGTGGGAGAGAGAAACCTCCACCCGTTGCTTCTCATTCCCACGGACCAGGGACCAAACCTGCAACCCAGGCATGTGCCTGACTGGGAATCTCTAGCTGGTGACTTTTGGGTTTGTGGAAGGACTCCCAACCAACTGAGGCACACCGGTCAGGGCCAATAATGCTTTTATGACTTGTTTAGCATTCTTACATTTTGCCTTTTATCAATTTTTTTTGTTTTTATAGTTGTATATAATTTTTGTTGTTTTTCAATAACAAAATAGAGATGATTTCAAGATGCTTTTGGCAATTACTACTCTACAAGCAACACATCTTTGGTGTAGCCAGTCTTTCCTCCCAAAGAATGAAAAGCTAAATTGGATATAATTGTCACACAAAATTTTTTAGAATTTTTAAAATCATAGCCATTCTGATAGTATCGCTACTTTGTATTATATTTTTTCCTTCACCATGCCTTCTACTCCCTGCTACTATTTGGACTTTATAGCTTTCTATTTTATAATACATTTTTTTCTATCACAAAATAATGTATGGTCAATACAAAAAACTTGAATACAGTAACCAAAATGAAAAATAAATATACCACTATACACCAATTAGAATGGCCAAAATCCAGAACACTGACATCAACGGCTGGCGAGGCTGTGGAAAAACAAGAACTCTCATTCAGCCCTGGCCTGTGTGGCTCAGTTGGTGGGGAGGCATCCTGCAAACCGAAAGGTCACAGGTTCAGTTCCAGTCAGGGCACATGCCTAGGTTTCAGGTTCGGTTCTCAGTAGGGGCATGTACGAAAAGCAGCCAACTGATGTTTCTCACACCAGTATTTCTCTCCCTCTCCTTCCTTTCTCCCCTTCCTCCCTTCTCTAAAAACAAACAAAAAAACCCCTGTCATTCATTGCTAGTGGGAATGCAAAATGTACAACCACTTTGGAAGATAGTTTGAGTTTCTTACAAAACTAAATAGTCCCTTACCATATGATCCAGCAGCTGTGCTCTTTGGTGCTTACCCAAGGGACTTGAACATGCAAAAAAAAAAAAATGCACACGGATGTTTATAGCAGCTTTACTCACAATTGCCAAAATATGAAAATAAGATGTCCTTTAGTAAGTGAATAGATAAATAAATTGGTATATTCATAGAATAGAATATTATTTAGCACTAAAACCAAATGAGCTATTAAGCCATAAAAAGACTTGGAGCAAACTTCAATGCATTTTACTCAGTGAAAGAAGCCAATATAAAAAGATTACATACTGTATGATTCCAACTATGTGATATTCTGGAAAAGTAGAAAGATCCGTGATTGCCAGAGATAAGGGGAAAAGATGGGATGAGTGACAGAGCACAGGATTTCTAAGATGGTGAAACGACTGTGTATGATCCTAGTATCATCACCTTTGTTTTGTAGATGGAAACATTTAGTGACTTGCATTAAGCCACTGGTGGTACCTAATAGAGCCACAATTTGAATGCATAACTCCAAAGTTCATGCTTATTTCCATTATACCACAGAATTCTTTTGTTAGAGAAGAAAGGATTTAAAAATAATAGAAAATGGATAATAGTAAATGGGGGAATGGTGGGTGGAGGTGAAAGAGAGTGTAGGGGGGATAAATGGTAACGGAGACCCTGGCCAATGTGGCTCGATTAGTTGGAGCATCAAGCCCTCGGTTGGATGCAAACTCGATTTCTGGCCAGAGAACATGCCTGGATTTCAGGTTTTGTCAGGGCAAGTATAGGAGGCAAACAGTCAATGCTTTTCTCTCACATTAATGTTTCTTCCTCGCCCTCTCACATTAATGTTTCTTCCTCGCCCTCTCTCCCTCCCTCTCTCTAAAAGCAATGAAAAATTGTCCTTGGGTGAGGATTTTTTTAAAAGGAAGTTAAATAAATAAGAAAACAAAAAGGAAAAAAGGAATTAAATAAGTAAATAAATTTAATTCTCGAAAAGAATAAAAATAATAAAAACACAAACAATCCCTATTTATTGACTTGCAACTATATGCCAAGGTTTGTACTAAACTCTTACATAAATTATCTCACTTTAACTCTTACACAAACATTATCTCACTAAATCTCACAACAGGCCAGCAGGGTAGATATCGTTCTTATTGCAACCGAAAGCAGGTATAGCTGTCTGCCATTACAAAAGCCAATACTCTAGAGGTGGTGCTGATGTAAAGGAAAGTGGTTTATTTTCAGGTGCTGGCCACCTGGAAGATGAGGGACTTAGGTCTCAAAGCCTATCTCCACCTCTCACTGGAGGCAGAGGTTTTTGTAAGGAGGGAGAGGGGAACAGAACAAAGAGATCAAGGGAGAGGGTTGCAAAATCCCCTGGGTGCAGACTAGCACAGTCCATTTGACAAAACAGGTGATGATCTGGTGTGTGTGCATCATCCGGGTTTAGTCATCCTGGCTTCATGGACGTAGGTCAGCAAATCTCTGGAAATTGGGATGCTTGAAGGTGGAGTCTCTATCTTTTGAAACTAGTTTCTAGGATTCTTACACACACATGTTGTTCATCTACAAGCCACGTATTAGTCAGAGTCAGCACTTAGAGCAACAATGTCAAAAGAATGGTGGGTGGGTTACAATTTCCCACTGTCACATTATTATTGACATTTTACAGATAAGGTTGCTAAAGAATTAAGTATCTTGCTCTAGATTGCACAGTTATAAAATGGTGGAATGCGGAAAGAAAAAAATTATTTAAAAGGAACAGAATGGAAGAAAGAATGTAAAAAAAAGGAGAAGAGGAAAGGAGAAAAAGGAGGGGGGAAGGAGGAAGCAAAGAGACTGTGTGTCTCATGGGGGCTTCTAAAGAACTGGTAATGATCTATTTCTTAATCTGCATAGTGGGTCATGGTGTTCCTTTTAATATTATTCTTTAAAAGGTACTTAGATACTCTATGGCAGTGGTCCTCGACCTTTCTGGCACCAAGGACCCCATTCCGTGGAGGTGGGAGGTGGGGGCGAAACAGGAGAAGGAGCTCAGGCAGTAAAGCTTTGCTCACTCACCTGCCACTTACCTCAGGACCAGTACCAGCCCACAGCCCAAGGGTTGGGGACCTCTCCTGTATGCTATAAAAGCACACTTATATAAAGTATCATATATTTCACAGTTTGTTTTATTTCTTTATTTTTAGAAACAGGGGAAGGAGAAAGAGGGAGAGAGAAACATGGATGTGTGAGAGAAACATTGATCACTTGCCTCTTGAAGGCCCCCAAATGTGGACTTGGCTTGCAAGCCAAGCATGTGCCGTGACTGGGAATCCAACTGGGGACCCTTCAGTTATGGAATGACACTCCAATCAACCGAGCCATACCCACCAGGGCTGTTGCAAGAAAATAAAAAATAATAATACTAGAAAGCAAGAAGAAAAACATTCCAAGAAGAATTAGAAATTGCTAAATACAACTCTAGGCCCTAACCTCAAGCTTATGCACAACAGCTTTGGTAACAGCTTTATCCAGGCATGTCCTATCTCACCCAACATTTTCCAGCTGCCCTCAGGGTGTGTAGCACAGTTAACATACCTGAGGCCTTTCTTGGAAAAAATTTCATTGCCTTCTCCTGCTGTGATCCTGCTCTGGCCAACAGATAGAGTCATTCCCCCTCTCTCTACTCTTCAAACTGCTTAAGCAGAAAAGCTGTTGTTTAAAAGCTATTTGGGCCACATATGGGAGGACTGTGGCCACTACCACACTAGAGGCCAAAGAAGGGTGAGGACTGACTACTACCAGGAAGAATTTATTACATATAAACCCAGTGAGGACTGAAAGAACAGTCAGTTCCCAGCAGGGTTTTGGCATTTTTAGCATTTGGGCTGGTTAATTCTTTGTTGGGGCTGGGGGGAGGACGTTTGGCATCCCTGGCCTCTACCCACTAGATGTCAGTAGCATGCCCCTTCCCTAAGCTGACAACAGAAAATGTCTCAGATGTTGCCAAGTGTCTGGGAAAGGGGTGGAGGGCAGAATCCCTCCTTTTTGAGAACCACTGGTTCGCAGCCACTAGTGGTGCTGAGGCAGCGGTCTACACACAGTGTCCAGCAGAAGTAACACTTGCTTGAGTGTGGCTGGTAGGGCAATAGATAATATGAGTGTAATAATTTATAGTTTTAATCTGAACATTTCACCTAACGTCTCATATGGTGTTCTTGAGTGTGATACGATGTTACCAAATTACATGCTTATGATTTTGTAATAAAAGATTTTGTCATTAAAAAGGAGGCATTGTTTGTGCTGGACCTAGTAGAGTAGGGGGTATACTCTGAGGGCCACTTGCCCCGTTTCCAACGCTTGGGAGTTGTGGGAAGATCCTTAAAACAAGGAAACTAGCTCCCCTCACCTGATAGAAAAAGCTAAGAGGGTCACAAAGAAAAGGGGAGAGAGCAAATGTGGAGTTGAAACCCTCACAGTTGGAAACTTACCTAAGGTCAAACAGCTAGGAAATGGTAGAATTGGGATTCCAGGATTATCTCCAAAGCCTTATGCTGCAATGTGGGGGTTCCTGGAAACTTATCTTTCACCTATTTGTTCACTCATCCATCCATCATTTATTTAACAACTACTTACTTGGCTCCCACTAAGTGTCAAGCTCTAGGAATAGAGTGATGAATAAGATAGTCAATCCCTACATTCATGGGCTTCATTGACTGTTTAGTAGGGGGTAAAAACAATAACCAAACAATTACACAAGGAATTATTTAATAACAGTTATGAGAAGAACAGTGAAGAAAAGGATTAGGGAACTACATGTGCTAGGGTGTGGGCAGAATTAAAAAGGTGGAGATACAGATGGACATTAACCTGCCTCCCTGAAGCTTGGGAAAGGTTGAGTCATATTCTTCTGGGGATGAACATTGTGAAGATGATAGGCAGCCTAAGCACAGGGAAAAATGTATTTTTAATAGCTGTGATGACCATCTCAGCTATTATGTCCCCATCTTCACTGATCTAAGCTCATACTTAAATGGAAATTTACTTGAAAAGCCCTTTCTTTGCATAATGGAAAGGCAGGCTTGTCCAATTCCTTCTCCCCAAGGTAATAGCTCCAGGATGTAATGGGAGGCCTTGCTACCAGCACTGCTCATCAGGGGCTTGCAGCCTGGGTACCCCCTTCTCAGTGTCCTTCATCTCTATTACTCAGTGAGGTCCCCCTAAGGATGCCTCACCTCCAAGGTCACTGTTGAGAACTGTTAGGAAGAAAAATTGATCAAGCTGACATCATTGTGTTGCTCAGCCTCTTTGTCTCAGGAAGATGAGCCAGAAGGGGCTTCCTCTGCAGGGGAAGCAGGCTGAGCCTGATTGCAGCAGGCTTCCCATCAGGCAGGCCAAATTGCCTGATGGGTGGCTTCCCCCAGGACCACCACAGGACCCCACCCGCACAGGCTGCCCATGGTTCCAAGCTGGGTGTGGCTCCAACATTATCCAACCTAGCATCTTCTGCTTTCTCTCCTGGCGTAAAATTTTTTAACTTCAAAAGTGAATATTTACTTAGATAATAAAAGAAGTCACAACAAAGACACATTTAAGAAGACTGACAAATGCCACAAGCATTATGAAATCCAGGAGGAAGGAAACCCTGTTTTTTACTAATTAACTGCCGGTCACACATCGATAATACATTTTCTCCTATGTTTTAGGCTACAGACTTTTTTTTAAGTTGAACATTTTCACTTTGCCAATGTTGACTGACAAAAGCTTTCTTTTGTTATTCTTGTTTTTTGGTTAATGCATACAATAAAATGAGAAAAGCACACTGATTTTAAGTGTACAGTTCGATGATTTTGTTATTTATTTGTCATATATTCATATAACCACCACTCAGGTCAAGATATGCTTTTTTTATTATTATATTTTACAGAAAGAAGATGTATGCAAGAAACATAGATCAGTTGCCTCTCACAGGCCCCCATCTGGGGACCTGGCTTGAAACCCTGGCATGTGTCCTGACTGGGGATAGAACCTGCAACCTTTCAGTTCACAGACCAGCACTCCAACCGCTGAGCCATACGAGCCAGGGCAAAAGAGGTTTGTTTGTTTTTTAAGATTTGACCTATTTATTTTTAGAGCGGGGGGAGGGAGAGAGAAAGAGAGGGAGAGAAACATGGATGCATGAGAGAACCATAGATCAGTTGCCTTTTGCACGCCCCCAAATGGGGACCTGGCTTGCAAACCAGGCATGTGCCTTGACTGGGAATAGAATCGGCAACCCTTTGGTTTGCAGGCTGGCACTCAATCCACTAAGCCACACCAGCCAGGGCAAGAGATAGGTATTCCTGATCTGTAGTGGGGACTACATGTATGTGGACAGCTGACCTAAGTTGTAGGTAGATTTTTGGTTTCTCGGTGGATCAGTGCCCCTAACCCCTCAACCCCTTTGTTCCAGGATCAACTGTAGAACATTTCTGACAAGTGTTTACTCTTAGCCCAGTTTTACTACTAATAATACCGTTCTGACCATAATTCAGGTCCAGGCACTAGGCTAAGTGCTTTACTTGCATGCTATCATTTGATCCTCACAACAAAAAACTACTATCATCTTAATTTTATACAGAAAGAAAGAGAGTCTTGAGAACTTTAATGCCTTGCCGAAGTTCACACAGAGAAGCAGGTGCCAGCGCGGCACTGGAACCCAGGTCTGCCAGACTCCAAGGCCCACATGCCTAACCACTGCCATGGTATGAGGAACCTACGGGTACCTGCTGCCTCCCCCATTTTTGTTTTATTTTGCTTGTGTTCTCCAGGAACTTCTGGGCTCCCCTTTAAAGCTAAGACGGAATCATCTCCACTGTCCTGAAACTTCAGGGCCTGGTTCCTGCTCTTGAGGAAGACATCAGAGGACCCTGTAGCAGCCCACATTTCCGGAGGCCACAGTGGCCACTGTAGTGGGCTCGTGGGCCCTCCCTGAGAAAACAGCAGAGCTCTCATTCTTGCCCAGGGTCCATGGGAGTAGGAAGTGCAGCTCAGCCCTGAGAATGCTCTTTATTTGGAGTCAGAGTGTAGAAGTCATGGCTTTGGAGTCAGTCGGTCTTTGATTCGAGTCCTGCTTCAGCCACTTCCTAGCCAAGTGACCATGAGCAGTTAATTTCTTAGAATGAGAGAGTTCCCTCAACTGGAATAGGAGGATATTAAGAAAAGTTTGCACCCTGGATGGTGTGGCTCAGTGGACTGTGTTGGCCTATGAACCAAAATGTCACTGGTTTGATTCCCAGTCAGGGCACATGCCTGGGTTGCAGGCCAGGTCCCCATTTGGGGGTGTGCAAGAGGCAACCAGTAGGTGTTGCCTCTCCCTCTCTTTCTCCCTCTTTCCCCTCTCTCTAAAAAATAAATAACTAAAATATTTTCAAAAAAGGTTTTTAAAAAAGAAAAGGTTGCTCATAGGGTTGTTTTGAGGATGAGATGAAGTTGTGCTGCGCATATAGTAGGTACACAGTCTGCTGCATTTCCAACGGCCACAGGGGACGGTGTCCTTCCACATTGGCCAGATTATCAACTGGGCCCAGGTCAGGAAAGAATCAACCACAATAAATTTAGGGTCAGTGGCAAATAAAAACAAGGGTAAAAGAGAGGAAAGGAGCCAGGAGGATGAAACATCTGGGCAGAGAGAGACTGAAGTACAAGCTGGGAGTCCTGGAACAGGCACCGCAGGCTCAGGACCCAGTCTCTGCTAGGGCATCCTGCCTGCTTAGGCCTCCCAGACAGCTCACAGGCTGGCTCCTGTCTACTCCAAGTTTTCCCTGCTTGTTAAAGGCTAATGAAATCCCCCTTTCTCCCTCCCCGCACCAGGCTCTGCCTTCCAAACCGAGGCTGGTCCCAAGCTGATCCAAGTCCAGTAAACACGTCTCCACGTTAGTGACCTCATGCTGAGGTGGCATGTGGCTCGGTCCAGCCTCCTTCTGCCAGGGGACACACAAAGATATGCACCCCACCCACCAGCCCCACTCCCAATCCTCAAGCCCTGAGCAAGAAAAAGTGCATTTTTCTCTCCTGCCTCTCTGACTGGGGAGGCTGACAAGGAGGCTAAACCAAATCCCCATCCACAGTGACCTAAGTTGAAGAAAACTCATGAGTTCCCACGTTCTGAGCCACCCTTGGGGGTGGGGGTGAGGGTGTGCGGTGAGTAAGTGCTAACCGCTTTACCTAGTCTTCCCAACAAACCTGGGACAGCAGTGTTATTTCCTCCTTTTCCCATGTGAGGAGACTGAGGCTCTGAGAAGTTAACAGCCATGGCACAAAGCGAGTGCACGGCCATGGCAGGATCCAAACCCAGGTTTATACATAAAAACGTTGTTTTAACTAGTACCTTCCCATTGAAATTAACCTTTAACTCGGAAACAAAGAAACCAAGGCTCCAGAGAAATCCAGCAATTTACTTGGGATCACACAACTACTCCTTTGCCTCATTGAGCCTGCTAATCTCCCACATCCCTGTGGAATGCCCTCACAGAGCCTGTCATCTGGTGCCTCAGCTTGGAGCTGGTTGGGTAAGTGTCCCACCTCCCTGTTTGCTCCTTCCCATAGTGCCTAGCATGTGCCTGGCCATTGGCTGCCATGGATAGTCAGTGCTCACTAGTTGAAACTAGTGATTCCAAATGACTGCCAGAGCCTCTCCTCAGCCCCTGCCTCTGCGGTTCCCTTGGGCCCAAGGAAGTGTGATGACCTCAGATTGGGTCAAAGGCAATAACCAGAAGCTGCAGGCATCCAGCCTCAGGGTAGCAGCCAGAAGGCCCCAAAGCAAGTCTGATTTAATCCCATAATAGAATGTGACTCAGATAAGACTTTTATCAATCCTTCCTTAGCTGTGAAAGAAAAGACCTTCCCAGTGTCTAAATCAGTGGTCCCCAACCTTTTTGAAACCAGGGACAGGTTTTTCCAGGAATGGTAGGGGAAGGGGTAGGGAGAACAGCAGACAGAGCTCAGGTGAGCTCCCCTTGCGGCCTGGTTCCTAACAGGCTATGGACTGGTACTGGCCTGTGGCCTGGGGGTTGGGGACCCCTGTCATAGAAGGATGCTCCAGGGCTTTGCACTGTCCTGGGGCTGCTCAAGGGGCTCCAAAGGAAGACCTGACCCCCTGGGAGGCCTAGGGCAAAGCAGGGGTATCAAGGGGCACTCAGGGGTATTTGACTCCAATTTTCATGACCAAGGGAACAGGAGGGAAATCCATATATTCAGGCACAGAGAACATAAAATTCTTATTAACACTTAGTAGTATAACAATAAAAATAATAACAACTATTATTCATTAGGCACTGTACTATGCTTTTTAGTGCATTAAGCCCTCACAAAATGTCGGTACGGTCAGTACCAGTACCATTGCTATTACAGAAGTGAACCTCAGACTCAGGCAGGTAAGTTGCCTGCCCAAGGTCTCACAGTTGCTGAAAAGGAAGAGCTGGGATCTGCATCTGAACTGTCCTGATTCCAATGCCTGGACTCCTCTTCAGCCTGCTAATTGCCCATAGTGCTCATATGCAATCATTCTTCCTCGAATACTCCTTCACCCTCCACCACCTTTGTTTGCCAGCACCTTATTTGCTTCCCCTCTTCCTGGAAGATTTCCAGGAAGCTTTATGTAACCACAAGCTGCAGCCTCCCCATCACCCCAAAAGGGAAGAAATAAAGGATACAAGGTGAGCTGACCAATCAGGAGCAGAAGGGCTATACACCACCCTCCCAAACCCTAGGGGCAGCCACACCAAAGGCGAAGTGAAGTCTGGCCTCCAGCCAACTGTTCTCTCTGTCCCTCCCCCACTCCCCAGGCCCAGCCTTCCCACCCTCACTTTTCATTTTTTCTAGATCAACTTTACTTTCCAGGCCCTACCCCACTGATCTTGTCATCCAAGAACACTTCTAAGTACCCACTGTTAGCAATAGACTAGGGATTTACCTCCATTGCCAGAGTGGAACATGTACAATGCAATATTAATAGTCAGGCCAGATAACACTGAGCACTTACCATGTGCCAGACACTTTTATGTCATTTTGAGCTTGAAAATGTAAGCAGAAAAGGTAGTAGCTTTTATGTCTCATTACAATGAGACTACATCAAACAAGGGGAGGGATTCTGAGCAAGCCCCCACCCCCGCCCAAATGTGCATATGTGATGTGCAGATTATTTTGAGTTAAAGGCAATCAAGACTCTGTGGGCTCAAGAGAAATTTTTCCTCCCCACTTAACTATCTAGAAGAATTTAAATTAGAACATAAGACTTAAAACCAGAAATGACTTTTTACCTTACGTAGGTGGCAGGGCAAACCACTAATTACTGAACACATGCTCTCCCTGCAATTACCTTGGGAAGCTCCTCATACCTGCCTCAGACAGTCTTTTTTTATCTTATTTTATTTTTTTAATATTTTCTTTATTTATATATTTTTAAAAGATTTATTTATTTAATTTATTTTCAGAGAGAAGGAAGGGGAAGGAGTAAGAGAGGAAGAGAAAAATCAATGTGTGAGGCATACTCCCCAACTGGGGATATAGCCAATTGGGGAGCCTGGGTTGTGACCCAGGCATGTGCCCTGACAGGGAATTGAACCAGCGACCTTTCAGTTCAGAGGCTGGCACTCAATCCAGTGAGCCACACCTGCCAGGGTTCAGAAGGTCTTATATACCCATTTTCCCTTTCTGTCTCTGAACTTCTCATGCATGTGGGGCCTCTGACTCTGGTATATGAGGCTCCCATACATGTGTATGTATCAAATTTGGTTATTTTCTCTTATTAATCTGTCTCCTGTGTATTTGACTATTAAACCAGCAGGAAGAACCTTGAAGGTAGGGAAAATTTTCTTCCCCTACATAATATTCTACAAGCTTCTCTATGTACTAGGCCCAGTACTCTCTCAGGAGACAGAGGAGTGTGGGACCAAAGAATGTGGACTCTGGACTCAGGCCAATTCACATCTGAGGTCAGCTCCATTACTGATTAGCTGTACATTTATTGAGAATCTAATTCTGAGTCTTAGGTTGTTCATTGTTGGAAACTGCCCTGCCTGGTTTCACAAACTGTAATCCCCCATGGCTAAAGCTGAGTAAAGGACCTTGGGACCATAAGCCACTTAGGAGACAAAGCTTATCTTCATTGTAGAGGCACCACCTCTGCCCTCTTTACTTCACCCTGCTTGGCCCTGGGCGGATGACTATTTAGCCAATGATGGATAAGATTCCTCAAAAGAGGGATGACCTAAGACAGGCATGGTCATGAAGGGGCCCTCAGGAAAGAACTTAGGGGGCTATAAAAATGGGGTGAGGACTCTTGCCCCTCGGCTTTGACATAGCCTGAGTCCTCATTTTGTCTGCAAGAAGTCTCCTAATCTGTTGGCTGCCTTACTTCCCCTGCCTCATTTAAGCTTGAGACAATGCATTAAGCCTGAAACAATGCTGGAGGTGGGTGTGGCCTTGGGCTGGAAAGGGCAGGCTCCCTAGAGCAATCAGACCTGAGAAAAAATGCATAAAATCCTATGAAACCTACTTTGCTAATACCCTCAATTTAAATGATAAGGGTCCAAGCAGGAAATGAGTTTGTTCCCCAAATTTTAGGGCCCTTTAACTATCTGACCCTGACTCAGAATAAGCCCCCAGAAGTTCTTTGAATGTTATCTATTGTTTAATAATTTCTGCCTGACAACAATTGATGAGCTTTACATATACACCCTGTATTCCAGTGCAAATGGGACCCAATAACTTGTCAAGGTGAGGGTTGAGGTGCTCTCCCCTGGAGAGAGAAGCTTTTCCTCCACAGGACTCGGTAGTCTGTGAATTTGTCTCATCTGATCAATAACTCCTCGGCCCCCAGGACCTGGGATCGAGTCAGTTCATCTGTAAAAAGTATATAATAACAGTTCTTATCTATGAAGGTTATTGAGAGGAGTAAAGAAATGATGTACATAAAGTGCTTAGCAAACTCCCTCACTCCTATCAAAATATTGCAATTATGATTACTTATTACTATAATGCTAAGGTGAAATAGCTAAACAATTCCAAACATTTTTTAAGCTCTTCAGACCTAAGCAGGATTTTTTTTTAATTACACAGTTGTAGTTGATTAGACTTGAAACTACTGTGCTCCTTGGGATTAATAGGTCAAGGGCTTTCCACATCATTCTGCCCACTGCTTGGAAGGGACCTTGTTTGGAGCTGTTATAACAGAAATGGTTGATGGCGAACACATATAGATACTTCTCAATACCTGGACTTGGGCGTGAATTAGCACAGGGAGAGCTAGAGGGGCAGCCTATCTGGATTTGTTTGGCTCATATACTAGTTTGCTAGGGTTGCTGTAACAAAGTATCACCGTGGCATAAACAACAGAAATTTACTGTCTCCAGTTCTGGAGGCGGGACATTCAAAATCACGGTGTCAGTAGGGTTGTTCCCTTCAGAGGGCTGAGAGGGAGAATCTGTTCCAGGCCTCTCTGGCTGGTGGTTTACTGGCACTCTTTGGCCTTCCTTGGCTTGTGGAAGCACTATCTTGATCACTGCCTTCATCTTTATATGACATTCTCTGTGTGCTCTTCTATATCCGATAATCCCCTTTATATAAGCTACCCAATGTATTGGATTAGAGACCCACCTTACCCCTGTATGAACTCACCTTAACTAACTGTATCTGAACTGACCCTATTCCAGATACAATCACATTTTCAGGCAATGGGGGTTAGGACGTCAACATATGAATTAAGGGGGGGACACAATTCATGTTAATACTTCCTGACTAAACTCATGTTTGTGTATTTAAGAATTTGTCACTTTCTGCCTATGGCCATGCTAAGCTTCTAAGTCCATGGACCCTTACTTTCCACTCTTCTCATCTACCTGCTTTTCAATATTTCTACACCATTAGCATCCTCTTAAAATTACCATTGTACTTTCCAAAGTTTCGAACTGCTTTTCAGCCCTGGGATAACCACACTGAAGGCTCAATGTTTCTTCAAAAACTTGAATAGGCACTAGGCTCTGAGAAAACCACGACACCCGAGACCCAGTCCCTACCAGGACAAAGTGGATACCAGAGCATTTACTTTCATTTTACTTTACTTTTAGAGCATTTCCCTTTAAAATCTGTCTCCGGCAGCAAGTCTTGTCATATCTTTATGATCATAGCCACCAATAAAACACTTACAGATTTTAACCTGCATACATTTCGAGGCACCGGATAAAGAATTTTGTATGCAGACTTCCGCCAAGATGGAGGCGTAGGTGGAAACACTGTGCCTTCTCCCACAACCAAGTTTGAACACAACAAAGGTTTACTAAACAAAGACGCAGCCAAAGAACAGAAAATTGAACTATAAGGAAGTCCAACAACAACGAACCATTCAACTGGGACTGGTAAGAGGGGCGGAGCCAGCGGCGGAGTCGGGGTTGGGCAGGAAGGATCCCCTGACCCAGGCTCGCAGGCAGCCGGGGTAGTAGCATGGACCCAGTGAGGGTGCAGGGCAGGCTGACTTCGGTCACACATTCATGCGCCGATAAACCAGCAGAGGAGTGAGCAGTGAGACGGACCGAGTGGCCCTGGCAGTGGCAGGAGGCAGCAGAGGGAGCCGCCATTGCTTTCCTTTGACCCCGCCCCCACATACAGCATCACAACCCAGCAACTGAGTTGCCCCACACTGGTGAACACCTAGGGCTCTGCTCCTCATACCTAACAGGCATGAACAGTCCAAAATATGGCTCAAGAAGAACTCAAAGCCCCAGAGCCGATAACTCTAAGTGACCAAGAAATAGAGAACCTCTCCAATGCATTGTTCAAAATACTGGTGATCAGGGTGCTCACAGAACTGGTTGATTATAGTCACAAATTGGAGGAACATATGAAGGCTAAACTAATTGAAACGAAGGGAAATGCACAGGAAACCAATAGTGATGGGAAGGAAACTGGGACTCAAATCAAGGGAGTGGACCAGAAGAAAGAAAAAAATGACCAAACAGAAAAGAAGGAAGAAACAAGAATTCAAAAAAATGAGGAGAGGCTTAGGAACCTCCAGGACATCTTTAAACATTCCAACATCTGGATTATAGGGGTACCAGAGGGGAAAAGAAACAGCCATGAGTGGAAAACTTATTGGAACAAATAATAAAGGAGAACTTCCCCAGTCTGGCAAAGGAAATAGACTTCCAGGAAATTCAGGAAGCTCAGAGAGTCCCAAAGAAGTTGGACCCAAGAAGGAACACACCAAGGCACATCAGAACTACATTAGCCAAGATTAAAATGAAGGAGAGAATCCTAGAAGGAGCAAGAGATAAGGGGACAGTCACCTACAAAGGAGTTCCCATCAGACTGTCAGCGGATTTTTCAAGAGAGACCTTACAGGCAAGAAAGGGCTGGAAAGAAGTATTCCAAGTCAGGAAATCCAAAGACCTACATCCAAGATTGCTCTGTCCAGCAAAGCTTTCATTTAGAATGGAAGGACAGATGAAGTGCTTCTCAGATAAGATCAAATTCAAGGAGTTCATCCTCACCAAGCCCTTATTATATGAAATGTTAAAGGGACTTATATAAGAAAAAAAGAAGATGAAAAATAGGAACAGTGAAAGGACAGCAAACTCACAGTTATTAACAAGCACAACTAAAACAAAAGCAAACCAAGAGGACAGCCAGATCAGGAGCAGAACCATAGAAATGAAGAACACATGGAGGGTTAGCAACAGGGGAGTGGGAGGAGGAGAAGGGGGGGAGAAGGTACAGAAAATAGCATAGACAGTAGGTAGAAAATAGATAGGGAGGAGGGCAAGAATAGTAGGGAAAATATAGAATCTAAAGAATTTGAGACACGTGGTCATAAACTAAAGGGGGGGAATGGTGGGGGAGGGGGTGTGCAGGGTGGAGGGGAATGAAGGAGGGAATAGAACAACAATTGTAATGGTATAATCAATAAAATATATTTTTTAAAAAAGAAAGAATTTTGTATGCACTATTTCATTTAATATTCAGATCAATGACATGAAGTGGGTACATTGTTACACCCATTTTATTGATGGGAATAATAGACATTTAGAAACACACACTCTCAGATGGCCTTGCCCCCTTCATCCTGCTTCCTATTCTCAGTGTAAGTCCTCTAACACCATCCATCCTTAGGTCCTCAACATCCTTTTAAAAATTGTATGATCATGTAATGCAATTTTTGAGAACCTCCAGGTGCTGTCAGTATAATGACAAAATATCCTAGGTACGTGGGTAAAAAAATGTTTCTCACCTTGGCTGGTGTGGCTCACTGGATTGAATGCTGACCTGTGAACTGGAAGGTTGCTGGTTCAACTCTGGTCAGGGCACATGCCTGGGTTGTGGGCCAGGTCCCCAGTTAAGGGTGTGGGAGAGGCAACCTGTTGATGTATCACACTGATGTTTCCCTCCCTCTCTTTCTCCTTCCCTTCCCCTGTCTCTAAAAATAAATAAATAAAATCTTTTAAAAAGTGTTTCTCAACTAGTTTGTGGTTAAGACTGCTTAATAACTGGTCTGACTGATTTATGCTTAATAAATTACTGAGGTAAGGGTGTGTTTTGAGTATATAAACTCATTTCTAAGAAGACCATGTTTTAAAAACTTTTTTATTGATTGATTTGAGAGAGAGAAGGAGAGAAGCACTCATTTGTTGTTCTACTTATTTATGCATTTACTGGATGATTCTTGTATGTTCCCTAACAGGGGATCAAACCCACAACCTTGGTGTATTGGGAGCACGCTCTAACCAACTGAGCTACCAGGGCTCCGCCGAGCCTCCAGCCACCACGGCAGTAGTCAAGGCAGGTTCAAATGAAGGGCGTTGTCCACAGGTGGGACTCCCAACCTCAGCCTCCAGGCTGTGGTGCCTGAAGACCCGATCTGCAACCTGCAACTGTTCAGTCATCAGGAGCAGTGTCTGTCTGGTTTTCCGGTTCTCCAGAATCACAGGAGACTGTGTAAGTTAAGCAGCTCCTCTTTCCAACTCCCACCCCCCACTATAAAGCACTCACCCCCAGTAAACTTTGGCTCTGTAGCCCCTTTGCAAGTAATAGAAGATGGTACCCACCCTCCACCCCCACTTCTCTTCCATCAAGTTCAGAAAGGAAAGCACAACAAGGATTTCTGGTTCAGGGAGAAAGCTACCTCCTTTACACTTGGCTTCTTTTCCATTAAGATTGAAAGTTGCAAATCAATCAGGAGAAAATTGCCCTCGGGACTGTTGAGCAGACATCTTCGCTCAAATCAGACCCTGTATGCATGTGTCAAAAGCACCTCACACTCTCATTCATTGCCAGCCAAGTCTCTGGGGCAGTGCAATTGATTTAGGAGCATTCACTCAGATCTAACATTCACTGCACACATCTTCTGTGTATTGTAGCTGCCAAGCAAGCCATCTGATTACTACTTCTCACTCACTTACTGGTCTGACGGACAAGGTGAATCTACATTGTGATGAGAATACTAGAGAATGAAAGACAAAGCTGCTGTCCCCCACATTCCAGGATCACCAAGCTGAGAAAGCAGAGACACTAACAAGTCTCCAGATTTGAAAAGATTGAGGGAAGGCGCTATCACTGAATTTCTACCACATGCCAGGTATTCGGCATACATTAGTGCATTTAATCTTCACAGCTCTAATAGGCTGATGCTATTAATCCATTTACAGGTATAAACAATATTTTAATTATCGAAAGTAGAATTTCTTAAACATAATAATAAATTATGAATAAGTTTTATGAGTGGAACATAATCTTTAAAACTAATTTCTCTCACAGAAGAAGGGACCTGGGAAGAGCTCCCTGAGCAGAGTGGTTAAATGGTCATCACTCTATTACTGCTTTGCCTCGCTGTCATCTTCTACAAGAAACTTAGAGTGCACTTCTGTGGTCAGGGCAGATCTGGATTTCAATCTCGGCTCTTCTGGTAATCAGGAAAATGAATTCCCTGTCAGTATTCCAACAGAAGGAATTCAACACAGGGAATTTAACACCCTGGTCGCTTAGGTGATGGAAGAACTGAGAGGCCAAACAGGGGAAAGCGAGCTAACCCAGAGATTAGCAAGAGCAGGAAACCACCACCATTCCTGGTCCACAGGCCAAAGGAAGGAGCTGCTGCTGCAAGGGTTTAGAACAAGGCATCTCCGGATGGGCCTCTGTGGTTTGCAGATTGTTTTGAGCTAAAGGCAACCAAGACCCTGTAGGCTCAAGAGAAACTCACCCACCCCTTAACTATCTAGAAGAATTTAAATTAGAAGCCTGGCCAATGATAAGAGCTATCACCAGAAATAACTTTTTATGACTTCTCTATATGGCAGGGAAGACTACTAATTACTGAACATGGGCTCTCCCTGAAATTACCTTCTGAAGCCCCAAGATGTCTTACCTCATACACGTCTTGTGTATATGGGGTCTCTGACTCTCATGTACGTGGGGTTCCCATACATATGCAATTAAATTTGGTCATTTTTCTGTTACTAATCTGTCTCATGTCCATTTGATTATTAGACCAGTGAAAAGAATTTCTTTTTAAAAAGAAAGTATGGTTATTTTCAGGTCTTTATTTGGAGATTCTTTTTTTTTTTTTTAAGAGAGAGAGAGAGGAAGGGAGGGGGAAAGAGAAGAAGAGAAACATCGATGTGCAGGAGAAACATAGACCAGTTGCCTCTCACACACCCACAACCAGGGGCCTGGCTTGTAACCCAGGCACATGCCCTGACTGGGAATCAAACTGGGCAAACTTTCAGTTTGCAGGACAATGCTCAACCTACTGAGCCACACCAGTCAGGGTTCAGAAAGAACGTTGAGAGTCCAAGAGAGTTTCTTTCTCACTATACTGCCAAGGCTGGGGATACCCTGGCTCCTCCTGTCCTCAGCCCTCCAATCTTGTGCCAGTGGCTCCCAATGTCCAAATTCAGCCAAAACCCAGGAGACAAGGAACCTTGGGAAATGCAGCCTGCTGGGAGGTGGGATGGGGTAGAGGAGTGGGGGCAGCCCACCTGTGACACAGTATCAGAAGGGGAGCAATGGATCTGAGGCCAAACAGGCAAATGATGGGCCCAGGTCTCACTAATTGCAAATTTCTTCTTTTTTAAAAAAATATTTTATTTATTTATTTTTAGAGAGAGGGGAAGGGAAGGAGAAAGAGTGGTGGAGAAACTTCAATGTGTGGTTGCCTCTCACGTGTCCCCCACTGGGGACCTGGCCTGCAACCCAGGCATGTGCCCTGACTGGGAATCGAACTGGCAACCCTTTGCTTCACAGGCCTGTGCTCAATCCACTGAGCTACACCAGCCAGGGAAGAAATTTCTTCTTTATAAAATAGTTCTATTTCACAGGGTTGTTATGAGAATTAAAGGGGCAAATCTAAATAAGTATTAGCACAGTCCCCAGCATGTACTACGGAGGCAGCTAAAAGTAATTTTTCTCTAGATGGGAAAACCAAGATTCAGAGAGATTAGGTGATTTGCTCATCTTGGTAGGCTATTTCATTTCTCTGAGTCTCAGTTTCCTCACTCTACCAACTCACTGGGATGCTGAGGGACTTCATTCTTCCTGTAAATATTCACTGAGCACCTGTCATGTTTGGGGCTCTGTGGGTGCCAGGCAGGCCTACCCAGTCCTTGCTCTCCTGAGGTTTACAGCCTGCTCGGGAGAAAGACACTGACCAGAGAGCTGTATAGATGACACTGTGAGTAAGTCCATGAAGGAGAAGTAAGTACTGGAAGGGTGGGTTACACTGTGGCCTGGCCTCATCTGGGGAGGTCAGGGAAGCTTTCCTGTGCCAAAGTCACTGGACGCAAAGGATGAGTGGGAGGGGGCTTCCGGAGGAGCCAGGTCAGAGTGTGCTAGGGAAACAGCACAAGGAGCAGTTTGGGACGTTTCACATCGGCCCCAGCCTTTCCAGGGTCAGGCTGCGATGCTGGCCCGGGAGGACCTCCTGCACCCCACCCTGCATCTCACCCCTCGCAGGGCCTCTGGGCGGCTCCAGCAGGATTGCCTTCTTCCGCACCTGCCTTTCCTGGTTGTGCTCCGTGTCCCTCCGGAGCCGCCAGACCCAGGCGCAGGCGCAGCTCCCACGCTTCGCAGCTTCACAGCCCCGCGCCCCGGGCGGCCGTTGATAGTCCGCTAATGCGTATCGAATTTTTGTTGAATTCGGCTCAAGGGCTCAAGGCTCGTGCAGAAAGCACAGTGGCGGCGCTGCCAGATCCTCTTAATTCCCTTTGCATCGATCCCGCTGTTAATGACATAACCTTCTACCCTAATTAACGGACAACTGCATTAGGCGGCGGGCCTCCTCCTCACATGCCCGTGGCTCCCCCACCACACGTGCCAGGTGTGGGGCACTAACGTCACCGCCCCAGCTACACCCAGGATGCTGCTCTGGGACAGGAGAGGGGGATAATGTTTCAGGGTTTGGGTGCCCCTGCCATCCATCTCAGTCAAAAAACGTTTGCCGTCATATTGTTGCTTACTGTGTACCAGCACTGGGCAAAGCACTTAATACTCTTTAGCTCACAGATTCATTACCAAGACTCAAGGGGCAGAGAGGAAACTGGGGCTTGCAGGTGGAGAAACGCACCATAGCCAAGGATGTGCAGCAAGCTTCTGAGGGAGGCGGACTCCCACCTGTCCTACCCTAGATGGTGCCCTTAACTCCTAGGCTACCTATCCTCCAACATATAACTGAGACTATACTACACAGGAAATACATTCTAAGTGTGAAGTGCTTAGTGGACTAGCTGGTGCATAAAACACACTCTATAAATTTTTGTGTGGCAGGATAACTTATTGAAATATTAATGCAGGTTTACTCTCCTTTGGCTTCCCTCTCTTGCTGCCTGTGACTTCTTGCCAAACACAAACACAGGCGTCCTAAATTTTGTATAATTTACAAAGTTCTCCTTCTCCTTCACACACACACACACACACACACACACACACACACACAAATACACCCTGTATACTGGAATCAGGGCAGGACTTACCCCCAGTTTCATTTATAAAATAGAAATATTACCTTTAGTTCTGTTTAAGATATATTTTCTAACCCCTACTCCCTGCAAGCACAATATACTAGGGATTTCATGGTAATGGTACTAATCTGGGCAGGACCTTTCCACGTGCATCACAGATTACTAAAATGATTTGTCTGTTCACTCTGATTCTCCTCAACCTGGTTTGTGTGCCTTTGTTTTCATTTTGTTATGTTGTGTATTTTTATAAGACACTTCAAATGTCTCCTGGGATAAGGCAAAAATATAAAAAATATATTTAAAAGTAAAACAGATGAGCCCTGGCTGGTGTGGCCCAGTGGACTGAGTGCCGGCCTGAGAACCAAAAGGTGGCCAGTTCAATTCCCAGTCAGAGCACATGCCTGGGTTGCAGATCAGGTCCCCACCGTGGAGGTGTGAATGGTAATCACACATTGATGCTTCTTTTCCTTTCTTTCTCCCTCCCTTCCCATCTCTAAAAATAAATAAATAAAATATTTTAAAAATTAAAACAGATGAGCCCTGGCTGGTGTAGCTCAGTGGATTCAGCATGGGCCTGCGAACCACACGATCGCGGTTCGATTACCAGTCAGGGTACATGCCTGGGTTGCAGGCCAGTTCCCAGCAGGGGACTCACGAGAGGCAACCATACATTGATATTTCTCTCCTTCCCTTCCCCTCTAAAGGAAGGTCCCCATGGTGGAGGTGTGAGTGGCAATCACACATTGATGTTTCTCTTCCTTTCTTTCTCCCTCCCTTCCCATCTCTAAAAATAAATTTAAAAATATTTTTATTATTTTATTTATGTATTTAAAAATGATTGAATTAGATGCTGAACTTCAGATAATTAAGAAATTAAAAAAAAACCCGTTGGAGTTGTAGATGTTAAGGAGAAGCAGCATGCATTCATTTACACCATTTATATAGGGGATCTGAGCACCTGCTGATTTGGGTATGGGGAGGGGTCTTAGAACCAATTCTCCTGTGGATACAGACAACTTAAGTTTATGGGAAGTCAAAAGTTATATCTGTGTTTTCCTCTGTATGGGGATGGGGAGGGGGTGTCAGCTTCCCTTACCCCGACATCATTCAAGGGTCAACTGTGGTTTTGCTGAGATTCACACCCAGCTCAAGTTGGATTCATTTTCCATTGTGGTCTTCTCACTACAACATGCTTTCACTGAACCAGAGAGCTGCATTCCCTAAGACATGACATGTAATTCCTGAGGAATTAAGAGTATTTGATTTGGCTGAGGAAGGAGTTCATTGCTGGGCTCCCTCACCACATAGTTCCCCCATAGGGAAGGGGGTTGGATGGGGAGCCAGCCTGAATCAGACTGTCTCTTTCAGAAGACACAAGGAGGCATTGTGGCAGAGACTGTTTAAAGGGCAGGCAGAGTCTGCCGGGGGCAATTGGGAAATGAGGCAGACCTTCTAAATGCCACTGAGAAGGAGGAAAGAGATGGCCTCCCTTCTGACATCCCACTATAGGATACGATCATCTCTCAGGCTTCCTTCCCTTCCTAAGAAACACGTCTCTGCTGATCTCCATCGGTTGAGTTTCTCTGTCCTTTCAGATCCTACTCACGTGTTGCCTCCTCCTGACGCCCCCACCCTGGATTAACTGCCCCCCACCAACTCCGGAGCCTCACAGGCCTTAGGTCACAGGCACTTTCACAGCTCGCACAGATCCATTGCTTCAAATCTACTTGCCAGGGATTAGCTCTGTGAATTTAGGCTGATTTACCTTCCAGACAGCTGTTTATCCATCTGTAAAATGGGAATAGCACCTTCCCTCAGAGGGCCATTAAGAAGTTTAAACTGAAATATGCATGCAGGATGAAAAAATATGACTTATGTATATTCATGCCTAATTCTCTCCTCTGAGGAGCATGGAGAGAGGGAGGAGTGAGACCAGGTGGCTGCTTGTGTATATGATAAAGACAGACAGATGGGGAAAGAGAATTTTGTCTTGCTATGTTGAGCAAAAAGGATAAGACTCATGGACATGGACAACAGTGTGGTGATTGTGGGGGAGAGCGGGGTATAAGAGGACTAAATAGTAATGGGAAAAAATACAGCCAAATTTTTTTTAAAAAGGACTGAGTCAGTGCCTCCCAAAGGCCCTTCTTCACCTTGACCTCCACTGCACTAGCCCAGAAACCTGAGAATAAGTCCTCCAAACTCCAAGCCCCACTCTCACCAATTGAGGAGTAAGCTTACATCAACATGTACAATGGGGCAAAAATATTAAGATTATGGGCTCTGGAGTGATATAAAACGAAGTTCAGATCCAAGGTGGATGACTTTGGATAAGTGATTTAAATTCTCTAAAATGCAGTTACTGTTGCATCCACCAACCGTGAGAACAAACGTCGGAGACTTTCAGGGTTCCAAAGATGTTACTTTATTGGCCAAGTTTAACCTGCGCAGGGGTGAACTCTCAAAGTATCCAGCGACACAGTGCCCGCAAGGGCTGCAAACGAGAGTCACACCTAGAGCTTACAGCCAAGTCCTTATATAGAGGCAAGCAAGCAAGCATTACACAGAAGATGTGGCGGTTAGCCATTGGCTTACAGAGCCTGCGCGCAGGAACAGGGTGGGGTCTGTCTCAACTGAAAGGAAAATTTTGAAACTAAACAGATTGCAATCAACTTACAGGATGTTTGCTAGGGACACAGGCTCCTTGGGGCTGAGACTATTTTTCTTGTTCCCAACATTACCACATGAAGTGGACACCATAGTACACTCTGGAGATCCCTCTTCAAGAACAGATTTTGTGCCCCGACTTTGGGAGTGGTATTGGCCACTCCCAAAGCAAGCCTTCCTCTCTCCACCCCTTTTGTGGGCCTTGCTGCAGAAGAGCACCTGGTCTAAGACACTCCCTTTCCCACAACAGTCTTTATCAACAACTAGTTGACTCAGGAATACAAAAACTTGGCTATCTTGGCCCAGCTTGGAATAACTCTGAAGGGCTCCTCTCCAGTCAGAGTCTCTGTGGGGGGACAGTTCTTGGATCTTCGTTACAGCTCAAATTCTACCTCTGCTCATTCTATCATCTTCCTTCCACACGTGTTGATCCTGAAGGCACTCCTTGATAAACATTGATCACTTTGAAAAAAAGTTTTGGCCCTGCCTGCTGTGGGTCAGTGGATTGAACTCAGGCCTGCAAACCAAAGTATTGCCAGTTGGATTCCCAGTCAGGACACATGCCTAGGTTGCGGGCCAGGTTCACAGTTGGGGGCATGTGAGAGGCAACCACATATTGATGTTTCTCTCACTCTCTTTCTCCCTCCCTTTCCCTCTAAAAATAAATAAATAAAGTCTTTTAAAAAGTTTTGCTGTGTATTTTTTAAAAGACTGTGCAAAAATTATTTAATTTTTTTACAAATACTGTGGATGCAAGATTGATATCATGTGGAGATGAGACCATGAGGTAGCTCAGCTTTTAAAAGGGTACACAAGTAAAGCTCTTAGTGCATGTCTGACACATACCAAATACTCCAATAATGATATCTCTCACTATTATTTGTCTATCTGTCTCCACCACGAAACTTCTTACCTCTGTGCCAACCTACTCTGCCCTACCCAGTCCACAGTGAGTGCTTAGCAGGGAGAAGCCTCCATGGGAAACTGAAAGCCAACCAAAATCTGGGAAGATCAGACTCAGAACAAATGTCCGGACACTTTGGCTGACCACAACAACTGAGACAGGGGTCAGCACCCGGAAGGAGCTATTTGCTGGTATTCCTCTGTGGAGGATGGGCTAGCCCTTACTGCTTGTCACTGTTTCCAAGCCAGACACAGGCTTGCTTTATCTTCTCACCCACACGCACTGACCTCTGTGCCCTGGGATGTCATCGAGGGGGTGAGAGGTCATGTTGTTCCCCGTGGTCAGAGATGTCAAGCATCCAAGGCCAGATTTCTGCATACCAGTTCCCCAAGATTTCACCCTGGCAGCTCTGCAATTCAGTGTGTGCTCAGAGAACCTCTGCCCCCAAACTGTGGAGAGACGAGTGAAAGGAAGACCTGGGAGCACCTTCTCTCACAGAACTTGGATCAGAGAAAACTGCTCATTATCCCCTACAACACTGTCTGCCTTTTTCAGTCTTCACATGTGTTCACACTGATCTCTAGGGTGCCCTTCCCCCATCTCTGCATAATAAACCCTACTCATTCTTCCAGGCCCAACCCAAAGAGCTTCTCTTCCAGGAAGCCATCTCTGCAGCCTAAAAGAGTTCCCTCTGACCCCTCATCATGGCCTCTGTTGTAATAATGTAGGAAGTGGGGTCTCACCCCAACATTGGAGAAATGTGGTGTGGATCAAAGATGGTGGCTGAGAGTCAGGAAGGCTGCAGTTCAATTTCTGGATCAGCTACTTGTTAGTCCTATAACCTTGGACAAGTAGTCTGCCTCCCTAAGACCCCACGTAAAACAAGGAAAATAAAATAGGGTAGTTCTAGCCCTGGCTGGTGTAGCTCAGTGGATTGAGCGCAGGCCTGCGAAACAGACGATCGCGGTTCGATTCCCAGTCAGGGCACATGCTTGGGTTGCAGGCCAGTTTCCGGCAGGGGCCAGTTCCCTGCAGGGAATGCACAAGAAGCAACCATACATTGATGTTTCCTTCCTCGCTCCTTCCCTTCCCCTCTAAAGATAAATAAAGTGTTTTAAAAAAATAAAAAAAATAGGGTAGTTCTGAAAAGTAAATGAGATAACGTTCATTAGGCCATTAGCATGGTGCTTTGCACACGTTAAGCTCTTACTGTTAGCTATCTATTGTGTCTGTCTCTCTTCTACCCTCACACCCACCCATGGTGTGTCAGATAAGGCTGTGACCAGCTCAATATCTGAAGTGGAATTTTATTGTAAGGAGTCTCCCAGGTTCCAGATGTGCATAGACTTCCTCCCGAGAGAAGCTGAGATGTTGAAAAGAGACTGGAATTTCCAAGGATCAAAGATTCCAAGAGAAGAATGAGGGTAAGAGCCTATGGCTGTAGGTCAGAAGAAATATAGAGGCAAAGATGACGGGTTATCAGACAAGGACATTGGCAATTTTTTGTCGGGGAAGAAAAACCTTTTCCTCCACCCTCTTAGAACTGGAGGCCTGTGAATGAAGCTAATAAAAGACAGGTTAATGGTCGGGGGGGGCAAATTTTCTATTAATATTCACCTGCAGAAAAGAAAACTCAAGTCTTGGGGTTAGACTCAGAGCTTTATAAATCCCCCCTTTTTAAATTGAACTGCTAAAATTCAGTTAGAGAGAGAGAAAGAAATATTGATTTGCTCTTCCATTTATTTATGCATTGGTTGGTTGATTCTTGTATGTGCCCTGACTGGGGATCAAACCCACAACCTTGGTGTATGACGATGCTCTATCCAACCTAGTTACTGGCCAGGACCTTATATACCCCTTTAACAAAGGAAGGAGGCTTTGGGCTCCAAGGGATAATAAATTGTGGGCAAGTGACTGGGAAATATATGAGAGAAACTAATGGAAGGTAAGGGCTATTTGAGTAATGTCCATTTATGCCAATTCATCTTGGTGTTGACTCACTGTCTTCAGTTATGCCCTGCTTCCAGGGAGATAAGGGGCATGCAGAGAACTCTTCCTGTCTCTGTTGATTCTTTTTTGCTTTTTGCAGTAGGAATACGTTTTTATTTTTCCAGTTATAGTTTACATTCAACATTGTTTTACATTAGTTACAGGTGTACAGAATCATGGTTAGACAATCATATACTTTATAAAGTAATCTCTGATGTTTCCAGTATCCCACCTGGCAAAATATGTAGATATCACAACATCACTGACTGTATTCCCTGTGCTGCACTTTACATTCCCATGACTGTTCTGTGACTACCAATCTGTACTTCTCACTCCCTTCACCTTGTTCACCGAGCCCCCCAACCCCTCTCCCCTCTGACAACCCTCAATCTGATCTCTGTATCCATGAATCTGTTTCTATTCTGTTCATTTGTTTGTTTGTTTGTTTTGCTCTCTAAATTCCACATATAACTAAAATCATATATTTGTCTTTCCCTGACTGACTTAATCCACTTAGCATAATTCCCTCTAGGTCTATCCATGCTGCCACAAATGGTAAGATTTTACTCTTATTTATGACTGAGTAATAGTCCATAACTTTTTGACCCTCTCGTCTATCGATGGGCAGTTGGGTTGCTTCCAGGTCTTGGCTATTGTAAATAATGCTGTGATGAACACAAGGGTGCATGTATTCTTTTGAATTAGTGTTTGGAGCTTCTTCAGATGGACTCCTAGAAGTGGGTTCTCTGGGTCATAAGGCAGCCCCATTTTCAGTTTTCCACTCCCTTATTTTCCTTAGTGGCCACACCAGTATGCATGGGGTAAGTTTATGAGGCGTGTGTGTTTCCTCTGACCAGTGTCAGCAGGATCATCTTGCTGGCCTTCTACTCACTTTTACAAAAGGAGCAGAACGTAGTCAATACCCAGACAGTTGCACCAGCCCCACCTCCCAGACACGGATGGTGTTGCTGGACTGGAGCTAATGATCAGCAAGTTCAGCACCTTGTGATAGCCCAGAATGCCTGCTCGGGGGCTGATGTGAGAAACTCTGAGTCTGGCCTTGGGAAAGCCAACAGTTGAAAGGGCAGGGTATATAGGAATAACCTTGGGGCCACAAAACTAACACAGGGAGCAGTTCAGCCCTAAACTTTGTGCAGGTGATCCTAAGCACAAAAGGAATCCAGAGAATGTGGTGGTAACTCAGGGTTGGATTTGCCAGTGTTCTCTGGCCTGTCTGTACTATGTTGAATATGTTTAGAAAAGGCATATGTTCTATAGCTCTTCCAAGTTGGTATGTAACTTGCTTTTTCCTTTATATTACATAATGAGAACTTTCCTAGTTATTAAAAATTAATTGAAAAGTCAAGTTTGAATGACTGTCCAAAAGCCTATTTTGGGGACCTGGCCTGCAACTCAGGCAGTGCCCTGAGTGGGAATAGAACAGGCGACCCCTTTGTTCGGAGTCCAGCACTCAATCCACTGAGCCACACCAGCCAAGGCTGCCTCTGTTGATCCTTAATTGCCTTTAAGTAACAATAATCCTTATGCCAAAGTGGCATATGTTGGGGTGGCATACTCTGATCCTCTTCACTTTGCCTTCCTCTTCAACTGCAAGGACCAGAAATCTAGCAAGCCCCACAGTAGCAAAGCCTCCTTCTGCAGCCATAATGAACATTTCAGATCTAGCTCCCAGAGCAGTTCTCAGACGTACAGAAGCTGCAGTACCCGCCCTGTATTCCTGTATTCCCATACCTTCAGGGCATCTAAGAAGGAAGCTCATAGAAGACACTCCTAGGCCAAGGAGGAAGCCATTAAAGAAGCACATCTGGACCTCAGGTGATTAAGACTCACCCCAATTTTCTGACAAGAGTCTCTGCCTTTGGGAGTACTGGTGAGCCACACTGACTTCTCTGAGAACTGCCTTCCACTAATAGGCCTGGGATCCCATTATTCCTTTAGTAGCACATGCATATGCTTTCTTTACCCAGCTGATAGGCCTGGGATGGACCCTTGATCCAGAAAAGCCAATTTAGAACCTGTGTGCAATCAGATTTTTCCACTAATTTGGAATCGGGATAGGAGATCATTTAGCCAAAGTCACAGGACCTGGAAGGTCACGCAGAAGAAGTAGGCCTACAAAGAGAATGAAGTGGTGGTCCGTGACGTCTAGGTCTTCAAGAGATAAGGCTCAAACGCTGGCTGGTGTGGCTCAGTGGATTAAGTGCCGGCCTGAGGACCAAATGGTCGCCAGTTGGATTCCCAGTCAGGGCACTGCCTGGGTTGCCGGTCAGGTCTCCAGTGCGGGGGCACACAAGAGGCCACTACACATTTATGTTTCTCTCCCTCTCTTCCTCCTTTCCCCTCTCTCTAAAAATAAATTTTAAAAATCTTAAAAAAATTAGATAGGGCTCAAAACTGGTTCCTGACTGGCCAGTTCCAGCTCTCTTACGGTCTGGCTGAACTTCCTGGGACTGAGCTGCATGATGCTCCCCTTTTACTAAGTAATTCCAGTGTTTCTGTTACTTGCAGCTAAAAGACCCTTGGCTAAGGCACTTTGATTCCATGGCTTGTACGAGGTCCCTCAGGGCCTGAGCTTCAGACCCAGAGCTCTGGCTTCCATCCCGGAGTTCAGACCTTGAAGAGTGAATCTCCCAGGGGCAACATGCCCAGATAGAATTCAGCCCACATTTGGAGGGAGAGCCAGCACCATCACCCACCACTGTTCCAGGGCAGGGAGCAGAATACATGGTACCCACAGATCCTCTCCCAGAAATAAGAATAGTAATAGCTGACATTGATGGCACCATGCTGTTACAATTATTTCCAGTCCTCAAAACAACCCTGATTGGTTTTAAATGTTTTTACTATTATCCAACTTAGAATATACACAGAGATCAAAAAAGCATAAATTCCTCATGCTTATAAGCTTTTATGGAAATAGGAAGCCAAAAGATTGCCAACCCAAACCACTAAAACTGATCTAAACATTAGTTGATATTGCCAATTAGTTTATAACTGCAATTAAATTGCTGGTGTTATATGTATTAAAAATAAAGCAAACAAAAACTGTAACTCTTTAAGTTAGCTATTCCTATTGGCATCCCCACTGTATGTAGATGAGGAAATGGTGGCTCAGAGGGGTAAAGAATATTTCCTAAGGTCAAACAGCTGGGCATTGTAATCAACCAAGACAACTATAGAGTCCCAACTGCCCAAACTTGAGGCCCAGCTGCCAGTGTCCTGGGCTGCCCCTTCATTGAAATGGAGCTCATGAATGGGTAGGGATAGATCTTGAAAAATACAGCCTGGAACAGAGCAAGTGCTTGTTAAAGGTTCATTGACTGACTGATTGAATGAGTGAATTTGAAGATACGTAGTTGTTTAAAAGACAGTCTGCTTCACCCTGACCATGCAGAGGCCCACAATTCAGTACTCTTTACTTATCACTGTTGCCAGCAGCCCTTCCCACCTCATTACCCCAAAGTTAGTGTCTAATGGCATTAACCATCCTAGCCAGCCAGGACACCATTAAGAGTTTCAGTCCAGCCTCTCTGCCCCCACCCTTGGTCTTGGCTCTGAGCCCTGGGCTGGGAGAGTAGTCTGGTTGTTTACCAGGAATTTGGACCTTCTTCAGAGAAAAGCACAGATGACCTATTAGTCTAATTCAAGCACTTAGCAAGGAATGACTGTACCATTCACACCCCAGCCCTAGACTAATGGAGCCAAAGAGCCAAAGCAAATGGAGAGCTCTTGACAGCTCAGAGATCTTCCTGAGAGGGGAAGAAGGAAAAGTTCCAGCCAGTGCCCCACCGGACTTCGCAGGGAGGCAGGTCGTTTGGGTATTTCCTGGGGCAGGGTGGGCTATGGGGATACAAAAATGTATCAGGAGAGGCTTCCCTATTTCACCCATCACTCCGGCAGCTACTCTGCACATCCTACCTCTAGTCACCTCCTCATTGCCTTAAAACTTAGCTAGAGAAAAATAGAAAAGCAAGCAAATATCCATCAATGCAGAACGGCTTAAATAAAATGTGTATGTAGAAATATGCATTCATATAAGTCCATGTTATACAGGTGATAAAAAGGATGACGTAGCCCAAGCTCCATTCATGGATGCTGAAAGGTGCTAAGACTTACACTTTGATATGTAGCGTCTGCCTCCACTTATGTTAAAATTACACACACCCCAAAATCCTCATGTGCACAGATGCACAGGGAGCAGGTTTGGAAGTTTGAGAGTAGGATTTTAAAGATTTTTCATTTCTTCTTGATAATTACCTATATCATCAAAATTCTCTACAAAACCCTTATACTATAATTGCTAACTTATCTGAGTTCTTATTACATATCAGTAGTAAGGGCTTTTGCATGGATTATCTCATTTCTTATAAGGTGGGTTCTAGCCTCCTTCTATGTTACAGATATGGACAGTAAGGCCCAAAGGGGTTAAGCCCAAGGTCACATAGCTAATGAGTGACAAAGTCAAGTGTTGTTGGAGGATTAAAAGAATTAATCCTCATATACTTGCACACAATAGGGGCTCAATAACTGAGGGTTATCATTATGATAACTGTACAGCACTTATCACTCTGTATTTTAAAATGTACTGTCTCATCCCTTCCCCGGCCTTTAAAACACGATCCGAGTTTTACTACCTTGGCATCTCCTGTACTTAGCACAGCACCTTGCAGCCAGCACTCATCAGTGCTTATGGGAAAGAGTGAGTGAATGAGTTATCAGATAAATGTCCACAGCCCTGTAAATATATTCTTCTGACTACTTTGCACAGGTGGCTGTTTCCTTATCCCAACAGGATTTCTGATTAGATCGAGGACCAGTCTCCCCTTTCCTCTGGCTCCCATCATAGTGTAGAGCAGACCAATAACATAAGCAGGTACTCAATAAATGCTGTGGTTGACAAAGGACCACCCCCCTTCTAAGCCACTGTGGCAGATCCCAGGCAGTATCCCAGAAATAGTTGGAGCTTGGACAGATACAGGTCCACAGCCTCACATAAGCTATTTTTTTCCTTCCAACTCTATGTTGAAAGCCACACAGAGAGGCTGAGAGACTTGCCTGAGGCCACATAGCACTTGGTAGCAGAGTTGATGTGTCTCCTGATCACTGGTCTGTCCTATTCTGTCTGTAAAATCTCTAGTTCTGTATAAATTCACAATGTGAGAAAGTGGAAGGACAGGAAGGTTTTAAGTCAAAATGTTTAATTATGATCCAAGAGACAGGGAGAACTTTGGGACAGCAGCAGGAAGAAAGCAAAGTTTAAACGCTCCAGCTCCTGAGCTCAAATGTTCTGTAGGATCCCAGAGCAGGGCAGGCAACAGGTTCTCACCCTCCATTCAGAGAAGGAGACAAAGGGAGAGGAGCCTAGGCTGACTCAGAACACCCAGCCCTGACTACCTGTTGAATGCAATAGAGAATGACTGGTTAGAACCTGGCGATCCTGACGGGAAGGGACCAGGAGAGAGTTTAGTAGAACTGGTCACCACCAGAAGATATGGCTAAACCACGGAATCCAATTCCTAAGAAGGGGCAGTCTGAGTCAGAAGTGGAGGGAGTGAGAACTGAGCCAGTCAGCTTCCACTGTGCGAATGTGCGGTGGGGGGTGGGGGCAGGGCATGGTTCTCATGTTGTCATGCAACCTCCTTCTCGATGCCATTATTTCCTCACTTCTTGCAGGTGGCAGGTCAGGCAGGGTGTAGTAAAGGGGAAGAGGGTCCCAGGGAAGTCCAGTTACCAGGAACTTGGGAGCAGAATCAAGGTAAGAGTGCAGGAGAAAAGAGACAGCATCCAGGGCTGTGGCCTCAGACCAAGGATTTTGTTCTGTGGGAGAAACGCAATGGAGTCAACCTTACCCGCTTCACCACCTCAGCCTCAGTCATGTCCCCTTCCCCTACAGTGCCCATTAGAGGTCTAGAGTATTTATGACGAGATCGAGGTCACCCCCTCCATCCCCTTGTCTGCTTTATCTGGGTTTTCCCCAGAGGGTTTGGTAAACGTATGAGGAGTGTAATAGACGAGGCCCTACCTGGAGTCCATTCCCAGGTGACGTAGAGCCCTGGGAGAAGAGTTTGCTGTGCGAATGCATCTGATCTGCAATGGCCGTCGCTGAGGAGAAAAGAGAAGGGAAGTTGGAAGCAGATGGATGGTGGAGATTTCTCAGGCTCCCAAGGCAGGATAAGGAGGAATGTCTCAGGAACCCTGGGATGCAGGGGGGTAGATAGGTGGCAGGTGTATGGGATATTGTCTTGTTCTGCTTGCTTATTCCTTGAGCTGAATAGTGCCAAGTGTCCCTAGGTGCAGACATGTTCGACAGGTAACTTGGGGGGTCATTCAGGGAGCAGAAAAAGGAAGAAAGGCCCAGGTTGAGGGATGTAAGCCTATTCTGGGGAGGGGCCTGATCTGGTAGCAAGAGATGGACAGAGCTGACCTGTCCACCATGGAGGGAGCAGATGGAGCACACTCACTGAGACAGGGGTTCTGGGAAAAAAACTGTTCCAGCCGCTCACACTCCTCCTGCATGTTGCCACTGCCTCGGCAGGTACAGCTTAAGGCAACGCTGGCATTGACGTTGCTGACAAAGTTGGGAGTCATGGCAGTCCCTGTGGGGTGAAAAGGGGACTGTCAGGACCTAGGCCAATGCCAGCTTCAGCTCCCACCCTCCTTCACCTTTACCAGGAGCGCTCCACCTGGGTTCAATAGCCACAGCATTCTTACCCCACGGCCAACCTGTGGGCTCCCTACACACATCCTCTAGCCTCACCAATCAGCCCCATGTATGCCTGCAGACATCTGGACTGCTCTGTAGCACAGGTCCCTAGGATGTCCAAGGGATGGCAGTGGGTCTGGAAATCGGCCAGGCGTGATCTGAAAGAAAAATTCAAGGGTTTCCTTTAAGGGTCTGGCCTGCGGCCTCGACCTTTGCTGACCCTGGAGGTGACAGGCCCATCTTCATGCCAAATCCTCCTCTTCTTTCAGAGCTAGGCCCAGTGAGGTCTGCTGCTGTCACAATGAAATGCACTATCACCCCAGTCCCCACAGCACAGCACCGTGAATTTGGGCTCCACAACCCTGAGTCAGGAGATCTCGGCAGCTTCTTTAACCTCAGTTTCCTTGACTGTAAATAAAAAGTGTGTATTTTTGTGAGAATGAAATATGAGAATGTATATACAGCACTTAGCCTGGTGTCTGGTACTTTTGAAGTATTTAATGGACATTAGATATTGTTATTATTAACATTCATCCTACAACAAGTCAAGTCGGTTATTTTCGGATAAGAGAATTCTGAGTATGTTTCTCTGTATAAATTTCTGCAGTTTTCCTTATATTTGGCTTTGTGTTAGATTGGTGGTTTACTTCTCTGCCACCCCCACTCAAATGCAAACTCCTTGAAGGAAGAAACAAAACCTTCATCACCTAATCCATCACTTGTTGGGTTATAGTTATAGCTCCCAGCACAGTAATGGGTCATGTGGCAGAGAGGCCAGCAGCACAGACTCTAGGCCAGACTCCATTCCAAACCTCATTCACAAATGACTCACTACTTGGTTTTTTAACCTTTCTCTCCTGTGGCTTCTTCATTTGTAAACTGAGGATGACAAAAAGCAAAAACAGCATCTCTTACAGGGTTCTTGTGAGTGAGGTTTAGATGAGTGTATTAATACACAGTAAGTATTAAAACACTCCCTAGACCATGGTAAGTACTTAGTAAGTGTTAGTGTTATGATTATTGAGAGCTCTAACTATATAATATTTTGCAGAAGAGGAAAGTGGGACTCAAAGGTTAAATAGCTTGCTCAAGGTTACAGAGAAGTAAGTGGTAGAACCAGACTGCAAAACAAGGTTGGTATGACTCCACTGCCAACAAATGTCACTTGAATAGATGACAACTTCAATTTGGTGAGTGTTTTGTCCTGCGAAGGCAGAGGAAAGCCAGATCAGAATTTGGCTGGAGAATATGCAGCAAATGCCTTACACATCTTCACGCCCTTTGATTCGGTATTGGTACTTATAGCAACACATCCTAATCAATAATTATATTTGTGCACAAAGATTAATAAACAAGAGTGATATCTATGCAGCATTATTTAGACAACAACCTAAATATCCAACAATAGAGAATGATTAAATAAAGTATGGGACATCTATAAAATGAGGTACGATGTAGGCTCTTAAAAATCAAGTCATTGACCTGGCTGGTGTGGCTCAGTGGATTGAGCACTGGCCTGCAAACCAAAAGGTTGCCAGTTCAATTCCCAGTCAGGGCACATGCCTGGGTTGTGGGCCAGGTCCCCAGTAGGCGACACATGAGAGGCAACCACAAAAAAAAAAAATCATGTTGTCAAAGGATAGTAAATAACAAAATAAGCAACACCATTTACTGAGCACTTACTTTGTACCAGCAGATTAAGCACTCTCCATAAGTTATGCACTCCAACTCCCACCAAAATCCTATGAGGTCCACATTATTATCTCAGTTTGTACAGAGGACTAAGTGGAAAGCTGGGTTAAGTGATGGAATTTTAGATTAAGTGATGGGCCCAAGGTCACACAGACCCAGGACAAATTCAGATCGGTCTGGCTTCGGAGCCTGTCTTGACCATTGTTCCATACTGCTTCCACCAGAACATGCTCATGAGATATGCACCATAAATGAAAAAAAAAAGATACAATATAAGATGCAAATATATTCCTAGAATATCACATTTTATTTCTCTATACACAAAAAGGACTAGAAGGATTTGCTCCCCCAAAGTATGGCAGATTAATTTTAGGTGATGGATTTTTAAAAAGATTTTATGTATTTATTTTTAGAGAAAGGGTGGGGAGAGAAAGAGAGGGAGAGAAACATCTATCAGTTGCCTTTAGCTCACCTCTAGCCAGCGACCTGGCCTGAAACTCAGACATATGCCCTGACCGGGAATTGAACCGGCAACATTTTGGGTCACAGGCTGGTGCTCAATCCATTGAACTGATTTTGTGTGATATTTTTACATGTTTTTATATTTTCTAAAGTTTTTACACAAAGAAAATATTATATGTTCTTTTTGAGAGATGAGTTTCATAAAATATCGGAAGATAGATACGTCGTTAAATCAGTCCACGGATGCTGGGGAGTTGGACCCCGCCTCCCATCGAGGGTGCCTGGAGCGAGTGGTGCGCACAGTGCCCCTGCCTACCCGGCCCACCCGCACCCAGCCCCCAGCCCCATACCTGCACAGCGGGTCTGAGAGGCAGAGGCGCCGCAGCTCCAGGCAGTTGGGGGTCCCAGATGGCAGCGCACAGCTGGGGGCGATGGTGTTGCGCCGTCGCTGCCCACAGCTCAGGTCGGAAGGTGCACACGGACACAACAGCAGACCCTGTGCATGGGACGCCCCAGCATTGTCAAAGAAGGCAAGCAGCTGCTGGAGGCAGGCGTGACGCTGGCAGTGGGGCCCCGAACAAGCCTCCCCATAGGCTTTGCGCAGCCGGTCACATTTGTCATTAAGAGTGCACAGCATGGCGAACTTGAGGCAGAGGTCTGAGTCTGTGGAAGGAGAGACACCAAGTCACCAGTCCTCTGCAAAACCAGCTTCCCTCAGGAACCAACGCCCATCCACTCCCCGCCTCGACCCTCTGATTTAACAGGCACTGGAAGCGAGGGTAGGAAGAAAAAGGAGGACTGCCCTGAGTAAGCCACTCCTAATCCGCGGCTTTTCCTTTACACACAAACCACCTCTGGTATTCGCGAGCCTCCCTCGTGCTCCTCCTCAGCCTGACTAGCTTTAAGAAAAAAAAAGAAAGAAAAGCCACATACATCGAAGGCTCATTTATCTAGAATTCAAGCAGCCAGAGGCTCGAATAACCAAAACCCTTTCCTCAGTCCTATACATTGAGTGAGATCTCATGGTGGGAATAAGCTGGAGGCTCTATAACAATCTAAAACTTTCTGAACTGTCCAACAAATGCAACCAAATTCTACCTGGGATTTTTGTTTTGTTTTACAGAGCAGAATCTGTCTATTCTGCTCAGTACTAATATCACCTGCTTGTCTTTCATTGATTCATGTATGCATAAAAGTTTCTCATTCTCTTGAATCTCGGGAAATTATGGTAATATTTCTATTAAGAGAATATTCCAACAGTCAGAACAATGGAGTAACGGAAACAGGCAAATGTTTGGATCCCTTGTAGGAATTAAGAGTTTATGTATAAATCACTATGCTTTTCTCTCAAAATTCAAATGTAACAACACTCACATCTTTCTCACAGACAGCAGTGCATGTGCGCATGTGTTCCCTTCCAGCTAACGCAACAGCTTCTCTTCCCTGAAAAACATGCACTGTAGTCCTTGCCAGACAGATGGCTCCCCACCCTGAGACATCCCTGAAGCGTCACACTCTCTAACCATTTTCCCTGCCCAGCACCTCACCCGTCCCATTAAAATGGTGGAAAACAATCATTTCTTAGTCTTCAGGGACAAAAAGAAAAAACAAAAAACTACTTTTGTGGCTGCCTTGAATGAGGGTAAATACTCCATTTCAGCACATTTTTCTGGGACTGCTGCCACTCCCACCAAACCCTCTATAGAGAGACCCACCTTCTGGAACTAAGGAGCCCTAATGGGCTCTTTGAATGCTTCCCTAATGACCATCACTCCCGGATGACTCTTACGAGATCAGACCATGCCCCAAATCTCAGACTCCCACCCCATGCAACCCTGCTTTATTACCTGGCAGGTGCACACTCTTCACCCACAGGCCCTCCAGTTTGTGTACCCCAACTGGGACTCTTACCCAGCCCCCACACCATGGTTTCTGCTTGCCCTCCACACCTGGTTTGAGCATGCTCAGTTTGCTGAGATTCATTTCCAAGGGTTTTCTGGTCACTGTGTCTTCATAGGGGGAGACATCCAGCTCATAGTCACCTAAAGAAGAGGCAGAGAGCACCAGAGTCCTGAGGACGGGTCTGGGGGCAGGTACAGGAGGGCCTGAGGCTGCTGAGTCAGACCTCAAAGCCCTTTAGAAAAAAAGGAAAACAGTCTCTTGCTAACTGGCTGCAAGCTCTGAGAAGTGAGAAAAAAATCAGGGCCATAAAGTATAGGCTGGGTGCAATGAATAACCTAGATTTAATGATGAATATGGTAAAGGTACCATGCTGAGCATGCTATGTGCTGGGCACAATGGTATAAGTGAAAAAAAATTTACATATATATAGTGATCTCATTAAATATATATTTGATCTCATTTAATCCCCCGGAGAAGGCTTTGGGTAGGTCAGAAGAAATAGGATGAGAGAAGTTAAGTTACTCAGGCTCACATAAGCTAAGAAGTGAAACTGGGCTTTGAAATCTAGACTATCTGATTGCAGGATCTCGGCTCCTACCCACTAGACATATTGCCTGTGGGTCCATGAGCAGGCAAAGAGACTCTGTCTTGTTTTCTCTTCCTACTGGAGACAGGGCAGTGATAGACTCTGTTCCAGGTCTGACAATTTGGCTATGGAAAAGCATTACATGCTGTGGAGGTGGAAGTGAGGCCAGGTTCCAAACTGAACCTGAGGGAGAAGAGCAAAGAAGGGAGAAATAACGATCTCGAAGGAAACACATTTCTCTCAGTCCCCTCCATGAGGTTGTGGACTCCTTAAGGGGGCTTATATAATTACTGCATAGTTCATATATTGTACATGGTAGGTACTCAATAAATGTTGGTTAATCTTGTTGGAAGAGCGAGGTGAGAGAAGTGAGCTTGCAGGGTTTTCACACAATAAGACTCTGTGAACGCATCTTTTGGAGGCAAAGAATACAGATCATGTTAGGCAAGCAGGAGAGGATAGTTTGGGTAGTTGGGAAGACCTAATGCTCCCAAGGGAAAAGGTGATGGGAGAAGATCCAAGAAGTCTCAGGGGAAGTTCTGCAACAGAAGGGATTAAGATGAGTATCGGAAAGCAGGAAACAAAGAGTGTGGTAAATTGTATGGCTGTTTCCAATTATTTGCTATCCATCCTGTGGGAAAATGACATTCCCACCTCCCGTGATGTGATTTTCAGGCCCCCACCCACTGTCAGGCTCAGCCATGCGACTTGCTTTGGCCTGTGCATTGTGAGTGAAGTGATGTAAATCACATCTGAGCAGAAGCTTTAAGAACTATCACCTGGTTCTGCTGTTGCTGTTCTCCCTCTACCAGCCTGGATCCCTGAATGAAAAAGACAGGGAGAGCAAAGACAAAGTCAACTTACGGAAGCCTGCAGCAGATGTATAACATGAGCAAGAAATACATTTTTGTTGTCAAAAGACAGAAATTGTGGGCTTGGTTGGTTGTTACTGCAGCATAACCTAGCACATTTTTACTAAAAATGTAATTGGTATCTAGATGTGGAGTGCTGCAAGAACAAAAACCAAATAGTCTACAATATATGGTATTGGCTTTGGGACTGAGCAGTGGATCATGAACTTGGAAGAAAGGTAACATACTGAATGAGTTCGTGCTTTAACATGAGAAGCTGAGAAGCAGAAGTTTACTAGTATGTCTTGATTGCTATTAGTTGCATTTAGCAAGGTACTCCAAGGAAGATAAAAGTTCAGAGAAGAACTGGCCAGTCTGCAAATAGAGAAGAAACAGAAAAGGGAGAATCCAGAAATTGTGGGACTTGCAGGATTAAGAAAAGTTACAATTGCTTCTTGTATTCAAATGGTAAAAGACAAAATTGAAAAATGCTTTGAGTAATAAGGTATATTACAACTCAGCCTTGGAGCAAGACCAAATCAAGTTTGTGGTTATCATGCCCTTCGTGGAGATCTCTCATTGATTAAAGTGGTATCCAATAAATCCTGCCAGTTGGACAAATGAGGTCAGGGAAAAGAGACTAAGGTAGTGGCCCTCCCATAGAAGCCTGATAGGGGTACTCCTAATTCAGTCTAGAAAGAGATACATGCCTTGAAACGAATTATAGGAAAGGCCATCACTGGCACAGGAGGTGATAAAAAACAAAGTATAAAAATAAATTATGTTTTGAGAGAGTGAACTGCTAAGAGCCACCAGTTTGGATTAAGACACTGACTATTTGAGACTTAAAATGCCCCAATATTCCTCAGCTAGGAAACAAGCTGAATATAGTGCTCAGTTCCCAAAAAGGTCAGAGTCTCCATGCCCTTTTCATATGTGGCCGAAGAAAACACAGCAGGTCCTTGAATTATGTCTTCTATGTTGTTTTGTTATAACATTGATGAGGGGGAAAAAATTGATCCCCAGCAAAGAAATTGTCTGTGTGGAATTGGAGGCCTCCTCATGTCTGCATGAATTTTCTTTGGGTACTCTGGCTTCCTCCCCCATCCCAAATACATGCACATTAGGTGAACTGGCATGTGTACACTGTCCCAGTCTAAGGGAGTGTGGCTGGGGGTGTGAGTGGCCCCACGATGGAAGGGTGTCCTGTCCAGGGTGGGTTCCCGCCTTGAACCCTGAGCTGCCAGTATAGGCTCTGGTCACTCCCAACCCTGATCTGGAATAAATGAGTTGGAATATAATTGTCTTACTTGTTTTTACTAATCTTTTTAAAATGTATGTATAGCTCATATTTATTTTGATGTTTAACATCATAAGTGTTTTGGGTCTCTATTTAGAAGTCTGGTGATGTTTTGAGGCCCAAAATATGCTGTAAGAACTTATTTATATTAATTACTCTAAGGGAAAGTTGGTTTCATTATATGTTGTTTGGTTTAAAGTCCCAGTTTCCAAGAATCTTGATGACATTGAATAAGGATTTATTGTAATGGAAAAAGGAAGACCTCCCAGGGAGCTGGGCCAAGAGCCCTAGAGAACAATGAGTAGAGCAACTCTCCCATGCAGTAAAAACAGGGTCTTATTAAAGAACAACCACTGCTCCCAAGGAAGATGGACATTGGGACATTTGTCTAGTGAGACTTCAGAGTTGCTATGAATCAGTGTCTGCTGCATGCCTCCCATCCCTCCCCTTCTTACTGAAATTATGTTATGGTTTTTCTGGTCCCTGTTCCATTATAATATATTGAGTATGTAATGGGAGGCAGATGACTTGTCTTCTTAGCCCATAAGTTAGTTTCTTTCTCTCTTTCTTGTACTTGTTTTTTTTTTAGGGTTTTCCTTTTTTCTAAGTATACTTTATTAATTATACTATTACCGTTGTCCCAATTCCCCCCCCCCATTGTCCCCCTCCTACTGGTAAGCCCCTTCCTTCCAGCAATCCCCCCTTAGTTAATATCCATGAGTTTTGCATGTCAGTTCTTTGGCTTCTCCATTTCCTATGCTAAACATCCCCCTGTCTGTTTTGTTCCTACCAATGAGGTTTCTTATTCACTGCACCATTTTCCCTACTTCCCCACCCAGCTGATAACCCTCCAAATGATTTCCACACCTATTATTCTATTCCTGTTCTGGTTGTTTACATAGTTGTTTTTTGTTGTTTTTGTTGTTTTAGATTCAGTTGTTGATCGTCATAAATTTGTTACCTTTTAATGTTCATGATTTGGATATTCTTCTTTTTCTTAAAAAAGGCCCTTTGCCCTAGCTGGCATAGCTCAGTGGATTGAGTGCGGGCCTGCAAACCACACTATCGCGGTTCAATTCCCAGTCAGGGCACATGCCTGGGTTGCAGGCCAGTTCCCAGCAGGGGACTCATGAGAAGCAACCATACATTGATATTTCTCTCTTTCTCTCCTTCCCTTCCTCTCTAAAAGATAAATAAATAAAATCTTTTAAAAAAGGCCCTTTAACATTTCATGGAATAATGGCTTGATAATGATGAACTCCTTTAGCTTTACCTTGTCTGGGAAGTTCTTTATCTGCCCTCCCATTCTAAATGTTAGCTTTGCTGAATAGAGTAATCTTGGTTGTAGGTCCTTGCTTTTCATCACTTTGATTTCTTCTTGTCAGTCCCTTCTAACCTGCCAAGTATCTTTTGAGAAATCGGCTGATAATCTTATGGGTACTCCCTTGTAGGTAACTCTCTGCTTTTTTCTTGCCGCCTTTAAGATTCTCTCTTTGTCTTTAACCTTTGGAATTTTAATTATGATGTGTTTTGGTGTGGTTTTCTTTGGGTCCAACTTGTTTGGAACATTCTGTGCTTCCTGGACTTGTATGTCTATTTCCTTTGCCAAATTAGGGATGTTTTCTTTCATTATTTTTTCAAGTAAGTTTTCAATTCTTTGCTCTTCCTCCTCTCCTTCTGGCATCCCTATAATTCAGATGTTGGCACGTCTGGAGATGTCCTAGAGTCTTCTTATTCTTTCTCTCTTTTTTTTTCGTTCTCGTTTCTTCATTCTGTACTGGTTGACAGTTTATTTCTTCCTTATCTTCCAAATCATTGATTTGAACCCTGGCCTCCTTCTCCTCACTGCTGGTTCCCTGTGAATTTTTCTGTATTTTACTAAATGTAGCCCTCATTTCCTCCCTTATGTGTTTGCTATGCTCACTGAGCTCTCTGAACATTCTGATCACCAGTGTTTTGAACTGGGCATCTGATAGTTTGGCTCTATTTCACTTTGTTCTTTTTCTGGAGTTTTGATGTGTTCTTTCATTTGGCCCATATTTCTTTGTGTCCTCAATTTGGCAGCCGCCCTTGTGTTTGTTTCTGTGTATTAGGTAGATCTAGCTTTTTATTCTCTGTCTTAGTAGCATGGCCTATGTAAAAAAGTCACTTGTAAATTGTGTGGGGCAGAGCCTCAGGTTATTGCTCAGGTGGGACAACCCACTTCACCACTTTGTGGCTCTGTGTGTGGGGAGGGCTCTGGGAGGGTATGATGCCACTGCCTGGCTTCTAGAGATTTTCCTAGCACTCACCTTATTTCCAGTCACTTCACCTGTTTCCTGTATGCTACTGATGTGCCTTCAGGTGCTGAAACCAAGAGTCCATGGTTTATGTATATGTTCTAAGTCTATGTGGGCTCTTTAAGCAGTGAAAATCCAGCAGTTTCTTCCACGACCCCAGCCTCCACTAATATTTACAGCCAGTCATAATGAGAGTCTATCTTCCTGGTACTGGAACCCTGGGCTGTGTGGTCTGGTCTGGGGCTGAGATTGCTTACTACCAAGGTGTCCCTCCTGATTTTTATCTATGGTACGTGAATGTGGGACCCACTGTTCTTCCACTACCACTGCTGCCACCTCTCTGCCTGTCTCTGTGACTCTGATCCTCCTAACTGTCTGGATGAATATGGCTTCTTGAAATCCTTGGTTGTCAGATTTCCATACAGCTCGATTTTATGACGATTCTGGGTGTCAATTTGTTTTGGGTTCTGGTTGTATTTCTTTCTATGGTTGCATGAGGAGTCATAATGTGTCTACCTGTGCCTCTATCTTGACTGGAAGTCTTTTAGTTCATAAATTTCTAGATCAAGAGGAGCCATATCCACACCGGATATAGAAATAATCACAAGATCCTAGACTTGGAGCCTGATGTCATGTTTGGGTAGAACTCTTAGGGTATCTTTCTTGGAAAGTGTGTTGGTATATATTGCTTGTGGGAGGGAGGAAAATGAATATTTTGACCAAGTGGTGGGCTGTGAAGGTTGTATTATTTTCATTATTTTTGCCCTCACTGTAAGATTATATACCCTCACTTATTGCCATTTGATCTTCAACATCTCCCTGTGGGAGAAGTACACTTCCCCTCCCCAGTGATCTCAGGCTTGCCCTCCGTGTGTTTTGCTTCGTCTATGGAATGTGAGCTGAAGTACTTTATGTAAAATCTGAGCAGGAGCTTTTAAAGCCATAGCGTGGTTCTGCCATTGTTCATTTCCCTCTGCTATGAGAAGGGAACATCCCAGATAGAGGCTGTCCTTTCAGCTAGGATCTGAGAATGAAGGGGATACATGAAATGGCCAACATGGAACATAAGCAAGAATTAACCCTTGTTTTGTAAGTTATTTGTTCTACAAGTTACTACAGCATAGTCCAGTAAAAGCTAATACACAGAGGGATCAATGGAGTCAGAAAAAGCTCTTCTCTTTGTCTCTTCTAGTGCCCTCTCTTTTTATCATCTCCTGCCTAGCTAATGAGTGCCTTTTCTATTAAAGGCTGGACCAGGATGCTGCCTCCCAGTCTCTGCATTTATGGGTTACATTGTATTTGGAGCCTGTTTATGGGTTAAAACCATTTTCCTCCATCTCTTCTCCATACCCTTCTGTTCCAGGAGCTCCCCAGCATGGGCCTCAGCCTGGTTCATATCTCTGCCAAGAGACAGCTACATGTCATCAGATAAGAGAGGGGGAAATAAGGAGATGGTAGGGCAATGTTGGGGGGCTCAAAAGGATACTGGCAATTCCTCCCTCCGTTTCTTACTGTTGTCACATGCAAAGCTTTATTTATCATCATTCTCAAAATCTACCATGGGCTCACATGTAAAGGATTAAAAGACAACCCCAGGGGCCATCTTTCCTAGCTTAGTCCACTCTAGGATGGGGACCTCACCAAGGCTGTGGGCAGGGTGTACAGTCCAGTAGATGTCCAGGCAGGTAGTTTGGTTCTTCATGCGCCGGTGGCATGTGCAGCTCATCAGAGAGCTATTCCTGAGGTGTTGTGCTGCCTCCAAGCAGTCTGCAGAAACTGCAGGTCCCTCTGCAGGTGATGGGGTGCAGGAATTCAGGTGGTGGTAAGCAGCATCGCAAGTGGGATCAGCCTGGCATTTCCTCCTGGCCTGGATACAGCTGTTCGTGAGCCGACCCCCTGTGGGGCTGAGGTTCCCTGTGAAGGGAGAGAGACCAAATAAGGCTGCCTGGGAGTACACATCCTTCAGGTAAGGTGAGGAGGGGGGAGGAACTCGGGTGAAACTTTGGGCAAAAAAGTCTTGGGGTGGTACAAAAGGCCTTCAGGAATAAGTGTGAGGAGAAGGAAGCGTAACAGGAGTGGAGAACAGATCCAGCCGAAGAGGAGCTGGGAGTCTAAAGAAAGGCTGCTTGGCCTCCTGGGAGGGGAAGGGGGACAGTTGTTTAAAGATGACCTGATGACCCTGCCAGGTGTAGGGAGGAGGACCCTTGGCAGAGCTATGCCATGGGTGTAGCTAGCATCATAATCAGAGAGTTGAGAATCTGCTTGGGCATGCTTAATGAGAGTTAGCAATAATTCTGTCACTTAAAATACCTTACAGTGGGAACAGGTTGGGGTTAGGGTGGGGAGATTTTGCTGATTCTGTCCCTCAGGAATACCAAGGTTGGTTATCGCTCAGCTGTGGAGGAAGGCTCTGCAGCCTGAGACTCAGGGTCCCTATTGAGGGGTAATGGAACACCATCATACCCCCAGTTTTTCAAGGCAAAACATCTAGGAGTCATTCTTCATTCTTCTCTTTCCTTCACATCCTACATTCAATCCAACAAGTCCTGTCAGCTCCATAACATATCTGGAATCTGTCCACCTCTCCACATCAATTACTACCTCCTTTGTTCTTACTCACCATTAACTCTTGTCTGAACTGCTGCCAAGACTCATTGGTCTCTCTGATTCCATCTTCCAAATTCATTCTCCTAAACCACTCACCCACCCTTTTTGTTTTCCACCTTTATTAAGATATAATTGACATATAACATTGTGTGATTTAGGTGATGATATAATACACATGTATAGTGAACTGCTTATCACAGTAAGATTAGCTAACATATCCTTCACTTCGCACAATTACTACTTTGTTGTTGCTGCAGCCATCTTTTTAAATGAAAATTTTTTATGGGAAATATTTTTATAAAAATAAAATTCATGCCATGCAAAATTAACCATCTTAAAGGGTCCCATTAAGTGGCATTTAGTACATTCATGGCTGTTGTAAACCATCACCTCCACCTAATTTCAATACATTTTTTTCTCTCCAAAAGGAAATCCATACCCAATCTAAACACACTGTTCTACCTTCCTCCTAGTTGGAGCAACCACTAAACTGCTTTCTGTCTCTATATGTTTTCCTAGATATTTTATGTAAATGGAATAATAAAATATTAAATCTTTTATATCTGGCTTCTTTCACCTAATATACTGTTTTTAAGGTATACAATCCACTGTTTTTACAATCCACATTGTAACATGTATCAGTATTTTATTCTTTTTTATAGAAGAACATATTTCATTGAATGGATTCACAACATTTTGTTTATCCATGTTATCAGTTGATGGACATTTGGGTTGTTTCCTTTTGGTTACTGTGAATAGTGCTGTTATAAACATTCATGTACAAGTATTTGCTTGAATATTTGTATTCAGTTCTTTTGGGTGTACACCTAGGAGAGGATTGCTGGGTCATATGATAATTCCATGTTTAACTTTTTAAAAAACTACCGAATTATTTTCCATAGTGGCTGTAGCTTTTTATAGAAGGGTTTCAATTTCTCCACATACTTACCAACTCTCATTATTTTCTTTTTTAATATAGCTATCCTAGTGGGTGTGAAGTGGTATCTCATTATGATTTTCATTTGAATTTCCCTAATAACTAATGATGTTGAGCACATTTTCACAGTAGCCATTTGTGTATCATGTTTGGTCATTTTCTTACTGAAGCATAATATACAGAAAAGTACATAAATCAAAAAAGTACAATTCAATGAATTTCCAATTGAATACACCTGTGTAACCAGACAAGTAAAGGACCAGCACATTACTAACATCCTGAAGGCCTTCTGACACTCACCATCACTCACAAGGAAACCAGCATCTTTATTTCTAACATTAGAGATCAACTTTGTCTGTTTTTCAATCAAACAACATGTGCTTTTTATGTCTTGGCTTCTTTAGCTCAATATTATGTTTATGAAATTCACCTACACTATTAAGTGTACTTGTAAATAGCTTATTTTTGTTGGTATATAGCATTCCATTGAATGTAACATAATTCTATTATGTACTCTGGTTTAAAAAACCTTGTAAGACCTGGTTCCTGCACACTTTTTCTTTTATTTTTTTTAAACAACTGATAGTCAATTTATTTAAAAGGTTAATTTAAGCATCTACAATGATGTCTTCAACCTCAACTCCTGGCTCAATACTGATGGAAGTAATCTGCTTAACAATCTCAGGAGGGCTGTGCAAGTCAATGAGTCGCTTGTAGATCTTAATCTGAAATCGATCCCAATTCCCTCCCCAAAGGGACTTTTCTTGCGGTGATTCTTAGAGTCTTGGTAGGCATCCGAACTGGTCCTTTCACTTTGAGATTCTTTTCCTTTGAGCCTCTGATCAAGTTAACACACACCTTCTCCAAAGACTGCACATTCTGGCAGGTCAGAGTTATTCTAATTCAGAGAATTGCTACCTCTGGTTCCACAGATGTCTTTCCAGTATCTTAAAAGCCATTTCTGTGACTTGGCTTCCTGACTGACTTGTTCCTCATTGAGAGTGAACAGCAGTGTCAGGAGCAGAAGTGGGATGAGCTGCAACAGCAACCCCATCTTCCTCAAAAAGGCCACTTCTTTAACTTCACCTCCTAGTCCTCTCCTCCTCTCCCACTCCCCTCTGTCTACACTAAGCTTTTCTCTGGATGCCATTGAACAAGACAAACTTGTGTCTACCTTAGGGTTTTCATCCTACTCTTCCTTTCTGCTTAGAATGCTCTTTCCCCTGATCTTCACATGGCTGTTCCCTTCTGGTAATTCAGTTTGAAGTTTAATGTCATGGTCAGGCCTCAGAAAGGCCATCTCTGACCAACCGATGTAAAATAACCCCCCTAGCTACTCTAACACATTGTTGCATAGCATTTATCACCACTTGGTTTTCTTTTACTTGTTTTTTTTCTGATTATCACCCCCTCTAGACTTCCACATTTATCTTATCACTACTCTGTCACCAGTGCCTATTATTTGTGAGCTCCTATTAAGAAAGAGCCAGACAGACTTCTAGTCTGAAAGTAGCCAAGAAAGAGGCATAAGGACACATGCTTTGACTCCTTGCACAACCATAGAAAAAAATTACAACCAAATATCAAAACAAAAAACACCCAGAACTGCCAGAAAATTAATCTGCATGGAAGTCCGACAACCAAGGATTTAAAGAAGCTACATTCATCCAGATGAACAGAAAGGTTGGAGTCCTGGAAACAGGTGGACAGGTGGTGTGGTGCACAGAGGTGGCCGCAGTGGCAGTGGAACAGACAATCCCACATTCACATATGGTGGATAAAAACCAGTAGGGACACCGTGGGAGCCAGTGATCCCAGACTCAGGCCAGACCACAGAGCCCAGGTTTCCAGCATGGCAAGATAAACCTTCAATACCTCTGGCTGTAAAAACCAATGGGGGCTGGGGTGGCAGAAGAAACTGCTGGATTTTTGCCACTTAAAGAGCCAATATGAACTTAGAGCATACGCAAATCCACCCACCCTGAGTTTCACTACCAGGGCAGCACCTGGTAGGGTGCCAACCACATATGGGGAGTGAGGGAAGTGATCGGAAATGGGGTGAGAAGCGAGGCAATTGCATTGTCTCCTCTCTGAGCCCTCCCCACACACAGAGCCACAAAGCAGTGATGTGGATTGCCCCACCCTGGCAATTACCTAAGACTCTGCCCCACACAATTTACAGGTGCCTTTTCTACATAGGCCATGCTACTAAGACAAGGAATAAAATCAGCTCGACCTGATACACAGAAACAAACACAGGAAGGTTGCCAAATTTGAGGACACAAAGAAATATGGCCCAAATAAAAGAACAGAAGAACAGAAGAGGTGGCTCTACTTACAAACTCTGAGAGTTTGGTTAGTCCAACCTGCTCTTCCAATCACACAAAAATCAACTCAATTAGTTATTAAAATGCATATTTCTTAGCCTCATCCAAGAATTACTGAATCAGAATCTCTAGTGATAAAGCCTGGATATCTGAATTTTAGCAAGTTCACTGGTGAGTAGTATCCACCTTATAGTTTAAGAATAGATGCTATATCCTATAGGCTCCACTGAAAAACTACTTAACCCAATAAGTGAATTTGGCAAAACAGCAGGATAAAAAGTCAATATTCATAAATTGAAGGCATTTTTGTATACCAATAATGAAATATCAGAAACAGAAAGTAGGAAGAAAACCCCATTTGTTATAGCAACAAGAAAAATAATGTACCTAAGAATAAACTTAACCAAGGAGGTAAAAGATCTGTACTCAGAAAATTACAGAACAATACAGAACGAAATTAAAGGCCCTGGCTGGTGTAGTTCAGTGGATTGAGCGCGGGCCTGCGAACCACACGATCACAGTTCGATTCCCAGTCAGGGCACATGCATGGGTTGCAGGCCAGTTCCCAGCAGGCGACTCACAAGAGGCAACCATACGTTGATACTTCTCTTCTTCTCTCCTTCCCTTCCCCTCTAAAGATAAATAAATAAAATCTTTTTAAAAAATCTTAAAAAAAAAAGGAAGAATATACTGTGTGCATGGATTGGAAGAATCAATATCATTAAAATGTCCATACAACCCAAAGCTATCTATTCATTCAATGTAATCCCTATTAAAATACCATTTCACAGATATAGAACAAACATTTCAAAAGTATATATGGAACCGTAAATGACCCTGGATAGCTGCAGCAATCCTGAGAAAGAACAAAGTAGGAGAACTTCCGGCCAAGATGGAGGCATAGGTGGAAACACTGTGCCTCCTCGAACAACCAAGTTTAAAGACAACAAAGTTTTAGTAACAAAAACGCAACCAAAACACAGAAAATTGAACTATACAGACTATACAGAAGTCTGACAACAACAAACCCTCCAACCAGATGGGTAAGAGGGTCAGCGGAGCCAGCCGTGGAGCGGGATGAGGCAGGAATGATCCACTAAACCGACCCAGGCACACAGGCGGCTGTTGGCAGATCCCAGGTGTGGGGTAGCAACAAGCTGACCCAGTGAGGGTGCAAGGTGGCAGGTTGACCATGGTCACACAGTCGCGCACAGATAAACCAGGCAAAGGAGCAAGCAGTGAGACAGACTGCGCAGGCCCCAGCAGCGGGAAGCAGAAGAGGGGACCCCCATTGTTCCTCTTTGACCCCGCCCTCACATACAGGGTCATAACCCAGCAAAGTGGGTTGCCCCACTCTGGTGAACACCTAGGGCTCTGTCCCTCATATGTAACAGGCCCAAACAGACCAAAACATTATGGCTCAAGAAGAACTCAAAGCCCCAGAGCCAATAACTCTAAGTGAAAAAGAAATAGCGAACCTCTCAGATGCACAGTTCAAAATACTGGTGATCAGGATGCTCACAGAACTGGTTGATTTTAGTCACAAATTAGAGGAACAAATGAAGGCTAAACTAATTGAAATGAAGGGAAATGCACAGGAAACCAATAGTGATGCAAAGGAAACTGGGACTCAAATCAAGGGAGTGGACCAGAAGGAAGAAAGAAATAATCAAACAGAAAAGAAAGGAAGAAACAAGAATTCAAAAAAATGAGGAGAGGCATAAGAACCTCCAGGACATCTTTAAACATTCCAACATCTGAATTATAGGGGTACCAGAAGGGGAAGAGGGACGGCAACAAGTGGAAAACTTATTTAAACAAATAATAAAGGAGAACTTCCCCAATCTGGCAAAGGAAATAGACTTCCAGGAAATCCAGGAAGCTTAGAGAGTCCCAAAGAAGTTGGACCCAAGAAGGAACACACCAAGGCACATCAGAATTACATTAGCCAAGATTAGAATGAAGGAGAGAATTCTAGAATCAGCAAGAGATAAGGGGACAGTCACCTACAAAGGACTTCCCATCAGACTGTCAGCGGATTTCTCAAAAGAGACCTTAGAGGCAAGAAGGGGCTGGAAAGAAGTATTCCAAGTCATGAAAGGGAAGGACCTACAGCCAAGATTGCTCTGTCCAGCAAAGCTTTCATTTAGAATGGAAGGACAGATAAAGTGCTTCTCAGATAAGGTCAAATTTAAGGAGTTCATCATCATCACCAACTCCTTATTATACAAAATGTTAAAGGGACTTATCTAAGAAAAACAAGATAAAAAATATGAACAGTGAAAGGACAGCAAACTCACAGTTATTAACAACCACATCTAAAACAAAAGCAAACCAAGAGGACAGCTAGATAGGAGTGGAACCATAAAAATGAAGATCACATGGATGGTTAGCAACAGGGGAGTGGGAGGAGAAGAAGGGGGGAGAAGGTACAGAGAATAAGTAGCATAGACAGTAGGTAGAAAATAGATAGGGGGAGGATGAGAATAGTGGGGGAAATATAGAATCTAAAGAACTTGAGACACGTGAACGTAAACTAAAGGTGGGGAATGGTGGGAGTGTGCAGGGTGGAGGGGAATGAAGGGGGGAAATGGGACAACTGTAATGGCATAATCAATAAAATATATTTTTAAAAAAGAAGAACAAAATAGGAGGGTTCACAATACTTGATACTAAACTATACTACAAGGCCACTGTAATAAAAATGTCTGATACTGGCATAAAAACAGGCACATAGATCAGTGGAACAGAATAGAGCTACGAAAAATAAACCTGTAGTCAAATAATATTTGACAAAAAGGGCAGAGGCATAAAATGGAGTAAAACTAGCTTCTTCAACAAATGGTGCTGGAAGATCTGGAATGGTACATGCAAATGAAACTAGACCACCAACTTACACCATACAGTACCTGAATAAACTCAAAATGGATAAAAGACTTAAACATAAGCCATGACACCATAAAAATCCTAGGGGAAAACATAAGCAGTAAAATTTCAGATATCCCACCTAGCAATCTTTTTGCCAATAGCGCAAGTGAAATAAAAGAAAGAATAAACAAATGCAACTACATCAAATTAAAAAGCTTCTGCACAGCTAAAGAACACATCATCAGCCCTGGCTGGTGTGGCTCAGTGGACTGAGTGCCAGCCTGTGAACCAAAGAATTGCCAGTTTGATCCCCAGTCTAGGGCACGTGTGTGGGTTGTGGGCCAGGTTCCCAGTGGGAGGTGCACAAGAGGCAACCACACATTGATGTTTCTCTCCCTCCCTTCCTCTCCCTAAAAATAAATAAATAAAATCTTTTAAAAATTTAAAAAGAAAACATCATCAGAATTAAAAGGGAACCAACCATATGGGAAAACATATTTGCCAATGATACCTCAGACAAAGGTTTGATTTCCAAAATATATAAATAACTCATATGACTCAATGCCAGGAAGACAGACTCTAATTTAAAAAAATGGGCAAAGGACCTGAACAGACCCTTCTCCAAGGAGGACATACAGAAGACCCATAGGCAAATGAAAGAAAGCTCAACATCACTAGCATCAGAGAGATGCAAATTAAAACCACAGTGAGATGCCACTTCACACTGGTTAGAATGGCCATCATAAACAAATTAACAAACAAGTACTGGCAAGTATGCGAGTGTGCAAAGAAAAGGGAACCCTAGTACATTGTTGGTAGAAATGCAGACTGGTGCAGCCACTCTGGAAAACAATATGGAATTTCCTCAAAAAACAAAAAATAGAACTGCCCTTTGACCTGGTGATTCTGTTGCTGGAATTATACCCTAAGAATCCTGAAACACCACTTCATAAGAATCTATGCATCCCAATGTTCATAGCAGTGCTATTTACAATAGCCAAGTGCTGGAAATAGCCCAAGTGCCCATCAGTAAATGAGTGGATCAAAAACTGTCCTCATTTACACAATGGAATGCTATGCAGCAGACAGAAGGAGCTCCTACCCTTCATGACAGCATGAATGGAACTGGAGAGTATTATGCTAAGTGAAATAAGCCAGGTAGCAAAAGACAAATACCATATGATCTCACCTATAACAGGAACCTAGTGAACTAAACAAACAAATGAGCAAAATAGAACCAGAGGCAGTGGAAACAAGGAACAAAATGACAAGGACCAGAAGTGGGAGAGGGGTGGTATAAGGGAGAAAAGGAGGGGAAGGACTTAGTTAAAGAATAAGTATAAATGACCCATGGACACAGACAACAGGGTGGGAATTGACTGTGGGAGCAGAGGTTGGGGGAAAGGGAGAGCAACAGGGGAAAATTGGGACAACAGTAATATAACAAATTAAAAAAAAGAGTCGGTGCTATATTCAATGAGTACAGAAAAGATCAGTATCACTGAGTTTTCCTTTTGCTTCAAGCTCCAATATGCCTCAGCATAACATTGTTAGTCTTTTTACTTAAAATTTTGATATGTTGTTCATCACAGACTTTTTGGCATTAATTTTGATTTTAAAATATTGCATTAAAATCTTCTTTATCTTGACTACTGAATTTCTTGGCAGCTCCTTCACTCACTGAACCTTAGTCCCAGCTCTACATAGGGCAATTTAATTCACTTTCTGGACCGTAGCTTCACAAACGTAAGATGAGAAGACTGGATTAAACCAGAGCTTCTGAATGGAGGGGATAACGAAGAGAGACGTTAGGCTCCTTTTAGGGGTATATCAGAATTTTCAAAGTAAATGTGTGGTTCAAAATAGCATATTTGATAATTTTATAAGTGAAAGATAAAAAGCATAGCTTTTGAAGTTTCAAAAGTTATTTAGACAGGCATGAGATTTTTATCTTCACCAAAAAGAGAACATGATATTAAATAGTTTGAGAAATACTAAATGTTTAAGATGTTACTTCTGGTAGGAACCCAATTAGTGCTTGCTGAAAGAAATGTAGCAGGTCCAAGCCTCATTGTTCTAATTGAACTAAATATTGAGTTGCAACTATTTGCAAAAGTAAACCTCTCTAATTTCTAAGCCGGTGGGTCGTCCAGGTCTGAGCAGCAGTGGATTTTAGAGCATTTGCAATTCAACGGAAGGTGGGGAAAAGGTGCCCCACGTTTATCCTTGATCCTGACAAGCAGCCATCCTGTCCTGTTAGGGTTAGTGAAATGTCCTGGGCATTCAAATCAGATCAGAGAAGTCTTGCTGCCCTAAGTTACTGATGGAGTCAGTCTGTACTGACTAGTCCTTTCCCTCCTTCCTTTCATATCTGTCTTTCAGCCAAGATTGCATTTCTCTAGTACTTACCTTGTGGATGCAGGTCACAGACCATGTATGGTCTCTGCCTTAGCATTCCCTCCACTCAGGCTCTGGGCAGGAACCCCACAATGAGGTTCCAAGCACCCATCCCACTCCAAAAAGCCATGGGATCCCATTCCCTGGGATCATGAATCCCTGGTTGTCCTTCCTTAAGGCAATGACATGGTTCGGAAACGAAGTCCTGAACTACATATTCCACAAAATATCAATTGTATAATCAATAATAAGGCAAGGCGCTGCCTGGCAGCTTGCAAGGAAAAACCATCTTGCCCGATAGTGAGTTTTCTCCTCTAATCAAAATAGTAACAAAAAGTATATCCTTAAGAGGGGTACGTTGGTAGTGAGCAATATTCTCAGCAGTACAACCAAATAATGGTGTTAGCATGTTCTGGCAGGAATTTACAAACCTAATTTGTTTCAAGTCAGTTCTAACAATAACTTACTTTCCTCTTATGTAGTATCCACTTCCCCACTCCTTACAGAGGGTGGAAGAGATGAAGCCCACGTGGAGCAAACAGAGATCTCCCCGTCTCCTACAGATGCTGTTGCGGAAGTGGTCTGGCTGTGGACGCTTCTGTGACTGTGCAGATACGCCACGATAGAGGGGAGACGGGAACCGGGGACTAGGATATGTTTGGGTGCCCTGACCATTGCATTCAACTCAATCTACAACAGTTCAGACACTTTATCACGCAGGGGACCCAGCCCCTTCCTGGCACCCTGGGTTCCCTCCTCTAGATCCTCAGGCTCAAAGGGCTGGGCAGCCGGGACCAGGTGGCCATGCGGTGACTGAGTCCTCTCTGGGCAGTGCTGACAGGTCCCTGTTTACACTCTCCCCAACCCCCGACCCCCAACGCCCTGACTGGAGCAGGTTGGCTGTAGGCACGGAGGGCACTCACCAGCTCCAAGCAACGGGGATGGTAGCAGCAGTAGCAGGAGCAAGGACAGCGCTGGTAGCAGGTTCCCGGGGTGCGCCATGTGGGGGGTGGGTGTAGGGACGGCGGAGTTTGCCCCTGGGGCGTTCTGTGTGCACCTATTCCTGAGCGCGCTCCCCTCACTGCTCACACTGGAACTCTGCAAGCTGGGGGCCCTTCCCTTGCCCCTCCCACCACCGCCTTCCGCCGCTCTTCGCTCTTCGCACAGAAGGCGCCAATGCTCCCACCAGGGTCCTGGGCGCCGCCCTCCAACTCCGAAGTGGACAAATGCCCCGCTTCTTCTACAGTTTGGAGAAAGCCCGGCATTGGGGCAGAGGGCAAGTGCCCTCGGAGCAGGAGCGGCTAGAAGACTGTACTGACCAACTTGCTGTCGGCTCCCGCCTGAGAGCTATTGGGAAAGGTACCGCTGGAGATTTGGGGGATTCTCCATGTCTACCAAAAAAAAAAAAAAAAAAAAAAGGAGCACCCTTTCTGACCCCACTCCACCCCACTCCCACCGAGGAACAACCGTCACAAATGAAATCTTGCAATACAACTTGAACAAACCAGCACCAGGGCACTTGCATTTCTAGTATATTTTTTCTTAGAATTTGCACACTTATGGTTTCATCTGTCCCTCATTAAGTATCTTCAAGGGTAAGATCTGGTCATTGTCTTTAACCCCAGGATACTGCCAACATGGGTCCCAGGCAGCTGGGAGCAGATCTGGTGCCAGATCCCAGGACATTTGCCAGACTCGACTCTGTCAGCCCCTACAGTGTCACGAGGGAGGATGGGAGGATGGAAGGATCAAACACTCCCAGGACCAAACAGCAGAGATTCTCCTGGAAGAAAGACAAGATTTCTGAGGAAGGTGGCTGGAGAGACCATTTAGAAGGCTCATCATTTTCAGATGCTATTTCAGAGAGCAAGCTACTCTCCGGAGATTAAACAGCTAGGTAGAAACACAGCTGTGTCCAGAGCCCAGGATTTCTATCCATCAGGACAAGGGTACTTATTGGGCCTAGGGTCAATTCCCACCTGCTCCCAGGGTAAACGTAGAGGAAGACAGACTTAGTGAGAAAGAAGCAGTGCTTAGAAAGAGAGAGAAAGAGCGTGATGAAAGGAAGTAGAGGTTTTCATCCCCTAACCCCTCAACAAAGCCCCTTCCTTACTTTCACAGCCGTGGTGGCAGAGGGCCAGGAGGAAGGGTATTGAGAAGCACGATATAAACCTCTGAGATTTATTGGCTGCTGCTTCTGAGTATGGCCATCCTGCTGTGGCCTCTGGGGGGCATTTGCCGATGTAATCATCCCAGAAAGAGAGTCATTCCAGCCAGAAGTGTAAATCACCCGTCACAAAGCTAGGAGAGAGACATAGATAAGGAAGGAGACTGATGTGGCCTCTTGTGCCCTTTCTTCCCTCCCCCTGCCCAGGGGGAGCTGATTCCTGAGCTGTAATGCACTTTAAATGGAGTTTGTGCTTCTTTTTAATCTATATCTGCCCTGCCAGTCTTATTGGAGAGCTCTGAAAGTGAACATCTGGCTGCTCAGCTTTTGCACAAGGCTGGTTTTCCCCCAGCTCCATCCTACCTTCAATGTGCCTTTCCCAAGCCCTCCCCTCCAATAAGGCTAGAAAACCTGTAACTGGGGGTTAATGTCCCCACTTTCCACTCCACTCGAACACAGTTTCAAAACGGAATTGACAAAGCAAAGGTAACAATGTCAGGTGGTGGGGGAAAGGGCTGGGGCATACAAATCGACAAAGATGTGATGTGGTCAAGGGGTGTCACTTCTACTGTCTTTCTCCTTCAGCAACCAACTGTGGGGTAGGATGGTAGGTTGGGAAAAGCACTTGTTCAGGGTGCCTCCTCAGTGCTACCCAATGCTGTCCCCATGGAATGAACCAGGAAGGCTGGGACAAGATTAAACTGGTGGGCAAAGAGCAATGTCCACTCCTACCTGTAAGAGGCCAGCCTTTTTAAAAAAGTGAGATGCCTGGAGCATATTTCTGGGCACGGGATTGGAGAGCTTCACATCATTAACCAAAGCTAGGGGAGGGTTGAAACAGCCTCTACAAATAAATATGACCCCAAGACTGACACTTCCAGCATACCCTCTCCCCACAAACGTGTCTTCTATGACTGCCAGCACCTGCTAGACAAGGAGCGGTGCTGCCGGGAACCTGTGCATAATGACGAACAAGCCAGCCCTTTCTACAACGATGATGCTATTCGTCATTATTCACCTCAATAATGTCTTTTGAGACTGATTACGGGTCCAGCTTTGTGCCAGGTGCAAAAATGATTAAGACACAAACCCTGTCCTGGGAGGCATGCAACCTACCGATTTGGGTTCCAAGGTCCAAAGACCCTGTATCTTACTCCACTTTCACTTGTAATCTTGGTTTCTTGCTTTCTATCAAGTCCTTTCTCACTGTTAAACTTTAATTCCTGCAGCTACCCTAATCCAGGATATTAGCAATATAGTGAATAGTTTAGAGCACAAGCTTTACAGACTGCCTAGGTTCAAATGACATTTCCAACACATGCTGGGTGACCTTGAGCACATCACTTCATTTTTCTGTGCTTCAGTTCCTTCATCTACAAAATGAATAACAGTATCTACTTCATACATTTAACAGCTGTGAGAATTAAATAAGTATATATTGAGTAAAGCCTTTAGCCTAGTGCTTGACACATAGCAAGCAGTGAATAAAGTGGTATCATCCCAAATGATAACAGGAATTATCTGTGAACCTGGCCAGCCTCCACCACCACCTTGCTGCTTTGGAGCTGGAGACTACACACAGGTCTTCCTTCTGCTGAATGTATTAGAGGGCCAGGGATGGGAACGAAGGGCATCATTTTCTACCTTGTCCGTTTTTTGAGGGCAAGGACTGTGTCATATTTGAATATCTATGGTGCTCAGAATTGACAACTGCAGATACACATATTTTTAAACACTTACCTGAACTGAATGGGGAAGAGAATCCTAATGCCTCCCACTTTACACTCTTGAGAAGGAAAAAAGAATGCTCCTTGCTCTTATAGCAGAGGTCAACCAGGTCCTAGGCTATTGACAACCAGAAACAGTTTTTAGGCCAAAAAGTTTCCGTGTTTTATTACTTGACTTCCCAATGAATGAATACTACTCGCACAAGGATACTAGTGCAGAGCTAACTCCCTAAACAGCCTTGTGCTAGGGTCTTAGTGCCTGCTTTTAGCCTCATCTGCCAAACCCAAGCAACCCTTAATGGCCCTGACTTCTCAACAACGAAGCTACATACTTAGCACACAATACAATGCCAACTCTAGAAAGGCACGTTGTTCTTTGGTGAAGATTTGCTTAACAGCAAAATCCATTAAGGGCACAGACTCTGGAGCCATACTGCCTAGGTTCAAATCCCATCTCCACCATTCACTAGCTGTGGGATCTTAAAATATGTTCATTTCTTTATCTGTAAAATGTGCATAATAATCAGTACCTGCCTCACAGTATTGTGAAAATTCAATTAGTTTATATAAACACAAGGTCATCAAAAATCTCGAATGCAGTAAGTACCTGAAATGTTAGCTATTATTATTGTTCCTGAAAATAATATGAATCAAAGTACATGGTACCTATATAGTAGGAGGATGTTATGAAAAATGTATAGGAAAAATGTTGCCTTTTAGGCAAACATAATTTTTCACAAAGTTGATAACTAATTAAGCCCTGTTATTTTGTTTTGCAACTCAGAATTTCCACTTACTAAGATTACTGAAATGTGAATGCATGTGTACCAGTCTGGGGGCCTAGTTCTACCTTTCTGGGGAGAACTATCAGGAAATGACCTACTAGGATAGGCAATGAGTCAGGGACCCCTCCTCACACTTGGAAGGAAGTGGAAGTGTTTCAAGCAGTTTCCTCCTTGGGCTACTAAGAGTTGCTTGGAGGGGTAGGTGTGTGGGGGTGGGACAGAACCTTTTTTCTCCTTTTTTCCCTCTACCTCTTCTAGCTTTAGGCTCAAGGACTCAGTGAGGCCAGAGAGAGATACCTTCCCTCTGGGCAGACGGGTGCTTTGCTAGCAGTGGAGGCTGCCCGCTCCAGTGGCTGGCTTAGAGAATGCAGCAGCGCCCTCTGCTGTGAGGCACGCACTCTACACTCCAAAAGAGCACACTCTAAAAATCATTCCAGCCTTCTCTCCACCCACTTACTTTAAAAAAGTCTCCCTGCTCCAGAACCTGTGAGCCTATCTTAGCCTAGGCTTCAGGGCCCTGTCTATTTTCAGTCCTGAGCTATCACTATTACTAAGTTAACGCAGGAGAGTGACAATGTTCATAGTCCATTCCACTGCCAACCCAGGCTAAACAGGGCTGTATCTCACTAAGCAGACAAAAGCCTACTACTAGGCTTAAAAAGCTCTAAGAAAGGAAAGCCTGGGTTATAATGCCATTTAAAAGGTCTTAAGTCTAAGTGATTTTGCTTGGTACTTTTATTTCACAAATAAAAAAATATAGCACAAATCTCTACTTCCAACTACCTGAAATATAAATTTGTATTTATGAGTTGTGATATGAAGTGGAGAAGAGTTTGGGAAATGGAAAAAGTCAAAACTCCATTGAAAGTGTAGACAAGGAACATTTTGAGCCAAACTCAACCTCTCATTTGTCAAAGACAATGCCACTCATCTGTTTTTCTGAGCCTAGATACCAATGGGCTGAGTCTGGGATACACTTTTACATAACTCATACCATGGAATGGTCTTTAGGATAGGAAAGCCTGGAAAACTGCTGAAGAGCACACTTGAAAAGGTTTTTGATTCCAGAGCAGTGGATCTCAAGCCTTGGCATGAATCAGAACCACCTACAAAAAATTTTTTTGAACTCAGATTTCTGGGCCCTAACCTTAGAGGTTCTAACAGGTCTGGACTGGGGCCTGAAAATTTGTATTTCAAACAAATGCAGATGATACTGATCGTCCAGGGTCTAAACTTTGAGAACCACTGGTTGATCTACGAAAAAGCAATGAGGTCTCAGCTCTGAATTAGACAGTTATACCTTTATGTTGGAAGGAGTCTAGTTTGGTGATCACTTCTTCATATAAATCTTCTAGGAGCAGACAAGGCTTATAATCACATTTCTCATTATACAATGTTTATTTTCCCATTTAAGAAAAGGAGAGAGAGGGAAAGAAACAAGGGTAATACAGAAAAAGAAGGTGGTCAACTCTCTTGCATAGCCAGCAGCTCAGGGAGAGAAAGCTGGCTGGCTTGTGAGAAAACACTAGTAGTTAGAGAATGCAAGCACTCCCTGAAGCAACACACATTTCAGTGCAACCCAAAGCTACAGCTTACAAAGCCTGCTCCAGGATTCCACCACCAGCCAGCAGCTCTACTGAAACCTAAGCAATTCCAAGGTCTAGGATTACATCACTTTGGCAGCCTGTTGATTTGCAGACGTCTTTTCAACAATCTTGAGCTTAGCCATGTAGAAGATGGCCTGTTTCTGCCTGGAGTTTCTACAATGTCTGTGGTGACTCCTATGCAGCCAGCAGCTGATCTATTATCATGGGCTCACATCCTTTACCAGCAAGGCAATCTGCTCCTGCAGCTGCCGCTCCCCTTCCCGTGCTTTGCTCTGGCTTTGACACTTCAGCAGCTCCTCCTTATGGTCCTGGTGATGCATAGGGCAGTAGCTCTGTGGTTCACACAGCACCTGAAAGGTCAGGGACAGAGTAAGGGATTCTCTAGGTTCCTGAACTCTGCCTACGAAGTACAATAAAGAGTGCTGGTAGTGGCTAAGGAGGAGCACCGGTTTCTTCTCGAAGGGGCTTATAGGCCCTGGGAGTTGCATGCTGAAGTTGGATCCCCCAAATCTGGGCTCCCCCATTGCCCAACATGCTCCATTCTTTACCATATATTCTAGAAAGAAGTCTCTGTAGCCTCCTTTGAGGATATACAGCTCTGGGTAGTAGAGTGCAGGATACCGGTTCAGGGCCCTGTCCTCTTCTCTCAGAGAGCGGCACCTTTAGAGAAAACCCGGGGATGTGTGGGGTGGAAAGAAGCAAGGTCAGGATTCCATGGTCCAAAAAAAAAACAATGGGGAAAGGGAGAAAGAATAGATTATTGGTAATCTCATAAGGACCTCCAGATCTCATTATTTTTGCAAAATAAAGTTTAATTAGTGCCATTCTTTCTTCTTTCCTCCAATGGTGCCTAGTTCCCTATTTTTTCCCCCTTCACTGCTCCAAACTTTTGAATTGTAGAAACCCTCTTCTTACTAATCCATACCATTCTTCAAACTATAGTAGAGAGTAGTCATGTATTTAGTCTCTGTGAACTGGGCTGGAAGGTTCCCTTATAAGTTCTAACTCAAGTTCAATTTCCATCACACACCCTACCCCATGTAGACACTTACATTCGGGGACCCCTCTCTGAGGAGAATTCACAGTGGAACACAATAATTATTCTTTTCTGGGCATCCAAAGGGACAATAGGCATCTTCAGAAAGAAGTTATATAGTTCTTCCTGACTGTACATGTTTAAGGCTCCCTGTAGAAGAATTTTAGTAAGTTATTTTATCAAGGAAACCTGTGGACAGTGACAGTACTTAGAAACACTTGGGATACCACACCACCTAGGAAAATTCGGGAGAGGAAGGCCAGACTATAAGCACTTTTAGAAAAGAGACCTCATTGTATCTCTGAATCTACCCCTAGGGCCTGGCATTGAGCTTGGTATGTAGTAGTTGCTCAATAAAAGCTTGTAGAATTAAATTGCCTGAAGTGTAGGATCATTGTGAGGAATGTCTATGAGCAGTAAATGTTTGCAATGTGCCTCTCAGTCTTTGAATTAATGTTTTTATTTCCAGGTAAGAATACCTGGGCCCTGGTTGGTGTGGCTCAGTGGATTGAGCACTGGCCTATGAACTGAAGGGTCGAAGGTTCGATTCCCAGTCAGGGCACATGCCTGGGTTGCAGGCCAGGTCAGGTCCCTAGAAGAGGGTGCATAAGAAACAACCACACATTGATGTTTCTGTCCCTCTCTTTCTCCTTCCCTTCCTCTCTGTCTAAAATAAACAAATAAAATATTCAGAAAAAAGAGAACACTTGGCTCCTATAGAAAAGAAGGAGATTGGTCTAGAAGAGAAGGGGAAAGTAAATTGCTCAAGGTATAAGGAATTAGAATAACAACAAGGACTTGCAGCTTTGATGTGCTCCAAATGTATAGTGTCTGCCCTGGTTCTAGGGTTCACAGGACTTTTCGGCCAAAGACTTCTTAGTAAAGAGCTATCTCCATCCCTTCTCCTGCTAATGTCCCCAATGAATCCTCACCTGGATGTGTCCTCCCACGTACTCATACGGATAGCGGCAATCGATGATATAAAACTTCTCAATCAGACCTTGGAATTTCCCCAACAGTAAGGCAGCCACCTGCGCACAAACTATGATTGAATGCTCTGCTCACTGTCACTCTTGAGGAAAAAAGCGTCAGTCACAGTTTCTGATTTATATTCTCTTTAGTCACCTAGGATTCCACTGTATGCCCAGACTCCAAAGTTCCCCTGTATTTGAAATGTTACAATGGTTCAGCCCCACCCCACATATGAGGATAGAATAGGAAGTGGCCTTTTTAGAGAACCAAAATAGCTGGTATTACCAGGATACCAGAGGGGGAAAAACAAACAAATAAACAAAACCCTACTGAAGCTACTCATCTTGAGACAGGCATAGCTAGAATCAGTCTTTCAGAAGATACACAAAGACTCTGCAGTAACACAGGTAGCAGCTAAAGATCTGGAGTTTGCAAGAAGAGATGGGGAATGGTCCCCACCCTCCAATATAAAGGAAGAAAGCAAGTCTTCCAGAAAAGAATAGAGAAGAAAAGTTTAATACTCAGAGGAGGAAACATAAGCTACATGGAGGAGTATAAATTGATTCCAACTTTCTGGAGGCTCCTACTTTTATATGCATTTGTAAACACATATAAAATAAATGCTAATTATACTTTGACTCAGCAATTTTTCCCCAACATCTTAAGAAAACAGAGAAGTACAAAAAAATGTGGCACAATATTATTCACCTCAGCATTGTTATAGGTTATCAAAATATCACAAATAATAGGGGTTTGGTTAAATAAATTACACATGTCAGTATAACAGACTATTATATAGCCATTAAAAGGACAATATAGATCCTTTTATTGATATAGAAAGATGTTTACAATGTCTTACTAAGCTAATTGTAACACTACATATTCATCATGACCTGATTTTTATAAAGCATATGCCAGAATATAAAATCTTGAAGGCCATAAGGAGAATATTACTTGTGATTGTCTCTGGTGGCAAGATTATGGGTAGGGTGACCAAATAATTATTGCACAAACTGGGACACTTTTTAGAGTGAAAGAGAACATTATTAATAATTGCTCTGGCCCTGGCTGGCGTAGCTCAGTGGATTGAGCGCGGGCCTGCGAACCAGAGGATCGCGGTTTGATTCCTAGTCAGGGCACATGCCTGGGTTGCAGGCCAGTTCCTTGCAGGCTAACTACCAGCAGGGGACGCACAAAAGGCAACCATACATTGATGTGTCTCTCCCTCTCTCCTTCCCCTCTAAAGATAAATAAATAAAATCTTTAAAAAAAATGTTAAAAAAAATAATTGCTCTGTACTAGTAGGCAGAAATTATAACATGTAAACCAGATGTAGGGTCACCCAAACTAAGTGATTTTTTCCCTTTGGTGTTTTTGCCCTTTTTACTTTAATTTTCCATTCTTTCCTTCCTTCCTTCCTTTCATTTTTTCCTTTCATAAAAATTATGTAACATTTATTTAATTAAAAACAAAGGTGACAGAAGAAGGGGATAAAAGTGAGTCCTTTAATACAGTTTCAATTGAATAAGGGGCTTGGTTAGTGAACACAGTGAGAGAAATACAATTGGAAGTGGGGATTTTAGGGACAGAACAGACCAGATGGTGGCTTATGTAACCAGTTACCATCTCCAGCAATCTGCTTACTGTTTCTGGGTTGATGTACTTCAGATCTTGGTGTCTCCCTGACACGGTTGGCAGCGCACAAACCTAGAAATACCAAGGGCTAAAATAACAGCAAATTTTCTAAACCCAAATTTGAGATCAAATGCCCATATATTGTCCTTCTTTCCAAATGACCTTTAAACCCCCAATGGTCTCTATAATGTGCATTCCACTTCTAAAAAACTACAGCAGTTCTATTTCTAAGAAATGATTCTAAGGAACTAATTAAGAATGAGTATGAAGTTTTAGATTTAGCTATAACTATGTGCATCTTGGTATACTTGACAAGGAAAAAATATAAAATACCTATAAGAAGGTATTTATCAAGAAATTATGGGACTTCCGCCAAGATGGAGGCATAGGTGGAAACACTGTGCCTTCTCCCACAACCAAGTTTGAATACAACAAAGGTTTGGAGAACAAAGACACAGCCAAAGAACAGAAAATTGAATTATATGGAAGTCCGACTACAACTAACCATGCAACTGGGACAGTAAGAGGGGCGGAACCAGCAGTGGAACATAGTCAGGCAGGACAGATCCCCCGACCTAGGCGTGCAGGCAGCCCAGACCCAGTCAGGGTGTGGGGCAGACTGACCTCGGTCGCACATTCACGCACAGTGAGACGGACCACGCAGGCCTCAGGGGGCGAGGGCTGACGGCGGTGGCGCACTCGCATGCAGTGGGACGAAACTCATGGGCCCGGTGACGGTGGCAGCTGCAGCACCTGTGGCTGTGGCAGCGGGAGGCGGCAGACAGGACGCCATTGCTCCTCATTGACCCCGCCCCCACATACAGCATCACAACCCAGCGATTGAGTTGCCCTGCTCTGGTGAACACCTAGGGCTCCCATCCTGCTACGTAACAGGCACGAACAGCCTCTCAGATGCACTGTTCAAGACACTGTTTATCAGGATGGCGCAAGAAGATGGCACAAGAAGAACTCAAAGTCCCAGAGCCAATAACTCTAAGCAACCAAGAAATTGCCTGCCTCTCAGAAGCACAATTCAAGACACTGTTTATCAGGATGCTCACAGAACTGGTTGATTATAGTCACAAATTAGAGGAACATAGGAAGGCTAAACTAATTGAAATGAAGGGAAATGCAGAGGAAACCAATAGTGATGAAAAGGAAACTGGGACTCAAATCAATGGAATGGACCAGAAGGAAGAACGAAACATCCAACCAGAAAGGAATGAAGAAATGAGAATTCAAAAAAATGAGGAGAGGCTTAGGAACCTCCAGGACATCTTTAAATGTTCCAACATCCAGATTATAGGGGTACCAGAAGGGGAAAAGAAACAGCCACGAGTGGAAAACATATTTGAACAAATAATAAAGGAGAACTTCCCCAGTCTGGCAAAGGAAATAGACTTCCAGGAAATCCAGGAAGCTCAGAGAGTCCCAAAGAAGGTGGACCCAAGAAGGAACACACCAAGGCACATCGTAATTACATTATCTAAGATTAAAATAAAGGAGAGAATCCTAGAAGCAGCAAGAGATAAGGGGACAGTCACCTACAAAGGAGTTCCCATTAGACTGTCAGCGGATTTCTCAAAAGAGACCTTACAGGCAAGAAGGGGCTGGAAAGAAGTATTCCAAATCAGGAAATCCAAAGACCTACAGCCAAGATTGCTTTATCCAGNAATAGATAGGGGGGAGGGCGAGAATAGTGGGGGAAATATAGAATCTAAAGAACTTGAGACACGTGGTTATAAACTAAGGGGGGGAGAATGGTGGGGGAGGGAGTGTGCGGGTGGAGAGGAATGAAGGGGGGGAATAGAACAACTGTAAAGGTATAATCAATAAAATATATTAAAAAAAAGAAATTATGGGCAGCCAAAAAATAAAACACTGTGCTGCTATTAAAAATAATGAAATAATGAAGCAGAACTCTTTACTGGCATGGAAAAAAGGTTCCTGATACAATAAACGGGGGGGGGGGGAAAACAGATCACGAGATCACAAAACAGTAAAAATCAGTTTTTGTGGAAAACCAATAAATGTATTGTATGTGTACATGTGTATTTGTGAAAATGCATAGAGAAAAGTCTGGAGAGCCCTAGCTGGTATGGCTCAGTGGATTGAGCACCAGCCTGTGAACAAAAGGTCATTGGTTCAATTCCCAGTCAGGGCACATGCCTGAGTTGTAGGCCAGGCCCCCAGTTGGGTGTGTGTAATCTCTGACAAACTGATGTTTCTCTCCCTCTCTTTCTCCCTCCCTTCCCTCTCTCTAAAAATAAATAAATAATATCTTTAAAAAAGAAAAAAGAATCAGCCAATGAATTCATAAATAAGTATAACAACAAATAGATGTTTCTCTCTCCTTTCTCTCTAAAAATCAATCAATCAAAAAATGTTTAAAGAGTCTGGAGAGATATACACCAAGATATTAAAAGCACTTATACTCTGCTTGATAAGATTTGGAGTAAACCGCTCTTTCCTTGTAAATTTTCTATCTGGAAAAGCTATCCATTAATTGAATGGGGTGCCAAAATCCCCTATTATGACTGTAGTACTATCAGTCTCTCCCTTTCTGTCCATCAAGATTTGCTTTCCATATTTACATACTCCTGTGTTGGGTGCATAAATGTTCACAAGGGTTATATCTTCTTGTTGGATTGTTCCCTTTCTCATCATGTAATGTTTTTCTTTGTCTCTTACTATTGCCTTTGTTTTAAAGTCTGTTTTGTCAGATATAAGTATTGCTACCCAAGTTTTGTTCTAATTTCCATGAAAAAAAATCATTTGCATGGAATACCTCTTTCCATCCCTTTACTTTTAGAGTATTACACTAAGTGAAATAAGCCAGACAGAGAAAGACAAGTACCATATGATTTCACTTACAGTGGAATCTAACAAACAAAATTAACTAACAAAATAGAAACAGACTCATAGATACAAAGAATAGACTGACAGCTGTCAGAGGGGGTTGGGGGACTGGATGAAAAAGGTGAAGGGATTGAGCAAAAAAACCTTATAGACAGACAACAATATGGTGAAAGGGGGTGGGTGGTAGACGGGGATAAGGGGGATAAATGGTGACGGAAGGAGACCTGACTTGGGGTTTCTAACAGGTCACCTATTTGATCCCTGGTCCCAGTCAGGGCACAGTCCTGGGGTGTGGGCTAGGTCCCCAACTGGGGATGTGTGAGAGGCAACCAATAGACATTTCTCTCCATCTCTTTCTCCCTCTCTTAACCTCTCTCTAAAATAAATAAATAAATAATTTTAAAAAGATGTGGGGTAGATTTTATTTTCTACCTTTTCTGTAATGACCAAGTATTACTTACATAATTTCAAAGGATAGTTTTAAAAAGAAAAAAGGTAATAAGCCTCAAACATTCCCCACTGTTCTAGATTTTCCCAGAATGAATAGGAATACTTTCTCAATAAAAAGGCTTAGATCTAACACTACAGCACCTTCAGGTTGTCTATACTTGGTGAGGATGCATCATTATACCTCATGTTCTCTGAAAGCAGAGAAGAAAAGATTCAGACCCAGAATGACTTACTGAAATATAGGAAAAATGTACCCACACCCACCTTGGAGCAATCACCAGTCAGGTGCCCCTGGTTAGAATCTTCCTCCAGCATCTGAGTGATATTAAAGTCACAGCGGGAGACTGTCTTCTTTAGACCTAAGCTCTGAAAATGATACCCCAATTCTCATGTTAGAAGTTTAAAAATTAGGGGGTCAAAGAAGTAGAGAATCATTGAAAAACTGTATACTTTTTGTTTTAGTAAGTCCACTTGTTGCTAAGGAAATAAGAATATGCACCAAAAAACTGGCCATAGAGATGGATATCCCAGCACGTTTATAACAGAAAAAAAATTCTAATAAATTAAATGTTCAATTACAAGATCTTAAACAAATCATATACTGAATATTATAGATTACTATTATACAATAAACATGTTGTAGATTAAGTTCATTGGCATGAAAGTAAGTTCATGATATCATTAAGTAATTTAGAAAAATGCTTTGTAATACCACTTTAATAAAAGAAAAAATTGTATAGAAGACAAGTGTCTGGAAGAACCTATATCAAGTGTTTCACAGGCCTGTAATTATCTCAGGCCTGTGAAACTATGGGCATTTGTAACAACTTCTTTTTGTTTATTTGAATGTTCTATGATATTATATACTGATTTTATAAAACAGACAAATGTATTTAGATTTTTTTTTTTAAGGAAGTGTATTTTGGAAACTGAGAAGGCATCACCATTTCCTCATGGCCTATGTGCTCCTCAACACACAGGCCCGCTACTTTCTGCATCGCTCTGCTGCTCGTCAAGGTCATCAACTATCTTCATGCTGCCACATTTAATAGCTACTTCTTCAGCCATATGCATAGATCTTTCTGAACTGCAGAGGCTTCCGCTGAGTTGGCTAATACCTTTTTCCTTGACTTTAATGGCAGAACCTCCTAGTTTTTTAGTTTAGTTCTAATATAGACAACCCTTATACTAAAAGAACTGTGATGCTTCTGTCTCTCTGTTGTTCCTTCTCTGCCTTCTTTGTTGGGCCTCCTCACCTACCAAATCTCCAACAGATGCTGGATTCACTAGGGCTAGCTCCTGGTGCTTTTTTATCTCTTAATTCTTGCCATAGACAATTTTTCTTTCCACCCATAAATTTAAAGTTCTCCTCTGTGCTGATGACTCTCAAATTTCTATCACCAGTCAAGACCTCTGGCTCTTATTTCCAGACTTTCACATCCACATACCTGCTTAACAATTTGGGGGTACCTACTAGGTGACAGGGCAGTGAATAAGAGAGTAGAAGAGACAAACAAATAAGTATATTCTATATATTTGTATGCAGTGATAAATGCTTTAAGTAAAAAATAAAGAAGGATAAAAATATTTTTAAAATACTAGGGTTGGGAAGCTTGTCAGAAAAGACCTTTCTGACCAGGTGACATATGTGGAAAAAGGAGACTGAAATGAGCGATAAAATCATGCGTTGCCTCCAGGAAGAATGTTCCAGGCCAAAGGATAAACAAATGCAAAGACCCTGGTGAGAATGGCAAAAGGATGGCTCCATTTGGTATGGTATTATTAGCTCAAAAACTAAACTGAAACAATGCTATAAACCATCTAGAGCCAGGGGTGTCCAACTTTTTGGCATCTCTAGGCTACACCGGAAGAAAAAGAGTTGTCTTGGGCCACACATTAAACACATAAACACTAGCCCTGGCTAGTGTGGTTCAGTGGATTGAGTGCCAGCCTGAGGACCAGGGGATGGCCAGTTCAATTCCCAGTCAGGGCACATGCCTGGGTTGTGGGCGAGGTCCCCAGGTGGGTGTATGCGATCTCTGACATACTGATGTTTCTCCCCCTCTCTTTCTTCCTCGCTTCCCCTCTCTCAAAAAGTAAATAAATAAAATCTTTAAAAAAAATACACAAACACTAACAAAAACTGATGAGGAAAAAAAGGTTTCAAGTAAATTTATGATTTTGTTTTGGGCCACATTCATAGCCATCCTGGGACACATGTGGCCTGCAGGCTGCGGGTTGGACACCCCTGATTCTAGACCTAACAGATGTTGATAAAACTGTACTGAACAACAACATAATATACATATTTCTCAAATACAAATGGAACATTCTCTAGGATAGCCCACATGCCAGGCCATAAAATAAGCCTCAATAACTTTTAAACTGTTGACATCATACAAAGTATGTTTTCTGACCACAAAGAAATAATTAGAAATTAATAACAGGAAAAAATCTGGAAAATTCAGAAATATATGGAAATTAAACAACAAACTCCTAAATAATCAGTGGGTCAACAAAGAGCACAATGGAAATTAGAAGATACTTTGAGATAAATGAAAAACTTAGACACAACATACCAAAACTTAGGGCATGCATCTAATGCAGTGTTTAGATGAAAATGTATAGCTGCAAATGCCTATAATAAAGAAGAAAGATATTACGTCAATGAGCTAAACTTACATCAAAGAAGAAACTAAATCTAAAGCAAGCAGAAGGAAGGAAATAAGAACGATAAGAGCAAAACTTAATGAAGTAGAGAATAGAAAAACAGAGAAAAACAAAAGTTGGTTCTTTGAAAAGATCAACAAAATTGATAAACCTTTTAGCTAGACTGACCAGAAAAAAAGAGAGAAGACTCAAATTACTAAATTTAGGAATGAAAAGGAGGACATTTCTACCAACTTTAGAGAAATAATGAAAAGATGACAAGGGACTACTATGAACAACTATGTGCCAATAAGTGACAACACTTAGATTAAATGGACAAATTCCTAAAAAGACAAAAACTACTGAAACTGACTCAAAAAGGAACAGAAAATCTGACTACACCTACAAAAAGTAAAGAAACCGAATTAGTAATTTAATAACTTCCCACAAAGAACAGCTCAGGCCCAGATGACTTAAATGATAAATTCTGCCTAACATTTAAATAAAGAAATAAAAACAATTCTACACAAGCACTTTCAGAACATTGAAAAGAGAATTCCTCCCGAATGATGGCATCATTACACTGATACCTAAGACATCACAAAAAAACCAAAACATTAAAAATTAGTATCTCTACTGAGCACAGACTCAAAACTTCTCAATAAAAATCATATATATATGATAATATACCATGACCAAATAAGCTTATCACAGGAATGCAAGGTTGTTTTAACTTTCAAAAATTAATGTATTCTTTATATTAGTAGGTTAAAAAAGGAAACTCATATGATTATCTTAAGAGATGCAAAGTATTTGACAAAATGTAGTATCTGTTTCTGCTAAAATTTCTCAGCAAACTAGGAATAGAAAGGAACTTTCCTCAACCTGATAAGTGGCATCTCAAGAAACCTATAAAAACATCATACTCAATGGAGAAAAACTGGATGCTTTTCCTGTTAGGGTACAAGGCAAGGAGTTCTCAATAATTTTAAGACTCTAACACCTGAAACCAATACAAAAAAATTTGAAAGAAAAAATATTGTAAAGGATTTCTGACATCAAAAGTTTGAGAACCGTTAATCTAGGAGAAAGAAGAACACTGATAATACAGGAGAGAGAAAGAAGAAATACTGCAGGCGCAGACAAGATGCTCCCATCTGAGTCAGAGTTTTTGCAGTCTCTACTACAGCTGACAAGACCCTACACGATCTGTCCTCCTGCATCTTGCCCTCTGCCCGCGTCGGCACACTGCAATTGCTCCCTCTGCTCCAGCCAGAATGGCCTACTTGCTGTTCCATGAACATGCCAAGCACACTCCCACCTTAGGGGCATTGCACTCACTTTACCTTCCACCTGGAATAACTCATTCGTCTTGATATCTGTTTGTTCGGCCCCTACTGCTTCAATGTCTGTTCGAATGTCAGTCTCTGATGAGAGTTCTTCTCAGTCTGTGCAACCTGTCAACTCCCATTCTATCCCATCCCAATCCAGTCACTACCTTCCTTACAGTATTTTTATCATCGGCCATAATATGAAAGTTATTTTTTATTCGTCTGTCTCCTAATGATTAGAATGCATGCTTTGTGAGAGCAGGGGCTTTCTTGTGCTGTTGAGGTCACTACTGTATCCCCAGTGTTAAGTGAATGAATTAATAGGTATATTCCACCCATTACCATGATCACTTATACCAAATTACACTTGATGGTGATCTACTCAAAGTACTAACTAGAACCGCTCACCCAGTAGCAAGAAGAGTTATATGGTGACCTGAGGCCCTATCAGTCAGGTAGCCATTACGAGTGTAGAGACCAAGTCTTCTTGATCTCTACAGACCTACCACTTAGTACAATAACTGCAGTATATTAGATATGCAGTATTCTTCATTTAAGAATGAAGGAATGAAAAGTGCAAAGATACCTTCAGAGAGCACTGTACCTTGACCTCTTCTTGATCTTCCAGGGAAAACTCCATTAATTCATCTGAAATCTCCTCTGCCTGGTCTTTTTCTAGTTTTGGATTTTTATCCAATTTTGAAATTGTAGTGATGGGACTGCCCAAATATTTCATTTCACTTTCCACCAAGTTTCTATTGTCCTGCCAAGAATATTGACAATATTATAAGTTATCCAGGACACTTACCTTACTACATGTATAAAAATTAATTCAAAATGAATCAAAAACCTAAATGTAAGAGCTAAAACTATAAAACTCTTACAAGAAAACATCAGGGGAAAACTTCAAGACATTGGATTTGGTAATGATTTCTGGGATATGACATAAAAACACATCCATTTTTCTTTTAGAAATGGATAAACTGAGCTTCATCAAAATTTAAAACTTTTGCATATCAAAGTATACTATCAAGAAAGTGAAAAGACAACCCATAAAATGAGAAGATATTTGCAAATCATCTGATATGGTGTGTGTGTATATACATACATACATACATACACACACACACACACACACACACAATGTTCCTTCTTTCTGCTCTGGTGGCAGAAGCTATGGAACAAATTTTGCCACAACACATTTCATGTCAAGGTCCTGCGTCAAAATCTTGGACACAAAATTTTGGATGTGTGGAAACCACACCATGGTTGCCTCTGGTGTGTCCCCTGCCGGGAACTGGCCCACAATCCAGGCATGTGCCCTGACTGGGAATCGAACCGTGATCGTCTGGTTGGCAGGCCCGTGCTCAAACCACTGAGCTATACTAGCCAGGGCGAAATCAATAAAATCTTCATAAATAAATAATAAAATATTTATGCCCTTTAACCCAGTAATGACAGTTCTTGGCACTAATCCTAAGGAAAAAAACTGAAACATAGGCAAAGATTTATACTCAAGAATTTACATGATAGCATTATTTATAAAAGGAAAATTTGGATATCACTAAATGTCCAATAATAGGGAAGTAAAGACATAAATTACGGTCCAATAATTAGAAGAAAAACATCCAGTAAAAATAATATTTAGCCCTGGCTGGTGTAGCTCAACGGATTGAGCCCCAACCTGCAAACCAGAAGGTGGCAGGTTGGATTCCTAGTCAGGCCATGTGGCTGGGTTGTGGGCCAGGTACCCTGCTGGGGTCATGCGAGAGGCAACCACTCAATATTTCTCTCCATCTCTATCTCCTTCCCTTCTCCTCTCTCTAAAACTAAATAAATAAAATCTTTAAAAATAAAAATAATGTTAAAAATAATAATGTTTTTATTTCAATAGCCATGGAAATAACCTAAATGTCCTTCAGTGGATGTTTGGATAAAGATGGTGTACACACACACACACACTGGAATACTACTCAGACACAAAAAAGAAGAAATATTGCCATTTTCAACAACATGGATGGATCTTGAGGGTATTGTGCTAAGTGCAATGAGTCAGATGGAAAATACAAGAATGGCATGAATTCACTCTTATGTAGGATGAAACACAAAAAGCAACAAACTGTCCCTGGCCAGGTAGCTTGGTTGGTTAGAGTATTGTTTTGATACACCAAGGTTGTGAATTCGATCCCTGTCAGGGCACAAACAAGAATCAACCAATGAGCCCTGGCTGGTGTAGCTCAGTGGATTAAGCATGGGCCTGTGAAGCAAAGGGTTGCCGGTTCGATTCCCAGTCAGGGCACATGCCTGGGTTGCAGGCCAGGTCCCCAGTGGGGGACACAAGAGAGGCAACTACACATTGATGTTTCTTTCTCACTCTTTCACCTTCCCTTCCCCTCTCTCAAAAAATAAATTTAAAAAAAAAAAGAATCAACCAATGAATATTAAAAAATAAGCTGAACAACAAACCGATGTCTCTGTCTCTGTCTTCCTTCCCCTCTCTCTCTCTCTCAAAGCAATTAAAAAGAGAGAGAGAGATTAGTTACAGAATTATCTTAGTAATTAGGCAGATCTGGGACTCAAGGAAGGCCCAAGGATGGCTTCAGCTCAGACCAAAAAGGACATAGCTTTTTCAGAATAGGGACTAAAAAACTAGATTAAAGGAGAAATAAAAAATTAAGAACTCTAGTTCCAGCCTGTGTGGCCCAATTGGTTGGGCATCATCCTGCAAACTGAAAGGTTGCTGATTTGATTCCCCATCAGGGCACATGGGGAAGTAAGGGAGGAATCTGGGTTGCAGATTCAGTCCCTGGTGGGGGCACATACAAAAGGCAACCAATTGTTTCTCACATGGGTGTTTCTTTCCCTCTCTTCCTCGATTCCCTTCTCTCTAAAAAATCAAAAATAAAAATAAAGAAAAAGAAATGAAGAACTCTAGGCTTATACGTGAAGTCATGCAAATAGTCTGTGAACAAGTTATGTGCCTTATTCCTACTTAATGTACTTTGTAATGTAATGTAAAAAGTGTAATATATATTTTAAAAAATATTTTATTTATTTTTAGAGAGGGGAAAGGAAGGAGAAAGAGGAGAGGAATGATTATACCATTACAGTTGTTCTATTCCCCCCCTTCATTCCCCTCCACCCACACACTACCTCCCCCACCATTCTCCCTGCTTAGTTTATAACCACATGTCTCAAGTTCTTTAGATTCTATATTTCCCCTACTATTCTTGCCCTCCCCCCTATCTATTTTCTACCTACTATCTATGCTATTTTCTGTACCTTCTCCCCCCTTCTCCTCCTCCAACTCCCCTGTTACTAACCCTCCATGTGTTCTTCATTTCTATGGTTCCGCTCCTGGTCTAGCTGTCCTCTTGGTTTGCTTTTGTTTTAGTGTGGTTGTTAATAACTGTGAGCTTGCTGTCCTTTCACTGTCAATATTTTTCATCTTTTTCTTATATAAGTCCCTTTAGCATTTCATGTAATAAGGGCTTGGTGGTGATGAACTCCTTGAATTTGACCTTATCTGAGAAGCACTTTATCTGTCCTTCCATTCTAAATGAAAGATTTGCTGGATAAAGCAATCTTGGCTGTAGGTCTTTGGGTTTCCTGACTTGGAATACTTTCCAGCCCCTTCTTGCCTGTAAGGTCTCTTTTGAGAAATCCCCTGATAGTCTGTCTGATGAGAACTCCTTTGTAGGTGACTGTCCCCTTATCTCTTGCTGCTTCTAGGATTCTCTCCTTCACTTTCATCTTGGGCAGTGTAATGATGATGTGCCTTGGTGTGTTCCTTCTTGGGTCCAACTTCTTTGGGACTCTCTGAGCTTCCTGGATTTCCTGGAAGTCTATTTCCTTTGCTGGACTGGGGAAGTTCTCCTTTATTATTTGTTCAAATAAGTTTTCCACTCGTGGCTGTTTCTTTCCCCCTTCTGGTACCCCTATAATCCGGATGTTGGAACGTTTAAAGATGTCCTGGAGGTTCCTAAGCCTCTTTTCTTTTCTTTTTTTTTTTTAAGATTTTATTTATTTATCCTAGAGGGGAAGGGAAGGAGAGAGAGAGAAACATCAAAGCACGGTTGCCTCTCGTGCATCCCTTGCCAGGAACTGGGAACTGGCCTGCAACCCAGGCATGTGCCCCGACCGGGAATCGAACCGCGATCGCGTGGTTCGCAGGCCTGCGCCCAATCCACCAAGCTACACCAGCCAGGGCCCTCTTTTCATTTTTTTGAATTCTCATTTCTTCATTCTTTTCTGGTTGGATGTTTCATTCTTCCTTCTGGTCCATTCCATTGATTTGAGTCCCCGTTTCCTTTCCATCACTATTGGTTTCCTGTGCATCTCCCTTCATTTCAATTACTTTAGCCTTCATATGTTCCTCTAATTTGTGACTACAATCAACCTGTGAGCATCCTGATAAACAGTGTCTTGAACTGTGCATCTGAGAGGCTGGCAATCTCTTGGTCGCTTAGAGTTATTGGCTCTGGGGCTTTGAGTTCTTCTTGCACCATCTTTTGGGCTGTTCGTGCCTGTTACATATCAGGATCGGAGCCCTAGGTGTTCCCCAGAGCAGGGCAACTCAGTCGTTGGGTTGTGACACTGTATGTGGGGGCGGGGCCAAAGAGGAGCAGTGGCAGTCCTGTCTGCTGCCTCTCGTTGCCGCCGCCGCCGCTGCCGCCGCCACAGGTGCCACAGCTGCCACCATCACCGGGGCCCGCGCGTTTCGTCCCACTGCACGCAAATGTGCCACCGCCGTCAGCCCTCCACCACTGGGTTCGCCGCTGGGGCCTTCGTGGTCCGTCTCACTGTGCGCAAATGTGCGACCAAGGTCAGTCTGCCCCACACCCTGACTGGGTCCGGGCTGCCTGCGCACCTAGGTCGGGGGACCTTTCCTGCTCGACCCTGCACCGCTGCTGGCTCCACCCCTCTTACCATCAGGGTTGAACAGTTCTTTGTTGTTGGACTTCCATATAATTCAATTTTCTGTTCTTTGGCCGTGTCTTTGTTCTCCAAACCTTTGTTGTATTCAAACTTGGTTGTGGGAGAAGGCACGGTGTTTCCACCTATGCCTCCATCTTAGCGGAAGTCTGTATATATTTTTTAAAGTGTCCTAAATTCCTTAGACAATACTGATATTTTTGTTCTTAAACCAATAAACTGAACATGAGTATAATGCAAGACTTAGAATAGATTTCTGTTCTAGGGTCAAACCTTAAAGAGAAAAACAGAAAACAAACCACAAAGAAGTTTTTTTCTAATTATGTTGCTATTCATTTGTCTACCATACTGAGGCATAAAAAACAAGGGGTCTGATGATACCAATGACTTGCTCTGCTCAAAGGAAGACAACTGCTAATGTATCTAGGTTGCCATTAGACACTCACATTTCCTTCGTTTATGGATGAGGTACATATTGCATCTGTCTTCCTGTTGCCACGATCCAAAGCATTCGGAGTGCTACAAAGCAGCTGTGCCTACAAGAGATGGTTTTCTGAGAACATTCAGCAACCTCCAGCCACGGTTGAGCTGGAAATCCTCTTCTTCCACCTAGAAACAAAGCTAAATCTAAAAAAGAGGACCTACTCACTGAGCTACATTTTATAAGGCGCTGGTGATGATTCCTGCAGATCAAAACAACAACAACAAAAAATTACCAGTCCGTTTAGCTCCAAATACTGTTTGGTTGTTCATCAGTGGCCTAGAGCATGCCAGCTTCTCCTTTCCTGCATTCTAGGATCCCTATACCTAGTTGATATGTCTATTCAAATAACAATATGGTAGGGTGCTCTCCGTGGTAAACGTTAAGATGTTGAGTGACATCCTGAAGATAAGGCCTTTATTTTTTATTTACATATGTATATATAACCATATGTATACTAGATATGCATCAAAGATGATAATTTTGTCCTACATCTTATGTAGACATAATTTATAATTTATTAATTTTCCAGCATTGACTACTGAGAGCTAATATTTATTCTTTTTATGAATTTCTATCCCCCTTCCGAGGAGTTCATTTGTCTACATGAGTTAGGGCATTTTTTTTTAAAGATTTTATTTATTTATTTATCTTTAGAGGGGAAGGAAAGAGGGAGAGAAACATCAATGTATGGTTGCCTTTTGTGCATCCCCTGCTGGTAGTTAGCCTGCAAGGAACTGGCCTGCAACCCAGGCATGTGCCCTGACTGGGAATCGAACCGCGATTGTCTGGTTCGCAGGCCCGCGCTCAATCCACTGAGCTACGCCAGCCAGGGCGAGTTAGGGCATTTTAAGTAATACAAAGAAAATACAAATAATACGATGTAAATTTTCACATGTAACAGTCATTGAACGCCCTCCCTAGTGTAGGAAAGTAGCACCTAATTCACCTAAACATTGAAGGATAAAGTTCTAAAAAGATTAAGACAGTCAAACAGAAAACTTGCAGTAAGTTTAAGTTGAATTAAAATTACTTTTTACTCCTTTACTATTCCCTGACTGAACACTTTAAGATCTCTAACAAAGAATCTTTATTGTTAATAATAATAAATATTTTTTAAAATATTTAATCTTTATTGTATTTTTAAAGGTTTTATTCATTTATTTTTAGAGAAGGGAAAGGAGGGAGAAAGAGAAGAAGAGAAACATCAATGTATGGTTGCCTCTCACACATCCCGCACTGGGGACCTGGCCAGCAACCCAGGCATGTGCCCTGACTGGGAATTGAACCAGCAAACCTTTGGTATTGTATTTTTTTAACATTACCTTTTAGTCCCCTTACAACACCCTCCCTGCAGCAATCACCACACTGTTGTCCATGTCCACGAGTACTTTTTCCTTTTTGTTCAATCCCTCCACTGCCCTAAACCCCTCCCCACACTAGCTGTCATCCTGTCTCCATCTAGGAGTCTGTGCAGTAAATATTCTAACATATGCCCTGGATGGTGTGGCTCAGGATTGAATGCCAACCTGCAAACCAAAGGAATGCCAGTTTGAATCCCAGTTTAGGGCACATGCCTGGGTTGGGGGCCAGGTCTCAGGTAGGGGGAGCACATGAGAGGCAACCACAATGTTTCTCCCCCTCTCTTCCCATAAGTAAATAAAATAAATAAATAAATAAATAAAATTATAAAATACTTTGGCAGGTGCTAAGTATTAAATGAAAATTTAATCCTTACAATAGCTGTTTATAAGAAGTGCTTTTAGCCCTGGCTGGTGTAGCTCAGTGGATTGAGCGCAGGCCTGAGAACCACACTATCGCGCATAGATTCCCAGTCAGGGCACATGCCTGGGTTGCAGGCCAGTTCCCAGCAGGGGACGCACGAGAGGCAGCCATACATTGATGTTTCTCTCCCTCTCTCCTTCCCTTCCCCTCTAAAGATAAAGAAATAAAATCTTAGGAAAAAAAAGAAGTGCTTTTATTATCTCCATTATTGTTTTTCTTTATTATTAATGAAGAAACCGAGGTGCAGTGAAGTTAAGGAGCTTGTCAAAGTCATAATTGGTGAGGTCGTAAGCTACTGGAATCCAGGTACACCAATTTTACAGCCTACACTAGGCACATTTAAGCACTAAGATACAGCACTACTCACATGCAGGTAAAAACCTATGTCTAAGTGCAGTATATACCATTTTCCTCCGCCTTTAACAATAATACTGATTGTGTGTGATGGTTAAAATACATAGCCTTCATTTTCACAACACTCTGGAAAACTTAAAAACCTTTCAAGGGAAGAATCCAAGACTCCAAGCCCATTATACCCAGTGAGAAATGTTCTATACTCTGCAGAGTTTACATAGGATAAAATCCCCGTGCCAGTGCTGAAATGCTTTAACATGAGGTTCATTTAGCAAAAGAACTTACATCTGAGCTGACTGTTTTTCCTGAGGTCCTGAAGAATCCAAAGCACCTGCAATCAGATATAAAGTTATATTTGTCCACACATCCTGTCTTTCCTTCTGATTTTCTTCATTACCAGTAAATCATATTAACTGACCTCCTAAATACAAAAGCTGACCTTCTAAATACAAAGGCTCTTGATAGGTACCAAATTCATGGTACAAAGTACAAGTTAATAGATACTTAGGAATTTACATGTGTCACTGAAAGACAAAGTGCTGGGAAACAATGCACTAACTACAGAGATTTTTGCCCTGGCTGGTGTGGCTCAATGAATTAAGTGCTGGCCTGCAAACTGAAAGGTCACCCGTTCAATTCCCAGTCAAAGCCCATGTCTGGGTTGCAAGCCAGGTCCCCAGTTGGGTGCATGTGAGAAGCAACAGACTGATGTTTCTCTCTCTTCCTTCCCCTCTCTCTGAAAACAAATAAATAAGATCTTAAATGCAAAGTGACTCCTATTAATGTTATTATTTTTCTCTTCCCATTGGCTTGATCATTCTCCTCAAAAATCCTAACCACAAAATTCCAATTTCAAGGCTCTCTACCTACTTTTACCCCGCTTCTATGTCCATCTTACTACTCTGACTTCTCCCTTAAAAGTTATTCTTTCCTGGCCCTGGCTGGGTAGCTCCATTGGTTGGAGCATTGTTCAGATACACCAAGGTTGCAAGTTCAATCCCTGGTCAAGACACATACAGGAAACAACCAATGAATGAACGGAGAAGTGGAACAACAAAATTGATGTCTTTTTCTCCCTCTTTCTTTCTCAAATCAATAAATGAAAATTAAGAAAAGTTATTCTTTTCTTTGAAGCCTTTACCTCCCTTCACCCTACCAGTTCCATCAAGGTCTGCAGGAGTCATAAGCTGAGTGGCAGACATCTCCCCACTGCTAAGGTCCGAAAGATCAAGGCAAAGTTTTGGGGTTTCTCTGTTGAGACACAATAGCACATCCATATTCTCATTAGGATGTAATATTCATAAAAGGAAAAGATCACATTATCCTCAATAGAAACACCCCTCGATGATTATCACATAATCTGAACAGTGTCTGTATGAATCCAGTTGCTTTTGGGAATATTTCAGCTATGCTGAGAAAATGTCCCAGCTTTTCTCTTCTCTAGTAATCTCTACCTAATTTTCTCCTCACTAACATACTGAAACAGTAGGGTTTGGGGCGGGGGGTTGGTAATTGAAGACCAAAGTTTATTGACTGAGGTGGACCCTGACCCCACATCTACTGTGTGCACATGAGCACATCAATTCAACTTCTCACTGGAGTCTCTAGTACTTCTCAAGTCTATAACTCTCCAATTTTGCTAGCTGAGGCATTAGATTGGGGTGTCAAACTCATTTTCACCAGGGGCCACACCAGCCTTGGGGTTACTTTCAAAGGGCCAAAATAATTTTAGGACTGTATAAATGTAACTACTCCTTAACTGTTCAGGAGTTGAAATTACATTCTGCGCTTTGAAGGCAACCGCGGGGCTGATGTGCCCCTCCGTGAAAATGAGTTTGACAGCCCTGCATTAGGGCATGGCATAGCCAACATTTAAAGTACAGTAACACTAATATTAATACTAGTGAAGTGACCAACTCATATAATGCAAGAGTTTTCACAGATTCATGAGATCCCACACATCATGAGATCCTAGTAAGATAGGAAGAGATTATTTCTATGTCACAGAAAAGCAGCTCGAATATCAAAAGGGTCACACAGTCCAGGGCTAAGACTTAAACTTAGATCTTTGAGCCAGGGTAATTTCTTTTTTAAACTCAAAAACCATTTAGAAAAGCAAAGGAGATAAGGTGTGAAAGGTGGATTTACCCAGACAAAATACTTAGGTTTGCAGAATCACCAAAGAGATTGTTCACTGGCGTTCTTGGGACACCTGGACAGGCAGGAAAGGAAGTATCTCTCTCCAGGAGCAGGTTTAATATCCTCCTTTGATGGGACCTGAAACTAGGTCCTGTGCCAGGACTTCCCTCCTCTCTTGTGGATGAACTGAGTTCTGCAGACATAGTCTCCAAGTGCTTACTAAGAAAAAATGAAACCCAGCTAAGAGGAGAACGTCATCTGCATGGGCACGTCACAGATCGTCCGGATTTCACAACCTCCCAACCCTTCCCAGCCGCGGCCAAGTGGATCTGGATCGGTGTTGGAGGACCGGCAGCCCCAAACGGTGAATCGATCACCACTTGGCTTGAAGATTAAATCACACTTGCCCAAAAATGCCTGGCTTTTTCGTCGGAACATGAAATTACCCGGAACGTGAATTTACCGAGAGGAAACCTCAGAGTTTTAAAGCAAAAATGAAAAGAAGGCTTTGACTTGTTCGGGACCACACAGCTCGTGACACCACACCCGAAAGAACTCAGGTCTCTTTTAACTCGCGACAATACCGACCTTAGGGCCCCTGAACCTCTGTTTGTGGGGCTCCGACTGGCCCTTTGAGAGAAAATGGGTCTCCCCGATTCGGGCGGAGATGGCTCCGGTCTTACCTCAGGTTTGAGTCTGAGATTTACCTTCAGGAGAAACGGAAGTCAGTGGGGGTTAGTCACAGTGAAGATCGGAGCAGAATTAAAGGAATTCTGGAGAAAGGAGGCAGTTAACCAGACTGCAATTCTACTTCTCGACTGGATACGCCGGGGTGAGGAATTGCCATTTCTCTCCTCAGGGCTTCAGAGCAGGAGTATCAACAGCCATAGGGCTTCACCATTCAAACCTTCCGCCCTCCCAGTAACCTATCCTGCTTTTCTCTAAGATGAATCAGCCAATCTTCGCGCGCCCACCCAGAACTCTCTCAGCCAATCGTTTGGCTCGGCCACCACCGGGGGCGTGAGCTTGCGTTGAAAGGAGCAAAAATTTGCCCCGCCCTTCAGCCAGAGCAGAATGCGGATTGGCCCACTAGCGTTGAGCAAACTGCTTAATAAGCCCCGCCCCACACAAGCCTCGAGCACCATTGGCTTTCCCTGTGGCCAATCCCCTCACCTACCCTGATCCTTCCCTTTGCTCTGCCCCTCGACCCCGGGAGATTTAAGTTGCACCTCGCTAAAGACGTCCTGTGCTTAATTTAGTACCTGGAGGAATTACCCTGGATACTAGCATGTTTTAGACGTTTCTTTTTCCTTGCTTCTTTCTCGTGGATTATACAGACTTTTCCCTCTTAGTTAGCTAGCCTTCCGCTGGAGATGGAACATTTGCCTTGGGTGTGGCAGACACTGGGGCGTGGCAGGTGTGTGTATTTATGCTAAGCGGCATTGGTCCCTTCCAAGAGCTTTCCTAGTAAGATCTCCATTTTAGTGCGCAGCATTTCTAAGACGCTAGGTTGTGTGAGTAAAGGAAATTCCTTCTCAGGGAAAGCAGGGGAGTTGAATGGTCTCTTGGCATAATTCTTTTTTTTAAGGTTTTATTTATTTATCTTTAGAGAGGAAGGGAAGGAGAGAAGGAGAGAAATATCAATGTATGGTTACCTCTCGTGAGTCCCCTGCTGGGAACTGGCCTGCAACCCAGGCATGTGCCCTGACTGGGAATCGAACCTCGATAGTGTGGTTCTCAGGCCCGCGCTCAATCCACTGAGCTACACCAGCCAGGGCTGATCTCTTGGCATAATTCTTATCACAATTCTAAGGATCTCAAAATTTGGTTGTTTATGAAAATTTGAACATTAGGTGATATTAAGAATTTATACTTAATTTGGGGGACTTGCTTTTAAGTAATCCTGTAGAACAGTGGTGGGTATAGATGAAACTAGATCAACCTTGAGTATTGGGAGTTGGTTAAATGGAGGTCTATTTTATCAGTGCTCTCAAAATTTAACCTGCATACTCATCACCTGGGGATCTTGTTAAAATGCAGATTCTGCTTCAGTAGGTCTGGGTTGGGCGCAAGATTCTTTAGTTCTAAAAAAACTCCCAACTGATGCTTTGAGTATATAGTCGAGTAGCAAAATATTATGCTAATCTCTTTACTTCTCTGTATATTTGAAATTTTCCATAATAAAAAATGTTTTAAATAACCTTGGAGGCTCTTTAAAATATAGGCCCCAAAGTGATGATTCAATAGGTCTAGAATGCGGCCCAGGAATTGTCAAGGTCCCCAGATGCTACTCATGCAGATGGCTTGTAGACCACACTTTGAGAAACAAGTCAGAAATACAACCTTTAGCTGATATCAGGATCTTGGTGGTGGTAGTGGCTCAAAGGTGCAGTTTAGTTAGCTGGGTATTGACCTAATGCCCTTTTCATCTGTAGTGTCTGCTTCCCCAGGAAGGAGCTGTGTGAAGAGTCTTTGCCCTCTAGGATAGAGATGGTGAATGTGGGAGTCAGCACCGAGCCCTGCCGTGCCAGGTGAGTTTGAAAACCAGGCTGGGGATTAACCGAGTGTGGGATGAGTTGGTTTCTGCTTTGATAACTATATTCACATTTCATGTGACCACCATATACTTCCCCGCAGGTGGGAGGCAGAAACAGATGAAATCGTCCTACAGCGGCGGCAAAAGCAGATAGATTATGGCAAGCGCACACCTGGTTACCAGTGCTTTCTGCAGCAGGTCCCCAAGTGAGTGCAGTTGTGGATAGTCACAACAGAAGTGTCAGTCAAGTGGCTTTGGTTCAATGTCAGATGATAAAAATATACTAGAATCTGAGCGGTCTCACACACTTGCAGCATTACAAAAACAAATTCTCCTGCAATCTACTGCAATCTAGCCCTGAGGTTAATTTTCCAAGATTTTTTTCAAATGGAACAAGTCATACATAAGATTTTTTTAATCTATCAAAAAAAACCCTCTATCCATGTTTACTTATAAAATTTTTTTCTTTCCAATCATTTTTACCTCATGCCTACAGCTGATTTTGGCTAACTGCAATATATTTGGCTAATTATATGTAAGTTTACATGCATATATATAAAGTAAGTGTATGGAAAGATAGAATGTATTTAAAAAGGGATGCCAAATACTGTCTTTTGTATGTATTTTTTACTTCTGAGGGAATTGGAATATTTAATTTACCTTTCCCAAATGAAAGAATATTGGGGAGTTAGGAAGTTTGGTGTATAATCTGATTTGAAGATTTATTTTTTCTGTTGGACTGAGGGCATTGATCATACATTATTCTCAGAGAATCCCTAATGAGCCTCCTGATTCACTGTGATAAGCAGTGAGCTGTGCCCCTTTACCTTGACCTCAGTCTCACTCATATTTGTTGTTGCCAGGGCACAACGACAGCCAGGACTTCATCCTCAAACACCAAACAAAAACAGAAGGTACAGCCGCCGCTCCTGGGATGCCCAGATCAGGCAGTGGAGAAGAGCACTCCATTCCTGGGACCCCCCTAGCCAGCCTCTGCAGGGCAGGGGGGCTGAGGGGTATGTGCACTATTCTTGGTTCCTTTCTTGAATGGTGGACTGAGCCCTACCTCCCCCCATTTTGCAGAGTTTTAACTTTTACTGGCTGAAAAGGGAGAGTCTGAATGAGGTGCATATTCCTCTAACTCTGCTGCCTTCCTAGGCAGGGAGTGGAGAGTCTCTTAGAATCAATGAATTCCACCCCTTTGGATGATCTCCTGGATCACTGGCTCCAGCCCCTGGAACCCTCAGATAATCTGGATGGAGACCGGAAGGGAAGCCAGGTAGTACCCTCTGCTGAAATTCTTCCCTTTCCTGGTGCTGAAGATCCCTACCACTGGTTCTACTTTCTAACTGATCACAGTCACTTATCTGTCCTAGACTTGAGTGGGGTACAAAATACTTAGGAAAAACAGACATCTTTCAGAGAAGTTGTTGCTAGGTATAGGATCAGACAGAGATGGGGTCTGGTCCATGAAGTCACAATTAAGATGGGGTTCAAGGTAGTATTCCAAGAATAAAAGAAGGAAAATACAGCAGCAGAAAAAAAATATCATGATGTGAGTAAAAAACAAAACAAAACAAAAAAAGCCCCTTGAGATCTAAAAGTGGCATCATAAGAATAATTATAGTTTGAAAAGCGGGGAGTTGAACTTCACTGGGGGCTATTTTATACTTGATGAAAGAGGCATAATCTTTTGAAGTGAAGAACCTGGAACCCTGGAACCTGACATGCAGGGTTTATTTTTTAACTCTCAGTTTTTTCATTGTTTTGCAGATGAGGCAGTGCTAACTTAACCTCTTATACTCAATCATCTAACTTTAGTAACCATGGTTAATAATAAAAAGGAGGATCATCTAGTGGTGAAGACCTAGGGTTTTAGAACCTCAGATTGCTTTTTTTAGTATTACCTTTGTCTACAACATGGGAAGTCACTTAACCTCTCCAACCATTTCATCTGCCAAATAAGGAGATTTTGTAAGCAAAAATATGTACTTTAAATACATATTTAAAGTATGTAGCATGATGCCTGGCACATAGTAAGTGCTCCACAATAACAATTATTGGAAATCATGTCTCCTGTAACTTTACGGCCTCGGCCAGTTCTTTTGTCAGGGAGAAATGTGCAGGACAAGGAAAAGTGAAGTACATCTTCCCTACACCCCATTTTCTTGATAAGTACCTAACTTTCCCTTTTATTTTCCAGTTTGCAGACTTGGTGGCTCCCGACTCCTCCCTTCCCTGGCTCTGTGAAGATGACACACCCTGGTTCTACTTTCTAACTAATCACAGTTACTTATCTGTCGCAGACCTGAATGGAGAACAAAATATTTAGGGGAAAACAGATATCTTTCAGGGGACTTGTTGCTTAGTAGTGAGGATTTACTTGCATGACTGCTACTTTCCAATTGATTAAAAAATAAATCTAAAATTCTGCCCTACAAAGAGATCACAACATGAAGGCATTGTTTGTTTAAAACCTCTCCTTTTCCATGTTTTGCCTCTCTCTCTAAACCTTCTTTGGTAGATGAGACTCAAATTTACCTAAGAACCAGAAATCATCTAGCTGTTCCCCAACCTCTTCGGCTACTAACGTCTACGTCCACACTCAGTCTCTTCAAAAAGGACTTAAACTTTGGCTGAGGTGGGAGGTGGTGGCAATGATGGCATTTTAATAAAAGGTGATTTATTCTACCTGAAGAGGAAATACAGCACCATCAACATATTTTCTCCATCAGCCTCCCTCCCGGTCTGAAGGAAAGTAGTCCAGCTGTAACCACCGTACTCCCCCTACTACCCCCCCACGCGAGCTACTGAACCGCCTATGATGTCATAATCACAATCCCATTACCTCATCCTGTTGGGGGGGGCAGTGCGTAAAGAGAGGAGAAGGAGTGAACAGCCTTGAGCCCTCCTCAGCTTTACAAAGTGTTCTGGGTGAGGGCTAATTACAAAACCAAATGGGAACAGCACCCCAACTGTTGTAAGTACTGGATTTATAAGGGTTCGAGCCGATCCGGCCGCTGGAATTAGGGCTCCTGGGACTCAGAGCAGGCCCTAATCGGCGCTGGGACTACACTTCCCAGAAGTCTCCACGCCGCGGACAGGTCCTCTGCTGGGGGGAGGGGGATTCCTTTAGTGAGGCGGCAGCAGGTGGTGGGACAGGAGAGCAGGTGAGAGGGACCTTGTCTAAAGCTTTTACGCAGCCCGAACCTATTAGAGGGCTGTACTTGGGCCGGTGTAGAAATGCTGGGCGGAGGCGATGGCTTTGTTTACCTTCGTCGGACACTGCCTCCCCCGCGGGTTTCGTGATATTCCTCTGACTGGGCCCGTCCATCTTCCGCAATATTTTGGAGGGGGTGACTCAATAGTGAGGAGACAGCCCTCATTCTTAAATCAAAGAGCCAAGCTCCTTCCAGACTGTATTGTCTAAGAAAGAGTTTGAAAGAGGAACAACGGGAATCTAGAGCCTTCACGGACGGTTCAGGGGTACTCTGTGGACCGGAGTGGTTCCCCCATTCTCCTGAGAGGCCCATTGGTTCGCGCCGGCGCCTTTTAAGGGCACCGTGGGGCGAACGGAGCGCTCAGAGCTGCTTCGGCCGCGGCCCTGGGAGCTGAAGTACCCGTGGTAGGTGGCGGAGGGCAGGTGGCTTTCGGGCCTCGGGGTGGGCACCTCAGCCTCTGCACCCTCCTTCCCTCTTTCCCTTACGCCAGCCCTGCAGCCCGCGCGGCGGGGCCTCGCTGTCCGCCTCCGCGGGGAGAGCACGGGACCCAGTGGGGGAGGGGGTGGCTGAGTGCTAAGTCCCATACCCTCTCCATCCCCTGCGCCCTGAGTTCTCTTCCGCGGCCAGATGATGGAAGCTAATTGCGAAGAGGGGAGCAACGAGCCCTCTGAGCGAGCCCTGGCGTCCCCCCACCGGGGGCCAGCGGACGGCCCATGCCCCACCCCGCGGGGACAGCCAGGGCAACCGAGGGAGAGGTTGAAGACTGGAGGGGGCCTAGCCTTTTGCTTCTTCATCCGAGTGGGGGGAGGGGTTCTCCCCACTTGTCACCCCTATCCTGACCTGAGCCATATGGGGGGACGAGCAATCAGGTCCCCACTTACCAGTTCTTGCACCTCCCTGCTCCCCTCATGTTTTCCTTCAGTATCCCCCAGAGATGTGGGGCTGGGACCTGGGGGAAGGTCCCTAGGGATTGGTGACTCTCCTCCCCCTTAGCCTGACTTGATCCTAGGTTCTCCAGGTTTCAGTACAACCTCAGTGTCCCTGAAACCCGAATGTCTGGGGTTACTGCCATCCAATAGGTGACGGGGTGAGGGTCCAACCTTTATTTTAGAGGGCCGGTGGTGGAGGGAAAGCCTGAATTGAGAGTTGGGCCTGGTGGGGTTGTGGAGAGGGCCTTAGCGGCCTGCTGCTCTGTGCAAGGCTGAGTCCCGTGCCAGTTAAGCTGAGAAGTTTTAACTTGTTTAGTGAACGTTCAGGGCTCTCTGCCTCCCAGATACACAAAATGGAAGGGGAAGGAAGGCGGCAAGAGAGGGCTTCTTGCACTTTTTTCTATGCCTGCCTGAGAAAAAGGAGGCCCCTCGCAGAGCTGGTTTGCCTTCTTTTGTGTCCTGGTTTGATTCCTTATGGCTTCCGTTCTGTTCCCCCTCTCAGCCTGGCCTGTTTTAGGAAACTCGGGCTGAGAGTATCAGTTGCGTGGTGGTAGTTGCATTGTTCCAATTACCGCCGTGTGTGGCCACATCCCAACAATTAAAATGCAGAAAAATACGAAATCACTCTCTTCACTAGATCCCAGAGTGAGGGCTGGGAGTTTGCTGTTTCGCCAAATACCTCATGAAAAGCCTGAAAGAGTTTTGCTTCACTCTTTGCTTCTCATGACTGGGCAGTCTGAAGCCTGGGGTCTATGGGGTAAAAGCCTGCCTTTAGGTTCCCCCTCTGGTTGATCTTTGAGGGTAGAGTTAAGAAACCAAGAGCAGAAGTGATATAAGCTTTAGCTTCTCCCACAAGAACATAGGGGAAGCAGCTGAAGGGAGCTCTCAGGAAGCTGGAACTTTGTTCAGGGTTGTACTAATTATGCATGAAAATGATAGTTAACTACAATGATGATTGACTTCTCCCACACCTTTTCCCCCCAAAACTCTTAAGTAAAGTATAGCCACATGTAATTCTTTGCTTTTCCGTGTGGCCTGCCTCCCTCTGAGGTAGGAATGGGTTAGGGATGATTCTCTTTTTTGTAAAAGTGGAAAGTGATCTTGCCCCCAAGGTCATAGAAGAGCCCTTTTGAGCTTCTCTTGGTTTTCAGGTGATAGAAGTTGATATCTAACCAAATACATAAACCCTGTTGCCTTTATCTTAACCATGTCATCACTTGTGGCGTTCTGAGCCTTTTGTAGAGTGACAAACAGAGTGGAGAAACAGCCTGTGTGGACTCCTGGTTTGTATAGGCCAGATGGTATGCTTTTTACATTTGGTATTGTGTGCTATGCTGTATGTGACAGATTAAGATTATTCAGCCTGTGCTACATGGGTAAACTGAGACCTAGAAGCGTTAAGTGATTTGCTGAAACTGCCTCAGCAAATTGGGTCAGGATTTAGGTTTCTGGATAGTTTGTTCTCTCTACTAGCAAATGCTGCATATACCCCCTGAGGGGTGAGGTGAGCTGTCTGCCTGCTGGTCATTTCTGGGAATAAAATAGTAAGTAGACACAGAGGTTAACCTCCCCTCCTCCCTTAAGTAAGGCTCCTCAGGCAATAATGTAGCCTTAGAGCCTGTTCTCTGGTAGAATTAGTGTATTTCTACCACAATTGACCTGAGGAAGAGTCTCGATTACTTGTATTCCTGGTCTTAGAGTCAGATCAGGCTAAAAATTTAGTTGAATAAAGTCATAGAGTTGTTTTTAACATTCATAGAGTTGGAATGTAATTGGAATTACACTGGTATCGTTTCCTTATCCTCTTCTCATTTTATAAGAGAATACATGCAGCCTCTATTGGAAAACTATAACATACCAGCTGCTTGGGCTAAGAAAGAACTTAAAACCTTGTTTACTCTTGTCTGAAGTAGAAAGTCACTCCTATAACCATTCCTCCTCCCTGTTCCCTATTATTATTTCTGTAATTTAGGAAAAGGGTATCTCTCTTTGCTTCTAACTAGAAGATAAAGAAAATATTAGGCTAATGAGAATGGAAGTAACCATTTGGTCATCTCTCTCTCACTTGTGCTGTTTTCTAAGTGGTGCTAGTATTCTGGGTAGATAGCAAAGCATGACCCAGGTTAGAAGCGGCAAATAGATTTCAACTTGCTTGCCAGCTGCAGTTCATTTTACTGGATATCTGGACTGTCAGTCTTCGAATGTGTTTGAGGCCATGTGTAGGTTTAGCACGAAAGAGCTGTGATCTCTACTGATGTCTGCCAGAGGCCTGGCGTAAGGTGCTGTGGTGTGTGTGCCATGCATTTTCCATCTCTAGACCAGGTACATCTCTAATATCACTTGGGGCTGGTCCCTCTGTAATTGGCAGACTCAGCAGGCATGACTGGAGAGGGAAGTCCCAATGGTGCTAGAATGGTGCTGCAGTGGCAGAAGACGGCTCACGAGTGAGGTGTGGAAGAACAACAGGGAAGACATCCATCATTTTCTCCAAAGTGTGCAAGTCAGATCCTGGGGAGAATCATGATAACCTTGATCACTGAGCAGCTACAGAAGCAGACTCTGGATGAGCTGAAATGCACACGCTTCAGCATCAGTCTGGTAAAAGACCAGTCTTCCTGCTTCTCCACGACCCCCTCCCCCTTTTTTCAGAGGCTCTTTGTTGGTACTACTTCACCCTTGTCCTGTGCTATATGAATCGTGGTACTTGTACTGGAAGAGTCCACTAAAAGCTCAAAAACCCCCGCCCAAAAGGAAAGGGACAGGGATTTTTCCACTGATAGAGAAGAGACACCAAAACTTGGGTGGAGAAGGGTTTGAGATATTGGAATGTGTGCGTTATTTTACTCACTAACTTTGGGAAGACAAGAAGAGAACACTTAGGAGTCCCTAACATCCCTCTAGCCCAGGCATTTCAGGGGTGAGCTGAACAGGGCTTCTTGGAGATCTGTATCTTGAACCTGAATCATGATGGATATTCTCTCTCTTAGCCGTTGCCTGATCATGCAGACATCTCCAACTGTGGGAACCCTTTCCAGCTTGTGTCTGGTAAGGTATTGTGTGTTTGCCTATATGTGTGTATGCCCATGCGTCCATCCACATACTTCTTTCATTGGTTTCCAGTGACTAGGACTAAGAATCCTTCTCCACAACTTTCTTGCCAGAGCCACCTCCTGAGATTGGCACTATCTCTATTTTACATATCATTATGTAATGTTGAGCATTTCCTGGTTTTATATAGCTCTATGTTATTGCTTTGTAGGGATGGACCATAGTTTAATCAGTCTCCTGTTAATGCATATTAGGTTATTTCCAAACAAAACCGTAGCGAACAGCCTTGTACCTGTGTCATTTTGCAGATGTGAAAATGTGTCCAAGGCATAAATTCCTAGGTTATGAATTATTCAGTATAGGGCCTGTGATCATGGGGGCATCTGGGCAGAGGTGTCACTGTCATACGGACAGAACTCTAGCCCATGCTGCTAGGCTGCTGTGCAGCTCATTCCCTTTTCTGGGATACCTGGCAAGGGAGGTCAGTTGCCAAAAGCATCTTCATTCAACTTCTTCTTCTTGATTTATTAAATACTTGCTAAAAAAAATACTTGCTGAGGGCCCCAGGGATTGTGCAGTATGTACAAAACAGGACACATGGTCCCTGCCCTCATAGAGATTAGCAGGGGGCAGAACTGTTGGCCCAAAATGTGAAGTGTAGATTTTCTCCGTTGTCGAGTATGACTTCATATACTTATTCGTTGTTCCAAATGTCTAGCCCCTGCAGAATTACAGTCAGCTAGCCGGAGGAACTTGGAGTGGGCCCTTTGTCCTATAATGAGCTGCCCTCCTAAAAGTGAGGGTTTTGGTTAGAATGCAGTGAGAATTATTCTTTTTAGTCCACTTCTCCCACCATGCAGTCTCTCAATCTGTTTGGATTTCAGAGTAGGCCTAGGGAAGGGGAATCAACGTACCCAAGCAACTCTACCATCAAAGGGCTTCTGCATCCTGTTTGCCCTCCCTAGGAATAAAAGTGATCTCTTACTTGCCTGATTACCTCACTACTTAATAAACCTTGATAAGATAAACTTTGATAAGATAAACCTAATAAGCTTTTGATACATGAGAAAGGGGAAAGGCTAAGGAAGGGAGAATATAGGCCTTCTTTTCACAACCTGGGGCTATGGGGTTGGGGAGCAAAGTAGGTCTAAGGTTGAGTTGAGTGAGGGATGAGCAGGGCACACTGTGCACACACATTTCTATCGTTTTACCTTTGAGAGGGAGCGGCAAGGCACATGAGTATATTTTTAGTTTCACATGGTTCCTCATAATGGAGGCCGAATAGGGTAGTGGTTAAAAACCCCAGCCTTAGAATCAGACAGACGTGGGTTTGAATCCTGCTTTGGTCATTTGATTGCTATATGACTTTGGGCAAATTACTACACTTTCATCATCTGTGAAATGGGCATAATAATAGTGGCTACTTAATGAGGTTTTCAGGAAACCTCACATAAAGTTCTCAGTTACATTGTGGAGCACATAGTAATCTCTTAGAAGTGTATTAACTATCATTAATACTATTTTCATTATGAATGCCTTCCAGAAGGTGCTTCCTGGAGGGGCCTGCCCCGCTGTTCCTGTGCAGAGTTCCAGGACAGCCTCAGCCTCAGCTACCACCCCTCAGGCTTGAGCCTGCACCTCAGACCACCAAGCCGGGGAAGTTCCCCACCAGAGCAGCCCCTCTCCCAAGTCCTAAGCCCTGAGCCCCCTGATCCAGAGAAGCTTCCTGTGCCCCCTGCCCCTCCATCCAAGAGGCACTGCCGCTCACTCTCAGTGCCCGTGGACCTGTCTCGCTGGCAGCCAGTGTGGCGGCCTGCCCCCTCCAAGCTGTGGACTCCCATCAAGCACCGAGGCAGTGGTGGAGGGGGTGGGCCGCAGGTGCCTCACCAGAGCCCCCCGAAGCGGGTCTCCAGCCTCAGGTTCCTCCAAGCTCCCAGTGCCTCTTCTCAATGTGCCCCAGCCCACAGACCCTGCAGTCCCCCTTTCTTCAGCCTGGCCCTGGCCCAAGATTCCTCTCGACCCTGCGCTGCCTCCCCGCAAAGTGGCTCCTGGGAGAGTGATGCTGAATCCCTGTCACCTTGCCCACCCCAGCGCCGCTTTTCCTTGTCACCCAGCCTGGGCCCACAGGCAAGCCGCTTCTTGCCCTCTGCCCGGAGCTCCCCTGCGTCCTCCCCAGAGCTGCCCTGGCGACCTAGAGGCCTCCGAAACCTTCCCCGAAGCCGCTCGCAGCCTTGTGATCTGGATGCCCGAAAAGCTGGAGTCAAGCGGCGCCACGAGGAGGACCCCCGGCGGCTGCGGCCTTCCTTGGACTTTGACAAGATGAATCAGGTGGGACCAGCCAGACTAAGGAATTTTGGAGGGGAGCAGAAGGACTCCATTCTTTCACTTTGGGGCTGCCCTAGTCCCATGCTTTCCTAGCAGGGCCACCCCTGGAGCTCCTATCCGTCCGAGCTTTCACGAGGGTGATCTGCCATCCCAGTTTGCCCAGGACTGTCTTGGTTTTAGCACTGAATTCTGAAGTCCCATGTTCTGTGAAACTTCTCAGCCGTGGAGGTTCCAAAGAAACTGGGATGAAACCCATGTTAAACTTTCCAGCAGAGACCCCAGATGGTTTTGCTAGAGGCACTTTTCCTCTCAGAATGCATAAGCCATTAAGTGCCATTATCTTTGCCCCACCCCTCCTTGTGCTCAAGGCTGGTTTTGCCACTTGCCCTTTGCTGTTTTAAGTGCGTCTGGGAGAGTTTAAAACAGGCTGCTGCAACATTCATCTGTTCAGCAAATGTTTTTGACTTCCCAGTGTGAGTGCAGTTGTCTTGTGTACTTGCCCACTTTTTCATATTCTTCCTTTTAGACCACTAGGTCACAAACCTGTCTGAGAACTTAAACATTTATTCACAGAGTCATCCATCCAACCAGTTAGCAAACATTTACTGAATACCTGCTATGTACCAGGCTCTGACTAGGCACTGGCAGTACAGTAGTGAAATAAGCAGATGATATTCCTGTCCACATGAAGCTTATAAATGAGCTTCTAATCTTGAATCTGATAGAAACTATGGGCTCTTTCCTCTAAGAAATGTACATGTACACTGAATATTTCAAATTTTTATCAGGGGCATCATAAACCTCACCCTAAAGCCTGGGACTCCTGCCTTTAATAGTAACTAGGAACACTTTGAAATACCGTTTGAGCCAGAGTGCTCTGGGATGTTAGTATTTTCCTTTGCCTTCTTAACTCTGTTGTTTGTTTGACAGAAACCATACTCAGGAGGTGTCTGTCTCCAAGAAACAGCCCGGGAAGGCAGCAGCATCTCTCCACCGTGGTTCATGGCCTGTAGCCCTCCGCCCCTCTCTGCTTCCTGCAGCCCCATTGGGGGTTCCTCCCAGGTGCTGAGTGAGAGTGAAGAAGAGGAGGAAGAATCCGTGCGGTGGGGGCGGCAGGCGCTGAGCAAGAGGACACTGTGCCAGCAGGACTTCGGGGACCTGGACTTGAATCTGATTGAGGAGAACTAAAACTGAGAGGCTACTCCCTGGGGCCACACAGACTGACTCTCTTATGGCTACTAACAAGTGTCGAGGCCCCAAGTCTGGGGACCCAGCCTGGGAATGGGGGTGAGTTGAGGGCTCCGACTCAGGGCAGCCGGAAATCTTCTCACTCCAGGAAGCTCGACCATGCCGAGAGACTGTCCAGGACAAGATAAACAGAGCTGGTGGCGGGAGGGACGGCCCCAGAGCAGACCCTTCCCATGGCGGCCCTGAGTGTGAGTATCCCTGCCACCGAGAAAGCAGTGGGCAGGGAAGGAAGGGGTCTGCTGACCCCAGCTCGGGGAATTTCACTAGCCCCTTTGCTTCAAAGGGCACTTGTGTCTTAGAATTTGGCCAGGGTGGGGGGTTTCACTCAGCCTCCTAGGAGAAATTGTGTGAGAGAGTGTGTGTGAGTGCATGGGAGTATACTTGAGGAAAGGTGTGTTTGCGTAGCCTTAGGGAAGAAAGGCAGTTGCTCCTTAACAGTAGAGCATCATGATACCCCCAGGATCTTGAGTTTTCACAAGACAGTGAGCTTGTTCTAGGAGTCAGAGGAGGGCACCAAGTTTTCCTTTTTTCTAAGTAGCTCTGGAACCAGGCTTATAATCCATAAGCTCTACTGGCTCTGCAGAGGATTCTGTTTTGGGGGTACTGCAGGGTCTTTTTAAGTGCTGTGACCTCAGCCAATGGTCTTTTCCTCAGGCCCACTCCCCTCCCCTAGATAGATTTAGTATTGGGGTTGGAGAGGGCTCTTCATATTGATTCTGAGCTGGCCTTTTTTTCTTATCAGATTGCCTAGGCTGTATACAACCTGCCTCTCACTCTCTAAGTAGATGCAAGCACATGTGGGTAACTGAGGCAGGGTTGAAGGGCTTCATCTCTTTCTTTCCCTCCTTACAGTTGGGACCTTTTTCCCCTCACCCTCTGACCTTCGATGCATTTGGACTGCTGACCATTTAAAAGCAGCCTGTAATTGCTTCTTTTGTAAAGCAAGCAAACTCCCTCTACTTTAGCTGTTTGACTATTTGGATTTTCACATATTGGGCTTACCCAGAGTGGAGCGCACCTCTATAGGGCTGTGGTTAACACTGGGTAGACATCTGCATCTGTGTTGTGTGTGTGGTGTGGCTGACCAGTAGGTGAGTATTCCTGCGTGTGTGAGTTAAGCCACTCCCAGGCTGGTGCTCTCCTCCTGTGCCCAGTGACTGCCCAGTGGCAGCTCCAGCTGCCCTTCACTCCCACCTGCTGCCAAAGTCCCTGTGCTAATGGGATTACAAATACAAAAAGTGGAAAAAAATTTTCGTAAACTTCGTTTTATATTAAAAAAAATCCATAAGTCTGTGTGTGTGTTAAACATGAGGTCCTGCCTCTGTGGCTGTGTTTGAAAAAATAAAGTTTTATTAGAATATTCCATTTTCCCAAGCAACCTTGTGTTCTACAGTGTTGTCTTCCTTTCTCCACAAAGAAAGGCAAGGAGAAAGCAGAGAGGGCCACCTAACTTCCCAGCCCCTTCCTCTATGCCATGGTTAGGCCTTTGCTCTTCAAGGGCAGTAACTGGTCCCTAGGCCCTTTGGGGCCACAGCAGTCATATCCTTGAGGCCTGGGCTTCTGTTAAGGCCTTGGATATTTACTGCAGTCTAAGTTTCCCTGGTAGTTACCTACACCAGCCTCCTCTGCTGTTTTTGGTTTGTTTAAAGATTTGTATTTATTTTTAGGGAGAACCGGAAGGGAGGAAGAAAGAGGGAGAGAAACATTGATAGGTTGCCTCTCCCATACCACCAAGTGGGGACCTGGCCTGCAACCCAGGCATGTACCCTGACTGGGAATCGAACCAGCGACTTTTCAGTTTGCATGGATGACACCCAACCTACTGAGCCACATCAGTCAGGACTCTACTGTCACTCTCACTTCCACCAGGTTGAAGTGAAGTATTAATATATTCTAGCTCCCTAAGAATGCTTGATGGTGCAAGCAGGGACTTGTCTAGACTGGTGTGTAGGCTTTGAGAAGTGGGAGAAGGCAGGATGGTACACGACCAGGAACCTAAAAAAATTTTTTTTCAATTTATTGATTTTTAAATAGAAAGATCGATTTGCTGTTCCACCCATTTATGCATTCATTGGTGGGTTCTTGGTTGTTCCCTGACCAAGGATTGAGCCCCAAACCAGGGATTGAGCCCCAAACCTTGGTGTATTGAGATGATGCTCTAACCAACTGAACTGCCTGGCCAGGACAGGAATCTCTTTTTTTAAAAAAGTTTTCACATGTTATGTACTGGAGAGGTAGAGATTTAGTCATCAGAATTCAGATTCCAAAGACCTAGGCAATTTCTGCATCCTAAAAATAATTCTTTTGTAAAATCCTACCAAGCAGAGCTTCTCTTTTGCCCTAGAAGATGGTATTTTTCCCCAATGCTTCAATTTGAAATGTTCATTTGCTGAAAGAAGCTGTGTGGCTCACTTTCTTTAGACCTTTCTATTACACCCTTTCTTCTCCCTACGTTAGCATTCTTCCAATGTGTGTGGGTGAACTGTAGTTGCTTAGAGATCCAGGCAGGAGCCTCTGTCCCTAAGGCATAGCCTTTCTTTACCAATTTGGTGCTGACTTGCCAGGCAGCAAGAAGAGTCAAGTTGCTTAGCCTTCGTCCCAGTTTCCTGCTTCAAACTGGTGGCACTCATCATTGAATACCAATGAAGTGTGCAAGTGGACGGGGTTGGCCTGACTACCTGGAGCAGGAAACTTGTGTTTGTGTGTTCTTGGTGCAGGGGGGAAAGAAGGGTGCAGGGGGGAGTGGGGACCACCTGGTTTGACATCTGAATAGGAAAGAGCAGAAGGTTGGGGGAGGGAAAGGGGTGATGGAGATGTTAGGGTAGGTGTTGAGGCAGGAGGGGAAAGTAGGTCTAGGTGGACAAAAACCTTTGAGGGGATGAAAATACACTCTTAAAGGAGTGGGCGTTGTCACCTGCTTAAGAAACAAAGGGAGGGGCTTAAGGGGGTGGGGCAATGGCATGTAGTTAAAGAAGCTCATCATTATAGGTTTTTTCCTTCAAAACTGTTTTATTTCATCTGTTTCAGCAGGTGTAAAATTGGAACATCAGAAATAACTCCCACCAACCATTTTCCTTTCTGTTCAATTTTTTTTTCTTTTTTTTTCTACTGTTTATTTACCATAAGGCCAAATGTGATTTCCTTTACCATTCCTAAAGTCCTGCTAATGCAGGAAAGAATATAAACTACCTGAGGGCAAGGAGTTTTTTACATTTAGTGTTGCGTCCCCAGCACTGAGAAGTTACTGGCACATGAAAAGTGCTTGCCATATTTCTTGAATGTGTTTTCCATATTTGCCTTTCCAGCCCTGAGTTTAGGCACATTTCTACTTCTGGTGCTGTGAGAAGCCAGCTCTGAACACTGGGGTAATAATTAGAGCTCTACATGGAAGAAAATTCCAGTGGAGAATGGTGATAGAAAAGCTGCAAGGCAGCTAGATCCTATATGGATTCACCCTTGTTCCTCTCCTACTAACTACAACTGGTGGGCCGTGTGCTTTAAGAGGTGTCTCTTGATCCAGAAAAATATTCTTAGGCCTCAGGTTGGGTATGGGAAATGGAAGTTCCAAGGAAATGTTTCCTTGGTACTCTACAGGGTTAGTTCTAGACTCACTTTCCTAGATGTTTTGTACTTTTACTAAAGTAAAAGCCAATAGTTAGTGCGTATCTCTGCCCTCTACCCCTAATCTTTGCTACAAGCCAAGTAGGTCAAGGGTAAAGATGAGGTTAGGGACAGATTACTGGGTAGGCACATTTGTCCTTAAGAAAGAACCAGTTATCGCTCTTTCCTGTTTGTAGGGCAGATCTGTGAAAGAAATAGCCGCTTTTAGGGTAACAGTCATGGATTGTTACTAGACCCCTTTATCTTCCTGGTTTGTATATTCAGTCTCTGCATCCATAAGACCATGGAACCTGTGCTAGTCTCTGACATTACCAATATTAAAGATTGAAGTTTCCCATTTCCTGGTGTGAAAACAACCTAAGCAAAAAAATCCCATTCTCTCCACTACAGCCCCTTTTAAAACAGGAGCTATCAATCTCCCACATTTAATGAGAATTTATATTGAAGTGGTGGAGTTTTCTTTGTCCCTAGTCCCACTACTTCCATGGTAAAATGAGGTACCATTACTGAACCAAATAAAAAAATCTGTTTGTTCCTTTCCAATTCCCCTAAAAGTTGAGAAACACATGGACAAAATAACATTGGCAGACTTGGAAAGAGAAGAGGTTCAGTGGGTTTAAGTCAGAATACCAAGATGCTGGAAGCTCATTGGCCTTCAGCCAGTGGAAGAGTGGCATTATTACATCCAATGGATATAACACATTAATTGGAAAGGAACCTATGAAGTCATGTAGTATAGAATGGGGTGGTCACATGTTATGGGCCAGTGAAAAGATGGTCCGATAGGCCATCAGGGAAGAAGTTTCCTAAAAGATAATGAGGGCAGTACATGTTTTCAGGATAGGAAATCAATAGGTATTGGGGTGCTATTGGGGTTCAATTTTTTGTTTTTTTCTACTGTTTACTATAAGGCCAAATGTGATTTCCTTTACCATTCCTAAAGTCCTGCTAATGCAGGAAAGAATATAAACTACCTGAGGGCAAGGAGTTTTTTCTCAGCTCAAAACATTCACTCTCTAGGTACCTTGCCCCTCAGCTCCCCTCCCCAGTAAGCTTTGGTATCCAAGGATGGTAAGCTAAAGCCTTCTCAGATAGGGGACCCCCAGAAGGAAGGTTGGGACTAGGATGGTGCCCTGGAGGACTGCAAGACCCACTCAGTTCCCCACCCCTGCCAAAACTGCAATTCCCCTCCTTGACGCGGGGGGCACTGCAGGCCCCGGGGAGGTTGGGGAGGAGCGCTCCGAGGGGCCCGGAGCTGCCACCCCGCTCCGGAGCGCGGGGGGCGCTGTGCCGGGGCCAGGGCTGCAGCTCCGCTCCCGGCCACCGGGGGCGCTGCGCGGCGCCGGTGGTTGGTGGTGGCTGTTGGGGGGGTGGGGGGGAGCCGCGGCCGCGGGTGGTGCGGAGGGAGGCCTTGCGGGCGGATCGGGCGCTCGGCGGCGAAGGTGGTGGGAGGCGGCGGGCGGGAGCACGGGTCCGGCCGGCCCTGGCGATGGCGGACGCAGCGGCCTCCCCAGTGGGCAAGCGGCTGCTGCTTCTGTTCGCGGACACCGCGGCCTCTGCTTCAACCTCGGTGCCCGCGGCAGCGGCGGCGGCGGCGGGAGGAGATCCGGGGCCTGTGCTGCGCACTCGGGCCTGGAGGGCCGGCACCGTGCGGGCCATGAGCGGGGCGGTGCCCCAGGACCTAGCGGTGAGTGACGGCCGAGGCGGGCACTCGAGGCCCGGGCTGCGGGGCCTGCGGGCGGCCTCCCCGGGGGCCTTTGTGAGGGGGCGGTGGGGTGGGGGTGACCCAGTTCCGCGCCCCCAGATCTCCTCAGCGCCCCCCACCGGCTCTTCAGCACCCCGAGTTCTGGCCGGTATGGCTTCCGCGTCGGGGTGCGCGCCCCGGTTTCCCCCGGGGGGTGGCCAGGACGCCAGAAGCTGCTGCCTCCACCCGGCAGGCCCCGCCTCCTGAGCGACCCTTTTTCAGTCCCCCCCGCCCCCCCCCACAACACGACTTCGGACCTGGCTCTCGAACCCTGGGCCCCAGTGCTCCTCAGAGTTTGGCTGGTGCGGCTGCTGCCCCCTGGAAGACGCGGACCTGTAATCCCCAGCCTCTCTCTGGAGACCTGCGCCCTGTTCCTTTCCTCCCGCAGCCCCGAGCGGGGCGGGAATGTGGGCAGTGGTGAGCGGCACAGCGGCTGCAGTTGGAGCTGCTCGGGGCTTTTTTTTATCTGGCAGTTACTTCCTCCTTGTCTGAGCCGGGCTCAGCCTGGCGGTCTCCTGAACGACCAGCTCTCGGGACTCTGTCGGGCCCTGCTCTCTCTGCCCTTGTGGGTGACAGGAGATGCAGTTGTGACTGTTTTTGATAACTTTGAGATCTGTCTTAGCAGCTGAATGGTGGTTCTTTTTTGCTCTCAGCTCATCTACTCCCCCAGCCTTGGGAGAGGTTTTGTTTTGAAACTTTGCGTTGGGGCATAGTCGCTTGTGAATACTTGCTTTGGTGTATTTTGTGGTTTTAAAGTTGTTCCGTAAAAGAATTTAACCAGCATTTAGGACCATGATGTGCTGTTTTTGTTCTGTGATGGCAAAAATACTCTCTTTGAAATTTGGCAAGCCTCTTGAGTTCCTCATTCTGATACCGGCCCCAGCTTCTCTGTTGAGATAAGGCTATGAAAAATAGGATTCTTTCGGAATGTAATAGATCAGCAAGTAGAAGGTAAATTTTCTTGGTGAACTTGCTTCTGCAGATTTTATTCGCTCTAAAGGCGGAAGCAATTCTTGAGATTTAATAGTAATATTGTAGGTTTCTGTTATTTTTCTATTCATCATCTATGTTAGTCACACCGCCCCCCCCCCCCGCCATGTGCAAGCTTTATGGTTTGATTTGTGACCCCTTTAGGCTTTGCTTCTGCTGTATGAGTTCATTTGCTTTGACCTTTCTCCATGCTACCTAAGAAAAGGCTGCTTGGACGTTTATGAGGCTTCAGTGAAGCAGATTTGGAAAAGTGTCAGGAATATTAGAGTGTGAGGTTGATGATTAAGGAGATTTACATTTAAATTCTTCTGTGCTTTCTTTAGAAGGTTGCTTTCTAGGTTGAGATAGGGGAGAGCTGTCCTTCTCAGATCCAGTAATTTACCCCTTTGAATGCAAAATATACTTAAGATCCACCATTGTATGCAAACTTTGACCAGAGGCCTAGTTTTTCATTCTGAATTTTACATTCTAGTTGTTTCCTCCATTACACGAATTGCTAATGAGTTCTGCACCTGAAATGGCTACCCATTCACTTTGTTGTTTGCTGGGCTCCCTACGGCATAGGTTTGTGAAACTAACTGAGATGCTGGACACCACTTAAGCTAAATACTGAATAATTTTACTCTTGGGCCCATGGAATTCATTTCTCAAACCAAGTAAAAAGTTGCAGTGATTCTTAGGTATTGAAGTCTTGCATGGAGCCGTATGCATATAGAAGCAAAGGCAAATTTGAGTTTTGAAAATGCACTATGCTTGTGTGTATAGCTAGGGACTTGAGAACACAGCCACAATAAAACCTAGAGCCTTTAGAAATTTTCACCAGCTTGCAAAATTGCTCAAGAATTGCTGTTGCTGTGATGAGGTTCTGTTAATGGCAATGACTAGTATAGGATCAAAATTGGCCGTTTATTTCCATTTTTCATTAAAGAGCTTTCCTTTGGACCTTAGACATGTGGGCCTTTCCAATTTGCACCACACACCGTAGTAAACACAACTGTCTTCCAATCAAAAGTGTTCTTCCTGTACTCAAGGGTGGAGTTTGCAAGCAGCTGGCCTGTGATTGGGCAGATCTTCATTCAGTTATGTTTAAGATGTTTTCAGGCATGCTTGGTTTTGAGTAAAGCATAGCAGGGCGCCCCCTGTTAAGGATGAGTAATTGAGGGTTGGATGAATGAGTTTTTGAAGTGATTGAAAATACTTCTCAATATTAGGTTCCATATAGGCCTGATCCATTTAATAAACACATTTTTTGGAAAACAGTACCAAAGCCGTGTGCTACCTTAAAATGAAATTTGAAGAAAAGGGAAGTCAGGATCCTGTTTGATTGGGAGTTTTGTTGATAAGGCTTTAATAGGTGAGCATCTTCATCATCAAAGCCATGCTGACAACTGCTAAGATTTTTAGATTAGGTAAGAAAACAGCCGCCCCTGTGGAAGAGTAGCCTTCTTTATATTTCAAAATAAGCCTGTTGTGTTTTTTTTGCAAGTCTTATTGCAAAATTAGTTTAACATGTGTTTCACTCTTCTAACTTAGTGTCCTCTTTGTGTTCCTAAATCATTATTGGTTCATATAAGTTGCATAGACCTTGGGACCTTCACAGATGGTGGTATGGTTAATTTTTTTAAAAGAGACCAAAAGAAGTGGATTTTCCTTTTATTGTTATAAAAGCAAAACTTACATTTTGCAAAATGTCAGCCAAAAGTATACCAGGAAAACACAGTGATAATCATCCTTAACCAGCTCCCACTTACCAAAGAAGGCTTTGCTCATCTTTCTTCATAGTAGTATAAAAAATATAAAAACATTCATTCAGGGTTGCTTTTTTTTTTAAGCAAATGGCATATTGCACACTATCTACAGCCTGCTCATTTTCTTTTTTCCATTTAACATTGCATCATAGGCATCAGTACTTACAGATCTTACTCATCTTTGATTTAGATAACCACATTATATTCCATGACATGGTTGTACCATAATTTATTCAATTCTTACCCCCTTACAATGGATATTCAAGTTATTTAAATTTTTTGGCACTATACACAGTGCTATGATTAATATTCTTGTACATATCTTTTTATGTAATCATGGTTTTTTGTTTCTGTAGTTCAGCCATCCAGGAGTAGGATTGTCAGGTTAGGGAATATACGAGTTGTGTGTATGTGTTTTTTATTAGGTGATGCCAGGTTATTTTTCAGTAAGATTATAGTATTTCATGCTCCCACCAGCAGGGAATGCATGCAATGACTTGTGTCCCCTAACCTTTGCTATCGCTGGTGTCTTCATCTCTGTCGTTTCTGGCAATCTCATGGGTGAGAAATACCATATTTTGCTGTCCATAATGCATATAAAAACGTGGGTGCACATTATATGTGGGATTATGATTCCCATTGTTATGCCCATGGTATGTAATCATTATACTCATGTACAATGTGCACCCTTGTTTTTCCCTCAAAAATTTGGTCAAAAAAGTGTGCATGATACATGGCAAAATATGGTAATATCTAGCCTTTGTATAATCACTAGCATTTTTATGTTTATTGGCCTTTTACACTTCTTTTATGAGTTATTTATACCTGTCTTTTGCCCATTTGAAAAAATGAGAGTTGTCTTATCAGTCTAAAACTTCTGTGCATATTAGTGATATTAACCCTTTTGCCTGTGAAGTGTATTGCAGTTATTTTCTCTTGTTTGTCTTTTGACTTTGTATGGGTTGCTTTGCCACGTGGAAAAAGAAATTTTTAAAAAATCATCATTCTTAATGGCTTCTGGGTTTGCTTGCTTGGGAAGAGCTCCCCCTTCCCCTTCTTGAGCCTATATAAATATTCTTCAAGTTTTCTTTCTAATATTTTCATGTATTTATTTTTACCTTTAGATCTTTGGTCCACATACAATTTTGTAAGTGACACATGGAAGGGGTTCTAACTTTTTTCCTACAATGTAACCAATTATGGCAGCACCAGTTTTATTAAATAAATTATACTCACTGTATGGCAGAATTAAGTGATGCTTTTGGTAGCATTGATTTGTTCTGAATGTTTATCTTTGCTATCTCAGCTATCCAGAACTTGCAAGAAGAGTAAAAGCATATCTGCCTTATTTTTTATTTCCTAATCTTTCATTTTTATCTGGAAGAAAAGTGGACTCTAAAATATTCCGTTCCTTTGATCCGAGATAATGTAGTAATTATAGCAATGCTGAGCTAGTACCATGTTTCTTCTACCTGGGAGTCTTCCAAGAGGAGTGAAAGCATATCCGCCTAATTTTTTTTAATTTATTTATTTTTGCCTCATCCTCCAGCCTTTCCTCTTTGTCTCAGCTTTATCTAATAACTATAGTCCGGTCTAGGATAGTATGTTTGCAGTGTGCAGTCCGTTAGTATTTCTTCTTAACCTGTGTTCAAACAGAGCTTCAGCCCTAATTGAAATGAGAGTTTATGGCTTTTAGTAATTATCTTTAAATGTTCTTTTCTTGCCTCTAACTCAAAAAGTTAAATATCTGAGTGATATCTGATGATACGCTCTGTTTATTAAAGTAAATAGAATATGTTTTTGTGGATCAGTGTATGATTTAGTGAACTTTAAATAAAATGAGATTTTACAAAGGAATATTCAACATTTAAGTCTGAACTCCTCTAAGCACACTTTTCATCTTAACTCTCTTATAGCAAGGGGGTCTGTTTTGAAACACTGAGATGCCATTGAGTTTTTCAGGCACTCAGGTGCTTTGTACAGTTTTTTAAAAAAATTTGTCTTATATGTGTGTGTGTAATTTTTAATAGCTCTTTGCTATTTGTTTTTATTTGTCTTTACATTCTGTTTGTTTCACACATTATACCTTGGCCATTTTGTCCAGTGTCCTGTTCTCTCCCTTTAAGATCTAACACAATCAGATCTCTCCTCTTAATTACCCATTTGTTTCTAAGAGTTTTGCTTCACTAACTCCCCACCTGCCAGGGGTTGGTTCTCATCCCCAACTTGTTCTGGTTGATTTAGTTTCCCCTCCTAAATGGTGGGTAAGTAGCATGGCGTTTGCTGTTAGTGATTTTCTCCACAACAGCTGGGGTGGGCTCCTGGAAGAGGCTTTGCTTCTTCCAGGCCTGGGGGATGCAACACCTGTTGCTGCTTCTCAGTTTTCCACTGTCTTTGACAGGTTGGTGGTTTTTAATCCCCCCTCCCCCACTCCACTGTCCCTACTGCCAGAGTGTCTTTTACCCTCATCTGTAGATAGGTAAAACCTCTGTTTGTTTAGTAGTAACTCATATAGTGTGACCTGTTGGTTTTGCAATGGCAGAAATTCTTTTTTATGTGTGTCTTCAGGGGTAGTCAGGCCCTAGGGGACTGAGTCTCACTAACCAAAGCCTCTGGAGACTGATTTGTAAGTCCACAAGTAAGGTTATTAATTTGCAGAGGGAAATACACCTATCCAGAGATGCCCCCTGCTGGTCTACTCAAGAGGCCAAATTACAGATAAGAAGGATCCTCAGTATGCAAAGAAATCAGACAAGGAAAATCGGGTGTTGCCAAAAGAATATTTATAGCAAGCAGCCCTGATTTGGTGATCCTCCACTTTTAGTACTTTCATGTTGCCATTGCTTTGTTCCCACTTTTCTGTTTGCTTTTAATGTTGTCATCCTTCAAAATCCTATAAAGAGAAAGGAGAGCCTGTGTATTCTAGTTTCCACCATTTCTGTAAAACCTTTCTGAATTCACAGTGTCATTCTTTTTGTCTTTGCTCCTGGAGCATTTTGTGGATATCTTTTTTGGAATTTATCTGATTTTTTTAAAAAATATTTATTTATTTATTTTTTGAGGGGAAGGGACAGAGAAAGAGGAGGGAAACATCGATTGGTTGCATCTCCCAGTCCCCCAGCCTGGGACCTGACCCACAGCCCAGGCATGTGCCCGCCCTTGTGCCGAGACTGGGAATTGAACCTGCAACCTCTTGCTTCACAGGGTGGTGCTCAATCCACTGAACACACCAGCCAAGGCTTTACATCTTCTTTTTTGTTTGTTTTTGGTTTGTTTTTTTTAAAGACAGAGCAGCTTTTACTCTATTTACATCCAACAAAACTTTGCAAGGAATAATCCTTATTGTACAACCAGGGCCCTGGATGGGTGAGGCATTCCCCAGGTGGAGTGGACAAGAAGGATTAGGAGTAGAAGGGATACCAGTTCTTCTAAGGGGAGTTTGGGACTCCTCTAGCTCCCAACTCCTGAACATCTTCTTATCTAATAAAGAGATAACAAGATACTTAACTTATTTCCCTTACAAGATTGTAAGTTCATCAAAAGCATGAAGCACATACATTTTTCTATTATTATTTTAAAAGGCCATCTCTGCCCTGGCTGGTGTGGCTCAGTGGATTGAGTGACAGCCTGTGAGCCATAAGGTCAGTAGTTTGATTCCCAGTCAGGGCACATCCTGGGTTGCAGGCAGGTCCCCAGTAGCGGACACATGAGAGGCAACCACGCATTGATGTTTCTCTCCCACGCTTTCTCTTCCCCTTCCCCTCTCTCTAAAAATAAATTAATAATCTAAAAAATAAATCAATAAAGTATTTAAAAATACTTTATTTTTAGAGAGAGGGGAAGGGAGGAAGAAAGAGAGGGAGAGAAACATCAATGCGTGGTTGTCTTTCATGTGTCCCCTGCTGGGGACCTGCCTGCAACCCAGGGATGTACCCTGACTGGGAATCGAACCAGTGACTTTGTTTCACAGGCTGTTGCTCAACCCACTGAGCCACACCAGCCAGGGCAAAATAATTTTTATTGGTTGGATAATATATTTAACAGTTCCATTTTCTTTGGATATTGAAATTGTTACAGAGTTTAGGCTATATCAATAATTCTGTGATTAACGTTTTTATGAATAAAGTCTTTTCTATGTTTAGGATTATTTCCTAGGATTAATGCAGCATTGGTATTATGGAGACATATACATATATTTAAGTTTCTCAATATGGCAATAGCAATTTTTTCCTTTTTTAAGTCATACCAACCTATAACCTGACCTAGTATGAGTTTGCTTAAGAAATGCATGCTTATCAGGAGCCACATGGTCTGCTAGGCATTTTGTGCTTTTATTGAATTTAATCCTGTGACAATCCTTTGAGGTACTTAAACTGTCCCTATTTATAGGAAAGGAAGTGAGGCTCACAGAGGCTAAAGTAACTTGCTCCTGGCTACATGCTAAGAAGTAGGGAGGTTGGGGTGCAAATCCAGTTCTTTGTGATTCCACAGCCACTGAAAGCAGTGTATATGCTTGAGTTTTTATTCCTTTTAGACCTGTGCTATTCAGGTACTTAACTTTAGTTTATTGAGGTTGTTAGAAAGAAAAAATTGGGGATAATTGTTAGAAAGCTGTCTCTGTTTTTGCTCCTCTAAATGTACTGTAGTGAAGATGCACTCTCAGAAAGCTATCTCTTGATCAAGAAACCATGGAAAATTATATTTTATTTGAAAACAGCACTATTCTAGACATGCATTTATTCCACCCCTTGGCTGTCAAGATATCCTAGTTTTATAAAATTATTTGTAACAGAATTTATCTTTTGTTTAGAAATAGGTAGGAAAATTGGAAAAGAAAATTTAAGAACCTTGGGAGTTAGTCTTCTTTTCTGGTACCCTCACAAAATCATCACCATATCAGGTTATTTTTTTTATTTCTAACTTTTAAAATATACTTTGCTTTCCCTTCATGTAGTCTTAGTGATTTAGGTCTTTTTCATCTTTCCTGGGCTATCATTGCTTTGTAATTGGCCTTCTTGTCTTCAGTTTCTTCCCTCTGATTTATCTTCCAATCTGATCCCAAAGTTGATTCCTTCCTTTTTAAAAAACGTAGTTATAAAAGCAATATATGACTGCATATTTTAAAGGAAAAAGAGAAGAAACACTTACTGATAAAGCTAAAAAAGCATCATCAGTTGGTGAATTGGCACCAGCTGATGGCCATTGGTGCCAGTTAAATGCCAACAAGAATCTACAATGTGGGATGCCATGAAGAAGGAAATTCATTCTGTGCAAATTAGCTCAATTGTGATACGGCCTGGCTGTACAGCCCCTTACTTTGGTGTTTCAGCTCAGCCAGGGGCAGCCTTTGGTGGAAGGGAAATTGCATTCTCTAAGCCAGAGGGGAGCTGGCTTATATGTACTGGAGTCCGTTTCCCTGATGCCTCCAAATCCTCAGTTTGGTCCGAAAGGCACTATCCTGATTGGTCATAATAGAGCTGCTCAGATTGGTCAGGGTTGCACAGCTCTGACTGAATGGGGAAAGCTGAGGCCCTTCTGGTTGAAATGGATTCCAGGAACTCCTTTGTAAGGGCTGGCTCAGATGGCAGAAACACAGTCCGGGCAGGCAGTTCAGCCTGCAGCTCACCCTGTGAGGTGCAGGTTGTTTGAGAGGTTCCCATGCAGAAGTGGCTGCTATGCAGTTTTAAGAAATGTGAGCCCAGTCAGCCACTGGGAGCCCTTCTTAATAGGTGTCTTCCCCTCATCCCCTACTCAGGGTTCACACCCTCCTATCCCAAGCTTCTTCCCTTTTTTCACATTAGTCTTTTAGATATACCTCATTTTTAAAAACTTCTCTATATTACTCCATAGTATGATTAAAGTATGGTTAGCTTTTCACCTAATTATTAAATATAAACTATCAGTGGCTCCTCTGAGGCCTGTAGCAAGCAACAGAAACTCATATGTATCCAGGGACCAGGTTTATAAGACACAGCTGGGTGACAGAGCAAAAGGTGTAACAGGGATTGACAGCTGGGGGGTTTAGACACTATCTAAAGATGCACATTAAAAATAAATCAGAAGGCCCTGGCTGTGTAGCTCAGTTGGTTAGAGCATTGTCCTCATAGGCCAAGGTTGCAGGTTTGATCCCTGGTCAGGGCACATGCAAGAAGCAACCAATGAATGCATAAATAAGTGGAACAGCAAATTGATGTTTCTCTTTCTCTCTCAAATCAATTAAAAAGTTTTTTTAAAGATCACAAACATTATGCTGGCTTAACAAGATACCTTTGCTACCAGGTTTTAATTTATTATCTTTTTAACATGCCCATCAAAGCTCTTTACAGCTTACTCTCCCTCTCCTCTTAGTGCACTCAGTCTTTTATGTTTCTCTGCCTTTGCACCTGCTGAAAGTCTTTACCTTCTCTGCCAGAATAATGCCGCTTGTCCTTTAAGACCCAGCTTGTATGCCGCTGTCTCCTCTGTGAAACTTTTCTAGATTCCCAAGGCACTTGCCTTCTCTAGCCTAACAAAGCATACTCAAATCTTAATCATTGCCCTTATTACATAGCTCTGTAAAGATTTCTGTACCTCTCTGTTAGCTGTCGAGGGTGTGAGTCCCTCTGGCCAGTGCTACCTTATCCACCTTATTCTCTCTCTCTCTCTCTCTCTCTCTCTCTCTCTTTTTTAGGGAGAGAGAGGGAGAGAAACATCCATGTATCTCTCACTCATCAACCAGTTGCCTCTTGCACACCCTCCACTGGGGACCTGGCCCTCAACCCAGGCGTGTGCCCTAAGGGCGACCTTTCGGTTTGCTGGCAGGCACTCAATCCACTGAGCCACACCATCCAGGGCCACCTGATTTTCTTGGAGCTACACACACTATATATAGGAGGCATTCTGTTCTTATTGAGCAGGTGAATAAATAATTTTATTAACTGTGGTAAGAATGGCCTTAGAGAGAACCAGAATCCATACTGATGTTAACCTGATTACATGGTAAACTTGAAGGCCTATATTCTCAGATTATCGCTACTGATTTTATTAAATATAGGGTAACTTATTTGAGTTTTAAAGAATTTTTTTTAGCGGGCCTGTGAACCAGACGATCGAGGTTCGATTCCCAGTCAGGGCACATTCATGGGTTGCAGGCCAGTTCCCGGCAGGGGCCATTTCCCAGCAGGGGATGCACGAGAAGCAACCATACATTGATGTTTCTCTTCCTCTCTCCTTCCCCTCCCCTCTAAAGATAGATAAATAAATAAATAAATAAAAAGAATTTTTTTTAGTTTAATGTCATTAAAGCAAATGAAAATCACATGTAAACCATAAAGGAATTTTGAAATAAAAGCAAGAGTTTTTTAATAAAAGTAGTTTTACTACTAACTCTCCTTAACTATTGAAATATTTTACATCTCATCCTTGGGTTCTAGCTAGACAGCATGAAGGCTATTTGTTACTTTTACTCTAATAGAAAAAAATTTAAGACTTTTTAAAAAATCAACTCAAGCCCTGGCTGGTGTAGCTCAGTGGATTGAGCGCGGGCCTGCGACTCAGACGATCTTGGTTCGATTCCCAGTCAGGGCACATGCCTGGGTTGCAGGCCAGTTCCCTGTAGGCCAACTCCCAGCAGGGGACGCACAAAAGGCAACCACACATTGATGTTTCTCTCCCTCTCTCCTTCCCTTCCCCTCTAAAGATAAATAAATAAAATCTTTTAAAAAAAATTAAAAAAATAAAAAATCAACTCAAACTGTTTAGTCCTGTTCTTTTCAGACTGTCAGCTTGCCATGACTGTCTCTGGCTCAACACAACCACCACCATTGACTTTTGTTAGTTTATAGTCGTCCTCCTGTCCCAAAGCCTGGTCACTGCCATTGTACCAGTTTGTGTTCAGTGCACTTCTATGGGAAATGATTCCTACCTTACATGTTCTAACTGCTTCCATTACCCTAGTTGGAGGTGAGGCAAATAATATACAGTTCTAGGGCCAGAAGTAAGCCTCACTGTAGGGAGAACAGGTTTACATCCATCCACCCACATTCCACGCTGTTCACCTGCAGCTATGGTTTGATCCCAGAACAAAGAGGACTGTGGTGGTTGTCAAGTTAAACACTTTATTCCTTCTCCTTTGCCCAGGCAAGTTAAGAGATAATTGCCCTTAAATTGGTTGAAATCTGGCTTTCAAATATTTTGGCTTGTCCCTGATGTTTTCAGGTATGTGATGATGGATTTCTGAATATTGATTTTTTTAATGTTTAAGTTCTTATGTACAAAGAATACAAATTCTGACATTTTCGGCACAATGACTTTTTTAGTGTTCTTATATTTGTATGTTGGTATGAGTTAGAATGTTGTGACTCATATGTTGATTTTTAAAGAGGTTGGCAGATTGGAACTGTATCATGGCACTGAGCTGTCAGTCACCATGGAGCCTCAGCCTCTGGTGTTCTAAGTAATGTCCAATAGAGAACTGTCACTCAGGGTCAGATTCAGCCTGGGCGTTGAACACCCCGTGCTCCTTTTCATGGCTTGCAAAGTAGTCAGCCCTTCAGCCATCGCCTGCCTTCTCCTGACATCAGTTGTGTAATTCCCTCACTGTTCTCCTGGGCTCTGGTGCAAAACCCAAGTCATTTAAAACTTTTCCTGTCCCCAGCCGGTGTGGCTCAGTTGATTGGAGCATCGTCCCATAAACAAAAGGTTGCTGGTTTGATTCCTGGTCAGGGTATATACCTAGGATGTGGGTTCAATCCCTGGTCCAGGGGCTATGATCCTGGGGTCCAGGAGTGATATGTCTATCTCACATCAATGTTTTTCTCCACCACCCTCCTTAAAAAAAAACAATGAAATAAAAGTATCTTTGTGTGAAGATTAAACATAATAATTAAAAATTTTTAAAGTTTCCTTTTCCTTATATTCAGCCAGTCATCAGTTTTATTGATGGAACTCATGGATTCTCATGAACATAAGTCTGTTTCCTTGTAGCCTCCCTGCTCCCTCTCTAGGTCATGTTAAGGACACTCCCTAGGGGGTTAGGGACAGGTAGAAGAGGGTCAGGAGGGATAAATGGTGACAGAAGGACACTGGACTCTGGGTGGTGAACACACAACACAATATACAGCTGATATATACAGATGATATAGAATTATACACTTGCAACCTATTTAATTAATCAGTGTAACCCCAATAAATTCAACAAAAATATATTTTTTTAAAAACTTTCCTCTCTCCCCTCTAATCCATCTATACCCACTGCTAGCTAGCTGAGTTTTCTTAAAGCTCTGTTCATATCTTGACCTCGGTTAGAACTCTTTCAATGGCAATTGGATTTATACACACATAGGCAGCTGGATGAAGGCACAATTTTTATCCCAGGATTCGAGATCTTTCCCACTGACTCTAGGTCTGTTTTTGCATCAGCTCCCTCTCCTGCCCCATGGTGTGCTGAAGCTCCTGGTCTCTTAGAACTCGATGGGACTCCTTTGTCCTCGGCCCGTATCAGTCCCTCTGTACACTTGATGTGATCTCTCCTGCCTCTGAACGTCTCCCACACCTTATCTTCACTTTATTTCTGTTTATCTTATGGCATGTTATTGTCCAAGTAATGCTTTGTCATGGGCCAGACTGCTTTTGAATCCATTTATTTAATTTTCACAACCAGTTTATGAGGTAAGACGGGTGTGTCTTATCACAAGGGAGGAAACCAAGACTGGAGGCGGAAGGAGTGACCTGCTTAAGTTTTGCAGCTAAGACTCAAATCCAAGCCTCCTGGAACATAATAAGCCCCAAGCTTTGTTCACTATGCGATTCTTAGATTCTTGGTGCCTGAGTCTGCTTTGGGCCCTTAGTGCCTGCAGATATTCCATGGTTTCCAGTTGGGAGTCTCTGCCGTGGAGATTCTGACATTTTCCTACTTCTCTCATTGTTGCCTTAGGAAACGTAACATGAGAAATTTCTTACAGAGCCAAGCGATTCGAAAAGGGTTGCTTCCCTGAGTAATTGCTTTATGTTTATTTTTGTGTGTTTGTTTGTTTGTTGTTAGAGCTATGTAGCTGACCTCTCCATTTTCAGATTGGCCTGTGAAAAGGAAGCTTAGAACTAAATATATCACTCAATTATATAACTATATAGATCCTTATTGCCTGCTCACGTTTTCCCTTTCACACTTTGGTAGTGACTTCCCGATGTAGTTTACTTGGCCCTGGTTTTTTAAATTTATGTTTTATCATTTTATTGCACTGTTTCCCCAAAACTAACTAAAATTCTTTTAAAATGAAGTGGAATATAAATAAATACTCTAGCCCTTCTTCTGTGATCAGTTATATTTGAGGCACTGGACATACCTATTCTAAATATTGATACCTATATGCATATGTATTGTCCTTTCTACTGTGTTTGTTAAACATGCTCAGAAATCAGAGTTTATATGGAAAAGCCAAACATAATCATACTACTTATTAGAGAAATGTGGTTTCATTTGATATGAATTGCTTTTAAAAAAACTTAAAATGTCTACTTAAGCATATCTCAGAACGTGGGGTGTCCCTTCTGGGCATGCCTTTGCCAGCAGGTATGAAATCGCTGCTGGCAGTGGTACTTTAAAAGTCCAGAACTAGGAGGGCAACTTCCCCCCCAGTGTTTATCCTTTTGAACCTTGTATCATATGCACATGTCACCTGTTCAAAAAATTAATGAAACAAGTTCATGGTCATTTTCAGTGAGAGCGTAAAAGATTTCTTCCTACCTGTTAGACTATGAGCTCCTTGAGACCAAGAAATGTGCTAGATTTCTCTTTATATTCCTGAGCCTAGCACAGTGCCTTATACATAGTAAGCCCCCAACTAGTGTGCATACGTATGAATTGGAAACTAAAAGTCACAAATTTCAGTCGTTTTACAGCTAAAAATTACTGACTGTGGATAATCATGCCTCCTTCATTCTGTCCCCCGTTTCAGAGTGGAGCTGACCTGGCTCTGAAGAAACATTGGCTTTTATTAAAATATTCGTTAAAGGAACTTAAAGACAAGTTAGTAGAATTTTTCCTAGTCAGTTGTTGAAAAGGAGGTTTATATTTGTTTATATATAATAGTGTGGGATTTTTCAAGTGTGACCTCCAAACTCCTTATCTCTTTTTTGCAGATCTTTGTAGAATTTGACGGCTGTAACTGGAAGCAACACTCCTGGGTCAAAGTTCATGCTGAAGAAGTTATTGTGCTTCTGCTGGAAGGCTCTCTAGTATGGGCACCCCGGAAGGACCCAGTCCTCGTCCAGGGCACTCGAGTATCAATTGCACAGTGGCCAGCTCTGGTGAGTGTTTATTGGCTGGGAACATATTTGGACTTTACTCCTATACTATGAACTATGGTTAAACTCTTTAGAATTCTCCAAACACTGATATTTGTCCTTAACACACTTTTAAAAAAAGATTTTATTTGATTATTTTTACAGAGAGAGAGGGTTTCCCCAAACCCCTTATCAGACTGTATGCCAGAAACGTCAATCAGTTGTTCTCTCGAACTCCCAGCTGGGGACCTGTCCTACAACCCAGGCATGTGCCCTGACCGGGAATCAAACTGGTGACCCTTTCTGTCCTCAGGCTGGCACTCAGTCCACTGAGCCAGCTGTCCTTAAATCACTTTTATTCTGAAGTTACCAAAGCAAAAATTGGGAGAGATCTTTCCTCCTGTGTTTTCTGAAAACTCCTTGTATTAGATATTTGATACTTTTTGTTTCTAATAATATTTCTTTTTTAGTCTTTTCTCATGGTAAGGCTATGAAACAATGTGTTTAATCCTTATTTTTTTCCATTGAAGATGATTTTATTTTTTCCCAGCCATGCTGAGATATCGTTGACATATAATATTGTACAAGGTTGTACACACCATGATTTGATGTACATATCTATTATGAAAAGATTACCACAAGGTTTGTTAAGGCGTCCATTGACTCACATTGTTACCTTTTTATGTGTATGTGGTGAGAACTTTAAGATCTGCATTCTTTGCCGAGCTAAAGTATACAATATGGTATTGTTAATTATAGTCACCATGCTTACATTTGGTTCCCAGACTGACTCATCATATAACTGAAGTTTGTACCCTTTGATCACCGTTACCTGTTTCTTCCTCTCCCCACACCCCTGGCGACCACCACTCTACTCTCTGTATCTATAAGTTCAGGTGTGTTTTGTTTTTTAGACTCCACATAAAAGTGAAATCATACAGTGTTTGTCTTTCTCTCTTTGCTTTATTTCAGTTAGCATAGTGCCCTGAAGTTTCATCCATGCTGCAAAGAGCAGGATTTTCTTTTTATATGGCTGAATAACATTCATGTGCACACATAAACACACCACATTTTCTTCATTCATCCATTGCTGGACACTTAGGTTTTTTCCGTGTCTTGGCTACTTATTGTAAATAATGCTGTAGTGAACATTGGTGTACAGATATCTCTTTGAGATAGTAATTTAATTTCCTTCAGATATATACCAAGAAGTGGCATTGCTGGATCATATGGTAGTTCTGTTTTTAAATTTTTGAAGAACCTCCATACTGTTTTCCACAGTAGCTGTACCAGCAGAGCACAGGGATTCCCTTCCCTCCGCGTCCTTGTCAGCACTTGTTATCTCTTGTCTTGATGGTAGCCCTTCTGATCGGCTTGCGGTGATACCTCGTTGTGGTTTTGATGAGCATTCCCTAATTAGTGATTTTGAGCTCCATTTTGTGTAACTATTGGCCATTTGTATCTTCTTTGGAAAAATGCTTATTTGGGTGATTTGCTCATTTTTAAATGGGATTGCTTGGGTTTTTGCTATTGAGTTATATGAATTTCATAGCTTTGAATATTAACCCCTTATCAGATATACAATTACAAATATTTTCTCCCGTTTCTTATGTTGTCTTTTCATTTTGTTGATCATTTCTTGTCTTATGCAGAAGCCTTTTTAGTTCGATGTAGTCCCACTTTTTTATTTTTACTTTTGTTGTTTGGGTTTACAGTTTTAAAGTGTTGAGTTTTGGTTTCTTAAGCCAGACAAAATAGTGCTATAAAATTTAATTCTGAGACTTACTCCAAGATGGAGGTGTAGGTGGAAACACTGTGCCTCCTCCCACAACCAAGTTTGAATACAACAAAGGTTTGGAGAACAAAGACGCAGCCAAAGAACAGAAAATTGAACTATACGGAAGTCTGACAACAACGAACGGTTCTACCGGACTGGTAAGAGGGGTGGAGCCAGCAGCAGAGCAGGGTCGGGCAGGAAGGATACCCGGACCCCAGGCGCCCAGGCATCCAGGCATCTGGGGTAGCCTCTGTGGACCTAGTGAGGGCTTGGGGCAGCAGGAGTGAGAAGTGAGACGGACCATGCAGCCCCCAGCAACGAACCCAGCAGCACATTCGAGATCAGTGGGACAAATTGCACGGCCGCGGTGGCAGCGGGAGGAAGCAAACGGTGCCTGCCATTGCCTTCCTTTGGCCCCGCCCCCACATACAGCATCACAACCCAGCAACTGAGTTGCCCCACACTGGTGAACACCTAGGGCTCTGCTCCTCATACGTAACAGGCACAAACAGTCCAAAATATGGCTCAAGAAGAACTCAAAGCCCCAGAGCGGATAACTCTTAAGTGACCAGGAAATAGCGAAACTCTCAGATGCACAATTCAAGACACTGTTTATCAGGATGCTCACAGAACTGGTTGATTATAGTCACAAATTAGAGGAACATATGAAGGCTAAACTAATTGAAATGAAGGGAAATGCACAGGAAACCAATAGTGATGGAAAGGAAACTGGGACTCAAATCAAGGGGGTGGACCAGAAGGAAGAAAGAAATGACCAAACAGGAAAAAGTAAAGTTACAAGAATTCAAAAAAATGAGAAGAGGATTAGGAACCTCCAGGACATGTTTAAATGTTCCAACATCCGAATTATAGGGGTACCAGAAGGGGAAAAGAAGCAGCCATGAGTGGAAAATTTATTTGAACAAATAATAAAGGAGAACTTCCCCAGTCTGGCAAAGGAAATAGACTTCCAGGAAATCCAGGAAGCTCAGAGAGTCCCAAAGAAGTTGGACCCAAGAAGGAACACACCAAGGCACATCATAATTACATTAGCCAAGACCAAAATGAAGGAGAGAATCCTAGAAGCAGCAAGGGATAAGGGGACAGTCACCTACAAAGGAGTACCCATCAGACTGTCAGCGGATTTCTCAAAAGAGACCTTACAGGCAAGAAGGGGCTGGAAAGAAGTATTCCAAGTCATGAAATCCAAAGACCTACAGCCAAGATTGCTTTATCCAGCAAAACTTTCATTTAGAATGGAAGGACAGATAAAGTGCTTCTCAGATAAGGTCAAGTTCAAGGAGTTCATCATCACCAAGCCCTTATTATATGAAATGCTAAAGGGACTTATATAAGAAAAAGAAGATGAAAAATATGAACAGTGAAAGGACAGCAAACTCACAGTTATTAACAACCACACCTAAAACAAAAGCAAACCAAGAGGACAGCTAGATCAGGAGTGGAACCATAGAAATGAAGAACACATGGAGGGTTAGCAACAGGGGAATGGGAAGAGGAGAAGGGGGGAGAAGAGACAGAAAATAAGTAGCATAGACGATAGGTAAAAAATAGATAGGGGGGAGGGCAAGAATAGTAGGGGAAATATAGAATCTAAAGAACTTGAGACATGGCATAAACTAAAGGGGGGAAGGATGAGGGAGGGGGTGTGTAGGGAAGAGGGGAATGAAGGGAGGAATAGAACAACTGTAATGGTATAATCAATAAAATATATTTTAAAAAAATAAAAATAAAAATCTTTAAAAATTAAAAAAAATTTAATTCTTAAAGTATCCATTTGTTTGTATCTATTCCTTGTTAGCAAAGTAGGCCAGCACTCAATCCACTCGGTCACACCAGCCAGGGCTAAAGATTTTGTTTTTGTTTTTAATCTAGCTCTGTGGCTAACCAAATTAAGTAATGTTCAAAACAAATATTTTTTACCTGGTGATTATACAGTATTATCACTTGCTACACTCTCTTTTTTCATTTGTTTTTTAAGGTTGAATTTCCAATTCAACTTTTAGAATAAGCTCAAACTCATGGGCCCCTGGGTAACTTTGTAGACTATTTATTTATGAAACAGAAATATGAATGTACTCATGCATATTTATACCAGTAGTTATTTTAGAAATCTCACAAAGATTTTGGGAGTTCTAGAGATGATAATGGTGTAACTCTTTATTCTGGGAATTTAATGTTAAGTTAGCCCCCTTGAAGCCAGGCAAAAAGATTACTCTGATCCCTGGAAAAAATTAGGAATTTCTCATTCTTCTTTTCCTATTTAACTATAAATAAAAGCTAGTTTGCTTTCTGATTATTTGAGGGGCAGATGCTGGGTTGGGAATGTTTCCAAGGACTTAATGCTTTAGCTTAATCTGTATTTACTGGTGTGAAAAATAATAATAATGGATATTTTCTCTGAAGCTAGAGATTTGGTTGAATTGTTATTTTCTTTTCCAAGTTCTAATCAGTTTCTTGTTATTGTACTTCACAGACTTTCACTCCCCTAGTAGATAAAGTTGGTTTGGGATCTGTGGTTCCAGTAGAATACCTTCTGGATAGAGAGCTTCGTTTCCTGTCAGATGCTAATGGGTTGCATCTGTTCCAGGTACTTAATTCTTGCTCTAGTACTAAGCTTATTCCTCTCCTTGTTAATTTCTTTTTTGGTTATAAATATGGTGTTTCCCTTTTTCTTTTAGCTTTGAAACAAAGTACTTCCAATAATTCCCTGTATCTTTTACTGTTTTTCTGCTCCCTTGAAAAGTACAGTTGGTGACTAAGGCTTCTTTCTTCTGCAGACCCTCACCCAACCCTGAAATCACTTAACACTTAAGACCACAATTCTATGGGTCTCCCCAGAAGAGGTGGCTTCCCACAGGTGGTTGCTTCTATAACTTGAGCCTGAGGGAACCTACACTTGTGTATGTGGCAGGGAGGCTGGGAGTTGGGGCTGATTCTAAGCAACATTAAATATTGAAGAGCCTGGGTATATCTTTAGTTACAAGGAAAAGGGATAAGATAGTAGTTTAAACAAACTAACATCTGAATTAGAGTTTAAGAATTTGTGGATGCTAATATTTATTTCTCATTAGGCTGGCACTCAGTCCACTGAAGTTACCAAAACAAAAATTGGGAGAGATCTTTTCTTTTGTATCTTCTGAACCTCCTTATATTAGATATTTGATATAAGGGTTACTCTCTGAAGGTTAAAAATTAGGAGGCTCCTAAGAGTTTTGCTGTCTTACTGAGGCAGCTAAGAGGAGTATTTGCTTAGCTTCAAGGTCAGACCAGATTGGGCACATTCAGAGTGGTTAGGCCATAGATTAAGAGAAGTATTTTCTAAACTATGTTTTGTGATATGTTAATGATGATTTTGTTAAATTGATTTTAGAGAGAGGAAGGAATAGAGAGGGAGAGAGAAAAACATCAACTTGTTCCACTTATTTATGCATTCATTGGTTGATTCTTGTATGTGCCCTGACCAGGGATCGAACCCTAATATACCAACCCTGGCATATTAGGATCATGCTCTAACCAACTGAGCTACCCTGCCAGGCTTTAATGATGATTTCTTTGTTGATATCTTTTTCATCCTCAGTAAGTTTCACTCTTATTCATCAGCCTTACTTTACTCATCTTTGTAATCCTAGTGCTTATATGGGTAGGCAATTGGTCATTGTTGGCTAAATATCAAAATAAAATGTTTTATGGCTCTTGGCTGGGTACCTCAGTTGGTTAGAGTATCATCCTGATACAACAAGGTTGTGGGTTCAATCCCCAGTCAGAATACATACAAGAAGCAACCAACGAATGCATAAATAAGTAGAACAATAAATCGGTGTCTCTCTCTCTTTCTCTGTACCCTTCCCTTCCTCTCTCTTTCTTTAAAATCAATTTTAAAAAGATGTTTTGTGGTCAAATAAGTATGAGAAATACTGACCTAAGCAGATTTTTTTCCTATATGTCTTCTCGGAGCTTTAATGTGCTATTGTATATAGAAAGATAGAGTATATAATATTTCTTAAACCTAACTGACCTTAGACGTCTTTAATTTTTGCAGAGATCTCATGAGCCTAGGGTTGCATAGACCATTCTTTGACAAATGATGATGTAAAGCTCCTCGGGGGTATGAGTTTTCTTATCTGGTTAGTTACTGTTTCTTATCTGTTACTGTTACTCATTTTAACATTCAGTTGTTTTCTTCTCTTGTCTTTACCAGATGGGAACAGATAGCCAAAACCAGATTCTTTTGGAACATGCTGCACTGAGAGAAACAGTTAATGCTCTGATCAGTGACCAAAAGCTACAAGAGATATTCAGCCGAGGTAAGAACAGGTAGTCTTCTGTCCCTGAATTCGGAGTCAAGTGTATGTCATTGTTGAAAGTGATGGAATGGGGAAGACACTATGCAAATCTAAATATCTGTGCTTGTCCATTGTGTGTGTGTGTTTGTGCGCGTGCATAGAATCAAGAGTGTCTCCAGTTAGCTGGATCTCTAGACTTTGGAAAAATAGGATCTTGGTCAGACCACTGTTTCCTCTTTATATTACATTTCATAATACACAGTTTTGTTGTGAGTTTTTTTGCTCATTCCTTAAATATTTATTAAGGATGAACCATGAACTACACAGAATGTTAAGGCACTGGGGATATAACTATGAGCTAGAAAATCTGTGCTCTTCTTGAGCTTACTATCTGTCTATAAGGGTGTCAAGGACTAAAGGCCGTTAACATCAACAAATTATAACAACTTAGAGTACAAGATAAATTCATAAAGGAAGGTATCCACAGACTCAATTTACATTAATATTGTGTTATTTTTTTAAGACTGAAAACAAGAAAGAATTATTACCTTTTTCATGTTCAGATCAGTTGCCCAAGATGCTATACAAAGGGCAGACTGTTGCTTCATCTGTCCTTCCCTTCATGTCGTACATCCGCTCTTCTTCCTTTCTGAACCTTGTCACCGTCATGGTTTTCAGTGAAATAGTGTCCTTGGTTCTCTTCTGTCAAACTAAATGTAAATAGGTAAAGGTAGGAATAGGAACACTGGCCTATTTCGGGAAGAAGAGTATTGGGATAAAAAGATGTTTAATAATCCAGGAAAGGTATGGGGAAAAAAGAATGTGAGAAAAAATTTATAGCAGAAGAAAATTGGACAGAATGAGAGGTGGAGATGTATATCCATATGTATAGAAAATTAATAAAGCTTAATTATAACTCTGAGAGGTAATTTAAAGTAACTAATGATTTAGCTATGTAGTCTCAAGTGTGTTAGACATGCAGGAGAGAGAAACTGCCCTCCATGGATGTTCAGATGAAACTGCAGGGTACCATTACCAGTTGAGAAGGGAGTATCTTTGAAGTTCTGTGTTTTGTCTACAGCCATACCACCCTGAACACACCTGACCTCATCTGGAATTCTGTGTTCCTAGGAAAACAGGGGCTTTATTTGTTCAGACTATCATTAGTGCGGAGGTTGAAAACCTCTTATATTGAACTTTCTACCTACTGTTAACTGAAAGTCGGATAGTAGAGTATAAATGTTATATAGCACTCATATGGTCATTTAACAAAATAGTATACTCAACTTACTGACCTTCTGTTTTTTAATGTTATGTATCAGATCTGAGTACATCTTCATACTACCTGTAGTTTTTTATTTATTTCTAAGTTTCCTTTCTCTTTCCTATGTTCTAGAATGGGAAGATTGAGATAAGGAAGAATCAGATGCCTGGGAGGGTCTAAGAAATCTCTAAATAAACTGAATTTACAAAGGTCACTGGGAAAAACTATTTATGTTTTGTTTTGAATTTTTTTTTAGTATGGTAAATCTGGAAATACTCATTTATTCCACTCTATATACAAGATTGAAATTGCCAGACATTTACACTATATAGTTTTCCTTCTGCTTTTGGAACCAATTATGCAATGTATGTAGCTTAGCTAAAGAAATTCAATACTGACTGATTTCTCCTTTAGGTCCCTACAGTGTTCAAGGTCACAGGGTCAAAGTATACCAGCCAGAAGGGGAAGTAAGTTGGATCTATGGTGTAGTAAGCCATCAGGATTCCATTACTCGTCTTATGGAGGTGTCTATAACTGAGGTGAGGCTTTGTGTTATTTCGTCTAAAGCCCATCCATCCCCTTACTGAGAGAGGTGTAGGGTAAGGGAGTACTTTGAGTGTAAGACATGACCTTGAGAAAGGCTGTTCTACTTTCCTAACCTAATTATTCTCATATGTAAATTAGAATTAACTAAAAAACAGCCCCACCCCACTGATCTCACAACACTGTTGGGAAGTAAGGTAATGTACTTGAAAGTGCTTTGAAATCTGTAAAACAGTGTACAATTGTGAAGTGGTATTATCATTTTATCATGTAAAGCTAAGTAGTAGTTACTTTAGTTAGCATTAGCTTCTATAATACACCACTCTCCCTTAGATACTGGAAAGTTGTTTCTAATGAAGTAAATAGAAAAAACATAGCATCTAACTCTACCTAGAGAATTATGTAGGAAAAACACTAGATGAGTGTTTTCTTTCTTTTTTAAAAAAAAATATTTTATTTATTTATCTTTAGAGAGGAAGAGAAGGAGAGAAATATCAATGTATGGTTGCCTCTCGTGAGTCCCCTACTGGGAACTGGCCTGCAACCCAGGCATGTGCCCTGACTGGGAATCGAACCGCGATCGTGTGGTTCGCAGGCCCGCGCTCAATCCACTGAGCTACACCAGCCAGGGCTAGATGAGTGTTTTCAAGCAGACAGATTTGTATTTGATGTCTTTGAACTGGTTTCAGACTTGCCCTTACCAGTCACATGTATTGATAATACAAACATAAATGATTTTATTTATATATTTGAATTTTTAGAAAAATATTTAAATCTTTAATCTAAATATTCAATAATTAAATATTTAGATTAAATATTTAAAGATTTAAAGATTTAATCTATATTTTTATAAAAATGTTTAATCTTAAATATTTTTGTTTCTAAAAATATTTAATCTTAATATTAAAAATATTAATCTTTAATAGTTTTCATTTTAAAAGTTCAAATAATATACTATATAAAGTAGATATTAAGAGCTGCCCCATCCCCCCACAATGATAACTGCCATTAACATTTGGTACATATTAACTATTCTTCTATAACTTACCTTTTTTTACTTAATTGTAAATTAACATCTTTCTGTGTAAAGTACATATAGACATGTGTCTGTCCTTTTATTTTACTATTTTTTAATCCTCACCCGATGATGTTTATTGATTTGAGAGAGAGAGAGAGAGAAATATTGATATGAGAAACATCGATCCACTGCCTCTTATATGTGCCCTGATTGGGGAGCAAACCCTCAACCTAGTTATTGTGCCCTGACCCGGGGTTGAACTCTTAACCTTTTGGTTCATGAGGCAAAGATTCAACCAACTAAGCTGAACCACCCAGCCAGGGCTGCCTTGTCCTTTTTTTTTTTTTTTTAAGCATTTTTTAAATTTAATTATTGTTCAAGTACAGTTTTCTGTCTTTTACTCCCATCCCAGCCCACCGCCCCCCAGTGCTCCACACCTCCCTCCCATTTCCACCCCCCCTTAGTTTTTGTCCATGTGTCCTTTTGCCTTGTCATTTTAAAATAGATGCATACTATTCCACTGGATGGTTATGTCATGACTAATTTACTGGTAATCAAAAATTGATGGACATTTTAATCAATGCAAGTATTTTCAGTAATACAAATAATGCTGCAGTGAATATTCTTGAACATATACCATTGTTCACTCTTTCGCATTATTTATTGGGATAAATTACTAAGAATGGAAATCGTTTATTCTTTAATAGTAGAGTGGCGTTTTTAATTATTATTGGTTCTGAAGGTTTTTGTTTTCTGTAATGTACAGAATAGGAAGGTTTTTAGAGGTGCAGAATTTGAAATTAACATCCTTAAAAGAAACCCAAATACTGGAAGGCTTACCATAGTTCATACCTTGTTTCAGATGTTGTTATCTACCTGTAGGATAGTAATGATCCCTGCCCTGGTAGCACTTTTTTTTTTTTTAATATTTTATTTATTTATCTTTAGAGGGGAAGGGAAAGAGAGAGGAAGAGAAGCATCAATGTATGGTTGCTTCTTGTGCATGCCCTGCTGGGAACTGGCCCCTGCCGGGAACTGGCCTGCAACCCAGGAATGTGCCCTGACTGGGAATCGAACCGCGATCGTCTGATTCGCAGGCCCGTGCTCAATCCACTGAGCTATACCACCCAGGGCCATCCTGGTAGCACTTTTATTCTACTATGGGAATAGAAATACAAAAATAATTATGCAGATTAGAAAAATACATGATTGTGTCTTTGGTAGACAACATATTAAACCTTTTTCCCTCTTTTTCATATTATCTGTTACCTGCTCCTACTGTAGAGTGGTGAGATCAAGTCTGTAGATCCTAGACTGATTCATGTGATGCTGATGGATACTTCATCACCTCAGAGCGAGGTACAGTAATGGACTGAGTCTATGAGCAGACTTGGGAGCTTGCTTTATGTTATTATGTAGATTCCTTATGTGTGTATGTTCCATGGATACCCTTTGGATTTCATCTCTGGCCACTGTACTTTTCTTGCTTTTTTCAGTCTTGCCTAGTTACATGAGGATAGATAGTCTCAAGAGAAAGACTTAGGCTGCGCAAACCCTTTTAATAATGGTTATGTCACCTAGCCGGCTTAAAATCCATAGCCTAACTGTTTCTTCTTACTTTCTTTTAGGACAGGTATATTTGAAAGGTACAGTAGACAGTTAAAGCTGTAATAAGCAGTAGTAATATTCATGGCCTACCCAGTAATAAGAAATGGAGGAGAAGCTATATCCTTTTTTCTTCCCACTAAGTGGTAGTGAGCTCCAGGGAAACCTGAGGTTCCACATCCCAAGAAGATGAAATAAAACAAGTGCCTAGTTCTGTGCTCAGCACACAGTAAATTGTTCTACAATTATTGTGAACCAGTCCAACTCTTGTTCGTTCAAAATTATCATAGCCCCCAAAAAATACATTATAAATCAGTACCTAAACCAGTCAAGGAATCTTTTGTGATTTTTCTTCAGTAGGACATGGACTAGAATGGCCAACTGTCCACATACATATTCTTTATAGTCTCTTAGCACCTCTATAATATTGCTGTTTTGGCCACTCTTGCTAAGTACAGAGTTCTTCCTCCTCTTCTTTATCTAGTCATCTTGACTTCATAAAATAAGGGTAGGAAAAGAAGAATCAGGGTTAAATTTATTAGACCTTTACTCCATATTACCACAAATAGGATAAATGTCTTGACTGTGTTTACATGGCTGAAAACACCTGTTACTTTGATGGTGTATTGGGCCCCTTTTTTATTCCCTTCCTTATTTTATTTATTCATTTATTATGTGCCAGGTACTGTTAAGCTGGCCAGATATAGCTGAAGAGTCACTGGTCTCAGTGTCCTAGGCTGTCTACTCACATGTGAGTAGCTCACCGTAAGTAGGAATACATATAAGTTGTTGCTCAGGGAGGTTGCTGCGAGCCAGGCTCTGCAAGTTGGCCAGATGAGTCAGAGGTGAGATCGATCTGTGGTTTCCAGCAATGGATTTTGATTCTTTCCTTTTCAGCTTTGCTGTGATGTGACTATCTTCTTAGCTAGCAAAGCATAATTATTATTGACAGTTCTGCCAAGTTTTACAGTAACCCTTCTTAGAGATTCGCCTCATTTCTTGAATGATGAGTAAGCAAGAGAGGAGATTGCACTGATCATACTTCTGTAGTTTACAACAGTGGAAACTGGGCGGTGAACAAGAGCTAAAAAAGTTTTTAAAAAATCAAGTGAAAACAGTTCCTAGCAAACAGAAACAGTTTTTAAATGAAGGATTTAAAAACTTAGATTAATGTTACCAAAAGTATGGGAGAAACAGAAAGAAATTTAGGCTTTGGTTAAAAATTATAGAAGGAAATTACAGGAGAAAAGATGGAAATGAAGGCAGCAAAGAAAAAAAGAAAGAAAAATACAGGAACTAGAACTGGCTTAAGAAATACAAAATTTAAAACAGTTTGTTATAACACCTATAATAATGATTACAACAAAGATTCAGATCTGCACAAAGAATCTAAATATTCCAGAGCAAAAGAGTGTGTTTATTAAGTTGTATAATATTAACAGCTAACTAACTGTGTGACAATAGTTTATTGCCACCCTAACATGTTATCGCCAAATTAAACTATGTGAAAGTTACCTGAATAAAGCTAAAATGATTACCTGCCTTATGGTAGAATACCAGTCTAACAATGTTCCAGATACAAGTCCTTGCTGCACAAATGTTGCTTGAGAAAATGTTAGCTGTGTCCCAAATCTCTCTTCCTTTGTCCTTCTCAGGGAAGAAAATAGGAATTGCCTCTTCTAACCTGTATCTTTTAAGGTTATCTGGCCTCTCAAATAAGGTACAAGTAAGATTTCATGAGATAGGCTGAAATTATTGAAAGAGCTAAGAGATTTAACTATATGCTATGTGGTAGCTGCCTTTTTTTTTTTTGCTTTCCTCTGTCTAATGCTTTTAATAAGATCTGGAGATTGTTTGCATCTTTGTAGTGTCTGTAAGAGCAATCCAAACTTGTCTCTATTGGGCTCACTTTTCCTTTGGTCACAGACTCATAAATGTTAGTTTTCCTATTGTTGTCATCAGTTTTTCATGACTTCCAGAGGAGGAGATTTTATTTCAATATTTGAAATGCTGTGACTGTCAAACAAGGAGACAAATAGGAAATAAAGCTGATTTTTTTTTAAATCAAGGGGCAAATGAGCTCCTAACCTAGCTTTGGCAATCTATTTTGTAAAAGAAACTTCACAAATGTTTAAAACCTTCATTTGAGGAAGTAGTGCATTGTATTTAAGGGGAGGTTTGCCAAGTGAGTTAATCTCTGGTGACCATTATCTTGAATATGTGTGTGTAAATTGAGTCACTGGAAGATTGGAGCTTTTTGACAAAGGGGGTGTCTTAGAGTTGGCATTAGAACTTGGCCATTTGTGCCTGCTTTGATTTTCTGCTTCTAGAGATGGGAAAGAGCTAATGGTTTATGGTTTTCACAAGATGGAAAATCCCTTGTAATAAATCTTTTTTGAATTTTGTTTTGTAGGGGGGTACGTTAAAAGCAGTAAAATCTTCCAAAGGAAAAAAGAAGAGAGAGAACATAGAGGGGAAAGATGGCCGGAGGAGAAAAAGTGCTTCGGACTCTGGGTGTGACCCTGCATCAAAGAAATTAAAAGGAGACAGGGGTGAAGTAGACAATAATGGGAGTGATGGAGGTGAGGCGAGCCGAGGCCCCTGGAAAGGAGGGACTGCCAGTGGAGAGCCAGGGCTGGATCAGAGAGCCAAGCAACCACCAACTACATTTGTCCCCCAGATTAACCGCAACATTCGCTTTGCCACTTACACCAAAGAAAACGGCAGGACTCTGGTGGTGCAGGATGAGCCTGTCGGTGGGGATACACCTGTACCTTTTACTCCATATTCTACAGCCACAGGTCAGACGCCTTTGGCCCCAGAGGTAGGTGGGGCTGAAAGCAAAGAGTCAGGAAAAACACTGGAACAAGTTGGCCAGGGCATGGTGGCTTCAGCAGTTGTGGTCACTACTGCCAGCTCAACACCAACCACGGTGAGGATCTCAGACACTGGCCTTGCAGCAGGGGCTGGGCCCGAAAAACAGAAAGGCAGCCGGTCACAGGTCCCAGGAGAGGTGAGTTGTTTCAGGGGCAGATATGCAAGATTTGGGTTCACTCTTGCACCCTGCTTTCTTGGTAACAAATCACAAGGCATCTCAAATGCCACGGGGAAGGAGTGTTTCTGAGATATGCTTAAATTGAACTCTGGATAGACCTTTACTGCTCATTGGGCAAATGTGTATATTTTAATAACTTTATTAGCTCTTAAAAGTCACCTGAACAATTAGGCTAATCAAAACTGATTATATAACTCAATTTAATGAGCTGTTAAGATAGATCTTTTAGTTACCCATTACCTGTTTAGTTCAAGTACTGGTTGATCCTCTACCAAGCCTATGAGAGGCGAGGTTCATGAATTACAGTGTTGGTGACAGTAGCACTATAATTAAGGCTGTACGAAAACTACTGTTACCAACTCATCTCTAGCTGTCCATTTTCTATGATATTTTCCCTTGAGGTTGGACCCCATGATTTGATATGGCTGAATTTTTTTTTCCTTAATCCTCACCTGAGGATATGTTTTTATTGATTTTAGAGAGAAAGGAAGGGGGAGAGAAACATTGATCGGTTGCTTCCATTACGCACTCCAACCAGGGCTTGAACCCGCAACCTAGATCTGCACTCTGACCAGGAATCAAACCCACAAACTTTTTGTTGTTCAGGATGACGCTCCAACTTACTGAGCCACCTAGCCAGGGCCTAACTTAATTTTTTTAAGCCTTACCTGGAAAATTTGATGGAATTTAATCACAGAATTATCCAGTTTTCTGTTTTCTTTAACTGATATGCATGTATTATTGCTGAAATGGAACTTTTGGTAAATACACAAATTGACATTAAGTTCACTCCCCAATGAAACTTGAAATAATATCAAAATCAGTTCTTAGAGTCTTCAGACAGACTCTTATTTCAATCACCAAAGTATGGTTTATGATGCTAGCCCTAGCTTTTTCAAGCTGGAATATGAAATACTACATTATTTTTAAAGTATGTGTAGGAAACTACCGTGTGCTAAGTACTATATGTATAAATAAAGAATCGAAATCCCTATTTGAAGGAGCTCACATCCTAAAATGGAATTATTTTAGCTATAACAATGCCAGATGAAACATGCCATATACATTTCATCTGATTTCTTCCTCTCCCTAGAAAATACAGTTTGTTAATCGCTAGCGTGCAGGGATGAGGAAGGAGGTGAAATGTCCAGGCAGAAGAGAAGATGGCCTGTAAATGCAAATTTCACTCTGTGCATGGTTTGTGCTCTAGTACTTGACCAGCATTCCCAAAGAGAACTAGGTGAGGGTCTCATGGATTTCCGGTGTGTGTCATCATAGTGCCCAAATTAATTCAGATAAACTGTGTCAGAGGCAGTGTGGATGAAAATGGGGGATTACAAAATAGACCAAATTTTAGGGGCTACAAGGAAAAGTTTCACTGAAGGCTATCATTCAGTGGAATGATACTCACTTTGCTACTCTTGGGAGTAGCAAATCTGAATAGATGAATTGTGGGCTCAAAGGGCATTTTCTAAACAGGTTGGAGAAATGTCTGTGACTACATCAGTAATTTTGCTGAGCTGTCAAGATAGATATTCACCTTGGGGGTAGAATTTAAAAATACAGGTACAAATATTTCCCTTATGATGTCAAATCTAAAATAGGGACAGAACCCCTACCTAGGAAACTCCTTTCCCTAAAAATTGAGTTGAAATCAGTTTGTCAACACTTTTGTATAAGAAAAGGATTTGGAATTTAATCATTTGAAGGAAAATGAAAGACCATCCAAATTGTTCTTCATTCATGTGTGTATTTATTTTTAAAGGGTAACTTTAGTAGTGAAACCTGAGCTACCCATGCTGGTTCCTTGCAGTCATGCAGGTGTCAAGGCTCCTGGCCAAATCCTGCTGATGAAGCAACTGCAAAGCCTCAGAGCTGTGTCTGTCTGTTCTCTTCTTTTTTACTGGAGGGGGTTTAAGTCAGTGGTAGTTGATTAGTGGGAAGGAAAAGAAAGCAGGATTATGAACTCTAAAATGCCCTGAAACTGTCTCTATAGCAAATGTCAACTGGAAGCAACCCAAGGTAGCCTGCCTTGTTCTCATGCCTCTGTGCCTTTGTCTTGAAACTCCGTCTTGTTTTTTTGTTATTTTTTTAACATAGCCCTTTCATATCTGGAAGTTATTTTTTTAAAGATTTTATTTATTTATTTTTAGACAGAGGGAAAGGACGGGAAAGGGGTGCATGAGGAACAAATGTGTAAGTTGCCCCTCATGCACCCCTACTGGGGACCTGGCCCACAACCCAGGCATGTGTCCTTCTGGGAATCGAACCAGCAACCCTTTGGTTTGCAGGTTGGTACTCAATCCCCTGAGCTACACCAGCAAGGGCTAAAACTTTTTTTTTTAATTGTGGTAAACTAACATAAAACTTACCATTTTAACCATTTAACATGTATAGTACTGTGGCATTTAATACTTCCACAGTGTTGTGTACCCATGGCCACTATCTAGTTTCAGAAATTTTCATCACTTCAGAAGGAAACATCATGTTCATTAAGCAGTCATGGAATAATTTATTTTTACTGTTTTATTATTTTTTAAGATTTTGTTTATTTATATTTAAATAAATAAAAAAGAGGGAGAGAAACATCAACGTGTGATTGGTTGCCTCTCACATGCCCCCAACTGGGGGCGTGGCCTGCAACCCAGAGATGTGCCCTGACAAGGAATCAAACGGCAGCCTTTCAGCTTGTACCCTTTCAGAGTGCAGGCTGGCACTCTATCCACTGAGCCACACCAGCCAGAGCTATTCTTTCTTTCCCTTCCTTCCTTCCTTCCTTCCTTCCTTCCTTCCTTCCTTCCTGTAAGTCAAATGCTAACATCTGGGTTTTATTGAATTAACAAGTATTACATAAGTACTTATACCTGCCTATAGATGTTCCTGTGTATGTGAACAGTTGTGTAACATATATGAAAGTGATCCCATCCTTCTTTATGCACATGCAGAAGTTAACATTTTTAAGGTAAAAAAGAAAGTATTTTTATTATTCCGTTTGTTATCCTGAATGCTATTGTTTGGTGGGCACATCAGTATCTATACCTTTCCTGGTTGGAGACTTGTTAGATCCTAATGGTGGCTCAAGTACTCAATAACCAGTGTGCCTTCTTTAATGTAGCATCTTTAGGTTTAACTTTAATTGAAACAAATAGTCAACTTTTAGGTTGACTTGGACCCATAAATAAATGCCCAAATTCTAAAAGAGTTCATTAATGTACAATGGGCTTGTTATGGGACTAAAGTCACCTTTGTAAGATGGGAAATTTATAATAGCTTATATAAATCAAAATTTTAACAATAGCCTCTAAGGGCATTGAGATAGATTAATATTACATGGTCACTTGGTATATTTTAAAGTAAAAGCTGATGTCTGCTCAGGAATCCTTTTCACCAGTTCCCTGGTGGAGTCATTATTTCCAAATAGGTACTTGGGAGCTTACACAGGCCCTAGTGGTGTGACAACCAATTGACTAACAACCAAGGAAGTGACAGGATGAATGACATCTTGCTATCTGTAGCTCTCACCTTGCTAAAGATGCCTGTGTGGTCTGTGACAGGTTTCTTCCTTGATGCTGATGAAATCTAGTTATAAGAGAAGTTTTAATGGAATTGTCAGAGAGAGAAATTATTTGACCCATGAGAAATGTTTGCCTAAGTCCACGAAAGCTATCATAAGATTGTTAAGAGAAACTAGCGTCACTAACTCAGGCTATTTTCTTTTCAGAATTCAAGAAATTCTATTCTGGCCTCTTCTGGATTTGGAGCGTCTCTTCCAAGTTTATCACAACCTTTGACTTTTGGAAGTGGAAGGAGCCAGTCCAATGGGGTTCTAGCCACAGAGAACAAACCTTTGGGCTTCTCTTTTGGCAGTAGCTCTGTACCAGAGTCTCAGAAAGACTCTGATCTCTCCAAAAACTTGTTTTTTCAATGCATGCCCCAAACTTTACCCACCAGTAACTACTTCACTACCGTTTCAGAGAGTTTGGCTGACGATTCCTCCAGTCGAGACTCATTCAAACAAAGCCTTGAGAGCCTATGTAAAGGCAGATCCACCCTTGGAGCAGACACTAAACCAGGCTCTAAGGCTGGCAGCTCTGTGGACCAGAAAGTGCCTACAGAGTCCATGCCCACCCTCACACCAGCCTTCCCACGGAGCCTCCTCAATGCCCGCACCCCCGAGAGTCACGAAAATCTATTTTTACAGCCCCCTAAACTGTCCCGGGAAGAGCCCTCTAACCCCTTCTTGGCATTTGTGGAGAAAGTTGAACATAGCCCTTTCAGCGGCTTTGCATCTCAGGCATCATCAGGTAGCTCTTCCTCTGCTACCACTGTCACCTCCAAGGCAGCACCCAGCTGGCCCGAGTCTCACTCCTCTTCAGATTCAGCATCTTTAGCAAAGAAGAAAACCCTCTTCATCACAACTGACTCCTCCAAACTGGTATCTGGTGTTCTGGGCTCAGCTCTTACCCCTGGGGGTCCAAGCCTCTCTGCCATGGGGAATGGCCGCTCCAGTTCACCCACCAGCAGCCTCACCCAGCCCATTGAGATGCCTACTCTCTCCTCCAGCCCCACAGAGGAGAGGCCAACTGTGGGGCCTGGGCAGCAGGACAATCCCCTCCTCAAAACCTTTACCAACGTGTTTGGCAGGCACCCAGGCAGCTTTCTGTCCTCCCCAGTAGATTTTTCACAGGAGAACAAAGCCCCTTTTGAAGCTGTGAAAAGGTTCTCGCTGGATGAGCGAAGCTTGGCTTGCAGACAGGACTCGGACTCCAGCACCAACAGTGACCTGTCAGATTTGAGCGACTCTGAGGAGCAGCTGCAGGCCAAGACGGGCCTGAAGGGGATTCCAGAGCACCTGATGGGGAAGCTGGGCCCCAGTGGGGAGCGCAGCGCTGAGCTGTTGCTGGGCAAAAGCAAAGGGAAGCAGGCCCCCAAGGGCCGGCCTCGGACGGCACCCCTGAAAGGTGATCCTGCTGGGGCTGTACCCGGGCTTGGCTCCGGCACTAACCTTGAATACCTGTTGTGCTTTTGGGCAGCAGAGGCCCTCCTCCCTTTGATGGAAAGTTCTATAATCTCATAGAGTTACATAGCCAAGAGGGCCTAACAGAGGCTCCTCATTAGACCTGTTGCAGAGCAGGATTGCATCTGAATCAGCACTCTAAGAGAGGTATCTGCTCCGTGTTATGTCCCACAGGGGAAGAGCCTCAGTCTTCCATGGTGGTCTGTTTAGGAACTCTTCCCTTGTGTCTTTCTCATCCTTTTCTGCTTCCTGTTGGCCCATCCTCTACTCACTGCTCACTATGCTTCTCTCTGGCACATATGTGACGTTTTAATGCCCTTTTCAAAAGCTATTAAATCCTATTGTGTGAGGTTATGGTCCAGAAGTGTGTAAGAGCTGATGGTAAAAAAAAAAAAGTCTGGTGGTAAAAGTAACTGTTGTCATTAGGAACTTGGCATCTTGTGGGAGCTTGATTCGAAGAGTCCTTGACTAGAACAGTCATATCCTGAGGGGCCAGGGACATGTGGGGCTACCTTTTACCTTCTTGGGTTTTCCTCACCCATGCCCAGAGTTGTTCACTCTAATGGGCCACTTCCTTCAAAATCTCCATGGTCCTTAGCTCCAAAGTGAAGTCTTTTTGCTCCTTCTGCTCCCTTCCTGTCAAGGATGGACCTGATGGGCACATGCCCAAGCAGTGCAGAGAGGTGACCCAGGTCAGAACAAGTATCTATCCTCCAAAGGATCATGTTATTGAATCTCATTTATACCTGTCACAACCAACCATTTCACCTTTCTCCCTTGCCACAGTTGGCCAGTCAGTCCTGAAAGATGTTAGCAAAGTGAAGAAGCTGAAGCAGTCCGGAGAGCCCTTCCTGCAGGATGGGTCCTGCATCAATGTAGCCCCTCACCTGCACAAGTGTCGCGAGTGCCGCCTGGAGCGGTATCGGAAGTTTAAGGAACAGGAGCAAGACGATTCCACTGTGGCCTGCCGCTTCTTTCACTTCCGGAGGTACCCAAACTTCTTTGTCTCCTTCCCAGTTTCCATTAATGATACATAACTCCCACTGTTTTTCTGAATCTGTAAGTATATCTCACCATCTTCCTCTTTGTTTTCCGTACCTCTCTGCTCTCAGTCTCTGCTGAGGCTCTGCCACAGTAGACACTTAGTTGTTTGGATTGTGAAATGACGTGTGGCTTTGTCCTTAAAGAACTGAAGCTGAATAGTCTCAGCTGTCAGCCCCTGACTTAAGCTGAGTTATTCCTAACTTGGGTTCCATTGGAACCCAGTGGTATAAGCGAGCTCCATTTTGGATTATGAGTCTGCCTGACCAATACTCCACTCTTCAGCACTAAAGTAACTGAGTCCCCTGGAAAGAAGGGGGAGTATGATTAGGAGGTAATGTGGCTCATCTTTGAAAAGAGAAAGCCTAGGAGTATCTTCTGCTTTTACCAAACAACAGCTGTTTAGTCACTTCTGCTCGAAAAACTTAGATGAGGAATTTCTTCTAAATGATCTTTCAAGGAACTTTAATTTTTAAAATGAAGGGAATCCAAATAGTTTAGCCACACAGTGTAGATTCACTTGTTCAGCAAATGTTTAGATTTTATTTATTTATTTATTTTTTAGAGAGGGAGAGAAACATCACTATGTGGTTGCCTCTCACACCCCCCTGACCAGGGACCTGGCCTGCAACCTGAGCATGTGCCCTAGACTGGGAATTGAACTGGCAACACTTTGGTTTGTAGGCCAGCACTCAATCCACTGAGCCACACCAGCCAGGGCTTGTTCGGCAAGTGTTTATTGAACACATCACGTGTGCTAGTCATTGTTCTGGACACTGAGGATTAAACAGTGCACAAAACCATAAAATTTTAGGCCTTGGGGAGGTTTGCATTGTAGTTAGGGAGGCAGAGAATATATAAGAAAAAAAGGTTAAATATATGATATGCCAGCTGATATTAACTATGAGAAAAATAAAGAAGGGAAAAGGGATTGAAATGTGGGAGGAAGCTAGAGAGGCTACAGTTTTAAATAAAATGATTTGAGAAAGTGAGATTTGAGCACTGACCTGAAGGAGGTGAGGGAGTGAGCCACACATGTTTCTGGGGGACAGGTATTCCAAGTAGAGGGTACAACAAGAGCAACTGTCTGGAGACTGGAGTGTGCCGGTGTGTTTATGCAGCCAGGGTGACTGAAATAGAGTGTGCCAGGGAGAAAAGGAGATGAAGTCAAAGAGTTAGTGAGGGGTTCCGATTTTAAAGGGCAACTCTAAGGGCTTTGGGTTTTATGTCGAAATAAGTCATTGGAGGTTTGGAACTGATGAATGTTTTAGAGGAACATTGTGATTACCTTTTTGAGACTAGATTATATTGAGGCAAAGGCAGAGAGAAAGGCTGTTGGAATCATCTAGGTGAGAAAAGGTGATTTAGAGCAGGGAGGTAGCAACAGAGGTGATGAGAAGTGGATGAATTAAGGATATATATTGAAGATAGAGTCCACATGATTTTCTGATGGGTTAGATGTGGAGTATGAAAGAAAGAAAGGCATCTGCAGCCTTTGACCTGAAAACTGGCAAAATGAACTATGCTCATGAGGAGATTTCTCAAGGAAAAGCAGGTTTGGAAAAGAAAATGGGGAGCTTTAATTTGGGCATGTTATAGTTGGGATGACAAATGGAGATGCTGAAAGGGCAGCTGGCTATACAACCCTGGAGGTGAGAGAAGAGGTCCAAACTGGAGATAAGACTTTGGATGTCACCAAGTATTTAAAACTATGTGTCTAACTGAGATCACTTAGGAATTTAGGTAGAGAAGAGAAGCAGTTTAAGAACTGAGTTCTAGAGCTCTCCAACATTTAGAGATGGGATAAGTGGGGATGGTAAAAGAGGCTGAGAAAGAATAGCCGTGAGGTATCCTGGAAGACAGCTGAAGAAAGTATTTCCAGGAAGGAATAATGAACTGTGGCAAATGCTGCTGATTGGGTCAGGAAAGACAAGGACTGGACGTGGCCATTGGACTTAAGGGGGGATGACTTTGTCAAAGGCGGTTTTGGTGCATTGGTGGGGGAAAGTGGGGTGGGAGTGGATTAAGAGACAATAAAAGGGAAAAGAACTAGAACTGGAAACAATCAATACAGACCAGTCTTTCAAGAAATCGCTGTAGTGAGCAAGTAAATGGAAGAGTGTGAGGTCAAGAGGACTTTTGGGATACAAATTGTTAGAGGATTTTTGAGATAGTAAAGTTCAAATACTGACAGTGATTCAGCAGAGGGGAAAATAGAAGATGCAGAAGAGACAATTTGTGAGAGAGCATAGGTGGAGAGAGTGGTCTTCGCTGGGACCTAGTTCATTCATAGTAGCAGAAGATGGGGTACATGGGCCCACATGCAGGAAGGTGTGGTGGTGGGCATTTGTGGGAGCTCTCTTTTGACTCTTTGTTCTTTCTCAGTGGAATACTTAGCAAGGTCCTCAAGGGAAATTAATCATAGAGGTTTGAAAAGAAAGATATCACCTAGACAGGCATCTAGGAGAGGAGGTGCACCAGGAAACTGTATTGTGACTGCCAGGCGATATTAAGGGCTCACCTGATACAGGTGGACATCAATTTAAAGTGTGATGACATGGCTTTGTGTTTTCCTCTGGTCAATTACTCATGGCATAGATGTGAGAACAAGTGAGTAGAGAAACTGATAAACATTTGGTGGGACAGCTTTTTAAAGAATCCAGACCTACTAAGTATTAGCAAACTTTCTGATTAGTGCAGAGAATGCATACTACATTGGTCAAATGTGATAAAAATTCGTAACTCAGACTGATTCAGGTTAAGTCTCATTTAGTTTCACTTAGGTACTAAGATTTTGGGTGTGTGTTACTTTGCACGGCTGCTGCTCTTTCCTATGTATTTGACTGTCCGCCTTCTTGCCTCAGGTTGATCTTCACTCGAAAGGGGGTGCTCCGTGTGGAGGGGTTCCTGAGTCCCCAGCAAAGTGACCCTGATGCCATGAACCTGTGGATTCCCTCTTCCTCCCTAGCAGAAGGGATAGACCTAGAAACCTCAAAATATATCCTGGCCAATGTCGGGGACCAGTTCTGTCAGCTTGTGATGTCCGAGAAGGAGGCCATGATGATGGTAGAGCCACACCGTAAGGCACCATTTTGCCCATCTTCCCCGCATTCCTAGTTGAAACCTTCGTTTTCTTTTGCTTAAGGGGAGGAGTAGAAGCAGTGGCAGATGGCATGTTCTGTGGATGAATTAAGAATTCTCTGTAGCAAACTATAGAGCTGAGGCCCTGAAGGTATCCAGCAGACCTCATTCTTTTATCCAAAACACCTTCCCATGCTTGCCTTTACATTTTTGTAGCACAGCCTCCATAACAAGCATTTTGATCTCTGCTTGGGTTTGGTTCACTCTGAGTATTTTCAGTTCGCTTTGAACCACCTTGTGTCAGTGAGTGATGCTCTATGGTCGTGCAGAGATGAAGTGCTACTGGGCGCCATCTTTCACACCTAGAACTCATGTTATTCAGGCACTTAGGATTCTTTTCATGTCTGTGAGACACTGGATTATATGTCTAGGCAAAGGTAAGTTGTTCTATGAAATTATTCCCTACTTTTCAAGAGAAGCATCCTCCTATTTCAAACTCCCCCAAATTGAAAATTTTACAGTATCTTAAGTAACAACCTGTGACACGTGTTCAGAAATATTAGAAATTCCATATATTTTGTTTCTCATGAATCTTTGAGCTTTATTGCTTGACAAAATGACTTGAGTAGGAATCAGTTGGTCTAGGTCTTTTGCTGCTGTTCAGGAGAGTCCATACCAACAATATTTCCCTTCCTCTTCCCACCAGAGAAAGTGGCATGGAAGCGAGCAGTGCGTGGGGTACGAGAGATGTGCGATGTATGTGAAACGACTCTCTTCAACATCCACTGGGTGTGTCGCAAATGTGGATTTGGGGTCTGCCTTGACTGTTACCGGCTCAGGAAAAGCCGTCCACGCAGTGGTAAGCAAGTACTGTCCTTTGCTGTTCAAAAGGTAACTTGTCAATGAAGGGATGGCACTCGGAAATTGGAGCAAGAGTGGGTTTGTGGGCCTTCATTAGCCTCTTAGCTTCATTCACGAAAATTGCTAATATTTTAGCATCATTGGGAAGGCTAAAATAAACCAAGAAGTGTTGTTGTTGATCTTCCCTTGTTTTGTTTTTAGTAACATCCTTACTGAGCTATAAGTTGTGTATTATAAAACTCACTCATTTAAAATATACAATTGAAAAGTTTTTAATGTATCTTCAGGGTTGTGCAGCTATCATTACTGTCTAATTACATTTCTATCATTTCATCACTCCCAAATGGTGAAATGACTTGTTGTCATTAGTAGTTACTTCCTACTCCTTGCCCTCAGCCCTTGGTAACCACTAATCTACTTACTGTCTCTCTAGACCTGCCTATTCTGTACATGTCATTCATAAAAATGGAATCATACAATATTTGCCTGTGTGTGATTGGCCGCCTTTCATTTAGCATACTGCTTCGAAGTTTCATCCGTGTCATAGCACATATCAGTAATTCATTCATTTGTGCTACCAAGTAATACTCCATTGTTTGGGCATACTGCCTTTGTTTATTCATTTATCAGTTCATGGCATTTGGGTTGTTTTCACTTTTGGCTCTTAGGAAGAGTGCCTCTATTATGAACATTTGTATAGAAATTGTCGCGTGAACCTATGTTTTTAATTCTTTTGTGTATATACCTAAGAGTATAATTGCTGGGTCATATGACAGTTATATTTTAACCCTTTTAGAAACTGCCAAACTGTACTCCAAAGAACTTGTACAATTTTATAATTCTACCAGCAATGTATGAGGGTTCCAACTTTTCAACCAACACTTGCTATTGTCTGTCTTTTTTATTATAGCCATCATAGTGGCTATGGGGTGGTATCTTGCTTCATAATTTTGATTTGCATTTCCCTGATAACTAATGATGTTGAGCATCTTTTCATGTGCTTGTTGGCCCTATGTTTATCTTCTTTGGAGAAATGTCTATGCAAATCATTTGCTTCCCTTTGTTCTTGCTTTATCTTACAAAGTGCCAGGAGTCTGCCTTGCTCTTTGACCTCTTCATTCTCCCATTTCAGAGATACAGTGTAACCATTGCAATGGTAGCCTAGGCTACTGGGATGTGAAACCCACTTCCATATCTTACTGCACCAGCTATGGTATCTCGGGGTAGTTAACCCTTCCAGGTCTCAGTTTCCTTATCTATAAAACGAAGATACTATGAGTACTTATACTTTACGCAGGTAAAGTGATGAGCACAGGGCCTGACACCCACTAGGTTCTGCATGTCAAGTAGCTGTTAGATATTCCACTCCTGCCCATGAATGATTAACTGCTGTAGGAATTGCCCTCCCACCATTAAAGCAAAAAACAAAGCAAAAAGAAAACACACAAGAAAATGAGACGAAAGATGGGAAACCATAGTTTCGGACATTGGGCAACAGGCAGTATGAGGCTGCAATCCCTGTGAGAAGGGAAGAAACAAAGTGAACTGTGCAGCTGCCCCAGTTCAAGTCTTGGAGGAGGTTTCCAGGCTGTAGCACAGAGAAAGGCAGCTGAAACTGCTTGGCAGTCTTGCTGAACTGAGAGAAACCAGCATCTGAGAAGAGGGAGGCAGAGTACTGAAGAAGTCACAGCTGCCTAGGGCGAGAACACCAGATAGCTGCAAAGAGATCACCTCCATTTTTTAGTTATAGAGCAGGGGTGTCAAACTCATTTTCACCGGGGGCCACATCAGCCTCGCAATTGCCTTCAAAGGGCTGAATGTAATTTTAGGACTGTATAAATGTAACTATTCCTTAACTAGGGGCAAGGAGCTCTTCACTGCTCCCAGGTAGAAACAAGGTGCCAGGCTGGATAAAACAAGGTGGGGGCTGGATTCAGCCCATAGGCCTTATGATTGCCACCTGTGCTATAGAGTGATCTACATATGCCTGAGATGAAACTCCTCAAGGCTTTCCAGAAAAGAACCTTTAGAAAGAAAGTGACTGAATAGTTTATAGAACTCACAATTTGTATTCCCACCAGCCAGAGCAGAGAGACACTGGGTAGAGTCCAAAAGGGTCACACCTTAGTAGTGGAGGAACTAGAAATATTAAGCAATGCTGATAGGAATGCAAATTGCTACCATCACTTGGAAAACAGTATGACTACTTCTTATAAATTTAAACATAAACTGAAGAAGACTTGGACTTCCGCCAAGATGGAGGCGTATGTGGAAACACTGTGCCTTCTCCCACAACCAAGTTTGAATACAACAAAGGTTTAGTAAACAAAGACGCAGCCAAAGAACAGAAAATTGAACTATACGGAAGTCCAACAATGAACCGTTCAACTGGGACCGGTAAGAGGGGCAGAGCCAGCAGCGGAGCAGGGTCCGGCAGGAAAGATCCCCCGACCCAGGCACACAGGCAGCTGGGGTAGCAACTTGGACCCAGTGAGGGTGCGGAGCAGGCTGACTTCGGTCACACATTTGCGCGCAGATAAACCAGCAGAGGAGTGAGCAGTGAGACAGACCACGCAAGCACCAGTGGCGAACCCAGTGAGTGCACAAGGCAGCAGGCTGACCGTGGTCACATATTCGTGCGCAGTGGGATGGATTGCGTGGCCCAGCGGTTGGAGGCGTCAGAGGGAACTGCCGTTGCTTTCCTTTGACCCCGCCCCCACATACAGCATCACAACCCAGGAACTGAGTTGCCCCACACTGGTGAACACCTAGGGCTCTGCTCCTCATACGTAACAGGCACAAACAATCCAAAACATGGCTCAAGAAGAACTCAAAGCCCCAGAGCCGATAACTCTAAGTGACCAAGAAATAGCGAACCTCTCTGATGCACAGTTCAAAATACTGGTGATCAGGATGCTCACAGAACTGGTTGATTATAGTCACAAATTAGAGGAATATATGAAGGCTAAACTGATTGAAATGAAGGGAAATGCACAGGAAACCAGTAGTGATGGAAAGGAAACTGGGACTCCTTCTGGAGTGGACCAGAAGGAAGAACGAAACATCCCACCAGAAAGGAATGAAGAAATGAGAATTCAAAAAAATGAGGAGAGGCTTAGGAACCTCCAGGACATCTTTAAACGTTCCAACATCCAAATTATAGGGGTACCAGAAGGGGAAGAGGAAGAGCAACAAGTGGAAAACTTATTTGAACAAATAATAAAGGAGAACTTCCCCAGTCCAGCAAAGGAAATAGACTTCCAGGAAATCCAGGAAGCTCAGAGAGTCCCAAAGAAGTTGGACCCAAGAAGGAACACACCAAGGCACATCAGAATTACATTAGCCAAGATTAAAATGAAGGAGAGAATCCTAGAAGCAGCAAGAGATAAAGGGACAGTCACCTACAAAGGACTTCCCATCAGACTGTCAGCTGATTTCTCAAAAGAGACCTTAGAGGCAAGAAGGGACTGGAAAGAAGTATTCCAAGTCATGAAAGGGAAGGACCTACAGCCAAGATTGCTCTGTCCAGCAAAGCTTTCATTTAGAATGGAAGGACAGATAAAGTGCTTCTCAGATAAGGTCAAATTCAAGGAGTTCATCATCACCAAGCCCTTATTATATGAAATGTTAAAGGGACTTATCTAAGAAAAAGAAGATGAAAAATATTGACAGTGAAAGGACAGCAAACTCACAGTTATTAACAACCACACCTAAAACAAAAGCAAACTAAGGGGACAGCTAGATCAGGAGTGGAACCATAGAAATGAAGAACACATGGAGGGTTAGCAACAGGGGAGTGGGAGGAGGAGAAGTGGGGAGAAGGTACAGAAAATAGCATAGACAGTAGGTAGAAAATAGATAGGGGGAGGGCAAGAATAGTAGGGGAAATATAGAATCTAAAGAACTTGAGACACATGGTCATAAACTAAAGGGGGGGAATGGTGGGAGACAGGGGTGTGCAGGGTGGAGGGGAATGAAGGAGGGGAATAGAACAACTGTAATGGTATAATCAATAAAATATATTTAAAAATAAAACATAAACTTAACATAAGACTCAGCATCCCACTTCTAAGTAGTTATAAAAGAAATTAAATCGGCCTGGCTGGTGTAGCTCAGTGGATTGAGCGCGGGCCTGCGAACCACAGGATCGCGGTTCGATTCCCAGTCAGGGCACATGCCTGGGTTGCAGGCCAGTTCCCAGCAGGGGACTCACAAGAAGCAACCATACATTGATATTTCTCTCCTTCTCTCCTTCCCTCCCTCTCTAAAGACAAATAAATAAAATCTTTAAAAAAAAAAAAGAAATCTTGTCCAAAGACTTGTACTTGAGTATTTGTAGCAGCTTTATTCCTAATAGCGAAAAATTGGAAACAATTTAAATGTCCACCAGCTGAACAAAATATGGTACATCCCTACCCTGGCATACCACTCAGCCATAAAAAGGGAATGGATTACTAGTACATGCTGCAATATGAATGAATCTCAAGATCGTGACACTAAATAAGAGAAACCCAACACAAATAACTACCTACTGTATGCATCCAGTTACATGAAATTCTAGTAAAAGTGTTAGAAAGTCAATTTGTAGTGCTCAGGGATTGAGATGGGGGTATTGATAGCAAAGAGTTCAAGGGAATTTTCGGCAGGGAGATGGAAATATTGTATATCATAATTGTGGTAGTATTTATACAATTGTCTCATTGAATTTATTGTGTCTAAATTGTATCTCAGTGAAGCAGATTTTTTTTAAAGTTAGCTGTTAATCTTCTTACGAGAATATTGGCCTTTAAGGTCTGAAACTCCTACTCACTGAGAGGGATATGCCTTGTAACCTCATAAAATAACTGAAGGCATTTTATTTGTTTCAGAGACAGAAGAGATGGGTGATGAAGAGGTTTTCTCCTGGTTGAAATGTGCAAAGGGGCAGTCCCATGAACCAGAGAATCTAATGCCCACACAGATCATCCCTGGCACAGGTAAGGAAGTTCCTTTTTTAGAATTGCTGAAGTAGCCCTGGCTAGTATAGCTCAGTGGATTGAGCATGGGCCTGCGAACCAAAGGATTGCGGTTTGATTCCCAGTCAGGGCACATGCCTGGGTTGCAGGCCAGTTCCCAGGAGGGGGTGCATGAGGGGCAACCATACATTGATATTTCTCTCCCTCTCTCCTTCCCTTCCCCGCTAAAGATAAATAAATAAAATCTTTAAAAATCAGAAAAGAATTGGTGAAAATAGTTTATTTCAGCCTGTTTTTTTAAGCCTCACCAGATTTCTCTGAGAAGTTGAATCATTAGATAGGTGTTAGGTTGTACACAACCCCTGTATATACTTTGCTTCACTTTCTAGTCAGAGAGCTTGGTTACTTTTCCAGGTACCATTTTACATCCCTGTGATAGGTAGGACCAGAAGAGAAAAGGCCAGTTCCCATGCTATCAGAGAGACCTTTGGTTTTAGGCTTGTAGAAGTCCAGCTGAAGCTAATCAAACCTCGTGAAGAAGGCAGTTTAATAGTAGCAATAAATGGTAATTTTCTGTCACAGTCCCATTTTATTTCATTGATTCCTCCAGACAGTCTGTTTCCAGCTTGCACATTTCTACTAACACACATGCATTAAAGATGGTGAATCTGCCCTGGCTGGTGTGGCTCAGTGGACTGAGCGCTAGCCTGCAAACTGAAAGGTCGTGGGTTGGATTCCCAATCAGGGCACATGCCAGGGTTGCAGGCCAGGTCCCCAGTGAGGGGCGCTCTAGAGGCAACCACACATTGATGTTTCTCTTTCTCCTTCTCTTCCCCTGTCTCTAAAAATAAATAGTTTAAAAAAAATCGAAGAATGTATCGCCTAAAGTTTTGCCCAGATGATACCTTGTTAATGTTTATTAGAGGAGGGAAGAGAATGTAGCTTAGTGGTTATGAGTTCACAGAACTTCAGGGTTAAAGTCTTAGTACTTCCATTGACCAGCAGTATGTACTTGAGTAAATGACCTAACTTCCGAGTCTCACTTTTATCATCAAATTGAGGGGAAAAACCGCTACCCCATTGAAATGTGGTAAGGATTGAGGGAAGTGAATTAAATAATGTCTTTAGCATAATACTTAGCACATATGGGCATTCTAATATTAATTGTTATTATTGTTGTCTTTCTTTCCAGCTCTTTATAATATTGGAGACATGGTACATGCTGCCCGGGGCAAGTGGGGAATTAAAGCAAACTGCCCTTGTATTAGTCGGCAAAACAAATCTGTGTTGAGACCTGCTGTCACCAATGGAATGTCACAGGTAAAGTGGTGTGTGTGGGAATAACTGAGTGAAACCTAAGTTCTCAGTATCAGGAACTTCATACCTCTGTGGTACCAGACTACATAGGGTTCCCGGGGAGTTAGGGGAAGGATAGGGAAGCATTTCTAGAAAGAATCTAAGGAGAGTTACTCAAGGGATTTTGATTCCCCCTGGCTGGTATAACCTTCTCTTGATTCATCTTTAAAACCAAGTCAGGCTTAGTTGATAAATAGCACAAAGATTTTTTGCATTTTGTCAAGATTTATATTGTACCTCAGGGTCCAGTGTAAGTGAAGAATATAGAAAAGGTTACTATGAATACAGTCTTCTCGTGTGTGGTTCCTGGCCTTGTCATGTGAGGCACAGAGGGTAGAAATACGAAGATTGACCTGCTGAGCTGTGATCATTCTATCCTGAAAGCAGTCCCAAGCCTCCAAAGAAAGTCAGTGGTTTTCCCATTGCTCTGTCAGAAATGGAGGTCGTTCCTGTTTGATCGTGACCATTTTGAACAAGAGGCTGTATTTTTTTTTAATACATGCATACACACACACCACTCACTGCTTACATTTGCGGGGATACAAGGGACCTCAAGATATATTTTTAAACAGAGTTGCCATATTAGAGCAAATCATGTGGGAAATTCAAAAATAGAATAATAAATATCTATTGAGTTTATGTGTGCCAGAAAATACACTAAGCTCTTTGCAAATATGATCCCATTTAATCTTCAGAACAGAATCTTGAGCTCTATGAGGTCAAGTTCTTATCACCAATTTGCCATTGCAGAATTGGAGCCTCTGACATGCTAACCAAAACCTTGTTTTACTTTCAAGTCTTGTTCACTCCTCTTTTCACAGAACTTAGCAGTTTCTGTCACAGTATAGGACTCCATCAATGTATGTTGAATAAATGAATGCATGAAGTTACTGTCTATGGGACAGTTTTAGATTGCTTTCCTAGACCTGTTTAGAGTCGACTAAGTAGACCTGTTTAGCCATTACTTTTGCTCCACAAGGACGGCATTCTAACCATGTTGGTTGGTGTTCTGTGCTTTAGCTTCCTAGCATAAACCCCAGTGCCTCTTCTGGAAGTGAAACCACCTTCTCAGGCGGAGGAGGAACTGCAGTGGTCACAACTCCAGAGCCCGATCCCAAAGCCGACAGCACCGACATCAGAGCAGATGAGCCTCCGAAAGCAGACAGTTTGGCATCAAACAGCAATAGTGAGCTAAAAGCCATCAGGCCCCCTTGCCCTGACACCGCCCCACCCTCCTCTGCCCTGCACTGGTTGGCGGATTTAGCAACTCAAAAAGCTAAAGAAGAAACAAAAGGTGAGATGAACAAAAGCTTCGACCCTGCCTGTGGGTGGAACACTTGAGTTATTTTGGGATTCTTCAGACTCCCACATTATCATCCACATTTATGAAACATGCCACTTGCTTTCTTTTCTCTGGCTGATCACATAAAAGGAAGGTATCTCTTTTGACTTCTTTCTAGAACTGGAATGTTTTTTAAAATGCACATACCTGGGCTCTACCCTAGGCCTCTGCAGTCAGAATGGATGCAAGATTTTTAATAAGCTTCCCAAATGGCTCTGTTAGGCAGCTAGGCTTGAGGGCTAGACAGTTTTCAATGGGCATAAGAATCACCTGGGGAATTGTTAAAAATGCAGGTTCCTGTGCCCCACCAGAACTATTAAATGAGGATGTCTTAGAGTAAGACCAAGAATTTCCATTTTTAACAAGTATTCCAGGTGATTCCAATACAAGTGTCCTGGAGACCCACTCGAAGAAACACTGTCTTAGGAAGTAAGGGAGACAAAAGATGGATGGGAACAAAAGGAGGTTTGAAACCCAGATCTGGAAAAGAAAGGAAGAAATAGGAGAGCCTCTCCTTGGCCAGGAGACCTATCATAGTCATAGCTCGTCAGGCTTGGCCCAGACAAACTACGTAGTTTGGGGGCAGGAGAGGGGAGAGTCTTTTCCTCTTCCCTCTTGGCTGATTTTTAGGAGTCACTTGCCTGCTGGGTGTTCTCTGTCGTGCCTAATGCTATCCCGGTTATGTTCTTACAGAAGCAGGGTCCCTGAGGTCGGTGCTCAGTAAAGAGTCTCATTCACCCTTTGGGCTGGACTCCTTCAACTCCACTGCAAAGGTCTCTCCGTTGACTCCAAAGCTTTTTAACAGTCTGTTACTGGGTCCCACTGCCTCCAACAACAAAACCGAAGGCTCTAGCCTTCGAGACCTCCTTCACTCCGGGCCCGGAAAGCTTCCTCAAACCCCCTTGGACACAGGCATACCCTTCCCCCCGGTCTTCTCTACATCCTCAGCAGTAAGTGTCCTCTCTACAACTCGAGCCTTTGCTGCTTTTCCATGAAAGAACCATCAGCAATCTGATAACTGGGTTAGAGGGTGTATGGGTGACCTGTGTTCTCTACATTGTCCAGCCAACAAACTCTTTCTTTACATTAAGTTTGGGATCCTTTTAAATAGTGAACCTTTCATTAGGAAGTCAGTGGAAATTGACACATTGAAATTTTCAGTCATCATTGTTTTCTTACATTTAAAAAATTTTTTAATCTAGAGTACTTTCTTGGGTATCTAACAGACATCTCAGACCTAACACATCTAAGAGCGCGCTCCTGATCTACCTGTGCTCGCCCCCCTTTGGTCTTCCTCTCTTGGTCAGTGGCATCTTCGTTCTTCTAGTTGCTTGGCCAGGAATCTGGGAGTCGTTTGGGACCCCCTCTCTCATATTCCATAACTAATCTGTCAGCAGATCCCTTCAGTTTGATCTTCAAAATGAATAGAGTCCACCCATGTCTCATCAGCTCCACCACTTCCCCTCTGGTCTGAGCCTCTTGTGTGAATCGTTGCAGTAAATTTCTTTTACAGGTCATCTTTGTTTCTTCCCTTTCCACTCTGCAGTCTATTATACACAGCAGCTAGGTAATCCTTTTTAAATATAGGTCAAATCATATCACCTATGCCTAAAAGCCTTCATGGGCTTCCTGCTTCTCTTACAATCCAAGCAAAGTCCTTCCAGTGGACTTTAAGTCTCCACCCCATCTGTATGTCTTCCCCTTACTTTTCTGACTTCATGCACGTTCCCTCTTCTTGTTCATCCTGTTCTGGCCACCCAGACCTTCTTGCTGGTGCTTGAATGTGGCCCGGCATGCACCCTCTTCAGAGCCTTTGCGCTAGAGCTTTCTCTCTTCGGTAACTACGTGGCTTGCTTCATCAACTTCTCCTTCCTCCCAAAATGTCATTTCCTCAGTGAGGCTTCTTGTGAGATCACCTTTTTAGAAAGACCATCCCACTCCAATCTTCTGCTCATATCTGTTTTCTCTATACTTACTATTTTTACCATAGCACTTACAACCACCTAAGTTACTGTATGTTTTATTTATTGTCTGCTCACCTGTCCTTATACGCATTTTTTTGCTTTTATTTACCATTGTGCCCCTAGCACCGCAGTGTAGCTGTTTAGCGAGCATTTACTGAACAAGTGGATTCACAAGGTGCAGTTATGAAGATTCAGTGAAAAATCTCCATCCCACAGTGTCTCCCAGCCACCTGGTTCCCTTTCTGAAGGTCACTGTTTTTTCATGAGTGTCCTTTCAGTGAAATTGTCATGTGTACCTAGCTTCCCCCCTCTTTTTACACAAATGTTCTACACAGTGGTTTTCTGTTTTCAGTTTATATATCTTGAAGGTCATTTCAAACAAGTGCATAAACATGTTTCTCATTCTGTTTTATAACTAATTCCTGAAATTGGATTGATAGTAGGTGGTTGAGCCTTATACAGTGTGGGTCATTTGTGTCTTCTGGACAAGTGATGTTAAAAGAATTATTTTGGTTCTATATTTTATACTTGCTCTGAGCCCCAGTCTTTCTTTTTTCTTTTTAAATTTTCCCAGCACATTTTATGATTCCATGTATTCTACAGAGATAATGACTACTAACACTTCAGACTTTGCAGGGATAGGATTATCAAGTTTATGAAAACCCCAAGTATTGTGTCCCTTGGGCAGTGTGGCCAGAAAAGAAACTGATCATTTACTCTCAAAGTAAATGACCTTTTTCACTCGGCTACAGTAGTTTGTGATCTCTCTGGTCTACGTGCACATGCTTAGTCCAGATTAAGGGCTAAATGCAAAGATACTCCTTAGGCGTCAGATCTCTTGAGGCAGAGGGAATCTTTCAGTGCTGTTCTTTCATTAATGTAAGGAAAATAATGAAGGGTTGGGAAATTTAAGATACTGACTTAATAGGTTCCCCCCTCCAATTATAAAAGACATTTTAACTTTTATGAAATCTAATGAAGTAGATCAGAAGTCCTTATGAATACAATTGTTAGACAAATTTTTGAATGCTCTTTTCATGCTGCCTCAGTCAGACTTAACCCAGTGGGTTTGTGTTTGGCAGGGAGTGAAGAACAAGGCCAGTCTACCCAACTTCCTTGACCACATCATTGCCTCAGTGGTAGAAAATAAGAAAACCTCAGATGCTGCAAAGCGGGCCTGCAACTTGACTGATACCCAAAAGGAGGTGAAGGAGATGGTGATGGGGTTAAATGTGCTGGACCCCCATACCTCTCACTCCTGGCTCTGTGATGGGAGACTTCTGTGTCTCCACGACCCCAGCAACAAAAACAATTGGAAGATCTTCCGGGAGTGTTGGAAGCAAGGCCAGGTAAGCGGGAGTGAGTAGTTGCCTGGGCGTCCCAGCTACCTGGGGAGTTGCAGTCTCCCTGGAAGACCTTTGACCAGGGAGACGTCAGCATAAGTAACTTCATTGTGAATAGTCTTGCTACTTTTGAGTTTTCTTCGATTTTTAAAAACCAAAAGACTCCTGAAAAGACATTGTGGACTGTATTATTTCTAAGTTGTGTAGCTCTGTGTTGTTCATAGGGCAGTTGAAACTCCTGTTAGGGGGTGGTGATCTGGCTTTAATGACACCTTCAGGGGGAAATCCTCAATTGTGATGTGTGGGGTGGGTGGAAGTGCTTTTTTAGGTCAATGTTCCAAAGCCACACAAGTTTCTGTGATAGTGTGATACCACTGCCTAATTTTCTAACTCTAGCAGGTGCTTGAGGAGGGGGGAGGTTATGGAATTGTCTGGATTTGTTTTTACTCTCACCCTGAGGAAGTGTTCTGAAAGGTGCACCTGTCAGCTTTTGCCTCTCACCTCAACACAGCGGTGGCTACCAGGGCAGCAGCAGTGGTTTCTGTGGCGCCCCCCGGGGTGAGAATCCATAGTTGTGTCACGGAGTAGGAGTAGTTTCTGTTTGCTGTGGCTGACAGGTTGAAAGCCATAGGTTCTAAAACTGGGAAAGCACCCTGGCTGGTGTAGCTCAGTGGATTGAGCACAGGCCTGCAAACCACACGATCGTGGTTCGATTCCCAGTTAGGGCACATGCCTGGGTTGTAGGCCAGTTCCCAGCAGGGGACTCACGAGAGGCAACCATACATTGATATTTCTCTCCCTCTCTCCTTCCCTTCCCTTCTAAAGAGAAATAAATAAAATCAAAAAAATTTTTAAAACTGGGAAGGAACAATAAGTCATTACAGACGAGAAGAGGTGGCCCCCAGAAAGCCCTTCTTCCAGTTCATCTCTTAGTCCTGAGCCCCACAGTAGTTCCTAAATGGGGTGACTTTGTTTCCACAGCCAGTGCTGGTTTCAGGGGTACATAAAAAGCTCAAGTCTGAACTCTGGAAGCCAGAAGCCTTTAGCCAAGAATTCGGAGACCAGGACGTGGACTTGGTGAACTGCAGGAACTGTGCTATAATTTCCGATGTGAAAGTTCGGGATTTCTGGGATGGCTTCGAGATCATATGCAGTAAGTAGCTTTTATATCTAGTTCAGTAGTGGCAGGCTAGGAAGTAAGCGTGTCAGTGTTCAGCCCTGCCCACAGAATAACAACTTACGTCCTCTTGGCGGTAGGAACATTCTTTCCTGGTGCCAGCCAGGTAGCTAGTGTGGCAGTCACATCTGAGCTCACAGGATGTATGGAGCATCCCTTCACTCTGAGGAAGAGGCATAGAGTCCCTCTGAAAGGAAAACTACAGCCTATACTAAAGCAGTGGGTGAGGAAAACAGCCCATGTAGTCTGTTATGGGGATTTTCAAGTCTGAACATAAGAGCTTAGCCTCCTAAAACTTATAGTCACTGGAAAATCAGGCAGTGGCCAATCCAGCAGATGTTTGTGGGGGTGTTTCTGTCTTCCAGAGCGATTAAGGTCAGAAGATGGACAGCCGATGGTGCTCAAACTCAAGGACTGGCCTCCAGGGGAAGATTTCCGGGACATGATGCCAACAAGGTCAGTGAACTACAGGGGCATCTGGAGAGACTTGCCTTGCTGAAGCCATTACAAAGTCATCACAGAAAAATGAATCTTGCCTCTTTGCCTTTTTCCCCAGTAACCAGTTAAGTCATCTTTCCTGCTTTTTGGTAGGTTTGAAGATCTGATGGAGAACCTCCCTCTGCCAGAGTACACCAAACGAGATGGCAGGCTCAACCTGGCCTCTAGGCTCCCCAGCTACTTCGTAAGACCCGATCTGGGCCCCAAGATGTACAATGCCTATGGTATGAGAGCAAGGCCATATTGCCTCTTTTTTCTGGACACTACTGTTCCCATTTCATCTAAAAAGAAAGTATAGAGATGATAGAGGGCAGTGTCAGGTGTTAGAGCAGTTAATAGTATCCAGGATGGTTTTGAATGTGTTTGGCTTTGCCGTACTGATTTGCATAACACCCATATGAGCCCAGTCCAGAAGCTTGTATATCTCTAGTAGTTAGAAAGTTTCCTCTCAAAAATTCTACCCAAGGAAACATGATTCTTGGTTTTTAAGAGACTTGATAAAGTAATAGTGAAGAAGTCTGAGTACCATGCTACCCAACCAGCTCTTTGTGAAGTCTCAGTAATGTTCTAAATCACTGTGAAAGCCAAGCTGTACTTGACTGTGACTAATGCCCATATCTGTTTTGCTTTTGAAGAAGAGATCACTTACAGGTGGGGTGGGGAAGGGGTTGGTTCAGTGGCCAAAGCTAAAGAAATGATAATGTCAACCAAGCTAGACGTGGGTCTTAAAACACTAGAAAAGATATGAGCATGGTAAACAGATACATTCTTTCTTCTCCCAAAGTTACTCATTTAAGAACATCTTAGAGTATGTTCTTCAGAGTATTCCCTTTCACCTCTAGGCTTGATAACAGCAGAAGATAGAAGAGTTGGCACAACAAACCTCCACTTGGATGTGTCCGATGCCGTCAATGTGATGGTGTACGTTGGGATCCCCATCGGGGAGGGTGCTCATGATGAAGGTACGATTTCTAGAACTGCTTCAGGATGGTGAGGCTTGGCCTTGGGAGCAGAATTGGGTGTCTTCCTCCTCAGTCAGGGGCAGTGGCTTTTTCTTAAATCTCTACCAAGGCCTAATGTGTCATAAATGCCCGGTGGATGTTGCAAGACACAGGCAGGTCTTGTCAGAGAAGAGTGCTACTTGTGTATCTTACCGTTCTCCTCCCGAGAGTGCTGCCCTTTTCCTCTGAGGGCATGTGCAGCACCACAAAGCGGAGTGAAGAGGAAATGGCCAACTAGCCTACCTGGTCATCAGCCAGATCAGCTTTGGGATGACAGGTGATAAACATAGGTCACATGCACAGAAAAGTATAAAAGTGATATTTTGCTGCATTTACACTCCCTGCTATCTCAGTACAAGATTAATGTGTTGATTGTGGAGGTTTTAGAAAACGAGCAATTTTAAAGAAGAAAATAAGGAACTCGAAATCTCCAAGTCAGGGATAATCAGTGTCATTACTTTGGCCTATTTCCTGCCACACATTTGCTTTTGATGCCTCACACCTGCAGATCCTTCCACTGTGTTGTCCTTTGAGGCATTATAATAAATAAGCATTAGAAGCCATCCCTCTTAAAGATTTTTATTTATTTATTTTTAGAGAGAGAAAGGGAGAGAAGCATCTATGTGTGAGAGAAACATCAATTGGTTGCCTCTTGCATACCCACAACCAGGGACCTGGCCTGCAACCCAGGCATGTAACCTGACTGGGAATCGAACCAGCAACCTTTTGGTTCACAGGCCATTGCTCAGCCCACTGAGCCACACCAGTCAGGATAGAAGCCAGTCTTCTTAACTTCCTTAGCAGAAAAGCTTTATGCATTGTGGCCTTCAATCCATAAAGTCCGTAGAGTTTAGAAGAGATCTTGGAAAAGTACTGAGTTCCTCTATGTGTAGCAGGAAATAACCTGTAATTTGAACATAGGATATGGCTACACAGTTTGAACAAGAAATGTATTTTAAAGGAAAACTGCCTCCAAAAAATGCCAAGTCTCTGTTAAGTACGGAAGATTAGGGTCGATCCTTCTGTATTTGGGAAGCTTAGACCTATATGAGTTTTGATTCTTTGATTCTACCTTTATTACTCCAGAGAGACAAGAATAGTGGAGACTAAACTTGTTTGAATTAGACATTTTGCTTCACTCACAGGTACTGAAATTGCTATTTATGTTGAAAAGTGGCATTTTGCTCTTTGCAGAGGTACTCAAGACAATTGACGAGGGAGATGCTGATGAGGTAACAAAGCAGAGGATTCATGATGGAAATGAGAAGCCTGGTGCTTTGTGGCACATCTATGCAGCCAAGGATGCAGAGAAGATCCGGGAGCTGCTCCGAAAGGTATGCTCCTGGGCAGGCTCCCAGCTCACAGATAAAGGTCTGGGGTTGCTGAGACAGCCTCCCTAGGGTTTCTTGTGTAGGGGTCCCTTGGCACTAAAGACCTGTACTCCTTGTCAGAATGCCCCAGAGGCCTGAATCTACACTTAGAGGGTGTTGAATAAAGCAGAAGCTTTGGCCCACCAGGGATGTTGCTATAGCAAGTTGGATTTATGCTGTTAATAATTTTTATGTATTTATTGATTTTTCTGTCTTTGTGTTTTGGTCATGGCTTCAGGTCGGAGAAGAGCAAGGCCAAGAGAATCCCCCTGATCATGACCCAATTCATGACCAAAGTTGGTACCTGGACCAGACCCTCCGTAAGCGACTCTATGAAGAGTATGGTGTGCAAGGCTGGGCCATCGTTCAGTTCCTGGGAGATGCCGTCTTCATACCTGCTGGAGCCCCACACCAGGTAGGTTTCATCTTGGGAGCTGGGCCTCACAGTTCCATGGGCTTATTTTTTTTTTTTTTTTAAGATTTTATTTATAGAGGGGAAAGGAAGGAGAGAGGAAGGAAACATCAATGTATGGTTGCTTCTCGTGCATCCCCTGCAGGGAACTGACCCCTGCTGGAAACTGGCCTGCAACCCAGGCATGTGCCCTGACTGGGAATCGAACCGGGATCGTCTGGTTCGCAGGCCCACGCTCAGTCCACTGAGCTACACCAGCCAGGCATGGGCTTCCTTATTTGACTGTCTTGCTAATCTGGCAGTAGATATAAATGACTGGATTAGACAGATTACTTTGAAACTATAATTTATTTTTAATTTTTTCATTTTCTTCTATGTAATTTTAAATGCATAGAAGAAACTTTTAAACTTTTCTTCAACAGTGGAGACTGTTAAAGCTAAGATGAAAGTCCCGGCTCAGGTGCCTGTGCTGTACCCCTCTTCAGTCCCCTCACCCTGCCCTCCCCAGAGGTAGCCTGCTGTTCACAGTTTAGTGTATGTTTTTCTAGATCCTTTCCTGTGCATATAGTAGTGTTTTATTTATAAATTTATACTTCAAATTTTTCTATATTTTTTTTTTTTAAGATTTTATTTATTTATCTTTAGAGGGGAAGGAGAGAGGGAGAGAAACATCAATGTATGGTTGCCTTTTGTGCATCCCCTGCTGGGAGTTGGCCTGCAGGGAACTGGACTACAACCCAGGCATGTGCCCTGACTGGGAATCAAACCGCGATCCTCTGGTTCGCAGGCCCGCGCTCAATCCACTGAGCTACACCAGCCAGGGCTTGTATATGTTGTTTTTATAACAATAGAACTTTTATGAGTATTTCTAAGGTTCTTTTCTAACTACATCCTGGACATTTGTTACTGAATCTCTAATGCCTGTACTTGCATTATGTGCTTTCCCCTCTCAGGTGCACAATCTATACAGTTGCATAAAAGTAGCAGAAGATTTTGTATCTCCGGAACACGTAAAGCACTGTTTCCGCCTGACACAGGAATTCAGGCATCTCTCTAACACTCATACAAACCATGAGGATAAACTGCAGGTAAATAGCTCCTCCTTCACCCCCCATCCTGTCTTCTCATCTCCTCCTCAGCTGCATACACAGGAGGCACATTCTGTTGTTTGAAGGTATTCTCTGGGGTGTAAAACTGTGGAGAGATGATAAAGGAAACCATGTCTGGGGGAATGGAATCTTCCCCGGACGAAGTATTTAATCAGTCCTCTTAGAGAATACTCATCTTTTAACCTAATTATGTGCAGTGTAACATGATTAGGTTTTCTATTTTTCTGCCCCTGGGAGTTACAGTGTTTCAGCATTCAGAACTGTGACTAGACTGACTTCCCCAGTCAGATGGGAAAAGCACTGTGACATTTTGTTCTGAGCATGTTTCCGAGAATGGATTTTTCTCTGAAGCTGCTTCTCACAGCAGGTTTCTGTGCTGACTCAATTCCTTAGAGCTCCACTAGGGACTGCAGTTCATGTCCCTAAGAGGAGTGAGGATTGTTTTCCCTTTTTAGATCTAAGCTGGACAATCAGATTAGGTTTTCCTCTGCTCCTGAAATGGATTGAAGCTTTAAGCGCGAAATTTCATTGTTAATATATTTTGGTGCTTTAGTAATATAAGAGAATAAAGAATAAAGAAACAAGATTGCCCAGGCAGAAGTTCAACAATCTGAAGATACTCTCCTAGCTTCTCACTTGTGAACTGTTTTTTATCCATCATACCTGTGGCTCAGGTGTGTCTTCTTTGGTCAATGACCAAAGAGGTTGAAGATTTTTCTTGGTCTCTGGTAGACTGTTACCTTCAACCTGAAGTTGATCTGTTTTGCTATTCCTTTTTCAAAATTATAGAACATTTCAACCATAAAGTTATTTTATTTTTTTATTTTTACTTTTTGTTTTTTTATTGAATATTTTATTGAATATGCCATTACAGTTGTCCCATTCCCCCCTTCACTCCCCTCCACCCTGCACACCCCTTCCCCTCCATTCTCCCCCTTTCATTCATCTCGATGTCACAAATTCTTTAGATTCTGTATTTCCCATAGTATTCCTGCCCTCCCCCTGTCTATTTTCTACCTCTGTCTATGCTACTTAGTCTCTGCACCTTTTCCCCCCTTCTCCTGCTCCCACTCCCCTGTTGCTAACCCTCCATGTGATCTCCATTTCTATGTTTCTGCTCCTGATCTAGCTGTCCCCTTAGTTTGCTTTTGTTTTAGGTGTGGTTGTTAATAACTGTTTGCTGTCCTTTCACTGTTAATATTTTTCATCTTCTTTTTCTAAGATAAGTCCCTTTAACATTTCATATACTAAGGGCTTGGTGATGATGAACTCCTTGAATTTGACCTTATCTGAGAAGCACTTTATCTGCCCTCCCATTCTAAATGAAAGCTTCGCTGAATAGAGCAATCTTGGCTGTAGGTCTTTGGGTTTCATGACTTGGAATACTTCTTTCCAGTCCCTTCTTGCCTGTAAGGTGTCTTTTGAGAAATCAGCTGACAGTCTGATGGGAACTCCTTTGTAGGTGACTGTCCCTTTATCTCTTGTTGGCTTCTAGAATTCTCTCCTTCATTTTAATCTTGGCTAATGTAATTCTGATGTGCCTTGGTATGTTCCTTCTTGGGTCCAACTTCTTTGGGACTCTCTGAGCTTCCTGGATTTCCTGGAAATCTATGTCCTTTGCCAGACTGGGGAAGTTCTCCTTTGTTATTTGTTCAAATAAGTTTTCCACTCGTGGCTGTTTCTTTTCCCCTTCTGGTACCCCTATAATTTGGATGTTGGAATGTTTAAAGATGTCCTGGAGGATCCTAAGCCTCTCCTCATTTTTTTGAATTCTTGTTTCTTCATTCTTTTCTGGTTGGATGTTTCGTTCTTCCTTCTGGTCAACTCCCTTGATTTGAGTCCCAGTTTCCTTTCCATCACTATTGGTTTCCTGTGCATTTCCCTTCATTTCAATCAGTTTAGCCTTCATATGTTCCTCTAATTTGTGGCTAAAATCAACCAATTCTGTGAGCATTCTGATCACCAGTGTTTTGAACTGTGCATCTGAAAGGTTCGCTATTTCTTGGCCGCTTAGAATTACAGGCTCTGGGGTTTTGAGCTGTTCTTCTTGAGTCATAATGTCTGGTCTGTTCGCACCTGTTATATATGAGGGGCGGAGCCTTAGGTGTTCACCAGGGCCAGGCGACCCAGTAGCTGGGTCATGACGCTGTATGTGGGGGCGGGGTCAGAGAGGAGAAAAAATGGCGCTTTGCTCCACTCTATCTCAGATTTCTCTCCCCTCTGCAGCTTCCCACAAGCAAATTGGGCCCCTCGGGTGCTGGTTCCCGGGTGTGTGGGCCCATGTACTGTCCAGGACCCTGTGGGTCTCTCCAACAAACTCTCTGTGAGCCTGGGAGCCTCTCCTGGCACCTCGACTCCTAGAAAGTCTTTCCAGTTGGTGCTTTCAGGCTCTAATTCCCGTTGCTGGGGCCCAAGCCTGAGCAGTCTGTCTCACTGTTTGCTCCTTCACTTGGTTTATCTGCACGTGAATGTATGACCATAGTCAGCCAGCTGCCTGCGCCCTCACTGGGTCCGCCTGTTGCCACCCCATGCTTGGGATCCACCAACCGCCTCTGCCTACACTCCTGGGTCAGTCAACCTAATGATCTTTCCTGCCCAACCCCTCTCTGCCGCTGACTCCACCCCTCTTACCGGTCTGGCTGAATGGTTTGTTGTTGTCGGACTTCCATACAGTTCAGTTTTCACTCTTTTGGCTGCCTCTTTGTCTCTAAAACTTCGCTGTCTTTAAATTTAGTTGTGGGAGGGGGCACATTGTTTCCACCTACGCCTCCATCTTGGCCGGAAGTCCTCAACCATAAAGTTCTTTTTTTTAAAAAAACTGATTTGAGAGAGAGAGAGAGAGAAACATCAATCTATTGATCCACTGTTTTACTTATTCCTTGTTGCTTCTTGTATGACTGGGGATTGAACTTGCAACCTTGGCATATCTAGCTGGTGCTCTGACCAACTGAGCTACCCAGCCAGGTCTCAACTATAAAGTTTTTACACAAAGTATAATCACATTGATAAATACAACATTGATATTATAGACATAGTACACATATTCAGGCATAAATACTTCAGACCCCACCTCTATTAGGTCCTACTTCTAATAGGTCACCTTCAATCCTCTGTCACTGCTTTATTTTTTTGTTGTTGTATTTTTTACCATCTAACATACTTTGTATTCATCTGTTGTTTTCTATCCCTACTAAAATGTAAGCTATTTAGCCCTGGCTGGTGTGGCTCAACAGATTGAATGCCAGCCTGCGAACCAGAGGGTCACCAGTTCAATTCCCAGTTAGGGCACATGTCTGGGTTGCAGGCCAGGCCAGGCCAGGTCAGGTCCCCAGTTGGGGGTGTGTGATTGGCAACCACACACTGATGTTTCTCTCCCTCTCTTTCTCCTTCCCTCCCCTCTCTCTAAACATAAATAAATAAAACTTAAAAAAGATTGTAAGCTGTTTAAGCTCTATGAAGGTAGGGATTTTACTGTTTTATTCACTGCTTTTCCCTAGCACAATATTGGACATATAGTAGGTACTCAATAAATACTTGTTGAATTAATACAAAAAAATTAGTGGAGAGCCCTGGCTGGTGTAGCTCAGTGGATTGACCATGGGCCTGTGAACCAGAGAATCATGTTTCGATTCCCAGTCAGGGCACGTGCCTGGGTTGCAGGCCAGCTCCCAGCAGGGGACGCACGAGAGGCAACCATACATTGATACTTGTCTCATTCTCTCCTTCCCTTCCTCTCTAAAGATAAATAAATAAATAATCTTAAAAAAAAGTTTAGTGGAGAGTAGCACAAGGGGGCTTGTGTGCCCATCACACAGCTTAAGAAATAAAACATCATATATACACATACAACACATATACAATATAAACATGTACAACACTTACATTGTTGAAGTCTCCATGTACCCTTCCCATTTTATCGCTCCACTTTACTTCCCCAGAAATAGTCACAGTCTTGGTTTAAAACTGTCTTTAGGCTCTTCACTTTTTCTCTCTTTTTTTTAAAAGATTTTATTCATTTATCTTTAGAGGGGAAGGGAAGGAAAGAGGGAGAGAAACATCAATGCACAGTTGCCTCTCGTGTGTCCCCTGCCAAGAACTGGCCTGCAACCCAGGCATGTGCCCTGACCGGGAATTGAACCACGATCCTTCTGTTCGTAGGCCCTCGCTCAGTCCATCGAGCTACGCCAGCCAGGGCTCTCTCTTTTTTTAAGATTATAATTTTTTTTAGAGAGAGGAAAGGGAGAAAAACATCGATGTATGAGAGAAACATCAATTGGTTGCATCTCTCACATCCCCAACCAGAGACCCGGCCTGCAATCCAGGCATGTGCCCTGACTGGGAATTGAACCAATGACCTTTCAGTTTTACAGGCTGATGCTAAATCCTCTGAGCCACACCAGCCAGAGCTATTTACTTTCCTTTAATAACTTTTTCCAAATCTTCCTACTTCACACATAGTATGTGTTTCTTTTAGATAAATTAGAAAATACCTACAAGCACAAAAAGAAAAAATACCCAATAATCTTACCTGCCCACTTTGTGAAATACATTCCTATTTCCTACAGGACCTTAGGTAAGGTTTTTAACCATGGAACCTTGATTTCCTCAGCTTCTTACCTATAAAATGGGGAATAATAATAAAACCTATCTCAGGGATTATGGTTAGAATTAAATAAAAATCCACAAAAAGAGCTGTGCAGTAGTGCCCAGCACGTAGTAATCACATAGATGGTGGAGATTATATAGCCTTTCAAGTGATTTCATTACTCTTTTTTGAATGTAGACCTTACATGCCATGTGACTTGTAAATCACCTTTGATTTGGGAAGCGTGCAGCCCTGGTTGAGGGGTTTCTTCACTCATCAGTAGGCTTACAGGCAGTGTAGAACATACGTTTTGAGCTGCAGAAGACTACCTGGGGCTGCCGTGTGCTGACTGTGCTGACTGTGCTGTGTGCTCTCTCCAGGTGAAGAACATCATTTATCATGCAGTGAAAGATGCTGTTGGCACCCTCAAGGCTCATGAATCCAAACTGGCAAGGTCTTAGGCGTGGAGAAGTTCCAGACTCCCCTGTGAAGCAGGTCTTTCACTCACACGCACAGGGAACGGCGGGTCCTCTGCTGGAGCAGAGAGGCCCGTCACTCGGAGCCAGTGTGGTCAGTATTACACACTCCCCAGTCACTCTTTTCTACGCTGCCTCAGCACTGAAGGTGGACACAGGAAAGTGACACTGTTCACACACACAGTTTCAGACTCCAGGCCGAGGGTGCCACATTCCCATCCTGTGGCCTTTTGGGACTCTGAATTGTCTGAACATCGCTGGGCTTTCCTGCACAGTCTTGTGATTTGGGATTCGTGGAAACCAGGAATGTGGGCACACTTTTCTTTTCTTTTTCTCTCGTGCCTAGTTAAGTGGGAATGTCTGGAGGTATGGAGAATCACATAATTGGTACAAGTAGGGGCTGATTGCTGAAACATGCCTGGTGGAAGCCTGGCAGTGGCTCTGCATGTGACCTCTGACAGCCCATCCCAGGAGACAGGGTGAAGCCATTCCCCACAATCTCTCCCGTGAACACTGGAGTCTTGCAGGACCCGGGGAGGACCCACTGCTTTTCCCAGGAGGCTCCAGGATTAGGAAACGTGTGTATTTAGTGAAAAATAGGTTTGTAGTGAAATAGTTACTATTTCATGAAAGTAGATATTTTTAGAATTTTTGAAATACCACAGTTGTTTTCCTGGATTATGAGGAAAGGCACATTACATTTAGTCTTCCTTTCAATAAAATTCTTTGAAGAAATATCATTTTTAGAAATCAACTGCCCATTATAGCACAAAATCAGCCAAAGCAGAATTTATAAGAATTGGCTTTTTAGGATTCTTTTAGTGTCTCCCCTTCCCATCTCAGTCCTGTCTTGAGGGAACAGCCACGTGAGAAGGAACTATGTCCTGTCTGAGCTGTGGTGTATCTCACACGCACGCACACACACACACACACACACACACACACACACACACACACACTGGTGACTCCACAACCATTGCCAGCGTTCCCTTGGGGCTCCTCTTAACAGGTCCAGATGCAAAGGAAAGTTTGTTTTCCTACATGAGGCTTTTTTTCGTTGGGGGTTTTTTTGTCCAGAAATATTTTCAACAGAACTTTCCAACTCAGTGGAGTTTTATTAAGAATTTATTTGAAAATAATGGAATTCATTGGCCCATGGGTACATTGGAAAATGTATCTGTCTTCTTTCTGGCTGTACTGTAGTGCCCCGCAGGCTTGTTTATATGTTCACAGTTACTTTTTTTTTTTTTAAATAAAAGTCATTTACTGTAGAATACTTTTAATTTCACTTTCTGTACTTTAATTTTGTTGAAGGGCTGATTGGGATTTCCATGTTCTTATTAAAAATCTAACAAATTTGTTTGGAGTGGACTCAATTCTTATGCTAGCCATTCCAAAAAGCAAGGCGGGGTCGGAAGTGAAGGATGACTCATTTTCAGGTCTTCATTACCTTGCTGCATCTGATTATTACCCTTTGCTTCCGAATTTGTTCCCAGTTGGGAGAGGGAAGAGCTGGGTCATTGTGGTTTGAGGGTTTGTGGTGAGGGGAAAGGGGCCACATGAGATAGAGGGTGAGATGGGGTCCTTCCTTCCTGGGGCAGTCTGGGAAAGGCGCATGGGGGGCGTGGCCTGAGCAAGGTCTTGGACATCCGTGGTGGGGTTCCTCAAAGCAGGAGCCCCACATACAAAGCGTGCCTCTAGATCCTTCTTGGAGTTGGTGGGAGAAAACCCAAATGGGATTTTTTTCTATTAACAGCGATGAAAGTGGCTTGAAGAGCTAGGACAAACTATTCAAATTAGAAAAGGCCTCCTTAAGAGGAAGTTGTAAAGAACAGCAAGAGGGGTCATTAGAGGCTGCTTCTCTGGAGCCTGTTGGAAAACGAATTGCAAAGTGTTTAAGCCTGGAAATGCAGTTATGGGGTGGAAATAGATGTGTGGTTCAAGGATACCGAGGTCAAATAAGACCATCAGTGACATACAGAGTTCTGAGCATGTTCTTTAAGCCTGGATGGGTCGGGTTGACGCTGTGATCACCAGAAGGATTACACCTGCACGGGACGATAGATGTCTGCAGAAGCTTTGAAATGGGACAGGAAAGGAAAGCGATGGGGAGAATGGGAGTTGTGGAGTTTGCGGCTTTGTTTCTTCGGTGACAAGCAGGAGGCAGGGTAGGGCTAGCCTACATTCTGGATATAAATGTCTTCAGAACTAGGGCATACACAGCCACCAGTGCCAGCTGATGGGGGTGGAACTGGAGCCCCTGGAACCACCTCCAACCGAGACCCCAGGCCTTTGAAGGAGGTCTGACTCTACCTCCCGCCCTAGGGTGTTCACCTTGAGCGCACAAGGCTCCCCTGCAAAGCTTAGGAACAACCCTAAGAAAGCCGATCGGATTCCAGGGTTTCCTTCCAACTGGGGTTGAGTGTTTGTTTGTTTGTTTGTTTGTTTGTTTGTTTTTTAAGAGAGGGGAAGGGGAAGAAACAGGTGCAACTACACCTTAGGCATCGTTCTCGGGTTGGTGTCTTTACAGGACCTGTGGTGTGGGAGGAGGGTTTGCAGGTTAGCGGTTGGGAAAAGCCTATTTAAAGTAGACTGCCTGGGTACACGCATATCTTAGAAGATGACTTCATGGTTTTGTGACACTTGGCAAATTACTGAACCTCCATAATTTTTCACATTTCCTCTCCGTTGAAATAAGGGTAATTATAACCTCTGCCCTAGAGGATGGTCATGAGGATTTACTGATAGAACGAGCGCACGTGAAGCGCTCGGCACACATATAGCAAAGTCAGATGTTCCTCCTTGTAGGATAGTTAAGCCTTTCAGCCCAGCGTGTACAGGGCAGGAGAAGGGCTGGGGTGTCAGGATGGAACCGTGACAGCCTCTGAGGACCTCAGCCAGAGCTTGGAACCCAAGAGAGGTGAACAGATTCCAGAGAAGAGGGCCGGGCCTTGAGGGTCAAAAGGCGCATGCCCGGCAACGGCAGGTGCGGGGGGCGCGGCGGCCTCCCCTTTAAGAACCGCCGCCGCCCACGGTCAGCCGCTGCGGCAGGGACCTCCCCTTTAACGGTGGTGGCTCGTCGCTCCGCGGCCCCCGCGGCGGCTGCTGCTGCTACTGCGGCTTCTGCTGCTGCTGCTGCCGCTCGACCTCCAGCTGCCGCATCCTCGGCCGGGCGGGGTCCCCACCCCACGCCCCGCCATGGTGTCCTGGATCATCTCTCGCCTGGTGGTGTGAGTGCTGCGGCGGGCAGGAGGGGGATGGGACCGCGGGTACTGAAGACAGGGGTGGACCACTCCGGTGCTTCATACAGCACAGTCACCTAAAGACACATCGTCCCTGTTTGGGGTCCCCAGAGACATCGAGGTGTGGGACCCAGGATGAGGAGCGAATATGGAGAGGAGACTGGCAGGCCTGGCTTCCCATCTCTTTTATTTTTAATTTCCCTGCTCCTTCTCCCTCCCTTATCCTAGGGCTGAGCAGCATGATTTATGCGGGGAGGAGGGAATGTCCCTTCCCCCGCCTAGCATATCTGGTCTGGAGGAGCTGCTCAGACCTGGGCCTTCATCTCCCTGCGGGGAGGGAGCTGATGGAAGAGTGAGGAGCAAGGCAGGGCCTCACCGTTCCCCAGTTTAGGGCCGTAGCGGCAGCCTCGGGCTCCCTGAAGGGCCGAGTCCCACTGACTGTCAGGAGATGGGGGATGAGGGCAGTGCTCTGAAGGCCTCTGGAGCGTCATCTGGATTTGGGGAGGCAGAGATGCTTGGAGGACAAAGTGTGGGAGGTAACTGGGAGAGGATGTGTATGCTCAACTGGGGATTGTGAAAACCACCGAGGGGAGGAGGGGGACGGCGCTAGGTGGCCTTCATTCCAGGCTGCCAGCCATGATGCCCCGGAGCTGTGTCACTGCCACCTCCCCCAGGCTCTAGGAGGGAACCCTGATCCCACAACCCCAGACTTTGTCCTTGAGGACTCCACCCCCACCCCATCTCCGCAGGCCAGTTCAGAATTATCCTGCCTCTGTAAGGCAGGTCCATGTGGGAACAGGCAGTACTCCCACATTGTCAAAGGATTCATTCAGCCTGGCAGGGGCTCCACGTGGCCTCAGCCAACCTCTGCCTCATCTCAGGACCCAGACCCTCAGCCTCCACCATGGGGGATTGACACTTCCCTGCTGCCTTCCATTCAGTGTTGTCCTGTGCTTGTGTCCTGGCTTCCTCCAGACACACTGGCATCTCCTTCCTTCCTCTTGCTCATCCCAACCCAGAGAGAATCTGGGGGCCTCATTTCATGTGGCCTTCAGAGTGGCTGCTTCTCTCTTGTCTGGATGAGCCCCTGAGAGGCATTGGTCCTCTTATCCCCTCACCTGAGACCTGTATATGACCTCTAGTGGGATCACCTGGTGGTCCCATTAGACTCCCACCAGGGCCTCGAGACCAAGACCTTCCTGGAGACTGGTCCCAAGAGTGTTTGCATGGGGGAATGAACCTCTTTGCCCCTCTCAGGGCCTCCTGCCCCTATGCCCTCTGCCCCTCAGGGCCACAGTGGTGCCTCTGACCACTAGGTAGAGTGGCCTATAGACAGTGTCAGGTTCCCTTGCAGACCTGGCCCTACCCAGTCTGTCTCTGAGACAGGGAGGTAGAGGGCAAGGGCAGATGGGTATGAATGGACATGGTGTCTACAGAAGGAAAACACCCTTGTGGCAGTGACTAGACCCCACTCCGCATATATGTTTGTGCGTAACAAGGATCATGGCCGAAGGGATCACACTGGACCCTCTAGGCTCTGGTTCTTTCAGTATCTCAGGAACTGGAGAAAAACTGAACAGTGGGTGGGAAAGGATGTCAACTTAGCTGACTGGGACCTCCATGCTTGTGTATCATGTGAAGTTTTTTTGTTTGTTTTTTATTTTAGAGAGAGGAAGGGCGGGGAGAGAGAGAAATGTTGACTTTTCCCCCCACTTATTTATGAATTCATTGGTTGATTCTTGTATGTGCCCTGATCTGGGATTGAACTCGCAACCTTGGCATATCAGGATGATGCTCTAACCAACTGAGCTATCCAGCCAGGGCTCACCTGAGTCTTGAGTTCATCAATCGAGTTCCTGTTGCCTACCTGGGGAATGATGCAAAACTGGGAGGGCGAGGCCGCTGCTCCTGGCTGAGGGGCCCAGTAACCATGCCTACCTCCCTAGGCTCATCTTCGGCACCCTGTACCCAGCCTATTCCTCCTACAAAGCTGTGAAGACAAAAAACGTGAAGGAATATGTGAGTGTATGACCCTTCAGCTCCCACCCAACCCACACGGTAGAGATGGGGAGGGCAGAGGGTCACAGAGATGGGTGATTTTGTACCAGTGCCATTGGCACTAATGAGACCGTGGTCCAGAGGAGGTTCCTATGTGTTTCCCCTGCCTGGGTGTGACCCTCAGGCAAAGCTGAGGTCCTGAGTATGTCCCTTCCCCCACAGAACCCCTAGCATAGCTGGCAGGCAGGGGCCCCTCAGGCCGCAGCCAACGCTGCCTCTGTGCCCACAGGTGAAATGGATGATGTACTGGATCGTCTTTGCCTTCTTCACCACGGCTGAGACGCTCACAGATATCGTGCTCTCCTGGTGAGGTCCAGCATCACCCCTGCATCTCGGGGCCCAGGGCCTCTGACTTCCTCTCCCGGGCCAGGCACAGATTGAGACCCAGGATGGAGACCACCATTCTGTGTGGTTCTGAATGCCTGCCCCCAACCCGGACCTGGCATCACATTCCCTTCTGGCGACAGCCAAAGCACCACAGTAGAATTCAGGAAAGCGCTTTCTGCCAGGCTGACTTGGATCAGCGGCAGCTCACAGCTCTCTGGGCCCCAGTTTCTCTGTTTGTAAATGATTCAATCCTATACACATTGGATGCTTGTACTTCAAAGCCCTTTTCCAGACATAGTTGGACTGTGTATGAACACTATGAGGACAAGGAGGAAGTGTCTTAATCTTCTATATATTCACAGCAGGAGCTCAGGAATGTTTATTGAAGGGGCACATACATGCCTCTCGGAAAAGACGACAAACACAGCACACACAGTGCACTGGAATCACAAGAAGAGAGTTTTAGGGAGAGGGAGAGGACAAAAGGTCACTGCATTTGTAGGTTACACTAAGTCCTCACTTAACTTCATCAGTAGGTTCTGCAACTTCAAGCGAAGTGGTGCATGACAAAACTAGTTTTACCGTAGACTAACTGGCATAAATAAGAATTAAGTTCCTACACCATCTCATCCACATTATAACAAAACGACATTGAAGAAAAGGATATTATTCCCAGACCTGCTGTATAAGAGCCTATGGCCTTTGAGGAAAATAATGTTAGAGGAAGGAAAGTGGGTTGAAAATTGAGGGCAGTGAACATAAATGCCTCTTGACTAGTACAAGTAAAGGAGAGAGCTGAGGTGGAGGCTTTGCAACACCTGCCGGAAGGAGTTTGTGACCTGAGAGAGGGAACATGGAGAGTGGGGAATAATCCTTCCAAGCAAGGAGCATGTCTCTGCAGCCAGAGATAGGATCCAGAGCACAGCTGGAAAAGCCCCCGTCTTCATGGAAGGGAGGGGAGAAAAAGAGGTTGAGGACACAGTAGCCCTGGAAGTTTAGGGAGCACACCTTGGCGTTGGCCCCAGGACAGAGGAATGGGCAGGTCTTCTGTCAGGGTGAGAGGGCTGGGACTCCCAAGAGAGAAGAGGGCAAGGGAGCCACTGCCGAGGGGACTTCCTGCCGGGCTCACTTCTCGCCTTCCCACTTGGGAACTCAGCTGAACCTCCCAGTCCCCCTGAGATTAGAAATAACCAGTCTCCTGAGCCACATGGAGACCCCAGTGCACTAAGGGGTGGGGGGCTGGCCAGGGTCATGGGGGGGATCAATGCGCCTCCTGACTCCCTGCCCTGAGCTCTGCTGAGTGCCTGTGTCTCCCCAACAGGTTCCCCTTCTATTTCGAGCTCAAGATTGCCTTTGTGATATGGCTGCTGTCCCCCTATACCAAGGGCTCCAGTGTGCTCTACCGCAAGTTTGTGCACCCAACACTGTCCAACAAGGAGAAGGTTTGCTCCCACTCGGCTTTTCAGCCCGCCCCAGGCCATGGCAGCCCAGCGCCTGCAGCCACTTACATTCCTGGCCCTCCCTGAGGGTACCCAGAGCCTGAAGTGACCTAGCAGGGCCCCGGTCCACAGTAGGCAGTGCCTTTGTCCACTGTCTACTGGGCAGGGCAGGGCAGGGCCTGGCCGAGAAGGCTTGCCCTCACCTCTTCCCCCTTCCCCTCCGACCCCTCAGGAGATCGATGAGTACATCACACAGGCCAGAGACAAGAGCTATGAGACCATGATGAGGGTGGGCAAGAGGGGCCTGAACCTGGCTGCCAATGCCGCTGTCACAGCTGCTGCCAAGGTGAGATCCCCACGCTCCTGGGGCCCCAGTTTGTCCACCATGTCCCGCTCCTCCAGCCCTTCTGCATCTGCCCTGTCCTCACGGTTGTGAAGGTTGGAGCTTGTGCAGCTTGGAGCCCCAGTCCTGGCTCTGCCACACTCCAGCTAAGCGACTCCCACTTTCCGAGCCAGTGTCCTCTTTTATCCAAATGGGAAGCGTGGCCCAGCCCATCAGTGCTGCCTTAGGACGGGATGAGGATGGTGTGGGGAAGGCACGGAGCCCAGTGGCTTCCCAGGGCCCCATGGTGACCTCTATCTCCACCCCGCCCCTTCCTCCGGTTCTCCCGGTGCGTGGTGGTGACCCTAGGGCCAGGGGGTGCTGTCAGAGAAGCTCCGGAGCTTCAGCATGCAAGACCTAACCCTGATCCGGGACGAGGACACACTGCTCCTGCAGGGCCCTGACAGCCGCCTCCGCCCCAGCCCCAGCAGCCTTCTGGACACCATTGAGGACCTAGGTACAGGCCAGGCCCATGGCTGGGCAGGGGGCACAAGGGCAAGGAGGTGACCGGGTGCAAGAGACACCGGGACCGCTGTTCTCTTCTCCCCACAACCAGGAGATGACCCCACCCTGAGTTTAAGGTCTGGCACAAACCAGGCAGATTCCCGGACAGAGCCCTCTGAGGATGATGTGGGAGACAAGGCCCCTAAGAGGGCCAAATCCATCAAAAAAGTGCCCAAAGCTGAGGTGAGAGCCCAGAACTTGGAGAGGTGGGGCGGGGCTGTGGCTCCAGGCTGAGCGCTGTCTGTCTTCCTCCCTCCTCCCCACAGCAGCCACTGGCTTCTAAGACGCTAAAGACCCGGCCCAAGAAAAAGACCGCTGGTGGGGGTGACTCAGCTTGAGGTCCGACGCCCCACTGGCTGCAGAGCCTCCACCACTGCGCACTGTGCCCGTAGCCCGTGTGTTGCAGGCCCCAGGGCCCCTCAGATGGCTGTTTCTGGTGCCTGCCCAGTGGCTGCTTGTCTGGAAGGGCTTGGAAAAGAGGAGGGAAGCCTGCTGGGGGGCGGGGTGCCGGTAGAAGGTAGAGGCTGGACCAGGAGCTGAGGACTGAGCCACCCGAGGAGGTGGAGGCTCCTCAGAGCCTGAACTGCCATTCTCCCCGCTCCAGCGCTGTTTGCCCACCCAGTGCCTTGCTGAAGACCACAGCCATCTGCTTCTCTGAGGTCCTAAGTGCACCTGCTGCTGTCCCTGGGTTGGGGGTGGGGGCGCAGTCACAGCCCAGGTGAACCAGAGGGCGGGTGGGGGGGGCGGGGGCACCTGGGGGAGGGAGGGGGTGAGGAGGGCCTCAGGGAACCTGGGCAGGGGCTGCAGGCCACAGCTGGGAATGGAGGATGGGGGCTGAGTGTGGGCTTAAGTGACCAGGATGGCCAGGCCAGAGCTGTAGTTGGGGGCATTGGATGAACTGTGTGCTGGATGTCCCCACTAAAAGGACGTGGGTTTCCGGGAGTGTGGGTGTGAGTGTGGGTGTGTTTTTCCGGGTCCAGGGTTGGGGGGTTTGGGGTAAAGGACTTTCCCTCTCGCGGTGATCTCTCCCTGTGACCTCTCTCTGCCTTTGGCCCTCCCTCCTAGTCTCCGAGTCTCAAGTCTCGGAGGGGCCCAGCCCATGAGGGGCTCTGTGGGGCCTCTCACCTGCTCTGACCTCAGTTCTTTTTTGCCTCTTCGCATTCCTTTCCTGCCCCTGGAATGGACTTCTCTACCCCTCGGGGCCCACTGGAGAGGCCCCTGCTGAGACAGCTCCTTTCCTCCACACCAGGAGGCCCATCCTTGCCCCAGGTCTTCTTCCTGTGCCAAGGAGATGGGGCTCCACGTGAGCAGACCCCTGCCAGAGCCCACCCTTTGCCCCACATCCTGCCCTAGCATCTGCTGTGACTTCAGTCAGAGCCAGGAAGAAGGTGTGAGGGGGAAAAGAAACAGAGGGGCCATGGGGTTCCCAATTCATTAGAAGTGGATGCTCATGCAACCTTTGGCACTGGACAAACCAATAAACCAAACTCTGGCACCACATTAATTTTGGCCTCTGCTTTGTTCTTGCCCCACCCGGTCCAGGTGGAAGGACCTGAAGTGAGAAGGGCCCAGCTGTGGGAGGGAGGGGTCAAGAGGTCCGGCTGTGAACACCAGAAGCTCTGGGTTCAAGATAAAGTCAGGGGACCAACAGTGGTCAGGACTTAAGAAGGGTTAGGAGCCTCAACCCTCTAAGGTTGCCTTGTCTCTCAGAATTCTCCCCTAGGCCCTGGCCAGGTAGCTTGGTTAGAGCATCATCCCGAAACACCAAGGTGGCAGGTTTGATCCCCGGTCAGGCACATACAGGAATCAACCAATGAATGAATAAGAGGAACAAAAAATCGATTTTTCTCTCTCTTCTCCCTTCCCCCCTCTCTAGAAATCCATTTTTTAAAGATTTTATTTACTTTTAGAGAAAGGGAGAGAAACATCGATGTGCAAGGTAAACATCAATCAGTTGCCTCTCACACGCTTCCAACCAGAGACCTGGCCAGCAAACCCAGGCATGTGACTTGCCGGAAATCCAACCTGTGAACTTTGGCTTTGTGGGACCATCCCCAATGCACTGAGCCACAACTGTTAGGGCTAAAAATAAGAATCAATTTAAAATTTTTTTTAAAGAATCCTTCCCTGAGACCCCCTCCCCAAATGGACTTTCTGGTACCTCATGGAAAGTGCCAGGGGTGAGCTCTGGGGACAAAGACTCTGATGAGGCCTCCATGGAAGAGACGTTAGATGCTGGGCAGGGCTGGGGGTTGGGTCCCCATAGTGCCTAGAAAGGCTGAAAGGAGGAGACAGGTGGGTTGAGGAAAGAGGTGGAGCTAGGAACCAGCCCCAACCCTGGGAACAGAGGAGGAGGATAGGCACCCAAGGACTGGGGCCAGAGAAGCAGCCCATGTGGCCCCAAAAGGGAGGGGTTGGGTAAGGTCGGAGGTCAGACAGAGGGAGACTATAGGACATAGGGCCCAAGCCCTTGGGAGGTAGAGCCCAGGCCACTAGGGACCAAGGGGCATAACTAGCTGGGACTGAGACCCTGGAAGGCAGAACTCGGGAGAAGGGAAGGGGTGGCAGGGGAGTAGAAGTAGCATCAAAAGATAAACAAAGGAACCCTGATCAGTGGGACTCAGTTGGTTGAGCATGGCCCTGCAAAAGGAAAGTTCACTGGTTCAATTCCCTGTCAGGACACATGCCTGCGTTGCAGGCCAGGTCCCAGAGTGAGGGCGTGTGAGAGGCAATCGATCAATGTTTCTTTCCCTCTATTTCTCCCTCCTTTCCCCTCTCCCTAAAAATATCATTTTTAAAAAAGAAGACAAACAAAGGAAACAAATGGGAAGGGAGAAGGAGCAGAGAAAGAGCCACTCAGCCTGGTGGAAGGAAAATGGAGGAAGCAGAGCTTGGACAAGGGTGGGGAACGTGAGTAGCTGCAGACTCCACCCCAAGGCTGGCAAAATGCCCCTACACCAGGCTTTCCTCTTCCTCCTCTGGCACCACAGAGCTAGTCCTCCAGCCACACTTGAGCCAAACTGGCCTAGAAGGTCCAGAACTGAGGCTGCAGTAGAAGTGAGGCGTGAGATGCCCTGTCCATGTTCCCTGGAATCCTCCAGTCAACAGCCCCTCTCCCAGTCATTCCTGTCACTACTGGCCTCTGAGAAAATGGGCCCCTTTCTCTACCAAAAAGGAGAGGAACTCTCAGGGAAGAATTCAAGGGAGAGACTTCTTTGTTCTAGAAAGGTTTCCAGAGTAAGATGCTGCAGTCTCATGCTAGCAGCTACCATATGGCCAAGAAAGCAGGTTAGGCCTCTCTAACCTAAATCTCATTTGCTGCTTTACACACATGGTCACACAATTGCACCCACAGTGACCGGCAGCTAAGGGGGTCACTGCCAGGTGCCGCATTGCCAGGCTCTCCATGCACATCTAGGCTTCCCTGTGTCAACTAAAACATGCTCAGATTTCTAAGTGCATTGGTCCATTGCCATGGAAACGATCTTTCTCCTAGAAAGATCTCAGCACAAGGCTTGGCCACTGTGCTGCAGGGAGAAGAGAAACGGAGGTGGCGGGGGGATGACAAAAAGAATGAGTGGCAAGCCTCCTGGGAAGAGGTTGGTGGGAAACATCTGGGTCTAGGTAAGCCCTTGCTGTCTCATTTCCAGGGGCTACCTATCCTCCCCCAGTGTGTCAGTAGAGCCCTCGAGGCCCAGAGAGTGGGACAGAAAGATTGGAACAAGGTGTATGGCTACAGCTTTGTGGAGGGCACTCACTCACTGCCTAGGCCCTTGGTGGGCACTGAGGATCATTAGCTCTGGAGTAGGGGCTGAGGTCCATTTTGGGGATGGGGCAGACTTCCAGGCCTGAGATTTCTGGCTAGAATGGCCTCAGGCCTGGAGCTTCTTCAGCTGGCCCCCTCTCTCTTTCTTCTGTGTGCCCCACACCTGGGGAACCTGCTTAAAATGGGATTTCCAGGCTGTGACGTCAGAGAAAAGCCAGCAGCTCCAGCCTGTACCAGCTCTTCCTTGATCAATGGAGCTGAGCCTAGCCTTGCTCAGCCTGGAGGAAAGAGAGGGAGGCAGAGGAGACAGGGGTCCTGGGTGCTCTGGGCCATGGTCCAGTATCTGTGGAATCTAGTTTAAGAGGGAGACACAGTTTGGTTTCCTGGTCAAAATCCACTGCTGGCTTCCTCACTGCCTTAAATTTCAACCAATACGTGATCATCTTGCTCCAAAATTTCCCTAATCTTTTCCTCTCTGAGCTAGGTTAGGCCTTCCTCTGGAGGAAGAGGGCACCTCAAGTCTTAGAGCCATTTGGGTTCTGCCCGAGAGCTTGTCCCTTGTCTAGGCTGGAGGCAGCAATGCGTGGGAGGGATGCCTGCAAGGAGGAAAAAGCCCACTGGGTGGCGCAGCTCCCTCCCAATAAGGGATTCCCTGGCGCCCGCAGGAGGCAATCTTTCCTGCAGCCTGTCTGCTTAAAATGTGGAGAGCGGGGTGCCTCACGCTTCTCTCCCTGGAGTTGGAGATTCATGAAGAAAGCATTCTTGTGGGTAGACAGCGCAGTTATGGATTCTCAAGCAATCGCTTCCTAAGCCCAGCCTGTGTGCACACCCTCTGCCTACTCCTCTCAGAAGGTCAGACCAGAGGACAGGTATTCCCTTTGCGTGAGGATCACGGCATCTCCTGGGAGCAGGGAAATTGCCGAACTGACCCAGGAAGGGCCCTGCAACCCAAGGGATCCAACCCGGGCTCCTGAAATGGCATCTAGAGAGGCTACTGGAGCTGATTTCAGGGTCAGGTAAGGAGAGGGACCCAAGGGGCTGAGGAATTTATTTGGGAGGAACATATTGGATCCAGAGCAAAGGAAGCGCACCTAGCACAGGATTCCCTGGATATGAGCCCCCTGATGGCCACAGTGGCAGTTTCAGGCCTGCTCCGGTTTTTCCCTGTCCCCTGCCCCCTCATTTATTTTCATGGATATCATGGGGCTAAAAAAAAAAAAAGGACAAAGACGCTAATCTCCAAACCCTGGGATCCCAAGGTATTTTTGCAGGACCCCAGGCTGGGGATTCTCAGTGATCTACCTTTCCCTGACCTCTTTCCCAAACTGACCCCACCAGCCCTGCATCCCTAATGAATTAGCCTCTCCTTTTGTTCTAGCCAGGTGAGTGATCAATAAATAATGCTTTCTGAAATATTAATGGTGAGTTTTACACCAGGATCCCTTAGCTGTGCCTGTCACTGGGGAATGCTGGAGCTGACAGAGAAATGCACAGCCCCCAGAGAGCTCTTCCCTCTCTGCCAACAGAAGGTCTTTCTTTGCCAAGATTTCAACCTGTTCCCATCTCAGCCAGAATCATGATTTACTCCTATCAAGTAAGAAGAAGGAAGGCCCCTCCAAGACAGACTCACTCGGGCCCCAGGGAAGGATGGGGTAAGCTAAACCAAGCAGAGACCCTTCTTCATACAAATGCCTTATATGATACGATTGAGATCCTATTCCCTCTGTTCTATGTCCATCTTGGACCTGCCAGGTCCCGCTTTCTAAGTGGTGGCTCAAAAGGAGGCCTGCAACTTCCCCACCCCCACTTCTGACTATTTAGAGCCTGAGCAGAAGGGACTTACATGCTCCCAGACTCCTCTGGCCTAGATCACTCTCATCAGGTTTTCTTTCCCCCGGAAGAAGGGAAGGAGAAGGAGGAGGATGTGAATGCTTTTGAGCCTTCCTGAACCCACCTCACCCAGTGACAGCACCTGGCCCACTCAGAATCTTTGCATGCACAGTGCCTTCTGCCCAAGCACTCTTGTTCACTTGGTCAACTCTTGCATGCACTTCAAGTCTCCACTTACCTGTGACTCCCCCACCCCCTCCCTCCAGGCCCCTGTAGCTTCCTGCTCTTCCTCCCTGACAGTACACATCACCCTTTTTGGTCATCATCTGTTTCCCCACCAAACTGAGAGCCATGTAGTAGGCAACGGGTCTACCTGGTTCACCATTTCCCCAGCATCTAGAACAGTAAGCACGTGGAACAATTTTGTGGAATGTCCGAATGATGTCCCTGTAGTGCTCCTGGAAAAACACCAGCCTCCAGGCCTCGGCATCCCTCTGCTGAGTGGTGCACCTGAGGATGGCGCGGCTGCAGCTCACATCCACCCCCTTCCTCCAACTGCCCCGCATGTGTTCAGGCTCACTTGCTCTCCTTTTCTCTCTCTCACACACACACAGATGGGAGTCAGCTTTCCAGCCACATTCAGTTCTCACTTTAATTCAAAAGCTATATTGGGAAGAAGAGCAGCTTCACACTCCCAATTTAGCCTGGGAGAGAACAAGGGAGACAGCCTGCATGTTGCCAGGGAAAGGAGAAAGTTGGGTTTGGGTTGGGGAGTGGTGGCAAACATACCCAAGAGAAGACTATGAAACCCCCACCACCCAACTCCTAAAAATAAACCACACAGCACCATCACCCCACAGTGACCCCTATAAAGCCCCTTTCCTATTTCAGGGCATCCATTGCAGGCATTATCCCAGCCTAAGGGCATGATACTGAGAGGCTGAGGAGACTCTGGTTATCAATACTATCCAAAGAGGGAGATGCTGCTGCTTTGGTCACTAATAGTAGGAAACCAGGAAGTCCTTCTTAAATCTAACTCTAATCCCTCTTGTGATAGCTGAGATGGAGGATGAACAAAAACAGAGCCCACAAACAGATACTTTCTCACTAATATTCAGAGCAGCATTATTCACAAATGTCAATCAGTTAAAACAATCCAAATGTCCATCAACAGATAATGGATAAACACAATGCAGTGTAGCCATACAATGGAATATTATTTAGCTTGAGAAGGAATGAAATTCTGCCACATGCTGCAACATGGGTGAACCTTGAGGATATTATGCTAAGTAAAATAAGCCAGTTGCAAAAGCACAAATATGATTCTACTTATGAGGTACCTAGAATAGGCAAATTCATAGAGACAGAAACTATAATAGGGGTTACTAGGGCCTGGGGGAAGGAAGCAGGATGGGGAATCAGTGTTTTATAGGTACAGGGTTTTTGTTTGGGGGTGATGGAAAATTCTGGAAACGGAGAGTGGTCATGGTTGTACAATACTGTGAATGGGCTTAATGCCACTGAAATGTACACTTAAAATGGTTAACATATGCTGTGTATATTCTAACACAATACTTTAAATTTTAAAAAAAGACACTGAATCTAATGTCAGCTTCAATACACAGACATCCTGGTCCTGGCAGGGTAGCTGAGTTGGTTAGCGAGTCATCCTCATACACCAAGCTTTCAGGTTCGATCCCCAGTTAGGGCGCATACAAGAAGCAACCAATGAATGCATAGATGGGTGGAACAACAAATTGATGTCTCTCTCTCTCTCTAAAAAAAATAATAATGTCTGGCTGGTGTCATTTAGTGGATTGAGCATGGGCCTGTGAACCAAAGGGTTGCCAATTCAATTCCCAGTCAGGCCACATGCCTGGGTTGCAGACCAGGTCCCCAGCAGGGGGTACATGAGAGGCAACCACACATTGATGTTTCTCTCCCTCTCTTTCTCCTTCCCTTCTCCTCTCTATAAAAATAAATAAAGAAAATCTTTTAAACATTAATAATAATAATAATAATAAAAGGCACAGTCATCCTACTATGATGGCTGTTTCTGCAGCTGAACCAGGGGGAAACTGGGTCCTCCAAGTTCCAGAGATTCCCTCCCTTTGCCCTCTGATAGGAGCAGAAGTGCTGCCTCTGCCCAGAGCAAAGCTCTGCGGAGCAAAGAAGACCCCCCTGCAGACATTCCCAGGAAGAGGAGCAGACTGTCCCTCCTATCACCACCTGTCAGTGTGATCATCTGGGTGGAAGCTCTTCCGCATCTCTCTGAGCTTCCTCTTTAGTCACTCGCTCCGATGTTGCACTAAAACAGGGTGGAGTGGAGTGGGTAGTTGAAGGAGGGAGAACAGAGGTCCCCCTTCCACCCAGCCTGTCTGACTAGCCTACTGCCATTGAACCAAGGAAATGGATGCCCTTGGGCTGAGCTGCCTGTCAGCACAGTTGAGCATCAGTTTTTTCTTGCCCTCTGCCTTGGATTGGGAGGCCCTGATGATGTGCTGATGCACCCAGCCTTCGCCCTCTCTCCAGGACTGTTGCATGGTTTCCAGGCTGGTGTCACCACCAGTCCTTCTCCACCCGGCCTCCTGCCATCATTTAAAAATGGCAAGTTGGCTTTCTGACTGCCTGGGAACCACCTCAGTGGGCGGGAGCTGGATTAGGAGCTCCTCGTGTCACTGTGCTTCCCTGTGAGAGCACAGATCACACTGCTGGGCTCACTTGTTTGCTAGGCTGTCTCCCCCACTAGGCTGTGCACTGCAGAAGGAGCACCCTCCTTACTTTTCTTTGTGTCTTTAATGCCTAGAGCAGAGTAGACATTCGATAAATAATTGTTGAATGAATAAACGGAAATGATCTGTTCACAGGACTCTCCCCTATTCCACTGGACTCAAGAACCACAGTAGGGTGAAAGCTTTGTCTGACTCATTCTGGGACCCCAGAGAGCGGTTTCTGGTATGAGGTGGACTGGAACCCAGGCTCCACCTCTGGCTCTCTGACCTTGAGCAAGTGACCTGCCCTCTCTGAGCCTGTGTCCTCATCAATGAAACAGGGGTGAGAATGCATTATGAGGCATTGTGAGGACAAATGCCTGTCCAGTGTTCAGCACAGAGACTATCACATGGTAAACATATCTTGGGGGCGAGGGGTGTATGTTAAAGAACGTGTCTGGAGATAAAGGAAAGTCAGAGGAAAGGAGCACCACCACTGACTGCTGCATTCTGGTGTTTGGAGGTGGGGATGCGGGGTAAGGGCAGTGCCAAGGCAGTGGGGTAACCCCGAGGGCTGCCTGTCCCCCCCATCCCCTCACACCAGGACTGCGGAGTCCAAGCTCACCTGCCCAAGCTCAGCAGCCCCGGCTCAGGCAGTGGTGAGGGCCAGAAATAACCGTTGTTGCTATTCCTGCCTTTCTGGGCTGGATGGGAACACTGCCTTTCTAATCTAAAGGCTGCTCTTGACTTCCTGCACAGCAGTGGGCTCTTATGTAACACTCCCCTCCCTCTGCCCGCCCAAGGAGTTTCCAGAGATTTCTGCAGAGGGCTTTGCCGCACACTCAACCAGGGCTTGGGGAGCAAAGAATTCACCACAGGCTCGATCGTCCTAAGCCCAGGGTCCTGCTAGCCCCGGCCTGGGAGAGAGGCCACCCAACATGGAGCAGAGGAACTGATGTCCAAGGACAGTAGTTGATCTCTGCTTCTGCAGGGAACTCTGGGACATGAGGACAGGAGGAGCCTCACCTATGTTTTCACCTACATCCACCCATTCCCTCTTTCTTTAGCAGACCCTCTGCGCCACCTCCCTGAGGGATTGTGCCCCAGTGTCTTCCAGGTCAGGCCTAACCCCACTGTCTGGCATAGGGCCCCTCAGACAGACTCTGAGGACAGGAGTCCAGACCCCGACTGTCTCAGGCAGACCCCGCCCAGGGCCAAGTCCTCCTTGGTCTCTTCCCCACAACCTCTGAGTCCCACCTGGAGCATGCCAAGCACCCTCTTCAGAGCCCAGGTGACCTCCCTCTGCATGGGTCCTTCTCAGAACGTGCTTTCTTCACCTGTGCTAGGACTCAGGCTCCCCTCTGGCATCCAGCTTCCTGCCGGGAACTGGAGTGAATGAGATGGCTTCACACTCCAACACTCTGGATGATTCTCTCTCACTTCCCCTGCATTTCTCCGTGTCTCTGTGTCTCCCTTTCTCAGCGTACCTCCCTCCCCACCCTCTAGCTGGCCTTTCTTCTCCCCACTCAAGACCCTCTGGGGGGTGGGAGCTGAGCTACCCCACACTGATTGAAGACCAAGCCCTCCATGTTTCCGCCAGAGCCCGTCAGCCATCGGAAAGTGTGACAGGCTCCCTAGACAGAACCCGAAAAAGAGTCACTTCCTGAGCCCCGGGGCTGGCCACAGCAGCGGCAAACCACAATCTGAGCAGCAGCACATGTAGGTGCTGACGTAGCCTGCGTTGGGGAGAAGGAAGCGGCAGTGGAAAAAGGGGCTTGTTTTTCTCAGAGAGCAGCAGCCTGCTCAGCCCTGGGGCGGGTGTCGGAGACATGATGGTTCCTGCTGGTTTCTCCTAGAGCCCCTGCTGCCATGGACAAGCTCGGTTCTTCTCATACCCCTGCCTCCTCCCCCACTGTTTGTCTGAGGAAAGTCTGAGCACAGGTAGCAGCTCAAACCTGCAGATCCTCCCAGGGCCTCTCACGTTTTCCCAGGGCTCCTGGCCCCAGTCACATAGTGGGCAAGGTCTGAGAGTCCCTGACTCATCCCTAGCATGCGTTGAGTCCCTGTGGGCACCGGACCAGAGTGCAGGAGTGGCTCAGAGCCCACCTTACCCTCAACCTGGTTTCCCGGTTTCCAGGCCAGTTGTCCCATCTGGGCTGTTGGTCACAAGTTGGATGCCTATGCTGAAATTTGGTTTCTTGGAAAGGGACAGTTCTTTTTGTCACATCTCCTCCCTGTTCTGTCCCCTAAGCCACAGCAAACAGCAGTCGTGCCACTGGCCATACAGACTAGAGGAATGTGGAGATAATTCAGATGCCCCTAGTCCTACTGCAGAGAAGGCGGCCCAGCAGCATAACCCCACCAGGACACAGGCTCCCAGGCCTTTTCTTTTATAAGTTGCCCCATCACAGAGAGGGCTTAGGGCTGGGAAGCACGCAGGGGCTTTGAACCAGCTCCGCTCACTGTTCCTGGGCAGAAGCTGTCTTTAGCAGCAGACACAGTGGAGGCTGGGTAGGGTTTGGAAACCCATCTCCTCCTCTGCATGAGCTGTACAGGGCAGAACAAAGGAGATGACAATGGAGGGTACAGTGGAGCCCTACATGTTCTCCCTGCCCACACTGCAGCTGGAAGCTCCAGGCTGATCATGGCCAGACCTGTCTTCCCCCTTAGGCCTTCACGCAGCCGTCCCCTCTGCCTGGAATGTTCTCCTTCCCACTCTCCTCTGTGCAGAGTTGGTTTCCTCTTGCCCTTGTTTTTATATTTGTGCAAATGTCTCCTCTGAGATGTCTTCCTTCACCTCTCTGGTATGTTACACTTATAATCTGAAATTATCCTTTTTATTTATGTAATCGTTTAATTCCCTCTATCCCACTGAATGCTAGTTTCCAGAAAGGCAAAACTACATTTGCCTTCCCCCATTATGGAATCCCCAAGACTTAGCACTGCATCTAATACAAGCGGTGGCCAATACACTTTTTGTTAAATGAATTTTTATTCCACCTTACCTCCTACTGCTTCCCAGTAGGAACCTTCTCTACTCCAGGCCATATTTTCCCAGGTAGACCACACACGGACTCTCCTGGCCACCTCACCCCCAACCCCAGCCTGAAACTGCCTCTCACTTTCTAATCACAGGGTTTGGTCCTTGTCATATTCTTTCTATTCCAAAATCTCTTCATCATCCCTGCCCTGCTCCCAGTCCCCTGAAACCTCTCCCTTCCCTTATTCCTTATGCCCTTTGGTGTAACTGACTTGGTGCCTAATGGGGCTGCTTCCTATTCTTAATTCTCTTGTAAATGGAACCCAGACTTCTTCAATCCAACTGTGAGTTCCTCAGAGACAGGGGCCTATGCCACAGGCTTTATCCCAGGCCTTGTCCATAGTTAGTCCTCAGAAAAGTTTTTGGCTCTTGTGGATAATGGTTGTATTAATCAGAACCTCCTGGGCTGTGAGTAACAGAAATTGAAATGCGTCTGCTTTATTTTATTAAATGAGAGGGATTCACTAGCCTGCAGGACTAAAACTCCCAGGCTTTGTCCAGAGATTTACTCTCTGGTGGTAGATCTCATCTCCCTAACTTCTGCACTGGCGTCATTCCCAGGTGGGTTCTCTGGCCCAGACGGTAAGATGGCTTCCAGGCTCACACTCCATTGGCTGGATACCCCCAGGGAAAGAAAATTCCTCTTTTTCAGGAGTCCCCACAGTGATTCTCATTGGCCTGGTTTGAGTCATGTGCCTATCCGGATTCAGTCTCCATGGCTAGACAGATGATCCTAGATGAATGACAGCCCACTCTTAGGTCTAGGATGGGATTATCTTCCCCTAACCACATGGAGTGGGGTTATTCCCAAAAGGAAATCACTGGCTGGGGAGGAGTTATGAAAAGAAAGGGGCCCTGGCTGGTGTGGCTCAGTGGATTGAGTGCTGGTCTGCGAATCCAAAGGTTGCTGGTTCGATTCCCAGTCAGGGCACATGTCTGAGTTGCAGGCCAGGTCCCCAGTTGGAGCTGTGCAAGAGACAACCACACATGGATGTCTCTCTCTCCCCCTTTTCTCCCTCCATTCCCCTCTCTCTAAAAATAAATAAATAAAATCTTTTTTAAAAAAAGAAAGAAAGAAAAGAAAGGGGAACTGATGGTGGGTATGCAAAACAAAAGATCTTAACTATATGCATGTCCAGAGCCCAGCTTCGGTGAGGACTTTAAGATACCTCAGATCAGCCTGCACTTCAGAATCCTACGGGACCAGCTTGCCCTGCCTGGAGGAGGAGGACATGCTCTTGGGGTCCAGGCAGCTGTCCAGGGACAGAATAGGGATCCTAGAATGAAATGCCTGCTGAGTTCTGTCACTCACAAGCTCAAGAAGATTATGATTCAGTTGGCCTAGTGTAAAACCTTTCTCAGAGTTCCAGAGATGATTGTGCTACATGGTCACGGTTGAAAAGTTCTGCCTTAGGAAATGATGTTCTACCGCAGCAAGAAGGATACATATTAGCTCTTCAAGACAATGTGTCCTGTGTTAGAATGTTTCTCCCTTTCTGTACCACTTCTCAGAAAAGGGTCACTGGGGCTTGCTTGGAGTCTGAGGATGGGTGGGTGAACTGTGGCTGACCCTGTGGGTCAAAAGCCCCTGGAAACAATAGCCACTGTTTATTGAAAACCAACTGCAGGGCGGGCACTGTACTTTGGGACCTCAGAGATGGTGGTCCATGTAAGTTTCAGCCCTCACAACAATTCTCCCATGTGGGTATCATTAACATTAGCCTTATTTTACAGCTGAAAAAAACGAGACACAAAAAGCCTGGGGAAGGAACCCCACCAAGGAGTGGTAAAAATAGGCATTCAGAAATAGAACCGTCTGACCCTCCTTGGCCTGGCCTTCCTGCCCCGCAGGAGGCCTCAGACAGGCTCATCACTCCTGCCCCTTAATGGACAACTCGGTGGGTAGGTGGTGGGATTGGGCCCCCTACCTGGCCCTAGACCCTGGGATGGGGAGCTCAGACCTAGAGCAGAGAGACAAGGGAGTCCTCGTTCATTGCTGGGTTCCTAAGTAGATTTTTGTAAGAAAATGTCTGTGTGTGTGTGTGTGGCGGGGAATGGCTACATAGGGATGAAGCAAATAGAGTTACAACCCCATCCCCACCCCGCATTCAACCCCCTTGACCCCGACTGCATGAGGCTGTTTGGAGGTTCTCAGAGACCTAGACCTGTCCCCGTCCCTCCTGGTGTCACTGGCACCCTCCTTCCGCACACACACACTTTCCGCTTTCTTTTTTCAATTCAGAAAAACACCACCTCCCCTAGATTCAAAGATAGAGCTGGAGACTTCCGCTCCAGCTCCCGGAATCCCTGAGGTCTTTGGGCTGCGCACTTGACTACGGGGTAACCGGGACGGTGAAGGGCTTCCCTGCTCGCGTTCGATTCCTGGGAGACCTGCAGTATCAGATCCCGCCTACACCTCTCCCCGTCCAAGCCAGGGAGGGGGAGTGTTATCCCGCCCGCCCGGAGCCTGGTCGCCTCAGCAGTGGCGGCTCCCCGGGGACTGCAGGGAGAGCCCAGGTTGCGGCGCCTGCTCAGTTCGAGCTCACTGCGTCTAAGGCTCCGGGGGTCTGGCTCCGCGCCCAGCACAGGAGCCGGGAGGGGGAGCAGGAAGACAGCGGAAGAGCCCACTTGGTCAGGAGCTCAGGGAAACCAACTGGAGAGCGACCTCCAGGGGGCAGCACCAAACCGCTACGCAGGGCCTCTACGTGGTAGTGTGGGGTCCCCAGGCTGTCCATAGGGAAGCCCCCTTTTCAGATTCCCGCACTGCACCCCACCTCCAACTTGCTCTGGATAAAGATAGGAAAATCCCCCACCACCACAAGGATCACCAGCTTCTGATGGCAAAAAGACTCTCCTAAAGCAATCAGATTCCCTCATCTGGTCACCCAAAGGTGGTCTCTCTCCCGGAGGCGGCCAGGGAATAGCCTTTCCGTTCCCGGTGGCGCAGAGGGATCCCTAGGCTCCGATATCCCATTTGAAAATGTAGGGGAAGCAGGTGACCAACGCAACGCACAGGAACCATCTGGCTGTTGTTTCTTAGCCTCAGTTTCCCCAGTGAACCCTGGAAAAGGACCTTGCCGTAGGTCGAGGTCCCGGGTCAAGGCCCCGCCTCTCCTGGGCGGCCTCTGACCCCGCCGGCCCAGCCGCTCCTCCCCTTCGCTCCCGCCCGGCTCCCACGGTCCCAGAGGTGGGCGGGCGAGCACTGGATGACGGCTACAGAACCGTGGCCCGACTCGCCCTCGCCCCCGCCCAGGGCCGGGCTTCCCCGAGCCAGTCCCCGTCGGAGCCGCCTGAGCCTCGGTGCACTTCTCGCTCTGCGCCTGAGCCCTCCTCGCCAGGGTGTCCCCGACTCGTGCGCGCGTTCGGGCTCCCGGCTTGGAACCGGAGAGGAGGGAGGGAGCCAGGGAGCAGCAGGCGGCGACCCGGAAACGCCATATAAGGAGGTGGAAGGATCCCCCGGCCGGAACAAGCCTTATTTGGTCAGCACCTTATATGGAGCGGCTCTATATGGCCTGGCCACTTCCGGCTGCGGGAGGAGGGAGGAAGGGGGATGGAAGAAGGGGGAGGGAAGGGGCGGGGGCAACGTCGGGAACTCCTGGGCAGCCTGTGTCCAGGAGTCCCCAGCTACGGTTTGAGACTTCAGCTTTCTCCAGACCTGGGCGCTCAGGGTGCGGGATCAGGCGCACGGCCCGGGGTGCGGGATTGGTGGTGCCCACCGCTCTCGGATAGGGGCTTCACGTCACTCCGGGTCCTCCCCGCCAGTCTTGCCATATTAGGGCTTCCTGCTTCCCATATATGGCCATGTACGTCACGACGGAGGCGGGCCCGTGTGGTTACAGATCCTTCAAATAGAAGCGGATCCGGGGAGTCGCGAGAGATCCCAGCGCGCAGAACTCGAGGAGCCGCCGCCGCCAGCCACCGCCGCCGCCAGCTTCCGCCGCCCAGGACCGGCCCCTGCCCCAGCCCCGGCAGCAGCGCCGCGTCCTCACCGGCCGGCGGCGAGGGCAAGCCTGGAGACTCCACCTGCGCTCTCCACTGTGTGCCCCACGCCCCGCATGTGACCCGGCCAGGCCCCCGAGAGTGTGTCCCCCAAAGCTCCCGCCCTGGGCTGCGCCCACCCGCCCCAACACCAGCTCTCCAGCCCGCCTGTCTGGGATGGCCGCAGCCAAGGCTGAGATGCAGCTGATGTCCCCGCTGCAGATCTCCGACCCGTTCGGCTCCTTTCCTCACTCGCCCACCATGGACAACTACCCTAAACTGGAGGAAATGATGCTGTTGAGCAACGGGGCTCCCCAGTTCCTAGGAGCCCCCGGCGCCCCCGAGGGCAGCGGCGGTAACAGCAGCAGCAGCAGCGGGAGCGGTGGAGGTGGAGGGGGCGGCAGCAACAGCAGCAGCAGCAGCGCCTTCAACCCTCAAGGGGAGACGGGCGAGCAGCCCTACGAGCACCTGACATCAGGTAAGGGGGGGGTGTTATGCCGAGGATTATTCCCTTCGCTACCATCCTAGCGTCCAGTCCTTCCCCACAGCCTTTGCAGCTCTCCCTTAACCGCAGCAGTGCTGCTGGACCTTAGGGATGCAAGTGAGGTTTCCTTTCCATTCCTCGATTCCCCAGGGTCATGTGCTAGAGGGATGCCTAGGGACATCCACCGCCCCCCCCCCCNGTAAGGGGGGGGTGTTATGCCGAGGATTATTCCCTTCGCTACCATCCTAGCGTCCAGTCCTTCCCCACAGCCTTTGCAGCTCTCCCTTAACCGCAGCAGTGCTGCTGGACCTTAGGGATACAAGTGAGGTTTCCTTTCCATTCCTCGATTCCCCAGGGTCATGTGCTAGAGGGATGCCTAGGGACATCCACCGCCCCCCCCCCGCCCCCCACGTCCTTAACTGAGCGCAAAGAGGCGAGCTTTTGTTTCGGATGAAGACCTATGGGGCTGCGTGGGTGGGTGGAGGTGGGGGGAGGGCTTGTTTTGATAAGCAGGGCTGCGAGGCGCTTTCCTCCCCCAGAAAGGCTTTCCTGCCTGTCGCCGGTCCCCAAGGAAGAGCCGTAATCCCTGGCGAGGGGTGTCCTGTCAGCCCGGGGCAGGGGATGCGCACTAGCGGTGGCCAAAGGGGTGCTGGCGGGAATCCCTGGGCCGCGCAGCCGCAGCTGCGGAGCGCTGGGAGCTGCAGTGGAGGGGGATTCTCCGTATTTGCGTCAGCTGTTGTTGAAATGGGCTCTGCCTCTGGAGCGGGTCCAGGAACATTGCAATCTGCTGCTATCAATTATTAACTAGCTCGGCAGTCAATGGTAGCCAGCCCGACCTCTTGCCTGGCAGCTCTGCTCCTCCTCGTCCTCCAGTGATTGCTCTCCAGTAACCAAGCCTCCTCTCCCTCTTTCTCCTACCAGAGTCTTTTCCTGACATCTCTCTGAATAACGAGAAGGTTCTGGTGGAGACAAGTTATCCCAGCCAAACCACCCGGCTGCCCCCCATCACCTACACTGGCCGCTTTTCTCTGGAGCCTGCACCCAACACTGGGAACACCTTGTGGCCTGAACCCCTTTTCAGCCTGGTCAGTGGCCTGGTGAGCATGACCAACCCACCAGCCACCTCAAGCTCAGCACCATCTCCAGCTGCCTCTTCCTCCTCCTCTGCCTCCCAGAGCCCACCCCTGAGCTGCGCAGTGCAGTCAAACGACAGCAGCCCCATTTACTCGGCGGCACCCACCTTCCCCACACCTAACACTGACATCTTCCCTGAGCCACAAAGCCAGGCCTTTCCAGGTTCTGCAGGTACTGCACTCCAGTATCCGCCTCCTGCCTACCCTACTACCAAGGGTAGTTTCCAGGTCCCTATGATTCCAGACTATCTGTTTCCACAACAACAAGGGGACCTGGGCCTGGGCACCCAAGACCAGAAGCCTTTCCAGGGCCTGGAGAGTCGAACCCAGCAGCCTTCGCTCACTCCACTCTCTACCATCAAGGCCTTTGCCACACAGTCAGGGTCCCAAGACCTGAAGGCTCTCAATACCACTTACCAGTCCCAGCTCATCAAACCCAGCCGAATGCGCAAGTACCCCAACCGGCCCAGCAAGACACCTCCCCACGAACGTCCCTACGCCTGCCCAGTGGAGTCCTGTGACCGCCGCTTCTCCCGTTCAGACGAGCTCACCCGCCACATTCGCATCCACACTGGCCAGAAGCCCTTCCAGTGTCGCATTTGCATGCGCAACTTCAGCCGCAGTGACCACCTCACCACCCATATCCGCACCCACACAGGCGAGAAGCCCTTCGCCTGCGACATTTGTGGGAGAAAGTTTGCCAGGAGTGATGAACGCAAGAGGCATACCAAAATCCATTTGAGGCAGAAGGACAAAAAAGCAGACAAAGGTGTTGTAGCCTCTTCCACCACGCCGTCACTCTCTTCCTACTCATCACCAGTGGCTACCTCCTACACCTCCCCGGTCACTACCTCTTATCCATCCCCAGCCACCACCTCATACCCATCACCTGTGCCCACCTCTTACTCCTCTCCTGGCTCCTCGACCTACCCATCCCCTGTGCACAGCGGTTTCCCCTCTCCTTCAGTGGCCACCACATACTCCTCTGTTCCCCCTGCTTTCCCTGCCCAGGTCAGCAGCTTCCCTTCCTCAGCTGTCGCCAACTCCTTCAGCGCCTCCACAGGGCTTTCGGACATGACAACAACCTTTTCTCCCAGGACAATTGAAATTTGCTAGAGGAAAAGAGGAAAAAGGGAAAGGAGAGATAAACAAAGGAGACGTAAAGGACAGGAGGAGGAGATGGCCATAAGAGGGTTTCCTCCTAGGCCAGATGGAGGTTCTCAGAGCCAGTCCTCCCCCTCTACGTGACCCCAGGGTCAGCATGGAAAGTCTGTTGGCCAACAATCCTTTCTGCCCACTTCCCCTTCCTCCTCTGCTCTCTTTGACTTCAGCTGCCTGAAACAGCCATGTCCAAGTTCTTCACCTCTATCCAAAGAACTTGATTTGCATGGATTTTGGATATATTATTTCAGTTTCATCTCCACCATATGCCTGACCCCTTGCTCCCTTCAGTGCTAGAAAATCGAGTTGGCAAAATGGGGTTTGGGCCTCTCAGAGCCCAGCCCTGACCCTTGTACAGTGTCTGTGCCATGGAGTTTGTTTTTCTTGGGGTAATCTTGATGTGAAAATAATTTGCATATTCTATTGTATTATTTGGAGCTAGGTCCTCACTTTGGGGGGGGAGGGGAAAGAAAAGCCCAGCAAACCAATGGTGATTCTTTATGTTGTGATGATGCTGTGGCAATTAAGTTTGAAGCTTTTTTTGAAACAGCAGTCCTTGGTATTAGAGCATGTGTCAGAGTGATGTTCTGTCAACTTTTTTTGTAAATATTGCCTGACTGTATTCTCACATGTGGCAAAATACGGTTTGGTTTTTCTTCTTTTTTTTTTATAAGTGTTTTTTTTTTTGTCCTTTTAGTTTAAAGTTTCATGTCTTGGTGCCTTTTGTGTGATGCGCCTTGCTGACAGCTTGACCTGTGCCAGTTTAAGGGACGTGCTCACCTCGAGCCTTAAGGGGAGCAGGGAGTGATGATTTGGGGAGGCTTTGGGAGAAAAATAAGGAAGAGGGCTGAGCTGAGCCTTGGTTCTCCAGAATGTAAGAAAACAAGTCTAAAACAAAATCTGAACTCTCAAAAGTCTATTTTTTTAACTGAAAATGTAAATTTATAAATATATTCAGGAGTTGGAATGTTGTAGTTACCTACTGAGTAGGCGGCGATTTTTGTATGTTATGAACATGCAGTTCATTATTTTGTGGTTTTATTTTTACTTTGTACTTGTGTTTGCTTAAACAAAGTGACTGTTTGGCTTATAAACACATTGAATGCGCTTTACTGCCTATGGGATATGTGGTGTATATCCTTCAGCAAAATTAAAAGGAGAATAAACTAGCTGTGGTTGCACATGTCTTTCCTGGGCTAGGGGTGGGCTCTGTAGTCCCTGTCCCTATTGAGGGGATCAGTGGGTTTTTGCAGAGGCAAGGACATTCCCACTAGAGTCCGTGGGGCCCACTGTGTGTCATTGGAGTTAATTCTTTATGAGGACTGGGTGTGGGTCTCCTCTTCTGATTCCGGGCCAGTTCCGCCTCAGTCTGATGGGCTGCATCTTGATTTTGGTTAGTTAAAGCTAAAGAAGGCCAGAGTATGATGGAACACGTATGGTCAAAGGCAGTGCTATCCTCTGAGCCCCAAATAGTCAGCGAGCCCTGCCCACCCCATCTCTACAAAGGGTTGGGGAAATCTATGTCCTCAGGAGTTCTTACCATGTACTTGGCAGGAGTCTTAACTCCTAAGGGGTGGGCACGAGGGCTTTGGGGAACAGTAAAAGCGGGATCTGACTCAGCCTCTCCCTCCCAATATCCCCGGAAACCTGAGAGTGTTGAAGAAACCTAGAAGAGGTGAGGGCTGATTCTCAAGCCAAGGATCCTTCCAGGAAGAAATCCCATTACTTGCCAGCTGGAGCTGCCATCCTTGGCAGCTTCTGGGGACACAAGACAGAGTGGGCAGGAGGCTGGTCTGGTGTTGGAGGTTCCCATCCAGACCAAGTCTGTACCTGTTTTGTTGGAGGCCTGAGATACTAGGTTCTTCTGGCCCCAGCCCCATGAGGGTCCACACTCATGAATATAGAGCAGTCCTCGTGGGCTCATGAACATCCGCCTGTTCTGTGAGAGGCCTTGAGCAGGCCACAACAGCAATGCAGATTGTCAGTCGGGGAGACAGATGTAAGTAAAAAATTATAACATGGTGTTATGTTATATAATATGGGTGATCATGGAGCTCTATGGGATCACAGAGAAGGACACCTAACCCTGGGGCTTAGGAAAGGCGGAAAAATTGAGTTGGGAAGGATAAGTACGAATCAACTGGATTGGCTTCCTTTGTGTGTGAGACAGGAAGGGTGTTGGCCGAGTCTCTGCCGAGGAGCATGGTGGAAGGATCACTGAATGGGAGTACTACCTCCAATCCTGATACGAGTTTTCTGTGAATTGATGAGACACCACCATCCATTGGTCAGCTGGGTGCAATAGATTCGGTGTCCTGGAGTTCCCAAGCCTTGGCTCCTCTTCCAGTTTCTGAGCCCCAAATATAAGGACAGTGAAGACTCACCCTCCCCACCTGTTATGGTTCTTAGGCTCCGAGTGAAGTCAAGGTGTCACCTGCCTCCACTCCTCTTCCCTCTAGGGGTTTCTCCCAGGTTACCAGTGGACACCTCCTAGGGCCAGGGGGATTCCAGCAATCTCCTGGGATTGGCCCAATTCTTTCTCTTCCATTCTAGGCTTCCTGACCAACACCATTATCTCTGCCTTTTCCCATGACACCAGCCTCCTCAGTGTGGAGCTGGGGGAACCAAGCCACCTTCTCTAGCACAGGGTATATCCTTTCGAGCCTCCAGGCAAAACTGCCAGGTCCCGATGGGACAATATTTGCATTGGCACATCTCTTCCAGCCCCACCTACCTCTCCCCACCTCACTCTAAGCCCAGGAACACAAGTCTATGCCTGTTAGACATTCTTAAGAATTTCTCCCACATACTCCCAAGAAACAAAACATGGCAAGAATGAAATGTGAAAGAAAGAGCAAAGAGAAGCTGTCCCTTTAGAGCACAGGGTCTCCTATGTTATTGCCGGGCATCACCTGATTCTCGAGGTCTGGGATAGGGTCCTGGGACCGGTTGTGGCAGCAAGCACCCCAGGTGACTCTGATGCAGATGCCTTGGTGAGGCATTCTGCCAAGGCTGCCAACTACTTTTTATAAGTCCTGTCAGCAGGGTGTCTTTAGGTTCTGACAATCCAAACTCAAATTTCTTGGCATGGTTAAAATAGGGCAAGACTCAAAAATTGCCCCATTTTACAATCCTATAGTATAAAAGAAAAGAAAAGTGTTCATTTTAACTCCTGCTTCTGTGAGGGAAATCTGAAACCAAGGGCACAGGGCAGTGCTGATCAAAGCTTTCATCTAAAAGGCTGAGGTTTGGAAAGGGACCCAGATAATGTTGAATAATTGTTTGCCACCTGGGGACGTCGTCTAGGGCTTTAGGACTGTGGAGAAGGGCAGAGAGAAGTCGGGCAGTAGAGGAGAGAGGGAGGAGGAACTCCTCCAGGAAAGGATGGGTTTAGATTCCGAAGTCAAAGAACTGTATCTTAAGGCCCCTTGACGCTTCCTCCCAGGACCTGAGAGAGACTCTTCTCTGGACTTCAGGAATGTTCAACCTCATTCATTTCCAGAGATTCTAAGCACTTAGCCTGATTGTCAGGCTCAGTTGCCTACCTCCCCATCATGGGAGCTTCCCCTTCCCGGCCAGAAATGGAGTCAGGAAAGTGCACTAGAGCCTCAGAGGCACACCTGCAATGGCCCCCTCTCTCCCCATCCCTGCTGTTTTTCCTGGTTCAGCCATGCTTAGGACGGTCTGAGACAGGAAGATTGGGCAGAGTGAGGTCTCAGAGTTGTAAAGAAAATGAGGCCAAGTCTAAAAGAATCAGGTATTGAGCAAGTAACATTTTAACATTTTACCCATAAACCTTTAGGTGCTAATAAGTTTTTTGCACCCAAATACAAAATCTAGCCCTCCGCTTTGGTGCTTTTTCTTTTGGTTTCCCTTTTCCCATTACTAGGATCTAAGAGAGCCTTTTGAGGCAAAGCAGACTTGAGAAGTTCTTGTAGGTCAAGTTGGTGACTCAGCTCTTCAGATCCAAGTGAAACGACCTCATTTTCCTTTTCAGGGAAGTCTCTCCCACAAGCTCATTCTCTTCAGTACTTAGATTGTCATCATCATCATCATCATTATTATTAGGACTTTATTAAGATGCAGTTGAGATGTAGTAAACTGTACATACAGAGTATCCAGTTTAGGAGTCGATGTATGTATATGCATAGGTGAAACCATCCTCACAGTTGAGATAATGAACCTATCCACAACCTCCAGAACTTTCCTTGTGCCCTTGGCGATCTTTCCTTCTTCCGCCCTGGTCCCAAGCAACCATGCACCTGTTTTCTGTTGCTATGTAGATTAGTTGGCATTTTAGGGCGTTTCATATAAATTGAGTAATTCAGTATGTACTCATTTTGATCTGGGTTCTTTCACTTAGCATTATTTTCAGAATCTAATTCATCCATGTTGTTGCATAAATAAATAGTTCACTCCTTCTTTATAACATTCCACTGTAGGGCTATGGTACAGTCTATTCATGCTTTCACCTGCAGATAGGTATTTTGGTGCGGTCCCTTTGGGGCCACTCTCAAAATAAATACAGCAGTGTGCACATTTGGGTACAGGTCTGTGGGCAGATGTGTCCCCATTTACTCCAAAGCCCCCGTTCTGGCTCTTTCATCCCACCCTGCCTCCCCTCACCTTTCTTTTCCTCAAAGCAAGAATCACGCGTCTCCCCGCACATTCAGAGTCAGGGCCCAGACTCCTAAGGGGGTTGTTTTGTTTAATCTTTCCTCCAGTGAACAGAGCCAGCCCCTTCATCATTTTTATTGCTCTATTGCAAACTCCCTCTCATTTGCTTACTCCTTCCTTCAGCTTGGCAAAGGTATGTAAGTCCTCGGTGATACTTTTCTGTGGAGAAAGGTACCCCATAGATAGTAGGCTATGCATTGATAAGATACTCCTACGTCAAAAGGAGGAAGGGGCACCCTGGCTGGTGTAGCTCAGTGGATTGAGTGCTGGCTTGCAAACCAGAGGGTCATGAGTTCGATTCCCGGTCAGGGCACATGCCTGGCTTGCTAGCCAGGTCCCTGATGGGGGGGTGCGCCAGAGGCAATGAATGTTGCCGCACATGAATGTTTCTCTCCCTTTCTCGTTCCCTTGCCCTCTCTCTAAAAATAAATAATAAAATACTTTTTTTTAAAAAGGAGGAAGTGGCTAAGATCAGATAATATAGGAAGCTACCTTATGGGGGACTAGTCCTAAGGGGTTATCTGTACACTTTGTCTTTATTATTATCTTCTGAGGATTCTTCCTTGGAGGGTGTTTCTGAAACACGGGTCCCCCTCACCTACTGGTTGTTACAAACCCTATATCCTACCTGCTCCTCAGTTCTGAAATAGGATTGAACTTCATCTTCTCTTTCTTCACTTTGGGCCCAGGGAGCCTGGGACTGTGGAGCAGCCTGAGCGAAAGGGGCCACTGAGGCCAGAGAGTTGGGTTTGCTCTGTGCTCCTGACTCTGAGAAACTGGCCCTTGCTGCCTGCCCAGTTATGCGTTAAGGCTGAAGTGGACAGAGGGCAGCTTTGCTTATTTTAGGAAATTCTTCTTTTTTTTTTATAATTATAAATTCTTTTTTTTTTTTAGGATTTTATTTATTTATTTATCTTTAGAGGGGAAGGGGAGAGGGAGAGAAACATCAATGTATGGTTGCCTTTTGTGCGTCCCCTGCTGGGAGTTGGCCTGCAGAGAACTGGGCTACAACCCAGGCATGTGCCCTGACTGGGAATCGAACCGCGATCCTCTGGTTCGCAGGCCAGCGCTCAATCCACTGAGCTACACCAGCCAGGGCCGGAAATTATTCTTAATAATTAGCTTTTCCACACAGATGACAAGTGTTGGTGTGGATGTGGGAAAACCTGGAACCCTCACACATTCCTGGCGGGCATGTGAACAGGTGCCACCACTTCGGAAGATGGTTTAGCAGCTCCACTCCTGGGTATGTGCCCAAGGGAAAGGAAAACGTGTTCGTACAAAGGTATGTATGCAAATGTTCTAGCAGCATTATTCATTCATAATAGCCAAAAAGTGGAAACGACCCAGTGTCTATCGAACTGGTCAATGCATAAACAAGACGTGGTACACCGGAACAATTAAACACCATTCAGCAACAGAAAAGAACAAAATGCAAGTGTGTGCTACAACATGGATACACCTAAAAAACATTATGATAAAGAAATTAGGTAGAGCCCTGGCCAGGGTGGCTCAGTTGGCTGGAGCACGGTCTGTAAACCAGAGGGTCGTGGTTCCATTCCCTGTCAGGGCGCATGCCCACCTCGAGGATTCAGTCCCTGGTCAGGGCTCGTGTGAGAGGCAACCGATCAATATTTCTCTCTCCCTCTCTTCCCACATCTCTAAAATCAATAAGCATGTCCTCAGGTGAGGATTAAAAAAAAGAAGTTAGGTACATACTGTATGATTGCATTTGCATTTATATTAAATATCCAGAAAAGGCAAATCTGTAGAGACAGAGAACAGGTTAGTAGTTGCCAGGGGCTGGTAAAAGTAGGTTTTGACTGCAGATCAACTTGTTATTTAAGGGACGATACAAATGTTCTACAACGGGATTGTGTTGTTTGAACAACTTTGTAAATTTACTAAAATCATTGACCGGGCCCTGGCTGGGTAGCCGAGTTGGTTAGAGCATCAGTGGGTACTCCAAGGTTACAGGGTTCAATTTCCACTCCGGGCACCTACAGAAAGTAACCAATAAATAAGTGGAACAACAAATCAATGTCTGTCTCTGTCTCCCTTCCTCCATCTCTGAAAATCAATCAATAAAAATAAAAGTCATTGAATAGTACACTTAAAATGGATACATTTTGTTGTATGTAAACTGTAACTCCATAAAGCTATTTTGAAATATTTTATACCTCCATAAAGCTAGATTTTAAATCTTCTTCTTCCCTCTCTTTTCCCATTCTCCAGCTCCAGGTGGGCTTCCTAGTGTTCATTCCATCTTACAGACCCATCCTCCATTTCTGGGGTGAGCTTCTTGGGTCCTCTTACTTGCTAGCTGCCCTGACCAGTCCCTCTGTTTGGAGCGCACGGCCCTCTAAAATCATGGTGCTGATTTGCAAAGTGGAGGCCAAAGAGCAGGCCCTAGGGTAGTGGGGGAGAAGGCCCTCTTGGGACTCATTTTGAGGGGGAAAGTTAAGAAATTGGGGAGCCAGTCCTGACGAGTGTGGCTCAGTTAGTTGGGTGGGCGTTGTTCTACAAAGCAAAAAGTCACTTAGTCAATTCCTGCTCAGGGCACATGCCTGGGTTGTAGGCTTCATCCCTGTTCTGGGTCCCTAGGAGGCAACCTATCAATTTGGGGGCTCTTTGTTTGTTTATTTTAAGTCAGAAAGAGTAGTTATTTTATTAGATCAAGCTCCCTCAGCTATTTTTTAGAGGATTCATGAGATCTTGACCTCATCTCTGAATTACTTCTTCATTCCTATTTTATATTTATATATATGTATAATGCATACTATTAGGCTCAAAGCCTTTCTCCAAAATTTCCTTCTTTTGCCTATTACTGAGCTGGTGTTAACCAGGTGGTCTTATTGGTCATTCTTCCATCAGACTGCTTTGTTTGCCCAGATTGAGTGGGCACATCTTGTAGGAAAAGGACTAAGTCTCACCCTGGCTGGTGTGGCGCAGTGGATTGAGTGCTGGTCTGAGAGCTAAAGGGTTGCTGGTTCGATCCTCAGTCAGGGCACATGCTTGGGTTGAAGGCCAGGGCCTCAGTGGAGGGTGCTCAAGAGGCAACCACACATTGATGTTTCTCTCCTTCTCTTTCTCCCTCCCTCCCTTTCCCTCTCTCTAAAAATAAATAAATGGAAAAAAAAATTTTTTAAAGGAAGAGCCTGGACTTCCACCAAGATGGAGGCATAAGTGGAAACACTGTGCCTTCTCCCACAACCAAGTTTGAATACAACAAAGGTTTGGAGAACAAAGACACAGCCAAAGAACAGAAAATTGAATTATATGGAAGTCCGACAACAACGAACCGTTCACCCAGGACAGTAAGAGGGGGGAAGCCAGCAGCGGAGCAGGGTCTGGTAGGAAAGATCCCCTACCTAGGCGCGCAGGCAGCCCGGAACCAGTCCAGGTGTGGGGCAGACTGACCGTGGTCGCGTATTCTCGCACAGTGAGACGGACCACGCAGGCCCCAGAGGGTGAACCCAGTGGTGGAGGGCTGACGCAGTGGCACACTCGCGTGCAGTGGGATGAAACTCGCGGGCCCCGGTGACAGTGGCAACTGCGGCACCTGTGGGGGCCGCGGCGGGAGGTGGCAGACGGGACGCCATTGCTCCTCTTTGACCCCGCCCCCACATACAGCGTCACAACCCAGCGACTGAGTTGCCCTGCTCTGGTGAACACCTAGGGCTCCGATCCTGCTACGTAACAGGCATGAACAGCCCAAAAGANTCTAGTGAACACTTTAGGGCTCTGATCCTGCTACAGAACAGGCATGAACAGCCCAAAAGATGGTGCAAGAAGAACTCCAAGTCCCAGAGCCAATAACTCTAAGCGACTGAGAAATTGCCAGCCTCTCAGAAACACAATTCAAGACACTATTTATCAGGATGCTCACAGAACTGGTAGATTATAGCCTCAAATTAGAGGAACATAGTCACAAATTAGAGGAACATATGAAGGTTAAACTAATTGAAATGAAGGGAGATGCACAGGAAACCAATAGTGATGGAAAGGAAACTGGGACTCAAATCAATGGAATGGACCAGAAGGAAGAACGAAACATCCCACCAGAAAGGAATGAAGAAATGAGAATTCAAAAAAATGAGGAGAGGCTTAGGAACCTCCAGGACATCTTTAAACGTTCCAACATCCGGATTATAGGGGTACCAGAAGGGGGAAAGAAACAGCCACGAGTGGAAAACTTATTTGAACAAATAATAAAGGAGAACTTCCCCAGTCTGGCAAAGGAAATAGACTTCCAGGAAATCCAGGAAGCTCAGAGAGTGCCAAAGAAGTTGGACCCAAGAAGGAACACACCAAGGCACATCATAATTACATTAGCCAAGACCAAAATGAAGGAGAGAATCCTAGAAGCAGCAAGGGATAAGGGGACAGTCACCTACAAAGGAGTACCCATCAGACTGTCAGCGGATTTCTCAAAAGAGACCTTACAGGCAAGAAGGGGCTGGAAAGAAGTATTCCAAGTCATGAAATCCAAAGACCTACAGCCAAGATTGCTTTATCCAGCAAAACTTTCATTTAGAATGGAAGGACAGATAAAGTGCTTCTCAGATAAGGTCAAGTTCAAGGAGTTCATCATCACCAAGCCCTTATTATATGAAATGCTAAAGGGACTTATATAAGAAAAAGAAGATGAAAAATATGAACAGTGAAAGGACAGCAAACACACAGTTATTAACAACCACACCTAAAACAAAAGCAAACCAAGAGGACAGCTAGATCAGGAGTGGAACCATAGAAATGAAGAACACATGGAGGGTTAGAAACAGGGGAGTGGGAGGGGGAGAAGGGGGGAGAAGGCACAGAAAATAGCATAGATGGTAGGTAGAAAATAGGTAGTGGGGAGGGTGAGAATAGTGGGGGAAATATAGAATCCAAAGAACTTGAGACACGTGGTTATAAACTAAGGGGGGGGGAGAATGGTGGGGGAGGGAGTGTGTGGGTGGAGGGGAATGAAGGGGGGAATAGAACAACTGTAATGGCATAATTAATAAAACATATTTTTAAAAATAAATAAATAAATAAATAAGGAAGAGCCCAAGTCTGTATACTTTCTTGGGAGCACACTCAGCACTGGGCCATCCATAATCTATGCCTCTCCTTCAGTCACTCAGTTAGTCTGTTATCCAAAAAACATGCATCAAACACAGACATTATATCAGGCCCTGAGCATGGAGAAATAAACAAAACAGAGTCTGGGGCAGCACAGAATTGGGTGGGGGTGATTTAGCAATAAATAATTATATTACAGTGTGATAATTTAGAGGTGTATATGGAACAGAGAGTGACTAATTCTATCAAGGAGGAGACAAAGAAACAGGCTGTAGAAGGAAGATTGGGAGTTCGCGGGAGGATTTGTGGGCAGAGGGGAAGAGCACATGCAAAGGCAATAGGTTCAAGTGTTCAGGAATGAATGGAGGTGTGGCTAGGAAGCAAGGAGAGGAGGGGCAGGAAATGCTGCTGGAAAGGCAGGTTGGGCCAAATTTGGAAGGTTCCACTTTTTTCACAGCCAGTGATGACTCAAGAGATGTTAGAAAGAAGGCTGGCAACTTAGCCCAAACACTTCTTCCGGCCTCTTTGGGAGGGTCCTGGTGCTCCTGATTCGCTTCCACCTTAGTTATTGCTATAAAAACCGTAATACTAAAACAATGTGGGCTGGTCATTTCAGATACATGCTCTCTAATTTCAGCCTTCACTAAAGAGTGAGTCACCTCAAACTCAATTACTCAATCTTAGCCCACTTTCCATCAAATAAGATATAACTTGTAGCCCTGGCTGGTATAGCTCAGTGGATTGAGCACAGGCCTGCGAACCAGAGGATCGAGGTTTGATTCCCAGTCAGGGCACGTGCCTGGGTTGCAGGCTGGTTCCCTGCAGGCCATCTCCCAGCAGGGGACGCACAAAAGGCAACCAAACATTGATGTTTCTCTCCCTCTCCCCTTCCCCTCTAAAGGTAAATAAATAAATAAAATCTTAAAAAAAAGATATAACTTGTAAATGTGCTCCAATTCTATGAATAAATCAAGCCTCATTTTTTATTTGAGTAAGTTTTCAGTCATGAAAGTAGGAGGGAATAGAGTAATAAACCTCTCTGTGTCAATCAAGCAGTTTGACATCTGTCAATTCACAGGCAACCTTGTTTCATTCATACACTTTTGTCCCTCCCTGCCACCGCACGCTGGATTGTTTTGAAGCGAATTCCAGATGTTGCATAATTTCATCTGTGACTACTTCAGTACATATGTTTGTAAGTATTTTTAAGGTCCTTTGATTGAATCAGGACCTAAAGGAAACCACACTTTGCATTTGATTGATAGGTCTTTTAAGTTTCTTTCGTTCATAATACTTCCCCTTGCTATTTATTGATTGAAGAAACCAGAGTATTTGTTCTGAAGTATTTCCCACTTCTGGAATTTGACAGATCGTATTTTCCCCCCTGTAATGGTGTGTAACTTGTCCTTCTATCCTGTGAATTTCCTGTAAACTGGTTGTTACACCTGGAGGCTTGATCAGACCCGGGTTCACTCTTTAAGTGATGCTATGCACTTGTTATTGCAACGTAGCAAGAGGCACATACTTTTTGGTGGTCTCTCTAATTTTCTAGATGTGATCTTGTAAATCACAGTATAATTCATATAACACAAAAATTCTGCATTTTAAAGTGCACAGTTCAATAGTTTTCGATATACTCACCGTGCTGTGCACTATCTAGTTTCAGAACATTTCCATCACCTCCAAAGGAAACCCCATACCTGTCAAGTGTCACTCCCTCTTCCATCCCCACCCCCAGCACCTGGCAGCCACCAGTGTACTTTCTGTTTCTACAGACGCGGATTTGCCAATTCTGGACATTTTGTATAATTGGGATAACAACATATGTAGCCCTTTGTATGTGGCCACTGAAGCATATGTTTTTTACATACAGAACGCCTCACAAATTGGTATGTCATCTTGCACAGGGGCCATGCTAATCTCTGCCCCCGCCCCCTGCCCCCGATTTTAGTGCATGGGCTGCCAAAATGAGCACTTAACATCATGTTTTGAAGGTTTATCTATATTGTAGCATGCATCACGACTTCATTTTTTGGCCGAATAATATCCCATTGTATAAATATATCACATTCTGTTTCCCCATTCACCATGCCCGGTAGATGGACATTTGGATTGTTCCCATTTTTTATTGTTACAGATGCTGCTGCTGCTATGAACATTATGTACATATTTCCATGTGAACATATGTTTTCGATTCTCTTGGGTGGTCTCTCTTTTTCTGATGCCAAAATTAATTGGTGGGTTCAAGTATTATTGATATTTTAAAGTTCCCCTCAATCTTTCACCCAGTTGGTTCTAGAAATCCCCATTGATTGCTGATCCTTATCTAAATCCATTATCTAATTAGAGCTTACAAAATGATGATTTTGTAATTTTTTCATTCCATTTGCATTTATTAGCCAGAATTTGTCTATAAGGAGCTTACACTAAATCATAGTTGCAAAAAAAAAAAAAAAAAGGAAGAATAGCCCTGGCTGGTGTTGCTCGGTTGGTTGGAGCATATCCTGTCAACCGACCGGTCACAGGTTTGGTTCCCAATCAGGGCACATGCCCAGGTTGAGAGTTCAATCGCCAGTTGGGGCATGTCCCTAAAGGCAACTGATCAATGTTTCTCTCTCTCTCTCTCCCTCCCTCTCTCTCTCCCTCTTTAAAGGCAATAAAAGAAAATGTCCTCAAGTGAGGATAAAATTTTTTTTGAAAAGGAAGGATAAATATTTGACTGCTTTCTTTCATTGATCAAATAATGATATTTTGCACTTTCCTATATGGAACCCTAATAAATTCTGGGTCTCTACATGTTCAAAGTGCTCTATATAGTGTTGCAAATGAAGAATTAGGACCCTGGAGTCAAAAACTAAAACAGTTACTCCAATCTCTACTTTCGGAACCCATTGGATGCCCCACAGCAATGCTTTGTAACCTCCCTCCAGCCTTTCCTTTTGAACTGTCTCTTGCTCTTCCCTCTTCCCCTTCCTACCTCTTTATTATATAGATCAGGTTAGCTTCTCGGCTCAAGTCCCTCCTTTCCCAGCCTCTCAGGCTCCACGTCTCACCCTCTCTCTCTAAGCAGCAGCCCCTGGACCCATTATGATTCTATGTTACAAAGGATCCAGAAACTGGGCTGGCAAAGACCAAACTCTCTGAACTAGAAAGTGGGGTTGGATTCTTTCGGTGGATCAGTAAGAGGAGAGAAAAAAGGGAAGACCACTCACTAGTAAATTGTATTTCTACCACATGCCTTTTCGGCAATGACCATGCATCACGTATGGCAGAATAAAATAAATAAATATTAGGCTGCAAAAATAAAAGAGATGGTAGCGAAAGAAACCAGCATTATTCTTTTTCACTTTCCAGTTCCCTTTCTCTTCAGACAGACTGATGGCTACATCCCTGACTTATTCCAGAGAAAGTGAAGTGGAACCTTTCCTCTGACTCAGGATTCCAAGTATGTCCCACCCCCACAGCTTGCCTCCTGGGTGGCAGTGATGGAGTCTGCTCCTGTCACAGTGCAGAGGAGCCTCAGAAAAGGCCACTGGGAGCCTGCCCGCCTAGAGAGGCTGCTGTTGGCTGTTCTCCCCTAGTTGAGATTGCTGCGCTTTCCATTCTCTTCTCCAAGAAGCCCTTTCCTGAGTCTTTTTAAAAAAAAATATTTTATTGCCCTGGCTGGCATAGCTCAGTGGATTAAGCGTGGGCCTGTGAAGCAAAGGGTCGCTGGTTCGATTCCTGGCCTGGGCACATGCCTGGGTTGCAGGCCAGGTCCCCAGTGGGGAACACATGAGAGGAAACCATGCATTGATGTTTCTCTCCCACTTTTTCTCCTTCCCTTCCCCTCTCACTAGAAATAAATAAAATATTAAAAAATATATTTTATTCATTATGCTATTACAGTTGTCCCGTCCCCTCCTTCCTGCACACCCCCTCCCACCCATATTCCCCTGCTTTAGTTCATGTCCATGTGTTATAAGTTCTTTAGCTTCTCCATTTCCCATATTATTTTTGCCCTCCCCCCTGTCTATTTTTTCCCTACCGTCTATGCTACTTATTCTCTGTACCTTCTCCCCTCTTCTCCTCTTCCCACTCCCCTGTTGCTAACCCTCCATGTGATCTCCATTTCTGTGGTTCTGTTCCTGTTCTAGTTGTTTGCTTAGTTTGCTTTTGTTTTAGGTGTGGTTGTTAGTAACTGTGAGTTTGCTGTCTTTTTCTTTCTTTCTTCCTTCCTTCCTTTCTTTCTTTCTTTTTAGATTTTATTTATTTATCTTTAGAGGGGAAGGGAAGGAGAGAGGGAGAGAAATATCAATGTATGGTTGCCTCTCATGCGTCTCCCACCAGGAACTGGCCTGCAACCCAGGCATGTACCCTGACTGGGAATCGAACCAAGGTTGTTTGGTTTGCAGGCCTGTGCTCAAGCCACTGAGCCACACCAGGCAGGGCAGTTTGCTATCTTTTTATTGTTCACGTTTTTTATCTTCTTTTTTTTAGATAAGTCCCTTTAACATTTCATATAATATAGGCTTGGTGATGATGAACTCTTTTAGCTTGACCTTATCTGAGAAGCACTTTATCTGCTCTTTCATTCTAAATGAGAGCTTTGCTGGATAGAGGATGTAGGATGTAGGTCCTTGTCTTTCATGACTTGGAATACTTCTTTCCAGCCCCCTCTTGCCTGTAAGGTCTCTTTTGAGAAATCCGCTGACAGTCTGATGGGAACTCCTTTGTAGGTGACAGTCCCCTTATCTCTTGATGCTTCTAGAATTCTCTCCTTCATTTTGATCTTGGGTAATATATTTATGATGTGCCTTGGTGTGTTCCTCCTTGGGTCCATCTTCTTTGGGAGTCTCTGAGGTTCCTGGACTTTCTGGAAGTCTATTTCCTTTGCCAGACTGGGGAAGTTCTCCTTTATTATTTGTTCCAATAAGTTTTCCACTTGTTGCTGTTCCTCTTCCCCTTGTGGTACCCCTATAATTCAGATGTTGGAAGTTTAAAGATGTCCTGGAGGTTCCTAAGCCTCTCCTCATTTTTCTGAATTCTTGTTTCTTCATTCTATTCTGTTTGGTTGTTTCTTTCTTCCTTCTGCTTCACTCCATTGATTTGAGTCCCAGTTTACTTCCCATCACTATTGGTTCCCTGTGCATTTTTCGTCATTTCACTTAGTGTAGCCTTTGTTTGTTCATCCAATTTGCAACCAAAATCAACCAGTTCTGTGAGCATCCTGATCACCTGTGCTTTGAACTGTGCATCTGGTAGGTTGGCTATCTCTTGGTCACTTAAAAGTATTGGCTCTGAGGCTTGATTTGTTCTTCCGTTTGAGCCATTTTTGGGGGGAGGGGGTCTGGTTGCGTCTGTTATGTATGAGGGGCAGAGCCTTAGGTGTTCACCAGGGTGGGCAACCCAGTGGCTGGGTTGTGACGCTGTACATGGGGCCAGGGTCAGAGAGAGAACAATGGCGCTTGCTCCACTCTCTCTCTCTCAGATTTCAGTCCTTTCTGCTGCTTCCCAGGAGCAAATTGGGCCCTTCTGGTGCTGGTTCCCAGGTGGGTGGCCTTATGTATGTTCTAGGACCCTTTGGGTCTCTCCAACAAACTCTCCTGTGAGACTGGGAGTCTCTCCCGGCATCTCAACCCCCAGAGGTGTTTTCAATCAGTGCTTTTAGGCTTTACTTTCCAGCACTGGAACCCTGGGTTGCGAGGTCTCGCTGGGAGTTTTCACCAGCTTTATCTGTGCTCAAGTGTGTGATCGAGGTCGGCCAGCTGCCTTGCAGCCTCACTGGGTCTGCTCATTGCCACTCTGTGCTCGGGGTCTGCCAACTGCCTGTGCGCCCCGGTTCACCAGCCACCGCTTTTTCCTGCTACCGCCCCTCTCCACCAGCCGCTGACTCCACCCCTCTTATCGGTCTGGATGAATGGTTGTCAAACTTCTGTACAGTTCAATTTTTCTGTCAGTTCTGGTTGCTTTTTTTTGTTTCTGAATTTTTGTTGTCCTTAATTTTGGTTGTGCGAGGAGGCACAGTGTGTCTTACCTATGCCTCCATCTTGGCCGGAAGTCCTCTTCCTGGGTCTTAAGGAGACCTCCTGAGGGTTGTTGGATGTATACATTTTTGCCTCTTAAGGCATGGGGCGGGGGCTAGTGAAGCTCTCAAGGTTTCCTCCTGCCTCTGGAGTTTGCACTGGAGACAGCCAGTGTCCCAAGACACAGAGTTCCAAGAAATCCTCTGGTGGTTGTCACTTGTGTGGAGAGCACTAGGGGAATGTAGGTGCGGGCAGATTTGTGTGGTCTCACCCTATGTCAGCGGGACCCCCAGAAAGAGTGGAGAAGTGTTGGTGGCAGCCAGGCAAAGTGATCAAGTACACCTGCTTTGGAGTCTATACCCAAACTCTTTTATCAAAAAAACTCTTTTTATTGATTTGAGAGAGAGATCAATTTGTTGTTCCACTCATTTATGCATTCATTGGTTGATTCCTGTATGTGATCTGACTGGGGATCGAACCCACAACCTTGATGTATTGGTGGATCCAACCGAGATAAAAGGCCAGGGCCCAAAATCCAATTCTAATCAGTCATGCTGCCACTTACATTCCTTAGTGATTACTAGCAAGTTCCCTACTTCTCTGAGTATCAGTTTTCACCTGTAAAAAAAAAATGGGTATAGTGGTTTCATTTCATGGGCTTGTGGTGAGGATTAAATGAGATAATGTCTATAGAGTGCCCCGCCCACTCCCATTAATTGGGAGCTATTGTTATTGAGGAGTTCATAAATCCCAGTTTTCTTAAGCACGAATAACAGCAGGACCTGAGGGAGGGGATCAAATGAGAAAATAAGTGGTGATTGACACCCATAAGTATTAACTGTTAATACTCTTAATGCCTTCCGTATTTTGCTTGAGGTCACAGCCTGATAGTTCCCTGCTCTTACTGTTTTCCTCCTCAGTCTGTTGCAATTGCTAGGACACGACCTTTCTTGTCTTTTGGGGCAGCAGATATGCAGAAAGAAAAGTGATACTCAGAAAGGAGCTCGTGAGGTGAGGAGGAAGAGATGCAGGGTCCTCTCCGTCCTGAGACCTGCCGCCCTATCCTTTCCACAGCACTCAGACCCACGGCTTTCCTACTGGTGTCTCTGCCCAGCAAAGCTCTGGCCCAAGGGTTCATTTTAGTGACTTGTATAATAAAGGATCAGTATTAATCTCTCCCACCTACAAGATGAGTGGCAGCTCAAAGCCAAGTGCTTCCCAGCCAAGAAAAGAAATGGAAGTTTCCCTGTTTTCCCTCCATGTCTCTCTCCTCCTCCCTTTTGCGGGGGAGCTGAGTGTGCTCGCTCTGGAGGGACAGAGGGAAGCCGGGTTGGCTGTAATGCAATTTTGCCTGGATGAAGCTGGCAGCTGGGAACCACTTTCCCTCAGCTTGCCCTCTGCTGGGGAAACTCCATGACGGAGACTAGGCAGCTGGCAGGGGGAAGCCTCATGATTTTGAGGCTGCTGCTGCTGCTGCTGCAGTACCAAGCCAGGCCACACAGGACCCTGCTGCCACGGAGACTGATGCGGATGGCCATTTGGTTCTTAGAGCTCCTGGAAAGGATTTCTTTCTCAGGAACACAGTAACAAATAGAGAGGAACACAGGGCCTAATAGAATGTGGGATTGGGACTCTGAAGACCTGAGTTCCAGTCCCTGTGTGGTCGGTCACTCATGGCCATGTGATTTGGGGTCAAGTTCCTTACGATCTTTGCTCACATTTTAGTGTCCTCATTGGTAAAATGGCGTGGTCTACTACCTCCCTCACAGGACTGTGGGAAGAATTAGTTGGAATAATGTATGGGAAACTGGAACAAGTGAGATGGTTAATAAATATCCATTTATTCCACAGAGAGGCTGAGGAGAAAGAAAATCACTGGATTACAGAGGCTTTATGGTTTATCAGCTTCTATAGAATTAAGTACCAGCATTATACCATTTGTTTGGTGCCTGGTTTTAGTTCAGCTGTGTGTTTATCATGACCAGGAGATCCTGAGAGACTCCTAAATATCCCGGGCCCCAGAACTGGTTTCTCTGGGTGGCTGAGGACCAACCCATCCATAAGGCAGAAGGAACCTGTTTCTCAGAGATTCAATCAGCATCTCCTTTAAGCCCTTTGCTGCCCTCCACGAACCAGTCCCTTTGTGCCACCTGCACCACATCCCCATTCTGGGGGAGGCCAGAATGACACAGCTACATGTCACCCTGTGATCTACAGTGGGAGGAAGGAGCTATGTCCCTGCTGGAATTGAAAAACATCCTTGAGGGTTTCAACTTATACAGGGAAGGTTACCATGCCAACAACAGCCTCCTTGTCCAACAAGGATGAATAGAAACAAGGCCGTGGGTGATGTACATCTATTGTGTGTGTCTACAAATTTGCCTGGGAACTCTTAGGAGCTGCTAACTGCAGCTCAGCAGGATGGGGCTGCAACCGCGAGGCAGGAAGATTCGGGTTAGATTTAAGCGGAACTCCAGGACACACAGAACCCATGAGGGCAGAGCAGGGCCAACAAGGGAGAATTGGGAAATGCTTTCCGGAGATTGATACCCATCTCTGGTCGAAATGTGTGGGTGTGGTACTGCAGCAGGCCTGGGAGGGTTCGGTGTCCTAGATACCAGGTTCTGGCTGTGATGGGAACTTCAACTTCCTCCAGGTTCTTTATGCCCTTGTCCCATGTTCTGGATCACCTATGCTCTGGGGTAGCTAGAGAAGAGCAGCAGGCGGGAAGGGCAGGTAGGTCACTGAGGTGGTAGCTGAACTGAGAAAGGGGAGCATCAGGGCCACACACACGCCTCTGGATAAGGCACCAAATGTGGGCAGTAAGTTCCCGCAGGTGCCAAAGAAGGGACAGTTCACCAAGGGGACAGGTTTCCAAGAAGAATGGTCAAGTACTCAAGCCTTTCACACCTCCTCCTCCCCACACCCGCCTGGGAAAGCGCACAGAGAACTGAGGAACTGACATTAATGAAGCATCTACTCCAGGTCAGGCACTTAACATACATCTGATTATCACAACAACCCTGCAAATCAGGAATTATCATCCCTATTTTACTGATCAGAAAAGTGAGATTCGGAGAAACAAAGCATCGTTCTCAGCATCAACCAGCTGGTACGGGGAGAAGCTGGGACTGGAGTTCTCTGTGTCTAAACTCCACAGTCCGGAAGGGAAAACTCTAGATCTTAAGGTTACCCTGTTTTCTTCTGGAAGTATCTCTTCTGAACCTGTCAGCTCCCATCAAAGCAGCCCTTTATTCAGGCTACTTAGCCCTCATTCAGCTGGGAAGAGGCTAGAAGGACACAGGCAGCAGGTGACAAGGAACATGGCCCCCCTCCTCTTATGATCGCTAGGAACACAGGTATCACTGCTGGCCAATCCCGCATCACGGGGTGCTTAACGGGCATCCTCTCCTTTTACTTCCCTAATCCCAAGAGGAGGAATCTGAGGCTCAGAGACGAAAGCGTTTTACCCAAGGTCACAGAGAGAGAGAGACAGAGAGAGAGACAGAGAGAGAGACAGAGAGAGAGACAGAGAGAGAGACAGAGAGTGTGTGTGTGTGTGTGTGTGTGTGTGTGTGTGTGTGTGTGTGTGTGGCGGGGCTGGAAATTCAACACGGCTCGCTCTAGCATCTCAGCCAGGCTGGATGCCCTGCCACGAGGCCCGCGGGAGCTCGCGATTCCCGGGGCTCTGGTACAGAGAAGACCTGTGGCGAAGGAGGGGGGTCGCGGGAGGAGGGGGTCGGGTGGAGGTCGCGCTCGCCGATGGGACTAGACCTGCAGGCCCCGGCGCTGGTGGGGGTGGCGCGTTGCAGCTCCAGCCCCAGGCCCCCAGGCGGCGGAAACGGCCTCCTTCTCGGGCGGGCTCCCCGCCCCCGCCCCGCCCCGCCCCCGCCCGCCCCTCGCCTTGTATGGCGCTTCCTCCCCGGGCCCTACAAGGTACTTCCTCCCAGCCCGAGGCCCATACAAGGCGCTTCCTTCCCGCCGCGTCTGGCAGGCGGCCCGAGGGCGGTTGTGGGCGGGAGCCTGGCCCTCCGCGTCCATCCGCCCGCGCCCGAGAACCGGCGGCCAGGGGACCCGCTGCCAAGGAGGGGGCGGTGGGCGGGGCTGGGAACGCGCTGCCCGGGCCTGGCCGAGGTGAACTTGGACTGGCAGGCTTGGGAGTCTCAGATCGACACAGTACCTTCTTCCATAGCATCGCCGCCCCTCCGTCCCTTTCACATTCTGACCCACTTTTCTCCCCCAATCCTGGGCACAGCACCCCTTGCTGGAGATCGTTCCACAGCTCGAGTCCGGGACCTAAAGCCCAAATTCCTCATCCTGGTGTAGGGCCTACTGCTCTTCTGCTGCTCCTTCCCTCCCCTTCTGCATGTTGGTCTTTGGCATTTCTCCCTTCTTCCCAACTTGGCTATTTCTTGCTCCTCCCTGCCTTTACTGAAAGTTCTCCGCTCTGCCAGGAATACCCTTCCCACACCATTCTGGTAGAACGGTTTCATCCTTTACTTAGTTCAGACATCTGACCGTGTGGAAATCCTTCCCACAACCACTCACAGGCCTGTTATGCACTTCACACAGTATTATACATGGTTTGTTTATTGAGGCTGCGATTTGCTCATACTCATCTCTGCGTTCCTGGTGCCTGGCTCGGTAAGTGAGAGTTATTCTGAACAAGGGGCAAGAGGGAAAGGACCGTTTTCAGGCCAGCTGCAGTGTCTCTCCACCATGGACAGAGAGGCCCCTAATATCTTCACCTGCTAGACTCCTTGTGGTCTTGAGGTTCATGAGCCTCAGAACCTTACATAAATTGTTTGACTCTGTAGAGAAAGTTGGGAGGGATGTGGAGTCAGAGCCAGAGCTGGGGCAGGTACACCCCTCAGTGGAGCTGAGGTCCAGATGCGGTACCCACTGGGTGCCACCACCACCCAGAATGGTCTCCCGCCGCTCAGCCTGACAACTCTGGTTTACCCACTTCAGGAACCAGCAAGCCCCTGCAGGTCCTCTTACAGCACCTCCAGAGACAGAAACCTGGCCCAGCCACATGACTGCCCTGGTCTGTCTGCTAGGAGGTGAGCAAAGGTCAGAGAGAGGGGCCAAACCTCAGAAGAGTTCCGGAACCCTCATCCCCAAGCTCTTCTAGAAATCAGCATGTCATCGGAGTACAGGCTTTCTGCTGGACCAACCTCTGAGCCCTTCATTGCTCTGCCTTGGGTGAGGCAGGGAAAGAAAAGCTCAGAGCTTGAGTCAGGGAATGTGCCAGGGAAGGGGCTTCTAGTGCCAAGCTGCCTTTGGGTTTGATCCAGGATAAAATCACTCACAGGCTTCCAGCCTTTGGCCAGGCTTGTGTACACACACACACACACACACACACACACACACACACACGGTAAGGTCAAGAGATAAGGAGTTTTTTTGGTCTCCTTGGCTGCAGGTCAGCTAAGTGCCTGTGAACTGGGTGCATGAAGAGCAGATGATTTCTAAGGTCCAAAACTGAAGGGTTAGAGGGGTCAGATTTTTGGGAAAAAATTGCATCTTAAGGCCAAGGCTGCATACCCAGAGCCTAGGATGCCTCTGGCCCTGTTTTCCCACCTAAAGCTGCAGGCCCCTAGCAGCCTCCTCTTCTCAGCTACCACCTAGGATTGTGGGTAATGTAGTACAGAGCCAGCTTCTCTGTGAAGCTGGTTCCTGCTCTCCCACCCTTCTTTCGCCCCCTGCCAGCCACCACCCGCTTCACAGGGTGAGGGCAGCACAGGGTGAGAAGGCGGTGCCTGCTTCTTGATGGGTTGGGAGATCCCCAGCTAGAAACCAGCAAGCTATTTATAACTGAGCCTAGCAGAGGGGGAAGTCCTGAGAGGAGCTGGGTAGCTCCAGCAGTCGCCTCTCCAGCTACAGAATTTGCCGGTCTCTCTGCTGGGCAGGCCTTGTGTTCTCCCCTGGGTGAGAGGGCTTTGAGCCTCAGAAAGGGTTATGAAGCAGTAGGGATTCAGGGAGGCTCCCTGCCTTGAGAGAGACAGATACTGCCTCTGCAGTGGGGAACGTTTGGACCTGGGAATGGATGAGCTGAGACTTTTGCAACCAATGCCAATATGACGGTTGCCTGGTATGTCTTTGCATTTTTCTTCTCATTGTTTTCCTATGCATGCCTTCTTAATCAAAGTATATTCTCTTTAAGGACAGGAACCAAACCTTCTCTTTCCAGAGGCACCAACTCCATCTTCATGCTGTAACAGGTGATCTTGCCTAAAGGAAAGCCAGTCCCTCCCTACCAAGACTAAGTTGGGTGCAACTTTTGTTCCTCTACCCACCCAATCCTCCCCTCAGTGTCTGGTGTCTTTCCCATCAAAGCATAGAATCTTTGCTTGACTGGGCTCCCCACTAGATTGGGCAGGCCTTCCTTGTTGACATGGTGTCTCCCTTGTGGACTACTGTATCTCCATTGCCCGACACAATAAACAATTGTTGAATGAATGGATTTGAACCTGTGATAGCTAGTACTCTTTGTAGCATATTTGAGACGTGCTTCATTGTCACAGTTAATTAGTGGTTTACAGATTGAAGAATACCTTCAGCTGTTTAAATATCTTTCACTGTGATAGGAACTGGTGTCTGACTTTAGGGTATTCATGCCATTTCCCAGTAGGTAGGTACCTCTGGCTCAGAATAAAATTTCAAGTTCTCCGCAAGGCCTCGAGGCGCATCCCCTTCTGTGCCTGCTGGCCTCTTCTAGCATCGTCCTTCTAGCACACGGCCCTTGGTTCATCCATACTGCTCTCCACCTACCTCCTCAACTCTACGCACCAATCCCCCACACACATTGTTCTTGTACTTCTGATGCTCTTTCTACTCTGCCTAGTTAAATCTGAGCTCATGTAAGCACGAGAGTCTTTAGAAAAGCTTTTTGTGGGCTCATGGGCCAGGTCCAATTCCTCTGCAGCAGTCTGCCATGTGTGGCCTTCCTGCGTGTATTAATTTCAGTAGGGATTTCACATTCACTGGAGTGATCCCCTAGCCTGGAAACCCACTCTGTCTCCTTATGAATGACCATGTTCTAGGGTCTAGTACAGTGCTTGGCTGTAGTAGGTGCTTTTATGTAACAAATGAAATCAAAGCTTAGTTCACTTAACAAAAAAACCCCTTACTTAAGAAATTAGAAGTAACATGCTCAGGGTCACAGGCTATGCAGCTGGTAAGTGGTGGAGTGTGACGCGGACATCTGGCTCCAGGGTCTGTGTTGTTAACTCCCCGCAGTGTGCTGTCCCTCCACGTGTTAAGTGCCTTTTTTTCTTTTAGAGAGAGAGAGAGGAAGGGAGAAAGAGAGGGAAATATTGATGTGAAAAACATCTATCAGTTGCCTCCCATATGCGCCCCAACTGGGACTAAACCCACAGTGTAGGCAAGTGCCCCAACTGGGAATAGAACCCCCAGGCTTTTGGTGTATGGGACAATATTCCAACCAACTAAGCCACACCAGCCAGAGCTGTTGGGTGCTTTCTGAAAGCAAAGAGAAAGTAGTAAAGAAGATAGGACTCCACATCTCTTCACTCATGGAAATGCAGAACTAGAGATCAAGAATGAAAGATCACATTTCTTTTTAAAATATTTTATTTATTTTTAGAGAGAGGGGAAGAGAGGGAGCGAAACGACGATTGGCTGCCTCTGGCAGGCCCTCAGAAGGGGACTCGCTTGCATTCCAGGCGTGTGCCCTGACCAGGAATCCAACCACGGACCTTTTGGTCCGCAGGCTGGTGCTCAATTCACTGAGGCACACTAGCCAGGACTGAAAGATTACATTTCACTGAAAAAGATATATGACTGGCTAATAAGTACATGAAAAGTGCTCATCATTAGTCATCTGGAACATGCGAATCAAAACCAGAACGATGCCAAAAATGAACAATACAAAAAAGGAAATTATGAAAATAATTCCATTTACAATAGCACTCAAAAGAATAAAATAGGTAGAAATAAAATTAACCAAGGAAGTAAAAAAACGTGTGCACAGAAAAACTACAAAACACAGCTGAAAGAAATTAAAGACCTAAATAAATGGAAAGACATTAATGTTTATGATTGGAAGGCAATATTAAGATGGCAATACTACTCAAAGCAACCTACAGACTCAATGCAATCCTTTTCAAAATCCCAATGGCCTTTTTGCAGAAATGGAAAAGCTGATCCTTAAATTCATTTGGAATTACAAGGAGCCCTCCTAGTACCTTGAAGTGTTCGCCAACCAACCTGGAAGCTCTCTGAACCCCATTATGGAGAGGTTTTTATGGAAGTGCCATTACCCAGGCATCATTAACAATTGGCTCTTGGTGATTAACTCACCTCGCAGCCCTTCTCTCCTCCCTCGAGGTGGGGCTGGACGTTCCAACCCTGTAATCTTCATTTCTGGGTAACCAGTCCCTGTTCTGAAGCTTTTTAGTGGCCCTCAGAAACTGTGTGTCAGGAACTGGGTACAAAGAGTGAATATATACAGTTGGCCTTACAATAAAGAGATTTAAAACTGAGTACGTGATTCAGACCCAGGAACATATGGGTAATGTATTACAGAACTGTACACCTGAAACCTATGATTTTATTAACCAATGCCACCCCAATAAATTCAATAAAAATATAAATGCTAAGTTTTTAGCATGTTAGAGCTAAGTTAAAGAAATTGATGATGTAAAAGACTACATATTGCATTATCCCAGTAATAGGAAGTTTCTGTCTAGGAGAGGCAAAACTCACAGAGAGTAGGCCAGTGGTTGTGTAGGGCTGGGAGTGGCAGCAAGGCCTGACTGCAAAGGGGGACACAAGACCTTCTGGGGTGTTGGAGACTGGGTTGTGTGGTGTTTGCACAGCTGTACATACTTATTTTGAAAAATAACATACAGTGGGTGAATTTTATAGTTCATAAACATCTCAATAAAACTGTTAATAAACAACAAAAATGATACCAGGGTGAGACAAATCAACGTTCTGAAATCCAAATGGCTTCCTGGCCTTTAGATCAAGTCAGAACCAACCCATTCGCCTCTCCAAACTCACCTCATTTCGCCAGGCCGGTTGAGCACCCAGACGAAGTGAGAGACAACTTACCCTCCCATTGTCCTCTAATACTCTCTTCTTTGTTGTTATTCCTTGCCGTCGTCTGCCCTGCTGGACCATAAGCATTGACAGGTAGGGATAATGCCTGCCGTTCACCACTGTATCCCAGAATCTTGCACGGGGCCTGGTACACAGAAATGTGTGTACATACTTGCTAACTGAGAAAAGGAGACCAGGGTTAACCAAAGTCAAATATAAGGAATAAAGGTAGCAGTGGGCTGTGTACATGGAAACTGAAAGCAGACTTGTTTTCTGAGGGCCTTTGCTCAGTTCCACGGGGAGGGGCAGAACCCCTTTCAGACGACCTCTTTAGAATCAGTTTGCCTGGGGTGGGGAAGGGCCTGCCCTGAGCACAGGAATGCGTCTTTAACTATGCGTCTTTAACTAGAAGGGCTTCAAACTCCTCTTCCCCAGGTGACATCCTGCCCTAGTACTGCTGCGGGCGCCCCACGTGGAGTTGTGTCGAGGCTCGTCCACCGAATGCACTTGGGTTTGGACAGCCACCTAACACGGGGAAGGCATTCGACATCCAGCCCTGATTTCTGATTGTCAAGCCTGGTTCCCACACAACCCTTTCCCCATGAAGCAGAATATCACTGAATCTTTGCCTTAACCTAAAAAACAAACGAACAAACAAAAACCCAAACAACCTTGCCATACCTGCTGAGCACATCTCTCCGAAATTTCCACTCTGCTTTCCTGGTCTTCAGGCTCCCCTGGAAATGGGTTTGCCCTTTAGGTTTCCTCTGGGTGGGGATGGAGAACAGAGGGGCTGAGCCCAGGTATGGTGGCTCAGCAGAGTGGAAGAGCCGGAAGTCTAACAGTCAGAGAAGACTAGATGGAGCTAATTTGGAATGCTGCAGACTGGACAAGCAAGTTAATCTATACACACTCAAGGCAACTTTGACTCATAGGGAAGTGACTTCAAAACAGCTTTCATAACCCCACCTGGAGGCTGGCCACCTTTCCCTTCCCAGTTTTGTCTTCGGTTTCAGACTGCTCACTCACTCTCTCTTACCCTCCCTTTTCTCATCCCTAACAAGGGGGAGAAAAAGGCTTAGTTGAAGAACAACAAGATCATCCATGTGTTAAGAGCACTGAATTTGGAATTGTAACATCAGGTGATTTTGTTGGCTCTAATTTGCTGCTAGAGTATGAAAGGTCATTATGTTGCTCTCTGGGCTTCAGCTTTGTATTTCTTTAATGAGGGGACTGGAATTTAAGGTCCCCTTCAGGTGCTAAAATAATTCCTTAAGAAATGAAAGTATGGCCCTGGCTGGTGTAGCTCAGTGGATTGAGCGCGGGCCTGCGAACCAGAGGATTGAGGTTCAATTCCCAGTCAGGGCACATGCCTGGGTTGCAGGCCAGTTCCCAGTGGGGGACTCATGAGAGGCAACCACACATTGATATTTCTCTCCCTCTCTCCTTCCCTTCCCCTCTCTCTGAAAATAAATAAAATAAAATAAAAAGAAATGAAAGTATGGAGCAACAGAACTACATTAAGGATGTGGCTGTATACAAAAGGACCAGCCTAATGACACTTTTGTCCTGAGAATGGGCCCTAGGCTCCCAGGTGCAGCTCTGCCTTCTTCCCATCGCCCCCAGGGTTCCTTCCCCCTCCCTGCAAAGCCTCTTGGTATTGCCTCATCTCACCCAGCACCAGACCAACCCCAAAGCTGATTGCACTTCTGAGGCACGTGACAACAGCTGCTCTCCTGGCCCTGCCTCTGCTCCTCTTCCTTCTACTTTGGGCCCAAATCCCAGGCTCAGCCCCCATCCCCACCACCTGATTTAAAGTAAGAATTTCTCCTGAATGGAAAAAACCCTTTAGCACAACTCTTTTAAATGCTGACCTCTGATTCAAACCCAAATTCCGAGTAAAAACCAAACTTGAATAAAGACTCAACCCCTGGCTGGTGTGGCTCAGAGGACTGAGCGCTGGTACTGCAAACTACAGGGTTGCTGGTTCAATTCCCAGTCAGGGCACACGCCTGGGTTGCGGGCCAGGTTCCCAGTGGAGGGTGCGCAAGAGGCAACCACATACTGACATTTCTCTTCCTCACTTTCTCTCTCTCTCTCTCTCTGAAAATAAATAAAATCTTTAAAAAATAAATGGATGGCCACGAGGACCCTAAACCACTGAGGACAGTTAAACGATGCTCTTACCTTTTCTTTTGGAATTTCTGAAAATACAAATGAATGTCTTATTTAACCCCCTTGATACTTCAATATGCATTTCCTAAGAAAGAGGGTATTCTTTTACGTTAACCACAGTAATCAAATACAGATTTAACATTGATATGGTACTTTTATCTATAGTCCACATTCCAGTTTCATTAATTGTTCTGCTGGCAACATATTTAAATGCAGGGGCAGACGCCCTAGTCTCTGAGAAATTTCACTACATATGTATTCTTCTTTGAAGATGTTAGATAAATTATAGAGGTCCTGTACAGAGTCCAGGGGAGCTCTTTTCATCCATCTTCAACTGTGGCTGGAAAAGGTGAGCTGACCAAAGCACGGTATGTTGGGCAAGGTCAGAACTGTTGGTTCGGTGCCTTCCAGATGCAATCTGAGCCATTGGTTGTCTCTGAAAACACAAGGGCTGGTGAGTCCCCCACCTATCTTCTCAGCAGAACCACCAACTCTTGTCTCCTTCCTCGAGCGAGGAACGACCTACATTTCCACTGGCCTTGGAACCTAATAGACTTGTCCTTGAGTCCCAGATTTTGCTACTTAGTAGCTTATAAACTTGGACTGGCAGATACAAAACATCATCTACCTCATTGTTTGTCTAAGGATTAAATGAGATAATGCACGTGACACAGCACCCCGCCTGGTGCTTGGTAACTGTTCAACAAATATTAGTAATTGCAGTTATTTTACAGATGGGTTAGCCTGAAGCCCAGAAGGAGACTTCCGAGTTTCCTCTGTTTACTCATCCCTACTTCCTTTGGTAGTTAGCTTTCTCCATTTCTCCAAATTTTAAGAACAGGTTATACCAGCCACATTTTAATGCTTGTCACAACTCTCCCCACCAGAAGCAACACATTTCTTCGGTATCCTTAACTCTAGCACCACCTCGTGGTTTGCCAATGCAAACTCACCCTGGTTTTTTCTGCATGACCAAGGTTGCTAGTGGTGGGGGACCATCATCAGACAGAGTGGCTCCCATCTTTGAGCCCCTAAGTGCCAGGCACTGTACTATGCATTTCATTTCTTACTGCATTTAATCTTTACCATCATTCTAACGGAGGAGGCATTGTTACAGGTAGGAAAATTGCTGCTCAAAGACATTAAATAATTTGCCAGTATCATTGGCAGAGCCAGATATCTTGCTCACCATGATACTGTCCTGGTAAGCTTTACACCTGGAAAACTCTTTAGATTCACAACTTTCTTTGCACCAAAAAAAAAAAAAAAAAAAAAAAAAAAAAAAAAAAAATGAGGGAAAGAAAGGGACTTACCTAAACCACAAGCCCAGCTAATGGCAGAGCCAGCAACAGAGCTATTTGTCCGAAGAGCCGACTCTGCCCTGGCTCTTAACTGAGCTTCAGGATGAGCCTGCCAAGCAATTTCCTACTATACCCACGACCAAGTTCCCAGACAGGGCTTGGTTATCAGAGAACCCTGGAGGTAAATTGTTTTCACATACACCTCTAATTCCTGTTGTTCACCGGTGTCCTCAGCAACTTTGGAACCCTCCTTGGCAGGCCAATCCCTGTTCCCGGAGGCACAATCCCATTAGGGTGGGACTTGGCAGGTGGGAAGTCTCAACAGGCACTCACTCAAATTGGCAACAAGAGAGAAGCTGGCACAAGGCTTAAAATTCCACCTTGGCACTCAGCCCTGAATCCACTGTGCCTGTCTGGGAGCATCATGGCATGAGAACTGGAGCCAGAGAACAAAAGACGGCGAGCACTGCAGGCCCAGACAGGCAAGCACCAACAGCCCACATACCCAGCACCACCATGCTGCCTTCCAGCTTCTGACTTCAAACAGTATGTAGAGACGCAGGAGGAAAGGCATGTGCAGGCAGGTCCCCCCTTCCCAGGGGGTGAATGGGTTTCATCAAAGTTACCATCTACATCAGATTAGACTATGGGCCAAAGTATTCCGAAAATGAAAAGCAACAGATGTGCCATTTATGGGTCAATTTTACTGAAAACATTTTCTTAAATCTGGAGAAAGTAAATCATGTACCATCCTCCTGGTTCTAAGCTTCAAGTACCACAAAGGAGCTCTAGCACCTCAACTTTTGGTGAAAATTTAATCTTCTAGTGCTGCTGACTTGGCCTAGCAGTACTCCAACTGCACCAGCCACTGGCTTGCTCTCGGATGGTTCTTTACTCTCGTACTCAATGCCAGGTGTGCAAACTTGAGCGGGAGGCCGTTTCTCTCCTTCCATCTGTGCCATTCTATCGATTCAAAGGAAACCAGATGTAGAAAACCAACTTTGAAATTAGGCCTGGGACAAAATTTGGCTTTGCTACTAAAGAGGTGCTTACTTAACCTGCTTTGACCTGTCTCATCACCTATAAGATGGAGTACATCATCTCCATGGAATATTGTTACATGGGATAACATACTAATGCCTTAAAAAAGTGAGTGAAGTCTTCCCTTTGGTGGGCATGGAGAACTGGAGAAGACACAAAGTAGTTTGGCCCCAGCAACTAAACCCTCCTTCCTCTGGCCTTAACTTTGAGGTCATGACTTCAGACATTCTTTGCACATACCCTTCCATGCGGAAAATGTCGCAAAGACAATGAAAATCTAAGGCTGAAAAGGTGGCCACGACTAAAGTGACACATGCCTTAAAGAGCTCACTCAATCTCCACATTCAGGCCTTTCTAGGAACAGTCCTAAAGAATCTCAAGCACACAAAGTATATTCTTAAATATGGTTTAATACTCTTCTCCATTTCTGTACATCACAACACCAAGAATTTGCTGCTTAGGATCTCTCTGTAGAGGCTATAGAGAATGCAAAGGCTACGGTTTTTACCCCCTCGTATTGATGTGTTTGCATGTTAAGTGTAATACATATCAGTATATATTGATACACACATCAATATATAATGCAATATATATCACCGAAGAGAACACATTGATTAAAGAAATACAAAAATTTGGCATCATTTCCAAACTTAAATAGTAAAAATAAAAACTACAAAAGGAGCTGCATACCCTAAATGTATCATGTGAAACAACAAGCATATTCAAAAATGTAAATTTACATCCAATTCCTCTGGTCTTGTCATATCACATTAGACCCATTTACAATGGCAAAACCCTAAGGTACTGCTGCGAAGAGAGCATGTTTGCTCGCTCTTGGGTGTTCTGCAAACAAACAGCAGAGCCCAAAGCAAAAGCCTGTTCCAGTGAAGCCTCCGCGTTGAATACCAAAGAACTGACTCTTCTCACTGGGGGTTGAGACATCAGGTTACACATTGACAGTCATTTGGACCTTAGAGTACAGTGCGAGAACCAGAAACTTTACATTTAAGACATACTCCCTTCATTCAAGTGAAACAGGATTATTGGAACGATAGGCAGGTCTGCAACCTGGGAACAAGGAGCTGGTTCAGACCAATAAAGCTACAAGTGACTGAGTCAAGTCAATGAAGAACAGCAGTCAGGCACTAAAGTGTTGAAAGTACCCAATTTGAAAACCAAATGCACCCCACTACCCTATCAGTGTGGGGGTGATACCAATTGACTTTTAAAACCTTTGGTCCTTCAAAGTCCATCTGGTATACTTTTATCCATTGCTACCACTGGGCACATCCCATACACTTTGTTCAGTCACCACCTCGAGCACGTCATGACCTTGCATGTCAGCTGGGGTCAAGTCCAACTCACAGTCCAGCTGTGAAGCATGAGCTTCAGGTTTTCAGGCCCACTTTTGGACCCAACATGGTTAAGTCCTTGGTGCTAGAAGCTGTGTCCCATCCCTTCCCACCCCTGCCCTTCCCACCCCCCTCCCATAATTTCTCATGAGAGGTGTTTGCAAGTCCCATATTCGAAACAGATGCTCCAACCCCACCAGGAGGTCAGGGGTTTATAATTACATGCAGCCATACATGTCTTATCTGTCGTTCCTGTGAAAAACCTTGCAGTTCATTTTTTAAAAAATCAAAAACATTCACATAATCTCATGCCATCCAACACAAGGAAAACACAACCACCTCCCCTTTACCAAGGACAGACCCAAGCAAAATAAAATATTCTTTAAATTTCTTTGCTTCTACTTAAATTGCATGTTTTATTTCTCCCAATAGCACAGAAGCCCCATCATGTCCATCCCAAGCTGGTTTCTAGTAGACTAAGATCTTGGAAACCCTTGTCAAAGCAACTGATGCTAAGGGCTCCCAAACCCCTGCACAAATGTGCCTGCAAAACAGATGGAAGGAAATAGTGCACTGGCTCAAATGCTTCATGTGTCAGCTTGACTTTACAATGCAATTTGCATCCTCGAAACTGACAGTCAGGAGGCGGGAGGGGTAGTGTGAGGGAGTGGAATTGAAATCGCCTATTAGCTCACCCTTTCACAACATTAAACAAGAGACCAAGAGAGAAATGGTTCCAACATTTCACCACATATATTTCTTCTTATGCAGTCTAAGCTGAGAATGCCATGTAAATGGGTCACTGCGAAATGCAGCAATTTAATTTTTTCCAATCAAAATAAGAAACAAACCAGTATGATCTCATTTCTATTAACTTCTGAAGGTTTACAGCAGTTAAGGTATTTTTGCTTCTATGTATGAAGGTTAAAAAAATCATTTTTTCCATAAAATACAAGAGCAACCAATTTCACCATCAAGTAAAAGTAAAAACTGGGATTCTTGTTTAAATTAGTCCAAAGTGGCATTTAGGACTTAGTTGTAGCTGCTGTGCTGACACCATGACAAACCAAAGTGTAGGGCTGGGTCTGGTTTTGTTTCGGTTTTCTTTTCAATATCCAATGCTCATGGATTAAGTTCTGGAAATGTTCCAATTGTAAGGCAGGGATCTGTTTGGATTCCACCACGGGTATGCTCCTTGGGTTGGATGCTGGAGGGTGAGGCACATTTTGCCGGACCCATGTCGACTACCTAGTAGTCATCAAGGTCAAAAAATTCATCGTCTCCTCCTTGGTATTCCATTCCCTGGAAATCTACTCGGTACCGCAAGATACCTGGAGACAGAAACCAAAGAATAAGTCACCTGTGTTCACAGAATACAGAAGGCCCACTCCACTGCAGAGTTACAGAAAGCAAAGAGGTACTGATTAAAAAGTGCTCCTGGCCCTGGCCGGGTAGCTCAGGTGGTTAGAGTGTTGTCTCAATACACCAAGGCTGCAAGGTTTGATTCCAGGTCAGAACACATACAAGAATCAACCAATGAAAGCTTGTATGAGTGGAACAACAAATGGATGTTTCTCTCTCAATCAATGGGGGTGAAAAAAAAGTAGTAACATTATTTTGGGATATTCCAGAAAAGGCCTTGGCCTGACACCCTGGCTTTAAGTTTAGTTTTCCAACTGGCTACTCACCTCCAATTCCACCAAATCCTTTCACAAACTGGGATCCTTCTTGTGATTTATCCGTGACAATTTCCAATGTAGCTCCAAATTTTTTATAGTTGTTAGCAAACCATTCCAGCAGGGGCATGCTCTCAATTAGCTCATGTTCTTGTCCTGTCTTCAGGAAAACCACGAGATACAGAACAACGGAATCAGAATACACCAAGACTGAGCGACCCCCAATCCTGCCTCCACCACTCTCCCCTTCATTGTATGCATGTGTGTAAACTCTCTAAGCGAATTCTGGTTTCTGGTGACACAAGTGTTAACAGCACAGAAATTCCGATTACTTCAAACAACATTACTCCCTAGGCTCTAGTCTCAATAATGAAATGCCAACACACGCTTTGCAGTTTTTTTCAACGTATGGATCCTGTTGTTGTCTCTAGAAGCCGGGCTGCTGTAAACTGTCTCTAGGCATTCAATAGCCCAGAAGAGACAGGCCAAAATTGCTTTTTGAGCAGCCTTGTTAAAAAACAAAAAACAAACCCCCACCCCCACCCCCCAAAAATCTTCTCTCAGAACTGGAGGAAGCTGCCACACCAAAGGACCTGTGCCGGGCAGGTGGCACCTTATGCTGCAGTGATACATTTACACCAAACCCACAGAGGCCACTTCAGTAGAAGAGCTAATACAGTAAGTGACACCCGCAGCACACGTTTCATGGTGCAGGACAGGCAGATCGGGATACTCAACTACTTTAAAAATAAGGAACCACGACGTGGCCACCTTCCTTGGAATCAGACTGGTACGTGGCACATAGGAGCTGACAACCTCCCACTGCCCTCAACAGACAAATACAAGGTTTGGTTTCCCAGGCAGATGGATACTCTAACGCTGGCTGTGCTCTAGCGTATGGATTTATCTTTCCTTGCATGTACCACTGAATCAAGAACACAATCACATACCTCTTTGTCTGTGAAATGAGATTTATCCTTCTCTTGTTCTGGAGTTAGATAGAGAATTTTCTCCTCTGTAACATTGGGGGGGAAAATGTGTTAACCTGGTTCTTATATACTAACAAGTAAGCGTTAAGTCCCATGAGAGGAATTGGGTTAGATGAAAGGGCTCCTGAACTCATCCTATCCACCTTTTTTCCTTATGTTTATTAGTCAGCATGCACTGCGTGTCTACTGGGTATCCTTCTCCTATCATGAGGAAACACTGAAGGTGTTCAAGATACAGTCCTCCTCTAGAAAAAATTAACAATCTTAAGGAGACATTTATCGGTTCAAACAGAGACTATGTAGGAATATGCTACGGAATGATAGAGATGGGAACGAGGTACAGATCTGCCTTCTCGTTGCTCCTACATCAGCCATCTCTCCTAATCTCCACCCCAGGATTCCTGAATACACAGGTCAGTAACAAATAGTAACCTGATTTTCTAATTCTCATACCTTCTGTGCCTTGGCAGTGAAGAACGTATCTCATTATATCCAGATTTTCATAGACTATTAGAATTTCTACAGCTCCCATTTCTAAAGCCTTTAGTGTGTCTTCAACTCCAAAACAGTACTTTCCCGTGTCCTGGCTGATTTCATCAAAGTATCGCCCTGTGATTAGGGACAGGTTAATAAGGACATATATTAAAGTTTTCTTTGTAGATACACTCTCTCTTACACTCAAAAATCAGAGATAGAGATAAAAGGGAAGGGAGGGAGGGAGGGAGGTAAAAGCCCAACCTAAAAATGAGCAAGTGCCCCAAATCAGTGACAAATGATACCACTGGCTGAAGCTACAGAAACCGACTCTAAAGCAGCAATATGGGCCAAACAAAGAATCATTTGGAAATGTGTGTGCTCAGTTAAGTCAGAAACAAAGCCAAACGGCCACACTAATCTTTAATCCAGGCTCTCTACCACTCTATTACAAAGAATGATTAACATGGGAAGTAAGACTAAAATAGGGTTCTTACTGTCAAAGGGTAAAAATAATGGAAATATAAACATATTATTAGACCTAATGACTAAAGGAGGACTAAAAATGATTCCACTGAGGAAGATCTTACATAAAAATGCTAAATCTTCCTCTTACCTTTTCAGCGCTGTTTCATATAATCATATATATACATATAAAAACATTTCACATAATAAGTAAGTTGCATTTCACTGATACCTATTAATTTCTTCTCTTGAATAAATTTCACGTTGGAGAGGACTTCAGTAGATAACTCAATAGCTTGGTTGAATCCATTTTCACCACCATAGGATATATCAACTAATTTTAAAACTTTTGATTGCAACCTCTGACACACACAAAAAAACATAATTAGTACTTCAAAAACACCTTCACCAAGACCCACTACTTCTTTTCTTCTTCTTTCAAATAGTATTTATTTATTTATTTATTTTTAGAGAGGGAGGAGGGGGGAGAAAGAGGAGGAGAGAAGCACTAGTCGGTTGCCTCTCACATGCCCCCAACCACAGACCTGGCTGGCAACCTAGGCATGTGCCCTGACTGGGAATCAAACCCATGGCCTTTCAGTATTCAGGATGATGCCCAATCTACTGAGCCACACCAGTCAGGGCAAGACCCACTACCTCTTAATGGCATGCAAAACTCAGCAACATGATCAGTGAAGTCTAAGGAGGAAGAATATGGGGAAAGAGCCCAATTTATTCATTAACTTAAATTTCAGTGAGCAACAATGCCAGGATATACTTCCCCAGCTAATCGTATCACAAATTCTATTAGACCTATAAGAGGCTAACTTATGAAATATAAACAAAACTTGCCCTGGCTGGTGTAGCTCAGTGGATTGAGCGCGGGCCTGCGAACCACATGATCCCGGTTCAATCCAGTCAGGGCACATGCCTGGATTGCAGGCCAGTTCCCAGCAGGGGACTCATGAGAGGCAACCATACATTGATATTTCTCTCCTACTCTCCTTCCCTTCCCCTCTAAAGATAAATAAATAAAATCTTAAAAAATATATAAACAAAACTAAACTGCTTGTGAAGGAAAGGGAGAATAGTTTCTGCTACCCAAGTGTTAAGTAAGGTACAAGACAGCTTCTTTGGTGAGCTTCTACTATAATGTTACCACCCCTCTCCCCACGAGAACACTTTGGGAATGTGTTTTATGGCTGAGCCCATGCCATGAAGCAAAAGATCTTTCTGAACTAAATGATTTAGGCTTAATTAGCTGTCATATTACTGCTTTACTTACCTCCAAGAATAAATCAGAAAAAGAAAAAAACAGCTCCTAGTTTCTTTGAAACCAAACTCCATTTTAAAGCCAAGTATGGCAACCCACTTGACCATGGGCCTCTCCACAGGACCAGAAAGATCCTAGCTAAATATGGTTGCTTTCAAAAGAAAAAATGTCCCTACAAGCGAAGGGGAATATTTCCTAATAAACACCTGAAATCTGCTAACTCAGAGATAGTAAAAAGAAAGATGTGCATGTCCTGGTGCTCAGAGGACCCACTACTACTCCCACCAGAAAATTACCCAATGGAGCATTTACTTCTCACCTGATCGAACATATCAGATTGACTTAGTTCAGTTTTAAAGTCAGCTGATCCAGCTAAAACGAGGCCAGCCACATTCACTTTGTCCCCAGAAATGAAGAGCTGCACAGCAGTCTCAGCTACTTTCCGAACATAGTTATGTCGCTTCTCCATTCTTAAACGGGCAAAACGCAAGGCTGACTGACCTCCTCTACCTTTGACACAAAAGTGGTAAGAGGGAAAAAGTCAATTATTAACTATAAGATGCCCTACTAATTAAAAACTAACTAAATAATTATGCTCTTACTCCAAAACAAGGACAACAAGAAAAAACACTATTTCTTCAACTAAATTGGTTTGGCATAAACTTTTACTTGTTTTCAGAGAATGACTACTAATTCTCTTGTCCAAAGAACAACCATAAACGTCACTAAGTCACATTTCAAAATACTTCCTCTATCATCTAGATCTCCAACCCCCCACCCGCCCCACACAAGTTGTTTCCTTATTGCCAGACACAAAGCAAATAGGCTCATATTCTCTTACTGTATTACCATGTTTCTTTGGGAGATCCACAGTGAATTTGTGCAGGACTTCTCTTGTGTTTCCTTGGAGTGTGCCAAAAAGTGCACCACTACCATCTATTACAATGAAGCCAAACTTGCTATCATCTGAAAGTAGTGCTGTAAGAGCCTAAAAAGCAAACACAAGTTTCATACAATCAACCCCAAAACTTTGATAAGGTCAAGACAAATTCTGAAAGGACATATACAAGCCCTTTCACCCAACTCAGAATGGTATGAATACCACAGAAAAGCCATTTTATGAAGTGATTTACAGACTTCAGCTATCAATATGTAACACAGAAAAATCTGAATTCCTGATGCAGGAAAAAAAGACAATGATATTGACATGAAGGCTTTCAAGAAAAATGACCTGGGCACATGATTACAAAATCCAGAGTTACAGGCTACAAATTCTTTCTAGTGGATTTAGACTAATGGTAGTGTATAAACATAATGTTCAAATTATGAGTCTAACCTCCAAAAGTTGACTTTCTGTTACCATGAATGACTCCAACATTAATAGAAGTTCTCATTACAGCAAACATCTTGTAAATCACCTCTAGAGTACACGAGAACAAAACCCAGAAACAGTCTATGGAAAGATCTAGTTTGGAAATGTTTCTGTAACTCCTATGTCTTAAGCATCATCAATGACATCAAGATATAAAACTCAATTTAGAAAAACTATTAAAATATTTTATTTATCTTAGGGGAAGGGAGGGAGAAAGGGAGAAACATCAATGCGTGTTTGCCTCTTGTGTGCCTCTTACTGAGGACCTGGCCTGCAACCCAGGCATGTGCCCTGACTGGGAATCGAACCGGCGACCCTTTGGTTTGGCAGGCCAGCGCTCAACCCAGTGAGCCCCACTAGCCAAACCCCATAGCCACCCCCTTCCCTCTGGCTATGACCAGACTGTTGGGTCTACAGGTCATGCATATGTATTCTGTGGCCAATCCCCTCACCTTCTTTCATCCAGCCACCTCTCTGTTTTTATTTTGTTTATTAGATTCCACGTATAAGTGAGATTATATGATACTTGTCTCTCTCTGACTGGCTTATTTCACTTAGCATATAATCTCCAGGTCCATACACACTGCTGTAAAAGGTAAGAGGTCCTCCTCCTTCTTCTTTTTAAATGGCAGTGTAGTATTACATATGGAAACAAACCACAGCTTTTATATTCACTCATTTACTGATAGGCACTTCGGTGGTTTCCAGATCTTGACTATTTTATTCTTTAAAAGACTTTAATTAATTAATTAATTAATTAATTATTACAGAGAGGAGAAGAGTAACATTGATCAGTTGCCTCTCGCATACCCCCCCAACTGTGGAATTGGCCAGCAACCTAGGCATGTGCCCTGACTGGGAATTGAACTGGCAACCTTTCAGTTTGCAGGATGATGCTCATCCCACTGAGCCACACCAGCCAGGGCAGATCTTGGCTATTTTAAATAACGCTGCTACAAACATAGGGATGCATACATTCTTTTTAATTGGTGTTTTGGGATTCTTAGGATATAGTCCCAGAAGTGGAATCACTGGGTCAAAAGGAAGTTCTATTTTTAATTTTTTGATGGAATTCCATACTGTTTTCCATGGTGGCTGCACCAGTCTGCATTCCCACAAACAGTGAACTATATGGTTCCCTTTTCTCCATATACTCACCAGCATTTGTCAACAAAACTCAATTTTACTTAAAAGGTATTACAGCTACCGATTCTGAATTTTTACGGGGAAAGCTCTCCTTCTGGGCTAGCTTAATATCCCTGCATTTCTGCCTCCTGAAAAAGCAAATAGTTAAATAGTCCTGAGACTCACAAATGGGCAAGGATTTTCATAAAGGAGCTTGAATACTATAGTCTTAGTAGATAACTAATTGCTAGGTAGCAGCCTGTTTATCCATTCCATTTTTTAAAAGATTGTATTTATTTATCTTTAGAGGGGAAGGGAAGAAGAGAGGGAGAGAAATATCAATGTATGGTTGCTTCTCATGTATTCCCTGCTGGGAACTGGCCTGCAACCCAGGCATGTGCCCTGACTTGGGAATCGAACCGTGATCCTGTGGTTCGCAGGCCCGTGCTCAATCCACTGAGCTACGCCAGCCAGGGCTATCCATTCCATTTTAACTAAGGAAGAAAATAGCTTCTTCAAGAACTTGACTAGATGAGCACAGGCCTGTGAACCAGAGGATCACGGTTCGATTCCCAGTCAGGGCACATGCCTGGGTTGCAGGCCAGTTCCCTGCAGGCCAACTCCCAGCAGGGAATGCACGAAAGGCAACCATACATTGATGTTTCTCTCCCTCTCTCCTTCCCCTCTAAAGATAAATAAAATCTTAAAAAAAAAAAAAAAAGAACTTGACTAGAAAGCAAATTAATCCCTAAGAATCAAACAAACCATGCTTGATAATTAGCACTAAGACATAAATATTGCATATGTTAAAATTTTTATACCCTGGCTGGTATGGCTCAGTGGACTGAGTGCTGGACTGTGAACCAAAAGGTCGCTGGTTTGATTCCAATCAGGGCACACGCCTGGGTTGTGGGCCAGGTCCCAGTAGGGGACACGTGACAGGCTACCACGTACTGGTTTCTTCCCCCCTCTCCCTCCCTTCCCCTCTCTCTAAAAATAAATAAATAAAATCCTAAAAAAAGGTAAAATTATCCCCATTAAACAGGACATAAATTGTGTCGTACAGTGTGTGCCACATTCATATCTAGTTATTGACATATCAATTAAAGCGAACATAAAGCTGGCAAGAATAAATGGTACTTTGGAAGATGAAGCTAACTTAGTAAGTTAAAGCTAGATAACATGAGTACCAGGTACTATTTAATTCAACAAGATTCAAAATCTGCTTTCATCCAATCAGACACAGGTAAATGGGAAAGGGTGGCGGGGGGCCACCAGTGAAGGTAGAGACCTCTACACACAAGAGAAGAACAGCCTCAACCATCTATGCAACCAATCAAGATCCAACTGGAATTGGTCTTCCTGTTGAGTTAGCAAAAATCACCCATTGCAAACTACGTCGACAAATGTCAGTTCTAATTCCACTGTAGAGATTTTCCCTTATGTTGATGAAAAGCCAAGAGGCTGAACCAGTAGCCAGCTGCGAATTCCTGACCGTTCTACTGTTGACTGATTTAGGTCACTCTAATGAGGTTTCTTTTCCACCCTTAAAGTTCATCTTCTGGTAGCTCTGTCACTCAAAAGTTTTATGTGGAGAAAAAAACAAAAAACAAAAGGTTCAAGGAATATAGGCAAGTATCATGGATACATAGGGTAAAAGGGAGCTCATACGGCCAATTATTTCTTCATCTCTAATTAGTTCTCCAAACCTAGCTTATTAGCACTTTACTCAAACATGCTGAATGATGTCTTTTAGTGTGTCATCATAAATGTAAACTCTTATTTTTTGAAAACAGCCAGCCTTAGCCCTGACCAGTGCAGCTCAGAGCATCAGCCTGGGAACCAAAAGGTCACTGGTTCAATTCCTGGTCAGGGCACAGGCCTGAGTTGCAGGTTCAGTCTCTGGTCAGGGTGTGTGTGGAAAGGCAACTGATCAATGTTCTTCTGTTACACTGAGGTGTCTCTCTCACATCATGTTTCTCTCCCTCTCTCCCTTCCTTCCCCTCTCTCTAAATAGAAATCAGTAAGTAAATCCTTTTTTAAAAGAAAATAGCCAGACTTATATATACTTCCCCACCATGAGAACATGGTGACACAAAAATTTGTACACATATGTTCAAAGTAGCATTAGTCAAAATAGCCAAATAGTGGAAACAATGCCCATCAACGGATGAACAGATAAATATGGCAAATATCTAGTAATACAAAGGGGTGAAGTACAGCTACATGCCACATCATAAATGAACCTTGAAAACATGCTAAGTGAAAGAATCCAGTCACAAAAGGCCACTACAAGCAAATCCAAACAGGTAAAAAATAACAGTGGTAGCCCAGAGAGAAGGGATCTTGGGGTGGGAAAATGGAGAATGGGAATGATCAATCAATCACTGATGGGTACGGGATTTCTTTTTGGTGTGATGAAAATATTCTGTGCTTGAACTTCTTACCTCTGTGTGGAATTTGTTGTCACACAAATACAATGATGTATTAATTGGTTTGAAAGGTTCGAAGTCAATGTTGACTTTCTTTTCCTTTCCTTCTTCTGTTACAATTGTACCACAGTAAACAACCAGGCCATTTGGAGGTACTGCAAAGAACACAAACAATTTCTCTACTTAAACCCACAGCTAATTTCCCCCCATTAATAGAAAATATACCCACAGCCTACAGCCCATACCCTTTAAGTCATAATTTAAATAAAGCAAAAATATCTACAAATCTTTTAGGAAAAATTCTATCCTGGATTTTGAAACTTACTTGAGATGTTTTAATACTAATACTACTTGACCTTCAAACAAGAACAAAAAAGGTTAAATTCCAAGGTCAAACAGACACTGCTGAGAAAGTTGACTAAAGGAAACATTAGTGACCAAAAGCATCATGGCAGGATTAAGGTAGAACATATCAATATAACCAAGACAAACAAAGCAGGGGGAAAATGAGAAAGCTCCAGATTACCTTTGTTATAAAGTTTGAGTCTTTGTTGTACAGATGTAATGGCTCCCAGGACTGAAAGGCGGTTTACTCGAGACTTAATGTTAGAGGCAGTTCCAAACTCATCAGCTAACATTTTTGCCACTCGTGAAATCTGGTCTTTGGGAGGAATGATCAATGATATCATACTTGTGCCATTGCTGTGGAAGAAAGAATAACACCAGAGGATCAAGAACCACATAAGCAAAGGGTTTAAATTCATGTGTATCATTAGTAAAGGCAACTAGAGTGAGATTTTCTTAAAATAGTCACTCTCAAAGTGACCAGGAAGATAGGGACCATACCAGTGTTATCAAAGAGCTAAAACACACACTTCCCTTTTAACAGCAGCTCTTAACCTTGGCTGTACAGTAAAACCATATGGGGAGATCATTCTAGGTGGTTCCTTTTCAAAAAAAGGTTCTTGTAAGTTGCATTCCTTAAAGTATTGTTCTCATCTCTGATTTCTACTTAGTTTAGGAAATGCAAATGTAATGAGCTCTCATTAATAACCAAAAGCATGGAAAATTACCACTTACAAGATTATTTAGATCAAGTGGACTTTAGGCAACCTAGACACAGAAAAAGGAGAGTGACTGCCAACATGGGATGGGGAATATCGGGTAATGGTGATAAGGGGGTGGTGGTGGCGATTTTGGGCTGATGAAAATTACACAGTGGTGATCATTGCAAAACTCTGAGAGAAACAAAACAAAAAACCAACACAAAAACCCCCAGTGAATTGTACACTTTAAAAAGGGGGTAAATTTTATAGTATGTAAATTGTATCTCAATAAAGCTGTTATTTAAAAAATCAATGTGAAAGACTCAGCACACAATACGATACCTTCCTCTTAAGGTCTCTTGGTCTCTTAACTTGACAGCTTACTAAGAGTCACAGAATGGTTCTTTGTGAGAAATGTTAGTTTGTGTTTTAAAAAACTGAATTATCAATTTTATAGTAACAGGCAGCAATAGAAACAGAAACTAATCTATACCACACATATACTTAGGAAATTCAAAGCCCCAAATCTGCCCTGACCAGATCTAATGGTTGGCTTTTCAGTAATGCCTACAGTATAAATTTAGCTGATTTGTATTTTGAAGGCAAAACCTGATCTGAGCCAAAGCATGCTAAAATAATGATAATCATTTTACAAAATGTTTCCACTTGTTACTTCCTGAGATTGGTATAGATCATACCCTCAAAGGTTATGACAAGTTTAATCATTGCACAGAATCAGTATCATGGGGAAATGGGTGAGGGCTTTCTTTAGGTGATTGGGAAGACTGTCAAAAATACCTAAATATTCCAATAATCACTGAGCTTGCATAATTTCACAGTAGTCCAATGCGTCAAATTAATAGAATCTCACATATACAGTGGCCAATGGAAGCTGGCAAGAAGAGTAAATTAGAAAGATGGGTATAATGGGCTTATGTGCCAAGTGACTAGTAAGAAAGATGTGAAGGAGACAGGGGAATAGTAACAAAAATTAGAGAAAACCCCTGTATTAGCTCTGTAATTATAGGTGTTTGAAAACGGAAACATCTTCATATAGTAGACTTAATTTACAAGTATCCTGGAATTTGTTTCTCCTCAGCATTAGCACTAGAACAGGACCTCATCTACAAAAGTCCCCGCCTTCTAAAAGATTTTTCCTAGTAGTAAATCCCACACCTCCTCTTGTCAGACAAGTTTTCTTTACAAATAGACAAGCTTTCCATTACCAAAATAGTTACTCTTAGATTGCCAACGCATATCTCCAAAACTAGCGTTGTTTCTGTTGGGTTTTCTACTTAAAACCTAGAGGCTGGTTCAAAATCTTTGTGATACTTTCCCTAATGAAACAGTTGATTAATGACAGTGCCAGGTAAAGCACGGTGTGTGCTCTGCTGCCACCCCTTGGATGGGGGAGTAAGTATTCTAGCCAAACCAGAGGATCAAGCAAATTTATGATATGCAATTTCAGTTGTCATCACTAACACCAAAATGATCATAAAACAAAGCTGGTTCCAAGATACATTTCATATAAATCTCCAAAATACCAAAACTGACCCATAGTTATTTCTTCACTTGTACGTTATTCCCAATATTCAGATCAGCTACAATTTCAATATAGTACTGACGAACCAGAGTGACCCCAAACAATCCTTTATTTGTGTGTGTGTGGGCGCATGCACACCCCCCCCACCCAGAGTCAGGTGTATTGCTCTTTAAAATGTTTTTCATTTTAATTTTCATGGCATAACTCCATAAAAGGAACTTTTAAAAACCAGGACAGACTGCCCAGAAATCAAAAGACCAGACACAAATAAAATTCTATCTGTGGCCTCGTTCCAGTTTCTGAACTAGATATAAAAAGAATTCCCAAATAAAACAAACCAGTATCTTTTATTACAAAAACAAAACAAAACCCAACAACAGCAGCACCAACAAGCTCTTTACAGTTAGTAAGTGTCCTCTGTCCTTTCTTTAGGCAGTGATATATACAAACTCCTTTTCTTCCAGTAATTTATTTTGCTAGGCTTCTATAGAGAAATTTCAACAAAAACAACAACAAGCCTTTTTGATAATTTTTTCTGGAGTTATGAGAAACCCTACAGCCTGAGGAGGAGAAAAGAAGTTTGCTCTGGGAGTGGCTGGCAGCACTGGGCAAGACCCCAGTGTTGCCAGCCACAGACATGGTCTAGACTGTAGGTGCCATCTACCCGTCTCTACAAGGGGTTGTCAACTCATGCAAATGTATAGTATGAAAATATACAAGACAGTGAAAAAAGAAGATGGGTAAGTTTGAATACTGACTTTACTGGAAGCTTGTGCTTCCTTTCAGATGAACAATTCTCAAGAGCACATTTCTTCACCCTAGAGAGGCTCTTGGAATCTTTAGGGACCAAGGGAGTTATTTCTCAAAAGGGCTGTTTTCAAAAGCTGACGTGCTCTGATTTACTGAGTAGTTTCCTAGGAGATGGAGCTAGCAAACAGGCAATTAGTAGGGAAAGGAATGAGAAGGGGCTATAAGGATAGCAGGAGCAAAGGCTCAGAACTCAGAGAAGAGGCACCAAACCTCAAAGGACAGAAAGTATGGGAGCCTTTGAGATCTTTCCCCCAGCATATGTTGTCAGTTTGCTCAAATAAACTCTTGCAAAGATTCTAAAAAACCCCAAAAGGATGGAAAAAGTTTGAGGATAGAGAGGATGTTGGGACAAATTAACTGAGTGAACCCAAAACACCTGAAGGAAATCCTTAAAGCAAAATAAACATGTGGAGAACAAAGCAAGGATTTAAAGATAAGCAACGATTTACTTCCTACTGCAGATAGATTAAGAAGATAAGCATTCATTAAGCAACTTTACTGCATAGTCACCAGAGCTGGGCAACCTTATACTCACATCCCAATGACTTCTGGAGAAAACAAAGTAATGAAAACACCTAAAAACATAATATTGTTACAGGATTCCACTTAAAAAATGGTTTGTAAGTACCGCTGCAAAAAAAAAAAAAAAAAAAAAAAAAAAAAAAAAAAAACGTAGATTTCTACCAAGTTGCTAAATCTGAAACACTACTCCAAGTTAGTCTTGGCCTCTCACTCTTTTTGAATTCTGACTGATGTTCAAAAAACTACCCTCACGCCCTGGCCGGGTGGTTCAGTTGGTTGGAGCATTGTCCTGTGTATCAAAAGGTCACGGGTTTGATTCCCGGTCAAGGCACATACCTAGGTTGTGGGTTCAATCCCCAGTTGGGGCATTTACAGGAGGCAACTGATCAATGTTTCGCTCTCACATCTATGTGTGTGTGTCTCTCTCTCTAAAAATGAATAAACATATCCTTAGGTGAGGACTAAAAATAATTACTCTTCACCAGTTTCCCTTTGTGACGCTCCCTACCCCATCTGGGGGAAATCCCTCGTCTGTGGGTAACCTTAAAAGTTTCTGAATTCATCTTTAATACAAGATACTTTGCTGGCAAAGAGGAAACAAGTATTATTAAATGCATGGCTGCTTCTTTAAATTTAATCTCTGAGGTTTTCGTATATTGGGTTCAATACAAGGAGGTTAAAGGTTTTTTTCCAGGAAAGTTTCCAAACAAAATAAACACTCATTTACCCCACAGGCAAGCCAATCAAAGTTGTTAAACCAGTTTGTGTCAACACCAAAATAAAACCAAGGAAGATGAGTATTTCATTATAAAGCAGATTGAACGACTCCAGGAAAGCACAAGAAATAAAGCCAAAGAGCTGCTGACTACATATGCAAACTACACCCTTTTAAATTTTAATATTTTTCACCTGCTCTTCAGCTTTGTCACCATATCCCTTTTCTAAAATCAAAGGCACTCATTCCAGAGTCAGTGAATTATGAGGCACAGCAATGACTGACATGCAGGTTGTAAAAATTGGGAAAAGCAAGACACAACAAACAATGTGCTCTAAAGTAAGGCTTCCAGGGACCTCTGCTCTCAGATTCTTTCTTGTTCTCATTTTAGGGACACTTTCCCTTATCTAAGAAGGGTTCACGAATGCTTCCAACTAGAGGTCTAACTTCTGAGAAATAAAACAGCTGGGAGACAGGAAGTAGTTGTAAATAGACTAAATATGGAGAATAAAAAAAAAAGACAAAACTCAGGGAAGGAAGAGAATTAAAAAAAAACAACAACAGCTGATAGCTTTTTTCCCCTTTCACTCTCAAATAGACTGTTGAAGGAAGAGTCTCCCCTGGGTTGGGAGGTTAGGGTAGTACCACCAGTTACTCATCCAACCCAAGGTTTCATGGCCCCTGAGCACTAGTAACAGGGTGAACATTCATTCCGTCCCTGGAATTGCCAGGACTAAAAGGCCTCTAAGGAAGAAAACTTAAGGTAATTGAACAAGGCTTGGGCTGTGGTGTCTGTGTGTCTGTAACCTGAGTCCCAGACTTTGGATGCAAGGTGCCTTTTGGTCAGTCCTAATGACAGAAAAACAAGAAAATGTATTAAGCACTCTTTGACCTGTAAATATGTTATGAAAGCTCATCAATTAAAATCACTCAAGAAAACTTTGGAAAGGTAAATGTAAAAACATGTGGTTTTCTCAAGCTTGTCCACTGACTATTTTAAACGATTTGCCCATTTAAGAATGGAGAACCGACCTTGAATCCTTGGGAGAGTTTTCTAAAACAAAACAAAACAAAACAAAACAAAACAAAAAGAAACAAAAACAAAAAACCCTAAAATACCAAAAAAAAAACCAAACAAACAAAAAAACAATCTAGATACAAAAAGACAGCCCCCTTTCCATTATTCTAATTCAATAGCTCTCGAATAGGGAAAGTGAGGGCGGTGATTGTGGGTGAGAGGAAATCTCAATTTTTAAATACAATCAGATAAATTCTAATGCACAACTAGGACTGAGAATAAATGTGTCTGACTTGCTTTCTACACCTTTAAGATGTCTTGACCAGCTGAAGTCAGAGAGATTGCACAACCTCACCGGCCCCCCTCCCCGCCAAAAAAGAAAATTCACAGGTATCTGCTGTCATTTACTCTAGCACTAACCACCAGTGAATTGTCAGGGCTCAGAGATGTCCAACCTTTTCTAGCCAGAACACTTCCCTATGAAATGTCCTGCCATCCATCTCATCACCCTGATATAATAAAAATAAAATTACTTTCAGGTTAAGATCAGGAACATTTTAGAGACTGCCGACTACACTCTCTAAGTGGAATTTAGAGTATCTGCTCTCCAAGGAGCTTTCATCTCAATGTCTCTTCCTCCTACCCCTACCTCACACTGGCTGAAGAACCTTTATTACTTTTATGCACAGAAAACTCAACAGTGTACACTTTTATCCCAGCTTGGCAATGTGAGCCACTGACTCTGGGCCGAGGAAGCTGCCTCCCCAGTAGCAGCAGATCTCATTATATGTCATTGTAACTGGTCCTGAGAGCTTCCATCAGCTTAGCCAGAGCTCCTTTGTCTTCCTGTGGACTAGATGTCCTATCCTGACATTCCGCTTGGTAATGCAGTAGGGAACCATTTTACAGTACAGGACAGGCAGGTCAGCTTGATGGGATCCACGTCACGTACAATCAAACAGCTGGGACTTCTTGTTCTCCACCAGGGTGGTGACAGTGTTAACCCCTGCTTGAAAGACAGATAGCCTCTTGGTGGGGTCATCCCGTTTGCTGGCAGCTTTTTTCTCAGCCAGGGGCCAACAACCTCTGGTCTGTACTTGTGGGTCAGCTTAAGCAGTTGAGCAGCTGTTTGGCAGCCCAAGACATGGGTCAACTGGTTAATGGCAGGAGGCACTTTCAGACACACAGAATAGCCCTTTGTTGCTGCAGCCTAATGTAGTAAATTTATCTGAAAAGTGGGTAAGGTCCCTTTTCAGTGGGATGTCCTGTCCAATGCCAAAATTCTTGGATCGTTTCTCAAATAGGGGATTGATTTAGTTCTGTTTCATGACAGCCAGGGCCAGTGCCACCTTCTTCCCCACAGCCTTCTTTCCTTTCAGCATCTGGTTAGTGCCTAGGATATGGATGGCTAAGGTTCCCACCATACTCTTTTCAGGCTCACGAAGAATAACCTAATCCTCAGATCAGCCCTGGCTGGTGTAACTCAGTGGATTGAGCACTGGCCTGAAAACCGAGAGGTTGCTGGTTCCATTCGCAGTCAGGGCTGTGGGCCAGGTCCCTAGCTGGGGGCATGGGAGGGGCAACCGATCAATGCATCTCTCATACATAGATGGTTCTCTCCCTCTCAATAAACCACCACCCCCCCCCCCACCACAACAACAAAACAACCAACCCTCAGATCAGTTCTGGAAGTTGATAAACTAGCCATATTAATACGGATCACCAGCTGAAAATCCCCTACTAATTTTTACAACCTATGTCCTTATTTATTATTCATCATGGGGTTTCCACTTTTCTTCTTTTACCAATTGCACAAAGCTGAGTTTAAACTCTGAGACTAAAGCAATTTTTTTGATACGAGTTTAATATGGGAACAGAATAGGAGGGTGGTTATGAGTGAGCAAAGCTTTTAAAATCAGACAGATTTTGGTTCTTGTCCTATTCTATCTGTGTGACATAGGGAAAATTACACAAATCCCTTTGGGCCTCAGTTTCTACTTACTTTACAAGGTCATGAGGATTCTGTTAAGACAGTATGTATCCACATCAAAGGAAATTATCAGCAAAATAAAAAGACAACCCACAGAAGAGGAGAACCTATTTGTTGATACATCTGATGGGGGTTAATATCCAACACTTATAATGTACTTATAAAACTCAACACCAAAAAAACTCCCACAAGAATCCAAATAAAAAATAGGCAAAGGACCTGAATAGACGCTTCTCCAAAGAAGACATACAGATGGCCAATAGACATATGAAAAGATGCTCAATGCCACTAATCATCAGAGAAATGCAACTTAAAACCACAATATCACCTCACAATGGTCAGAATGGCTATCATCAATAAATTAACAAACAAGTGCTGGGGAGGATGTGGAGAAAGGGGAACCCTTTTTACAGCTGATGGGAATGCAGATTGGTGCAACCATTGTGGAAAGTGGTATAGATACCACAAAAAAATTAAAAATGGATTTGCCTTTTGACCCAGTGATTCTACTTCTGGGATTGCTGGGTCAAAGGAAACCCAAAACCACAGTAATTCGAAATAATATAAGCACCCTTATGTTCACTACAGTGGTATTTACAATTGCCAAGATATTGAAGCTGCCCAAGTGTCCATCAGTAGATAAGTGGATAAGACAACCATGATACATTTACACTATGTAATACTACTCGGCCAAAAAATAAATAAATAAGAATAAAATAAAATAAAATAAAAATAAAAAATTTTTTGCCCTTTGTGACGGCATGGATGGACCTAGAGAACATCATGCTAAGTGAAATAAGCCAGTCAAAGAAAGACAGATACAGTTTGACTGCACTCCTATGTGGAATCTAATGAACTGAATAAGCAAAATAGAGACAGACTCACAGACAGCAGATTAACAGCTATTGGGGGAGCGAGGTTAGTGGGTGGAGGGATAGAGCAAGAAAGGACAAAGGACTCATGGACATGAAGAACAGTGTGGTGACTGCAGGAGGGAAAAGGAGGCTAAATGGTAATGGAAAAATACACTAAAAAATTTTAAAAAGATGAATATATATCAAATGCCTAACATGGCTATACAGTGCTGGTATATACTAGGTAGTGTGCACTAAATGGTAACTAGATGGAACTCTAGCTCCTTGTCCCCCACCCTCTGGCCCTTTAATAGCATAAGTCAGAAAGAATTATAGCACAGTTAGAAGGGGGGGAAAGGTACTGTTAATTGGTGTTGGAAGTGTTATTTGAATCTCAGTAAGCAGAGAAAAGAGGAGAGAGAAAATGCATGTGAGCTGACCTTGTGGTAATAGGTGGTGATCACCTTTACTGGATTACAGGACTTGCTAAAATTTCCCACAGAACAAATGCCCCAAACCAAAAATATACTTCAAATCAATACGGACAGAACACCCAGAACTATCTTGTAATTTATGAGGGAATAAAATTCATTCCCCTCTTAAACTTTAAACAGTTATATAAAAGCTTAAGTGGGCTCTGTGTTTTGATAAACCCAGAATCAGTCACTTCAAAGATTTGATCTGTTTTCTCTTCCACCAAGTATGAAACACATTGCTTATACTAGGTCTATACAAGCCTCCTGAGGGCAGAAATCGTTTTAGCATTTAGTGGAAGTTCAAACATTTGATGAATTCCTAACATAAAGCAGCCCCTACCCTAGAGGACAGAATAACTCAGCTGCCCCAAAATATTTTAGCAGAAAAGTTTACAAAAGTTCATTTTAGTATTATCCTTGAAAGCACCAGGATTACTTATTTACTCAAAACAAAAATGTGTATGTCTGATGGGGTATTATTTTTCTACAAATACAGGCATTTACTTTGTCTTTAAAAAATGTTAACAGCTTCACAAAACTAACCTAGTGGAATATTCCACCAGGGAGCAGCAGAAGCTGGAAAACATCCCTAGCCTTCTCACATCAGTGCAAAGCCAGGAGATATCAATCACAACCAGCATTAGGAAATCACTACCAGTGTTCTACACGGGGCCCTATAAATAAAAATCCATTTTGTATCTTTCTTGACCACTACGTAAGTACGATTCAAATAAAACAAAAGCCATTACCTTCCTGTTAATCTTTTCATATACATATAAGCTTCTGGGGAGGGATTTTAAAATGATTTATTTCCTTCATCATGGATGCTCATTTAGAACAAACATGTTTAAGACCCAAGTTTTTCCTAGGATATATCTGCAAACAGCACACCTAGTTTTTTCTTTCTTTGAAAAAATTGTTAAGTATTAATAAAGAGAAGAAAGAGGAGAGAAACATCGATGTTGTTCCACTTAGATTTTCAATGACTGACTCTTGTACGCACTCTGACACGGGGACTGAATCTGCAAAGCTGGTGCATCAGGGTGATCCTCTAACCAACTGAACTACTTGGCCAGGGCTACCTGTTTTCCTTTTATCTTTGCTCCTCCATCCTGGGTCTTCTCTTTTTAAGAAGGGAGTGGGAGATGTTTCTATTTGGCAAAAGAAATACCAACCAAAGAGCAAGGGATAGTGTGGTATAATAGGGTCACAGGCTTTGAAGTCAGAAAAGTACAAACAGAATCTAGCAATGCCTCTTGTAAGTTGTGACAATTTCTTCATCCACAAAATGCAGTAATAGCTATCCTCAGAGCTGCTGTAAGGAGTCAAAATGCATGCTGTTCAACCAATCTTCAGAAAACGAGTTTCATTACTTGATTAAAACACAACTGTGCCATGAACCTCTAACTCAGTCTTTCCCGAGGATCCTCTCTGCTTAAGTGGAGTCATAAAGCCCTAAGATGACAGAAAAGGGGGTGGTTAGAAAGGAAAAGTTTATTTTTCAGATAAAATTTTTAAATGTCCAGAAATTTTAACATTTGGGGATCAGTACATTTTCATTACTTGCAAACTAAAGTTTATTTGGGCTGAAAGCAAACTGTTTGGGATGATTGTAACCTCTGTCATGCCAACTTTACCAACAAAGCATCCCTGTGCAAAGGATCTGTACTATTTCAATACCCTGACAGCTTACCAACCATCAACCAACACAAAGCTTTTGGACCTAATTTTAGGCTAATTGGCTTTTAATCAAGAATGAGTTTCAATTATAATTTCAAAGTTGCAGATCAGTTATACCTCCATTCCACCAAGGTACCAACTGTATCAGTCAAAAAAAACCAATGCCCAAAGTAACATTCTTTGACAATACTTGTCTCTCCTAGGAAATGTACCTGAGCAGTTACAAAATCTCTTCTGGTTTCTGAAACTTCCAACACTTTATTCAAATCATCTGCTTAAACTACACCTCCTTCAACATGTACTGTGTTATTCTGTACTAACTAATTTGGGGCTGAAAATGGTTCACACCACACCAGGGTTGTGTGTTAGACCACATTCTCATTGTTCACCCACTTCTTCCAAAATGTCTAGTGCCCAGCCCTGCCTGGTGTGGCTCAGTGGTCTGGGCATCATTCATTCTGCAAACCAAGGGGTCACTGGTTTGATTCCTAATTGGGGTACATGCCTCCTGGGTTGCAGGCCAGTTGGGGTTGTATGAGACAACCAATCAATATTTCCCTTATATAGCAATGTTTTTCTCCCTTTCCTCCTCCCTTCCCCTCTCCCTAAAAATAAAATCTTAAAACACAGCATCTAGTGCTCAACTCACAGCAGATGTTTGGGGAAGTTTGTGAGCTGACTAGTTAATAGCAAAAATGAATTTGTGGGCTTCATTTTTTATTTGCCTAGATGTGAGTCTGGGGAAAACCCAATTTAGAAGGCCACAGATAAGACATGAAAAGACAAACTTTTTTTAAAAAAGATTTTTATTTACTTATTTTTAGAGAGAGAAACACCTGACCTGGTCTGCAACCCAGACATGTACCCTGACTGGGACCCGAACTAGTGATCTCTAGGTTCACAGGCTAGTACTCAATCCACTGAGCCATACCAGTCAGGGAGAAAAGATAAACTTTTGTTTTGATTATTAGATCATTCTTCCAAAGGGGACCTTAGAACCCTGGCTGGTATGGCTCAGTGGACTGAATGCCAGCCTGCAAACCAAAGGGTTGCTGGTTTAATTTCTAGTCAGCACATGACTGGGTTGCAGGCCAGGTCCCCAGTAGGGGGTGCATGAGAGGCAACCACATACTGATGTTTCTCTCCTTCTTTCTCCTTCCTTTCCCCTCTAAAAATAAACTTAAAATCCTTAAAAAATAAAATAAAATAAATGAGACCTTAGAGCTCTGATTGAGGCCAGTCTGGGGACTGAGAGACTGCTGGTTTGATTCCCAGTCAGGGTACATGCCTGGGGTGCAGGCCAGGTCACCAGTTGGGGGTGTAAGAGAGGAAACTGATTGCTATTGCTCTCACACATCATGTTTCTCTCTTTTTCTCCCTCCTTTCCTCTCCTCTCTAAAAATAAATAAAATCTTAAACAAAACAAAAAACTGAAAACGAAAAGAAAACCAAAGGAGACCTTAGAAAAATAAATGAAGACTTGCAGGACCAATATCCCCAAGTTATCTGTATGACAAGAAGCAGTGTCAGGCATCTGAGAGTGTGAAGTCTTCTGAACTGGGTAGGAAGGATGATAACAAGAGTAAAGACGAAGTACTGGATGAAAAGCCACATGTCTGAAAACTGGTGTTAAAATAAAGATATAAAGTAACTTGGATGGTTAAAAAAAAAAAGACAAGCAAACACATAAAGACTCAGAAGGTACCTATCACATACAAATTAAGTAAATGAAAGAGAAAGAACTGGATTGAAACACGGAAAGCCTTAATGTCTTTTAATGTTTTCATCTACAAGAGAATAATAAAGTTATGGCTCTTAAACTCAATTATGTTTTGGGTTGAGAATAAAAGCAAAATCATTCTTTTTATTGATCTCCATTCATTTACATTCAAAGGAAGAAAAATATACCTTAAAAATAAAATCTTAAAAATTTTTTATTTACTTATCTTTAGAGGAGAAGAGAAGGAGAGGGGGAGAGAAATATCAATGTATGGTTGCCTCTCATGCGTCCCCTTGTCAGGCACTGGCCTGCAACCCAGGCACGCGCCCTGACTGGGAATCAAACTGCGTTTTTTTGGTTCGCAGGCCCACGCTCAATCCACTGAGCCCCATCAGCCAGAGCAAAATATACGTTTTGAGAAAGTGAGAAAATAAGAAAAAAGGGGATTTTCCTCTTCTAACAGACAACAGGAAAGGGTTCAAAGTGTGTCCAGTGGCATAAGACAAAGTTGTTATTAGAGGGAACTTCATTATGCTCTACGAGGACAATGCCTCAAAGTGAGAAACCTCATAATTTCTAACTGAAAGAAGAGCCTTGAATCTCCCTAATCCCTTCTCCCCCTCACTGAGAGCCAGCTGCTGAAGAATTAAGACACCTATAGAATGTACCCCGGGAGGTTATAGTCTGAGATTCCTGGAGAATATGCTGGACTGAAAAAAATTTTCTATTGTTCCAAATTTTCAGTTGGACAGTTCTAGCAGCTTATCTAGGAAAAAGAGTCCAATTTTTCCTTCTGACTCTTCAATAAGATTAAAAACAATTTAATCAGTCCTGCTGGAAAACTGACATTTAAAATTATCTCACAACCGAACACCTTCCCAGCACCAGAGGCTGCACTGAGGACATCAACCCCAAGCTCAAAGAAAAAGGGCCCTCTACTGAAAAGGGTCCAAGCTGGTGTGTGTGAGAGGTGGGGTGAGGGATGACCACCTACAACTCAAATTGCAGTAGGTCTTAAACGGTATTCTAATTAGGTACTCTTGCTTACCTAGGAGTGTGTCCAGAGTAGGCCTTCCTTTCCTGGAAGGATAAGTATATCTGGTATTACAATGAGAAGTCTGTCAAGAGTTGAAACTCAAAGAAAGTAATTGTTCCTTAGGTTTACAGGGCATAGAACACCATGACAGAATACTGGGGCTGTCAGGACAAGTTCAGAGTTGAGGAAGGCAGCCTGTGACACCTGAAGTGGACTGAGGAACACCACCACACCCTATCAAGTACACTCTTTTCTGCCCCTCTGGCCTTTACTGCCTCTGAAATTCATGGCCTTGAAAACATTCCAAGTATCATTTAAGTGAATGTTTTGTTAATCAACAATTTTCACTTGGGGAAGATACTCTAACACACTTAATAGTCTTTATTTTACTCAAATTATATTAACAATTTGTACATATTATTTGTAAGATTTTTATAAAACTATTCAAGGATTTCTCAAAATTACTTTTAATTGAACACAACGTAAGAAATTTTGTGGCGATACAAAAAGATTACATGGGCCCTGTCTGGTGTAGCTCAGTGGATTGAGCGTGGGCCTGCAAACCAAAGCATCGCGGTTTGATTCCCAGTCAGGGCACATGCCTGGGTTGCAGGCCAGTTTCCAGCAGGGGACACATGAGAGGCAACCATACATTGATATTTCTCTCCCTCTCTCTCTTTCCCTTCCCCTCCTAAGATAAATAAAAAAGATTACATGGTATAAGAATTCCCTGTGTAAGCCCTGGCTAGTGTAGCTCAGTGGATTGAGCGCGGGCCTGGGAACCGCAATTGCAGTTCGATTCCCAACCCAGGGCACATGCCTGGGTTGCAGGCCAGTTCCCAGCAGGGGATGCATGAGAGGCAACCATACATTGATATTTCTCTCCTTCTCTTCCCCTCTAAAGATAAATAAATAAAATCTTAAAAAAAAAAAAATTCCTGCGGGAGTGTTTTCGTTACCTATCAAAGAGTCCCTTTGGAGCACATCTGGGTTTATGCTAATTAAGTGACCTAGAGTTGGGCTCCTGGATAGCCTCAGGATGGGATTGGTCACCAGAAAAAAACAAGTGTATCCACGATTGGAACTTTCAGTTCCATCCTTGGGCCTCAGGGAAGGGGAAAGGGGAAGTGGCGTGCTGGAGATTAAGCTCTATGAAATTCCATACACTATATGGTGTACTGATCTTTCAGGCTGGTAAATACAGGTGGTGCACCCTAGTTCCAAAGGGGTAGAAGTACCCACAGCCAGACCCTTCCAGACCTTGCCCCATGTGTCTCTTCACCTAGCTGTCCACCTGGATCTTTTATAGTATCCTCCGTAATAAACCAGTAAACACAAATAATTTGTTTCCCTGAGCTCTGTGGGCAATTCCAGCAAATTAATGAACCCCAAATTTACAATCTGTAAGTCAGAAGTAGGGCAGTCTTGTGGTATTGAGTCCTTTACCTTGTGGGAACTGATGTTAATTCAGGTAATGTCAGAGTGAACTGAATTGTATGACACTTGGCTAGTAGCGGCTAAGAACTGGAGAACTGCTTGGTACAGGGGAAAAACTCACATACCTGGTTATCAAAATTCTTGAGAGAAGTAATTTCCCCGCGCCCCCCAGAGTTACGTTTTGAGGCAGGAGACAGTCACGTACAGCCAGGTAATTTCTATTTCCTTCAAAGTCAAGGTATCCAGAACTTATTTTTATTTCACTGATGTGACAGGGAGTGAGAGAGGGGAAAGGAGGGAGAAAGAAGGGGATGGGGGATGGGGTAGGAGGGGAGAGAGAGCAATAGAGATAGATAGACAGTATAGTTGTCCCACCTATCCATCATGCATTGGTTGATTCTTTCATTTTCCCTGATTGGGATCAAACCTGAAACCTTAGTGTATCAGGTAGATCTAACCAACTGAGCTACCCAGACGGGCTACAAATTATTTTAACTAAACAGTAAGCTTTAAAAATACCAAAAGATAAAAGACAAAAGATACCAACCAAATGAAGTTTACAAACTTCACTAATCTTCAAATGGGTTATCTGACCCAGCCCTTAATATACCTGAAATACACAAGGCTCCCTGCTGAGGGTAAGTGAATTATTTTTAACACCTACAGACATAACTTAGAGCAAATTAACCTTGTCTGTTCCTCTGTCACATTCACCACTGCTTTGGTTAGAATAGACCCTGGTTATGATTTTACTACCTGAATACCATAAAGTTTCCAACATATTTCTGGGACTATTTCTTGCTGGTTCAGTAAACATGAGGAAAACACAACCACCCAATCTCCCGCCTACCATTCACCGGCTTTAGTTTCTTATCCAGAATACCTGCAACCAGCATTCTATTCACTCGGCCTTAGTTCCGGGTTTGGTTAATGCACACATTTATCCTCATTAAACGAACAATAAAGAGTATACCAGGAGAAATCATAAATCAGGAACAACTTTAAGTGGGATTTATATAGCAAAAGAACTGGTTGGTTATTTTACTAGCACACAAACAGAAACATTCAACCAGACTTATCTGAAATGAAATAGGGATGTCCTACCCAACTTAAATTCAAGTTACACATGTAACACCCCTTTCAATTCACACAATTCTATTAATCCACCACTAAGTTTCACTAGCTATTGCTAATAAACACACGTGAACACAACCCCAGTCTTGTCCTGAAACCCAGATTGCCCCAATACACAGGTTCATTTTTGCTATCCAGTTTCTCCCTAAAGTCCATGACATTTCTCCTTAAAATATTCTGGCTCTGGGTAAATAAAAAACATTCTCACTGTACACTATGATAATCTGAGTCTGACTGTAATACAACTTGGCCATGAAAATATAACCTTGCAACAAACAAACAAAAAAGCCAATATGAACTGGGAAGCTCCTGAAGCAAACAGAATAAACTTGTTACTCCCTTACTGATACCTAGAGGTGGCCAAGATTTTAAATTTTCATGGGCTCACGGTGCAACCAAAACCTGAATAAAAGCAAAGGAGGTGAAGTAGGATAAGATTATCAACGACTTTATTTGTTTAGATAAAAAATACTCCCCAGCTATTTTAAACAGCTTAATCCTAAAACATCCAAACTAACTCCATGACTTGAAAGAAAAGTTGTAAGAACTTCACTTAATCTTTAATGAACTTTGTTAATCAAAGGGAAAAAGCCTTTAAAAGCTCTAAAGGGGAGCCTAAAAGTTTGAAGTAGCTAGGAACAAATTTAAGAATAAGGTTCCTGAAGCAGTAGAAAGAAGTGTTATTTATAAGCAGTGTTATTTCTTCCATGTCATTTCACTCAGACAACAGGCAAATTATAGCCGTGAATTCATAGTCTACACTTCTTCAGAAGACCATAATGTATGTGAATTCTAATATGTAAACACGTTTCCAAATTAAATAAGAGAACAAATCTATAGGTCATAGCCAACTTTACACAACACTGCACAACCATACTCAAAACACAACAGAAGATCCTAGTGAAACAAAAGAACCTGGCTAATTCCTGGTAGTGTGTCATGATGGGTCATGACCTATATTACCCCTCCTGTACAGTATTCTCATACATGGGGAATAATTACTCATTCTACCATGTGGCGCTGAACTATTTGTGTTCAAATCCCTATAAGACTATTAACTATGTCTGAATATGCTATTAAAGTCAAAGAAAAACAAATCTAAACAATAAAAAACAAGCTATGATTTCAGTTCATATTAGAGTAAGCAAAAGCCCAAGTCCCCGAATAGGCCAAATTGTCAGGAGCTTCATTCCATACAGACCTGTCGCCGATTTATTAAGAACAAAAGACTATCGCAAACCAGTCTTAATTTTGGGCCTTCCGTGGAACTAAGTATATTTACTTCATAAGGTGTAACAATTAAGAGCTCAACAAATCTTACTGCAAATCTATCAAGCAAGGCCAAAGCTGGGCTGGAAACCAAAATGTTCAATGCCTCGGTTGAAAACTTTCATAATGGCCTGGTACAAGTCACTCTGCTATTCTAAGAATGCTCAGACCCACAAATACGTAATGTCCCAAACACTTTTTATTTGGTGGCACTTTTTCTAAGTAAAAAGTTTCCACAACTGGGAAAACAACAAAATAATTAAGAAAACTGGAATACCTCTGACACACCTTCCCCCAAAAGAGTGATTTAAAAGTGTATTTATATAATATATATATATATAAAGCACAAAAAATCAGTTTTAAGAGAGCTCATCCTCCCCACAGTGGATGTACCTAACAGTTTCTAATAAAAGTTTACAAACGAAGACTCAAGCCCACCTAACTTAATACTGAGTTTCAATAAGCCATCAGGCGCTTCTACCCCTAGAAGGTCCAGAGAGGCCAAAAGGAACACTGTTGCAATTCCTATGTGCAGCCCCGTAATCCAGGTTTTTCCTGGATATATAGATTAGTCAACCAAACCCTGCCCTACTCCCTCACCCCGTACGCGTTGGCATTTTCATTATAGGTGGGTCCTGTAATAACTAAACCCAGGAAGCTCTGGAGTAATTAGAGGATTTAAAGGAAGTCATCTTGGAGGAGTTGCAAGACCCAGAGAAATCGGGGGATGTCAGTAAGAGGTTGTCCCTGATCACCTTTCCTTCCTGCCCCACGCAAACTTAACCCAACCGGGTACCAGAAGCCCCGGAGGAAGAAGCCATTTTAATGAGGCCTGGCTAAGGAGTGTGAAAGGAGAGGAAGGGAGGAAATCAGGGAAGGGCGTTCGGAAAGGAAGGCTGAGCCCTTTCTCCCAACAGCACCCGAGGTGGGTGGCAGCACCTGGACCTCTAAGGGAGAGAAGCTGGACTCAAGAGCCTAGAAGGGGCACAAAAGTAACAGTGGCCTGCCACAAGAGGGGCGAGTGGTCCGAGCCCCGAGGCCTGGCCTCTTACCCACAAACCGGGGAAGGACCCCTTCTCGGGTCAGTCATGTAGACCCTAGCCCTTGGGTCAGGGACAACTACCCAAAGGTCCAGAAGGCGGGAGTTGGCTAGTGCCTGGTTTTTCTCATCCCGCCATGCGGCGCGGGGGCGGCCATCCTGAGGGGTCCGGGTACCAAGAGGGCACGGGGGGGGGCTGGACGCAGCGCTCACCCGCGGGCCGCCTCCAAGCTCTTAATCAGCTTCTTGATCTTCCAGATCTCCACGTTCCTGTCCGCAGCACTGGGGTCGTCCGCCATCTTCTCGCCTCCTCCTCCCTAGAGCGGCCCGGCGGGGCCCGGAGACACCAAGACCACAGAGTTAGCGCCGCCACTGGGGCAGAGCGGCCCCCTTCCGTGCCACCCCCAAAGAGGCCCTCCTCTTTCCGCCCCGCGCGACCGGCCGTGGTGGTTTCTGGCCTTTCCCTCCCCCTGGCTTACCTAAGGGCCCAGTCCTGGGCGGCAGCGGCTGCTCCTCCCCGGCGGCGGATCCGCGGCGGCGGCTCTGACGTAGGACACCGGCTCCCTCTCTCCAGGCAGCTGCATGTGTTGCAATCCGCTCACATGGGGCCTGTGACATCACTTCCTCCGTCAGGGGGTTGAGTGGAAATCGCCGGGCGGAAGGGAGGGGGCCGGTGCGGAAAAGAGAAAGGTCGGCGCGCGCCGCGACTTTCCATTGGCTCTCTGCGCAGTGGCCAACAATAAGCTTGCCGATTGGCCACAGCTGAAACCGCGCTGCCTTGTGAGATAAGGCCGGGGGCGGGGACATGCCGTCTTTTTTCCGGCCCGGCAAGCCGAGAGGAGGAAGCGGGAGGAATCTTGGGGCTCTCGCGAGGATTTACTCAGAGCCACGCCAGGCTCGAATGGGGGTGTTTCTTAAAGGGCGAGGCACGTGGATCATCATCTTTTGCGTCCGTCTTCCTTGAATTGAGTGAACTTCTGAGGGTCTTCGACGCGCGACTAGGCATTCGGGCGGGTCGCGAGGTTTAAATTGCTCCTGAGAAGCTTTAAAGAAGCGTCTCGCGGCTTCACAGCTGACGAAGTGTTCCGGCCTGCGTGCGTCACCGCTGTTAGTGTTCAGACCCCCCGGGCAGGACCTCCGGATTAGGAAACTTCCCCCGGGTCCGGGACCCCGCCACTCGCAGGGGCAAAAGAGGCACGTTCTTTCTCGCCTCAATGCTAAGATGGGTTCATCTTGGACCCGGGGCTTTGAGGGGAGGTGGGTGAAGCAAGACCGGCTGGCTGTCTGAGGTTTGAGACTTGCGGTATCTGATCCCATGAATGGTTGGTCTAATCTGTTCAGAGCGGTAGTGGAGAGTGTTGAAGCAAAATGGGCAGCTATATAAGTTAGAACTTAATCTTTTTGAGTAAGGAATTTTAGTTAGCTGCTGTGTCTCTCTTCACCTTAGTGGGGTTCATTCAAATATTTAGCCCTAGATTGTGTGCAGACCCGGTTTTCCTGAGGATAGTGAGGCGAACCAGATAACAGTGCCCACCTTCGTGGAACTTTCAGTTTAGTTGGATTTATAACCGTTTGTGATTTCGGACTTGTATGTATGTAATGAAGTAAGTTAGTACTTAAGATTGCTGTGAGAGTGTAATAAAAGAGGGCCCAAGTTTGGAATGAGACCCAAAGGATGAGTAGGACTTTGTGAGGAGGTAGCATAACACATTTGATGAACTACTAAAAAGCCAGTGTGCTGGAACAAATTCAGGCATCGGGACAGTGGCTTGAGAATGAAGCAGGGGACAGATTGTATAAGGCCTTGAAAACGAGGTTTAAGAATTTGGCCTCATAAGAATAATGCACAGCTTGCCCTAGCTGATGTGGCTTGGTGGATTGAGTGCTGGCCTGTGAAGCAAAGGGTCACTGGTTGGATTCCCAGGCAGGGCACATTCCTGGATTGCAGGCCAGGTGCCCAGTTAGGGCACCTTACACAAGAGGCAATCACACATTGATGTTTCTCTCCCTCTCTTTCTCCCTACCTTCTCCTCTCTTAAAATAAATATATGACAGTGTATGTTTTTTAAAAAAGAATAATGCACACCTTAACAAAGGATTTAGAGATGGGAAGGTGCCAGGAAGATATAGTTACGTTTTTAAGGAGATAATTTGGCTTAAATTGGAGAGAGCAAAAGTGGAAGCCTAGAGATCCTTTTGGCTGCTTTGGTAACTCGTGTGAAAGATCACTGTAGCTTAGAATAGGGTGGTGACAGTACAGGTAGAAGTGAGTGATAATGTGGGCTTAGCATAGATAGGAGAGAATGATGGGTTGGATGTGCAGGAAGAGAGAGGAGGGCTCAAGACACTAATGTAGTTACACTTTCCAAGATGGGAAAGCTGAGCAGGGTTTGGAAGATGATTGAGAATTTTATCCTGGGCCTGTTTGAGAATGCTTATGAGACATACAAGTGGTGATGTCAGTAAGGCAATTGCATTTGTGAGAGCTTTGTGTCCTTTTTGTATGTCACTGTAATTTTGTCCACACTTTAGAGTTGGGAATGTTGTCCCCATTTCATAGATTGGGAAACTGGGATGAAGAAATGTGAAAGGAACTTGCTCAGAGTCTCACAGCTAGTGTATGGTTTCCAGACTCCGTGGTCAGTGCATTTAATCCTGCACCAGCCTCATTACTTGTATTTCCAAAAGGAGAGGACCCAAACTTCCTGTAGGGCAAGTCTTTTCTCCCCCAGCAAATGCATTTCCAGGATGGAATCTCTTCTTTAGTTTCCATTTAGTAATTTTTGGCATGTATTCACTTATTACATAGTATTTATTGTACTTCTGTGCTCCATTCACTGTATTTAGTAATGGGCCTTTGTAAATAGTTATAAACACTGCCTACTGACTAGGTGTTTACCATGTCTGTAGCTTTCCCCGGCTTCATTCCCCTGCCCCAATTCCTACTTTCTAGAGTAGATTGCCTTGATCCATTTTTCCTGTTTGTTTTTATGTTTATAGTGTTTCTGGTGCGTGTTTTATGGCTTCACAGACTTTGTAGACCAGCTCATAAGCTTGCATTTCTGTGTGATTCATGCAGAAGCAAACATGGTGAATCCCAGATGGAATGTTGTTTCTCAACCTTTGAATCCTTCCAACTTGGTGATTAACAAGATATGCAACTTGTTTCTTAGAATAATAGTGTAGACTCAGGCAGTTTAACTGTAGCCCCAAAAGTCGACCTGCTCAGTTGCTGCAAACTTAACCATCTCCACATTTAGTATTGGAAATCAGTATATTAGAGTCAAAGGCTGGCATAGACCCCTAGCAGAAGAGATTTGGGAGGAATAGAACAGGGATGCTATTTCCTTCAGCAAAGACAAACCTTTTTAAATGGGACCATGACCATTCAGTGTTCAGGAGGAACCTCCTGTGATATAAAGGTAATACATATTTTTTCAAAATACTATATGGTGAGACTGGAATATATAAAACCTCTAGGCACAGGTTGTCCTCTGAAAAATGAAGGATTTGTACTTGGTGACCTCAGAATTTCTCCCTAGCTCTAATGTTAGGTAATAAATGATATTTTGGATAGAGGTGACATTCCTAGTTAGGGATGAAAGAGAAAGGAGATGGATTGTTTTGATGTTGAAAATACCTATAACAGCTTGAGAATACAGTGCTGTTAGGTACAGAGATAGTTGGTTGCTAATGTGAAGTTAGTTCAAGAGTAGCCAAGATGAAAAAGATACTTCTAGAATTTGGTGGGTTTAAGGAAAGACATCTGGAGCTAGGCAGCTGGAGTTGAATGGTGACTCTTCTTAACTCGGGCAAGTCACTTCTTAAATCTTGCAGAAACTAAAATTTTTTAATTTGTAAAATGGGGATGCTGTCTATTTTGTGGGACAATCGTTGGATTAAATAACTTGTGTGAAGTGCCTAGTGCCATTTACAGCAAGCATATGTCATCAGTGAATGTTTTCTAGTTTGAAAGAATAGTTTCTTTCAAAGAAAGAGTTGCTTTTATATGTCATCAGTGAATAGTTTCTCCTAATTTGTTCTGTCCTGTGGGACCTGTGACACGCCTTATACTTCACCATTCTCCTGCAGAAAATAAAGTTGAGTGACTAGAGGTGGAGCAGATCCAAAGTACTATTTCTAGGGATTTTTTTTTCCTCATGGTGAAAGAGGGATCCAGTAAAATAGGTCTGATCTTTTCTCTGCTTTGATGGCTGGTATGTTAATTGTAGAATTTGGGAATTTCCCAGAGTTGAAGTTTAAAATATTGGGTATTTTTATAACCTAACTATATTAGTAGAATGAATTTTTCTTAGTTAATAGTTATGTGTGGGTTTTCCCTGCCCCCATCCATCGGTCAAAGAGTTTCATGTAAGCTTTTGTTAAAAGAAAAACTGTTTTTGTGCGTAGAAAAATAAAAAATAACTTGAAAAATATCTAGATTAGATTTCTTCTAAAGTGCTCACAACTTCATCAAGTAAATGAAGATCAATAAAGGAATGTCCAGTCTGTCCTGAAGTTCCTGGTGTACTTAAGAATAATGAGTTTGAGGAATGCACTTCTGTAGATTCTATCCTTAAGTAAAGACGTCTTACGGTAAATATTGGGTTGGCCAAAATATCCATTGTTTTCTTTTCTTTTTCTGTAAAATGGCTCTAGTAGCACTTAGTTGTTCATAACTTCATTCAAAACAATTTTGTTAGATTGCTTTGTGACAGGTGTCTTATCAGCATGTATTTAAAACATGAAAATTTGTGAATTTTAAAAAGTATTTTATTTTCAGAAAGAGGGAAAGAGAAGGAGAAAGAATGGGAGAGAAATATCAATGTGTCAAATATCAAATATCAATGTGCCTCTCATGTGTCCCCCACTGGGAACTGGCCTGCAACCCAGGCATGTGCCCCGACTGGGAATCGAACCGTGATCCCTTGCTTCACAGGCCCGTGCTCAATCCACTGAGCTATACCAGCCAGGGCGAAAATTTGTGAATTTTTGTATAGCCATTTTAATATTGAAGATGGAAGAATTACACACCATTTTTGTGTATTATATGTTGTTATTTCAAGAAAGGTAAAAAATAACTGAAATGCAAAAAAGATTTGTGCAGTGTACAGAGAAGGTGCTGTGGCTGATGGAATGAGTCAAAAGTGGTTTGCAAAATTTTGTGCTGGAGATGTCTCAGCTGGACCATGCTCCATGTTCCGGTAGATGAGTTGAAGTTGATAGAGATCAAATCAAGACATTGAGAACAATCAAGAACAATCAACCTCATACTATGTGGGAGAGATAGCTGACATACTCAAAATATCCAAATCAATAAAGTTATTCATGAAAATGAAAAATACCTTATTTTACAGAAAAAACTAAATGGACTTTTTGGACAAACCAATAAAAGCCAGTGAAGAAGACCTTACACTACGTTGGTACAATATATTGTAGAATTAAAAGCATTTAAGATTGATGTAAATTGACATAAAACAGTTGCTTAACCAGGGAGTGCAATGTGTGTGTGAAAGTGACTTGAAATAGTAAGTTTAAGGCAGCATTTACTCCCTTGTGGACACCTAGTGGTGAAAAGTAACCCTTTGGTGGCAGGGGGAACTATACAGTTAAGGAATGTCAGCATTTTCCCCTCTGTGACCAAACATCTTCATATGAATTTGTAGACTTGTTAAGCAGATACTGACTGTTAAATGCTTTTGGCCTTTAATGATTTTCAACTTTAAAATAAATTGCCCTGGCTGGTGTAGCTCAGTGGATTGAGCAAGGGCCTGCAAATCAAAGAATCTCGGCTTGATTGCACATGCCTGGGTTGCAGGCCAGTTCCCAGCAGGGAATGCACGAGGCAGCCATACATTGATATTGCTCCCTCTCTCCTTCCCTTTCCCTTCAAAGATAAATAAGTAAAATCTTTTAAAAAATTATTTATTTTGAGAGAGGGGAACATCAATGTGCAAGCAAAGCATCAGTTGGCTACCTCTCACATGCCTCAGCAGGGACCTGGCCCATAACCCAGGCATGTGCCCTGACTAGTAATTGAACTGGCGACCTTTTGGTTCGTAGCCAGGGTACTCAACCCGCTGAGCCATACCAACCAGGGTGATTCACAACTTTTAAGATAACAATGCACATAGAGAATTCTTTATCTTTCTGTTGGAGGGGGTGGGGATTATGTGTGTATGTGTGTATTTCCCCCTTTTTAAGAACCTTTGTTCTAGGGAGCCTTCACTAGCTGGAGCAGTGACTTAGCTTTCCAGTAGAAACATGAAAGAATAATTAGCAGGGTGAGACTGAGCCGTGCATGTTCTTGGGCGACTTGGGAAGAATAACTGCTTAATGTTTTCAGTGGTGCCTCTTTTGATGCTAGAGATACTCATTGAATACCCAAACATGCTAATCTTTTAGTTCAGTTCCATAAATACTGTGTACCATTTTTCTGTCTAGTACTGGGATGAAAATGCTGAAAAGTTTTAGATGTAGTATGGTACTTTAGAGAGATGTAGGAAAGTTAAGTAGATGACAGTATAAAAGCAGCTCTTCATAGGACTGAGGTAGCAATGAACAAAGTGAGCCTCAAACACCTAATGTTATGTCAGAAAGAAAGTTAACAGACTGCTGTTCTTTTAGGGAAGGGAGGGAGGAGAGAAATGTCACTGTGTGATTGCCTCTCAGGTCCCCTACTGGGGACCTGGCCTGCAAACCAGGCATGTGCACTAACTGGGAATCGAACTGGTGACCCTTTGCAGGCCTATGCTCAATCAACTGTACTACACTAGACAAGGCCTAATCAGTACTTTTTAAAAATAAAATCTTTACTTGATGACTTTTTTCCATGGCTTTTAGAGAGGAAGGGAAGAGAGAGAAACTAGGATGTGAGGTAGAAGCATCAATTGGTTGCTCCCATATGCCCCTGGACTGGGGATCGAACCTGCAACCCCTCAGCTATAGAACCATGCTCTAGCCAACAGCAACACCCGCCAGGGCTATCAGTACTTTTATTACCCCATAGACTTTTTTAATGAGGTATAATTAACATATAACTAACAGAGAGGGAGAGAAACATCAATGTGTGGTTGCCTCTTGTATGCCCTGTACTGGGGACCTGGCCCGCAACCTTTTGGTTTGTAGGCTGGCTGGCTCTCAATCCACTGAGCCATGCCAGCCAGGGCTGATGAGAACTTTTAAGATCAACTCTCAGCAACTTTCAAATATGAAAACAGTATTAACTAGTTGTCATGCTGTACATTACATGCCCAAGACTTCATTTTGTAACTGGAAGTTTGTACCTTTTGACCCTCCTAATCATTTCACTGACCCACTACCACCTCCCACTTTCACCCTTCCACTCCCACTGGAGAATCACCAATTCTCTGTATCTGAGGTGTTTTTTCTTTAATTCCACATACAAGTGAGATTAGGTATTCGTTTTTCTCTGACTTATTTCAGTTAACATAATTTTCTCAAAAGTCCATGTTACCACAAATGGTAATGTTTAATTTTTATGGCTAAATAGTATTCTGTGTGTATTTCACATTTTCTTTATCCATTCATCAATGAGCATTTCAACTGCTTCCATAGCTTGGCTGCAATGAACATGGGGTGCATGTGTCTTTTTCAAATTAGTGGGGTTTTTTGGATAAAACCCAGAAGTGGAATTGCTGGATCATATGGTAATTCTGTTTTTAATTTTTTTGAGGAAACTATTGCTGTTTTCCATAGTGGCTGCATGAATTTACATATCTACTTGGTAGTGCGTAAGTTTCAACATTCTTGCCAATACTTATTGTCTCTTTTTTAAAAAGATTTTTAGAGGGGGAGAGAGAGAGAAACATCAATGTGTGGTTGCCTCTTGCACACCCCCTACTGGGGATCCCACCTGCAACCCAGGTGTGTGCCCTGACCTGAGAATCAAAACAGAAACCCTTTGGTTCACAGGTTGGCGCTTAATCCACTGAACCACACCAGCCATGGCTCTTTTAATAATGACCATTTTAACAGGCGTGATGTGGTATCCCATTGTGGTTTTGATTTGCATTTCCCTGACAAGTCATTTTGAGCGTGTTTTCATGTACCTGTTGACCATCTGTATGTCTGGCAAAAATCTCTCTTCAGACTCTGCCCACTTTGGGGGAGATTTATTGCTGTTTAATTGTATGAGTCCTTTATATATTTTGGATATTAACTCCTTATCAGAAATATGGTTTGCATGTTTTCTGCTACTGCACAGGTCGCCTTTTCATTTGGTTGGTTTCCTCTGCTGTGCAGCTTTTTAGTTTGATGTAGTCCCATTTGTTTATTTTTGCTTTTGTTGCCTTTGCTTTTGGTGTCAAATCCAAAGAAATTATTGCCAAGACCAACTGATTCTAAAAAGAAGCCTTTCCTATATGAACTGTATCACAAGGTAACAAGGTACTTATTATGAGAGTAAATTTCTCTCTGAAGATATTCCAACTAAAAGATGAAGACAGAAGTAAACTCGTATACTTTTAATGAAATTAAAGATCTATGTAATGATCAGTGGCTGCTAACATCACAACAGAACCAACCAGAATTATGTACCGGTTGATGAAATTACATACCACCTGTCCTTGTCAAAAAACTGAACTTGCATCATCAAGCAGAAATGCAGGAACACGCTAAATGACATCACAGGAATGCAGTCTGTGCAATGCACAATGTAGGAAATTACAGGCCCACTTTCTTCAACAAATATTTTGCAAAGCAGGGGGAAAGGAGGCAGGGAAACCTGTACTTTTTGAGGGTCTTAGGGAACTACAAACCAATATAGGATGTGGCCTTCATTTGGTTCCTCTTTCTTGAAAAAGTGAAATAATTCAGGAAATTTGAACATTTAAGTGCTTCACATTAAATAGCTGTTAATATTTTTAGATGTGATATTTTATAGAAAAGTTCTTTTAGGAGTACATAATGAAATATTAAGAGTAAAATTATGATTCTTGGAATTTCCTTTAAAATAGTCATGGAAAGGTGAGGAAATATAATAAAAGTTACAAGAAATTGCTTAACTGAATACTAAAAAGTTGTGAATGTAAGAAATATTTTTTAAATCCTCATCCAAGGAAATTTTTTCATTGCTTTTAGAAAGTGAGAGAAACATCGATTGCCTCGAACACATCCCAACTGGGGATCAAATCCACAACCTGGGTGTGTGCAACAGGAAATCGAACCTGCAACCTTCTTGTCTGTGGGACCAAGGGTGACAGAGACCAGGAGGGTACAATTCGAATTTAAGCGAGTTACACCAGTAAGGCACACTGATTTCCCCTTTCAGAAACCTGTGGTTGTTAACCTTTTTTGGTCATAGATTCCTTCAAGAAATCAATGGGCCATTTTCCCAGAAAAATTAATATTGACCATCTTGCATTTTACCAGTGGTTTATGGACTTCCTAAAGTCACTAATATAGACTGCCCATTCCCCAACACCATTGCCTTACATCTTCCCATTCTGGGTCATGTGCTACAAGAACCTGTGATTTAGGTGAACATTTTTTCCCTTGTTTCCTAATCTCACGGAGCTAAAACGTGTAATTATTAAAGGCTGGTTCAGCTGCAGCGTTCTGTTTAGTGTGAAGATACTTTTGCTCCCTGACTTGCTGCTCCAAGTGGACTTGATGCACTGTGTTCAGTTTAACCATATGAAATTGCTGATACTCAGTTGTTTTTGATCTATTGAAATGGCTGTTTTAATGGTTCTGTGATTGCTAAATTACTTCTTTCATGGTGTTCAGATTGTCACTCTATACTACCTCTATCTAGGGCTTTCATTCATTTTGTTCTGATTTTGACAGGACAAGGAAGGAAGGATACATAGCCCTTACAAAGGAGGCTTAGGATTGGAGAATGCAGTTGCAGTGGTATCTGAAATAGTGAAGGGTTTATTTCTAAAATTTGGGTTCTCTTCATTCCCAATCTTGTCATGTACTGTTAAGAATTCACTTTTATCTTTACTGCTCCCTGTTGCTATAGATAGACTCTCTAGTTAATGTTATAAAATTAAGTCACACCCACAGATTACTTATTCTAGGTTTCTTTATAACAAAGTGTGGAGCCAAGCATAGAACTGATCTTATTCTCCCTGGTAATTGATGCATTGGTAAACACACAATGCTTGTGTAATATTCCCACTAACAACATATACACAACTCTGGACACAAGGAAATCATCACATGAATCCAAAGAAATGGCCTATGCCCTTCAAAAATCAATCTCATGAAAAGAAAAAAGGCAGAGGAACTATTCTCAGATAAAAGGAGATAGAACTAAATTCTGTGTGATCTTTGATGTGATCCTGATGGAAAATACAAGATATCATTGAGACAATTAGGTAACTTAATATGGGCTGCATATTAGGTAGTATCTGTTAAATTGTCTGATTTTTATAGTTGCGGGGAGGTGGTTCTGTTCTTACAAGATGTTTGTGGAAATACAGGTTTGAATGTCATGATGTTCAGAAAACAAAAACCATACAACAGTGAAAAAGTACAAGTATTGCAAAAAGCTACTTGAATCTAGGTGAAAGGTGTGTGTTCGTGTGTTCATTATACTATTACAGCTTTTCTAAGAGTAGATTTGAAACTTTCAAAATACAGAGTTGAGGAAAAAGTTTATTCTATCTGGGTAAATAGCAATGTAAGTTTATTCAAGATCACAGAATGAATGAGTCATTCACTGGACTTTTTAAAAATATTTTTTAAAGATTATTTATTTTTAGAGAGGAAGGAAAAGAGAGAGGGAGAGAAATACCAATGTGTGGTTGCCTCTTGTGCGTCCCCTGCGGGGTAGTGGCCCGCAACCCAGGCACGTGCCCTGACTGGGAATCGAACCGCGATCCTTTGCTTTGCAGGTTCGCACTCAATCCACTGAGCTACTCCAGCCAGGGCTCACTGGACTCTTTACTAATAAAGTATAAAAGATTGCACTTATTCTGGTCACTCCTATCCACCCCTCCTGTTGGTCCAGGAAAACTTCAGGCTACATTACTATCAGCCTCTCCTTGGCTTTTTAAAAAAATCTTACCAATTAAGTTCTTTTTTTGTGTGTGTGATTTTTTTAATATTATTTTTTAAAAAATATATTTTATTGATTATACCATTACAGTTGTTCTATTCCATCTTCATTCCCCTCCACCCGCACCCTCCCTCCCCCACCATTCTCCCCCCCTTAGTTTATGACCACGTGTCTCAAGTTCTTTAGATTGTATATTTCCCCCACTATTCTTGCCCTCCCTATTTTCTACCTACCATCTATGCTATTTTCTGTGCCTTCTCCCCCCTTCTCCCCCTCCCACCCCCCCTATTTCTAACCCTCCATGTGTTCTTCATTTCTATGGTTCTGTTCCCGATCTAGCTGTCCTCTTGGTTTGCTTTTGTTTTAGGTGTGGCTGTTAATAACTGTGTTTGCTGTCCTTTCACTGTTCATATTTTTCATCTTCTTTTTCTTATACAAGTCCCTTTAGCATTTCATATAATAAGGGCTTGGTGATGATGAACTCCTTGAACTTGACCTTATCTGAGAAGCACTTTATCTGTCCTTCCATTCTAAATGAAAGTTTTGCTGGATAAAGCAATCTTGGCTGTAGGTCTTTGGATTTCATGACTTGGAATACTTCTTTCCAGCCCCTTCTTGCCTGTAAGGTCTCTTTTGAGAAATCCGCTGACAGTCTGATGGGTACTCCTTTGTAGGTGACTGTCCCCTTATCCCTTGCTGCTTCTAGGATTCTCTCCTTCATTTTGGTCTTGGCTAATGTAATTATGATGTGCCTTGGTGTGTTCCTTCTTGGGTCCAACTTCTTTGGCACTCTCTGAGCTTCCTGGATTTCCTGGAAGTCTATTTCCTTTGCCAGACTGGGGAAGTTCTCCTTTATTATTTGTTCAAATATGTTTTCCACTCGTGGCTGTTTCTTTCCCCCTTCTGGTACCCCTATAATCCGGATGTTGGAACGTTTAAAGATGTCCTGGAGGTTCCTAAGCCTCTCCTCATTGTTTTGAATTCTCATTTCTTCATTCCTTTCTGGTGGGATGTTTTGTTCTTCCTTCTGGTCCATTCCATTGATTTGAGTCCCCGTTTCCTTTCCATCACTATTGGTTTCCTGTGCATCTCCCTTCATTTCAATTAGTTTAGCCTTCATATGTTCCTCTAATTTGTTACTTTGTTCCTCTAATTTGTGACTATAATCTACCAGTTCTGTGAGCATCCTGATAAATAGTGTCTTGAATTGTGCTTCTGAGAGGCTGGCAATTTCTCGGTTGCTTAGAGTTATTGGCTCTGGGACTTTGAGTTCTTCTTGGGCCATCTTTTGGGCTGTCCTTGCCTGTTACGTAGCAGGAGCAGGATCGGAGCCCTAGGTTTTCACCAGAGCAGGGCAACTCACTTGCTGGGTTGTGACGTTGTATGTGGGGGCGGGGTCAAAGAGGGACTATGGCGTCCTGTCCGCCTACTGCCGCCACGGCCCTCACTGGTGCTGCAGTCGCCCGTCACCGGACCCACGCGTTTCGTCCCACTGCATGCGAGTGTGCCACCGCTGTCAGCCCTCGCCCCCTTGGGCCTGTGTGGTCTGTCTCACTGTGCGCTAATATGTGCCCGAGGTCTGCCCCGCACGCCTGGGTCGGGGGCCCTGTCCTGCCTGACCCTGCTCGCTGTTGGCTCCGGCCCTCTTACCGTCCCCGTTGAATGGTTAGATGTAGTCGGACTTCCGTATAATTCAATTTTCTGTCCTTTGGTTGTCTTTGTTTCTCCAAACCTTTGTTGTATTCAAACTTGGTTGCGGGAGAAGGCACAGTGTTTCCACCTATGCCTCCATCTTGGCAGAAGTCAAGTTCTTGTTTTTGAGTTTGGTGAAAGTTGCTCCTAGTATTCTTGACAGATGTTTCAGACATAAACTTGAAAAGCAAAGGGACCTTAATTCACTGTTTTAGATAGTGGGAGAGATTCGCTAATTTGACAAAAGATTTGAGTGCTCATATATCAAGCATTGGTGTAGGTGTTGGGAAATAGCAGTGAGCAAAAAGGTTTGTGGCCTTGTGGAGCTTACATGGTGGCTGTCAGTCCTTCTGGGCTGTTGAACTGGGTAGTTTGAACAAAAATTTGTTCTAGTTCTGGAAGCTGGAAGTCTGAGATGAGGGTGCCAGCATGGTCAGGTGAGGGTCCTATATGGTCACAGACTTCTCATGGTGTCACTTGGTGGGAAAGGGACAAGGGATTTCTGGAGCCCTTTTTGTAGGGCTCCACCTTTTAATACCTAACTTAGGTTAGGATTTCAATTGGATACTGGGTGGGGGAATGGCACAGAAATTCAGATTATAGCAGTGGGGGAGAGGGAAAACAAATTAGGTGATAACTGCAAAGGAGAAAGAGAGTAGGGTAATTAAAGAGGATAAGTAATGGCAGGGACTTGAGAAGAGGCTGCTATTTCATGAAATTTCAAAACCTTGTGAAAAAAGTGAGGGCTGAGCCAAATGGAAATCTGGGCAACTTTTCCAGTGAGGGTGGGCAAAACCCACAAAGTAAAATAGTTGGAGGATACAGGCACAGAGGTAGTGAAAAAGCCTGACCACACAAAGCCTGCAGACAGGCCTCTGACTGCTAACTGCTATGGGAAAAGATTAGCAAGGTGTGTAATTTTATGTGGGGAATATTATGTGTAATAATCCACGCAGTAATTTATACTAAGTAGCCGGAGTGGAGATGGTGATCTGGATATACTTTAAAGGTTGCTAAGATTTGTTCATTCCATTTTGGGGGGTGGGCAACCATAAGAAGCACATTTATTGGAAAGACCACTAAGGAACAGAAACCAGAGGTTCCTTTTTATTTATTTTTAAATTTTATTTATTTACCTTTAGAGGGGAAGGGAAGGAGAGAGGGAGAGAAATATCAATGTATGGTTGCCTCTCATGCATCCCCTGCCGGGAACTCGGAACTGGGAACTGGCCTGCAACCCAGGCATGTGCCCTGACTGGGAATTGAACCGAGACAGATACTCTGGTTCGCAGGCCTGCGCTCAATCCATTGAGCTACACCAGCCAGGGCTCCAGAAGTTCCTTTTTAGACCTACCAAGCATTTGTCATAAAAGGGAACCTGTATCTAAAGAATAAAAAACCTTTTTGCCTTTCAAGGCCGTTTGCAGCACTACATTTTACTGGTCTGTAGAATACTGCTGTGTGTTCACTGCATAGGGAAGGACTGTTGTGGGTACCTATGCACGTAGCTCTTCTCCCTTCTTCCCAATAGAGTCCATACTGTTCAGGGGATGTTTGGCTCCTCCTCTTCCCAATCCTAAGGCTGATCTTTTTCATAAAAGTCAGTACTTAATTGAAGTGCTTTGGAAATCCAAGAAGGGCTTAGTTATCACAATTAGGAGATACAAGAGGTGTTTACTAGGCAAGGGCCAACCACAGATGCTAAATGTCACATACCACAAAACAATCCGTCATGGATAATTACTATACATTCCACAAGGTTCCCACCAAGTGTTCATGTGGCTGAGAACTTGAGCCTAGAATTTATTTTTTATGAATCTCAAGAGGTATTTGCATGGGTGTTAATGAACAACTTTCTAGGAATGTAATTATGTAAAAAATGTCTTTCACATTAGAGCACTGTACTGAATTTCATTTCTAGATATCACCACAAATAAAAGGAAGCATTACCTGATGGAATCGAAGCCCCATGTTATTAAAATTCCTTTAGGTCTACAATAGTAGTCCATGAAACACGAGGGAAAGTCTATTGGAAAACTTGGGGGAAAAAATTCTCAGTATTTAAATATTTGAGATACAGGAAAGATGCAGTCAAAGTTCTGCTTCTGAAGTTAGCATGTGGTAATTGGAACTAAAACAGAATTTAGGACAAGGCAACTCACTGACAGTGAAAACAGAAATATGGAAAGAATCAGTACCTAATATTACTGAGTCACAGAACTTATACCTTAGGATTTACTACTAGATTAATATAAAGCTACACAGAAGAGAAAGCAACCTGAAAACAGTAGCCCATTTTTAAGCTAGAGACTAGCTTAACCTAGACTTTGTTAACATTCCAAACAAAAGATGGGGCTATAAGAGAAAAAAAACAAAGCCTCAGAACCAGACTTGTCCTCAGTGACAATGCTTATTTCTTATACTAGCCCTTCCAAATCCTGTTTTATTTGAGTGACCCTAGGTCAGGGAAATGGAAGGTATGATGCATATTATATTCTCAAAGCTAAATCTCAAGAGTCTCACTCCTCACAAATGAGATCAAGATGCTTTTCATATTTATTTTTTTAAAAAATCCAGAATGGATCCAAAAAATCAAAGGTACAGGTGCCAGACAAAAGCCACAAGGTAGCTATAAAAGTGTCCCACAGGAAAATTACGAAGCCTTATTACCTTGTTTTAAGAGTTGTACTGAACACAAATAAGTTTTCCATTGATCTTGCTTCTGTTGCTCTACCTCTGAATGTGGCACAGCAGCCTTGCCTTGCGAGGCCTCAGCTGAAGGATCCAATGTACACGCATACTGGTAGAGCAGTAGTTAAGTATCTTATCCTCAGATGGTCTCATTCCAGGTCTTTGACTGACTACCTTCATTGTGTGGGATGGTTTCACCCCTTGGTAATAATATATAGTTACTTCAGCACAAAACAATGTTAAGTCTTTAAAATCAATAAATCATCTTCCCTTTCACGTGCAGCTGAAAAGATAGGCTAGGGACAGAACATTGTGAGCTTTGCACTGTTGGAATTATCACTCATTAAATGATTATTAGCTAATAGTCACTAAATTACATATTAAGGAAATTATATATAGAGTACTGCAAAAACACAGTAAAAGAATGAAGTTTTCCCGTTTCTGCTCAGGAAGTCCCCTTTACTCCCAAGCGTCATAAGATGTTGTCCTTTTGGCTCCGCAGTTTACTACTATTACTGTTTCTCCTCTTTTTGATCTTCCTTTTGTTCCCCAGTGCCAGAACTTCCAGAGCCTTCTCGCTCAGAGGCCATCTGTTAAGAAAACATTTGACAGCCACTCAATGTTAAGGCTGACAGCATGCTCTTTGATGAACTAAAAAAGGAAGGAGCCACATCCTGCCTATTGCACTCCCCCCTCCTCCACACACACTGTTGATGGTTTCTGTGACTCCTTCCCTTTGTTGACCTCATCCTCCCTCTGGAAGGGGAGGAAAGGTATTGTCAACACTCACAGTTCTATGAATGGCTAGGTAAGGAGCCATTAGTGAGAGTAATCAAGAGCAGTTACAACAGGATCAAGTCAGGAGCAAAATAGTAATTGAGGAAAACACCCCTCAGTCCTTGTACCTTTTTGTATGCCATTTCGAAGAGTTTCAGTGATGCTTGCTGAAGGGAAGATGCTGCCTGCCTTATGTTTTCTCCAGTTTCACTATCTTTTCGAGCCAGAAGCTCTCTCATTTTGGAAATCTCTTCTTTTAATTTGTTGCACTTAAAAACAAAACACAAAACCCTCACTTTTTCTGGGTTTCTTATCCCACTACACGAAGCAGTAATTCTCAGAAACATAAGACTAAATTCTTATCAAGACTCAGAGACAGATGAACTTCATTAACATTGGTGACACTGGCTCCCGACTTCTTGAACTACTCATTATAAAAGAGGACTTACCTCGTCAGCAGGCAATTGGTCCTTGAATTCTTCCATCTTGCTTTCTGTATCATGGATGATTCCTTCAGCCATATTAACCGCTTCAACTCGTTCCTAAGGGAAAAGAGAAAGTGAAGACTTCCCAATGAACCCATTGGCTGAAGGTTCTCACTGAGAAAGACAACATGCTGACTGCTGCATATAGGTATAGAGTAAAACACAGTAAGGGGAGGAATCACTATGGTCTGAGGTAGTCTCAGATGTCTAAGAAATTTCAGCTGGATTTTGTAGCATAAGAATTGCTATGGGGACACAGACTAAAATAAAGGCATTCCACATAAGTTATGAGCAAAGGGGGGCAAAGGATAGACTGAGGGTAACAGAAGACAGAAGATCAATGACAAATGTCCCAACTCCCACTTTCACCTCCCAGTTGAAAAGGAAGAAAGTACTAATCAGCCCCGGCTGGTGTGGCTCAGTGGATTGAGTGCTGGCCTGCAAACTAGAAGGTCATTGTTTTGATTACCAGTCAGAGGCACAGGCCTGGGGTCTGTGAGCCAGGTCTCACAGTTGGGGGCATGTGAGAGGCAACTGATCTATGTATCTCACACACACGATATTTTTCTCCCTCTTTTTCCCTTCCTTCCCCTCTCTAAAATAAATATGTAAAATCTTTTAAAAAAATATACTAATCACCTTCTTTCGCCTATCTTCCTCAGCATACTTCTCTGCATTTTTAACCATATTTTCAATATCGTCTTTGCTTAACCCACCAGAAGACTGGATCACAACTATAATGAAAAGAAAGCATTGTTACTTCACAGGTAAAATTGTATGTTTCACTCTCTATTGTATTAAGAAAAAGAATACTCCTGCTCAGAATAGCCAGTGATGTGAATTATCAGCGGGAATAATATCATGATGTTGTCCTATAATAAGGAGAAAGAAACCAAGGGACTGATATACACAAACACCAACTACCCTGCCTCCTACCAAAACTTCAGCTCAGGCAGCAATCCAAAGGTTCAGTGCTTGCCTATTTTGGGGAATGCACACCACCATATCCGTTACTCTGAGTGTGACTCTCATAACTGAGGAGGAAAGGGACAGAAAGGACTGAGCATCAACCTGAGGCTGGGAGAAAAGACAGGCACAACCTAGAGGACCTTGTTCCCAACAGAAAGGCACTCCAAGGTCCCTTACCTCACTCTTACAATCAGATAAATAGGAAAACTTACTCTGCTGCTCACGTCCTGTACCCTTATCTTTGGCAGAAACATGTACAATCCCATTGGCATCAATGTCAAATGTAACTTCAATCTGAGGGACTCCGCGAGGGGCTGGGGGAATTCCAATCTGAAATAAATAAATACACAGAGTAAGCTCCTCTCACAAAGAGGTCCAGTGCTCTAGTTCCAAACCTGTATCTTCTGGGGAACAAATCACTTGATTACAAGAAGGAACAAGCTATAGCTTCACTTAATTAAATGTGCTAAAAAAAAGTTTGTAAGTAAATCACTGCTACCTGAAACAAACAGGGCTCAGGCCAGTGAAGGTTGGGTACAACAAGTAATCATAATGGCTATACACACTGAGTGACACAATGAATAATAAGTGCAACTCCTCCATCACTGTTCATCTCACCAAGAACCAGTAAGCAATGCTAATTAGAAGCCAATAATATCAAATGTCTCTTAAATCAATAACTAGGAATTCCTCCCAATTAGCATTGTTACAAACATTTCCGTGTCTTATATTTATGATATTCTTAAAGTTCCTAAGGCACGAGCGAGGCTTTCAGGTAACACTGATTTTGCATGTACACTATGTTAACAAACTATCTGTGTGTCAGCTGTTTATGGTAATATTAACAGGGGTCAGAATATCATCGAACTTACAGTACATAAGAATGAATGAAGGGCATATTTAGGATTCCCAATACCCACCAAAGTAAACTGTCCAAGAAGTTTGTTGTCTCCAGCCATCTCTCTCTCACCCTGACACACTTTAATCTCCACTTGAGTCTGACCATCAGCGGCTGTAGAAAACACCTAGGGAAAAAGAAACGTCCTGGATTGGCAGTCTAATAAAAATACTTCTTTACACAAAGTGTAAGCCAAAGAAAGAAACTGACACCCCAACACTGGTAGAATCCTAACGTACACTATTTTCAGAACAAAGGCTTGTATGTCTTTGCTGGGAATAGGAGTAGGATTAGCATAGCAGAAGGTCATTCGGTAGTATTGTTTCTGCTAAGCAAATGCACTGTACAAAGATGCAGCACTGGCAGAGGGCCTCACGAAGGGATAAAAATGAGATGATGAAATATGCTCATCTGGGAAAACTGGTCAGAGACAGGACATGTACAGGGTCTGGCACAAATAACACCCTCTTTTCTTTTTTTTTCCTTTTTTAAAAAGATTTTATTTATTTATCTTTAGAGGGGAAAGGAAGGAGAGAAGGAGAGAAATATCAATGTATGGTTGCTTCTCATGAGTCCCCTGCTGGGAACTGGCCTGCAACCCAAGCATGTGCCCTGACTGGGAACCGAACCACGATCGTGTGGTTCGCAGGCCCGTGCTCAATCCAATGAGCTACACCAGCCAGGGCAACACCTCCTTTTCATTACAAAATCGTAAACATATAATTTTATAGCATAATATCATATTTAAGCACACCATATAACATTTTAGGTGAAATGTTCAAATTAAAACTACAAATTATTACATCCATATTATCACCCTACCAATCACACTCAACCAGGTGCTACTTTTTGCTGGACGGTGCTATTTTGTGCTCAGCCATAGAAGTCACCACGCACTTTTCTTCAGAATGATGTGTTGGCACTACATCACCGCACAAATACAGCAATAGCAAGTTTTTAATACGAACATCAAAATTGGTCAAGTCAGGAAATAATTCTTAATCCAAGTATTAAGAAACTAAGACCGAAGCCATTGTCTAAGTAGCCCTGGAGTGGCAGTGCAAGACATCCATCATTCATCCATAACAGAAGCACATTGAACTGTCTCGGGCCATTCTTTTTATTGCCTTTGAGATCAGAAGAGTATGGGGAATTTAGTCCTAAGTGATGAGGACTAAATTCTGTGAGGGACAGACTATTAATGCTTCCCCTACAATCTCCACTGCTGGCTGACAGGTAAAGAGAGCAATGTAATAGATAAGAGCCTTACCACCCACATTCAACTAGTACAGACTACAAAACAAAGACTGAAGTTTCTAAGAAAAGCTCACAAAAGTGGCTGGAATCACAACACATCCCTCACAGAACCTAGAAACTCTGTGGTATCAGGGAGGGGAAATTCTTACCTGGCTTTTCTTGGTTGGAATAGTGGTGTTCCTGTTAATAAGCTTGGTAAACACGCCTCCTAGAGTCTCAATGCCCAGAGAAAGAGGAGTGACATCCAGGAGCAGCACATCTGTGACATCACCAGCCAACACACCTCCCTGAATGGCAGCTCCAATGGCCACAGCCTCATCAGGATTGACAGCTTTACTCGGGGCTCGGCCAAAGAGATCCTGGACAGTCTGCTGAACCTGAGCATCAAGGAAAAAAAAGAACCTGTTACCCACTATGCAAAGCAACTAAATGCCCAAGGTGGAAGAGAACACGTGTTTGTTCCAAGACCCCAGCATATCACAACGGGTTGCTTCATTTGGACCCAAAAATTTCTCTCAAATTACTAGTATTTCATACCAGAGTTCTTGTTAATGATCTGAGTGTTATCATGCAGATAGCACTCATAGTTTACTCATATGACATCTCATTCATAGTCCTTTTAAATTTGGGAAGAATTTGTGTTTGTTATCCGGTTTCCCATACAACACATTAAATTGGAAATACAGGTCCTGCCCTGGCTGGTGTAGCTCAGTGGACTGGTGTGGGCCTGCAAACCAAAGGGTCACTGGTTTGATTCCCAGTCTGGGCACATGCCTGGGTTGTGGGCTGGCTCCCTGGTAGACGGTATGTGAGAGACAAACACACATTGATGGTTCTCTCCCTCTTTCTCCTTCCCTACCCCCCTCTCTAAAAATAAATAAAAACCTTTAAAAAAATGGAAATACAAGGTACAAGGCATGGGAACTTAAAAATTGTACAGCTCAAGTCCTCTTCTACATACTGACTAAAAACCAACTTTAAAGAAGCAGTGGTTATATGACAATACTGATGCTAAATTGGGATATGTTCTCTTCTATTTTTTCTTTTTTTACTGATGCTACCCCCCCCCCCCCGCTATTTAAATAGCAATGAGGATAATTTGTTAACATTATCTCCATGGTCCAAAGCTTCTCCCCTTCTCTTCAGATTTATTCTGTTTATGTTCCTAAGCCCAAGTACTCGAAAAATTAAGAAAATATCAAGGTTCAAGATAATTCTATTATGGCCCTGGCTGGTGTGGCTCAGTGGATTGAGTGCCAGCCTGCAGAACAAAGGGTTGCCAGTTCAATTCCCAGTCAGGGCACATGCCTGGGTTGCAGGTCAGGTCCTCAGTGGGGGTGTTCAAGAGGCAACAACACACTGATGTTTCTCTCCCTCTTTCTCCCTCCCTCCCCCTCTCTAAAAATACATAAATAAAAATAAAATCTTTTAAAAAATTCTGCGTAAGCTATAAACAATTGCACCTTCAACAGTTCTGTGCTCAGTCATTAGCTTTCCACACACCTATCTTTTCAGAATGATGTGTTGATGAATAGAATGCATCATTGCACAAATCTTTGTTGAAGAGTTAGAAGCCTCAAACACTATGCTGCAAAAACACGTGTTCAAAATTGCCCCACACAGGCTAGTTAGTACCAAGGGATTGAGTTATCTGACCTCAAATGTTCATTCCTAAAAATTCTGTAAGATTTAAGTTCAGGATTCTCCCTGCTACCAACCCAAAGACATTTTGCCCTTCCTAATCCTTTTTCTTATACCCTTGAATTTTAAAAAAGGGCTGAAAATAATTTTCATTAGGGCACAAATTCATTCTCCTTTCAGGGTTACCATGGAAGAAAGGCCACATATTCATGTGCCCACATCTAAGCCATATATCCCAAGAAAACATTGTATGTTGGCCTTCTCTGCTCTCCACGTTGAGAATTCCACAGGTCTATCCATACCTTGGGCATTCTAGTCATGCCACCAACAAGAATCACTTCTCCTATGTCGCTCTTGCTGACTTCTGCGTCTTGCATTGCTTTTTGGCATGGGGCGATGGTCCTCTTGATTAGCTCAAACACAATCCCCTCAAACTGAGCCCGGGTCACCTTCATATTCAAATGCTTAGGTCCAGAAGCATCCATTGTAAGATATGGCAAGTTGATGTCGGTCTGCAAAGGAAGTGGGGAGACCAGTAGTGGTGAAATTTCTTTATTCAATTAAATACTGTAGGACAGAAGCACTTTGAATGCCACAGTGGTCACACCCACTTTAAAGGAACAGCCAACAAAGACAGTGACCCTGTAAGACTCAACCACTTCTTACCAAAGGTAAACATTACAGAATCTGTTATTAGATAATGAAGAACAGAGGAGAGAAGCAGGAAAAAGCCCTGTTCAGGAGATGAAGAAATTTCTTCATCTAACTTAATTAAATAACTTAACTATGTTAATTTAGCAACTAACATGGCCACAGTCACACCATATGATATCCACTACTTAATAAGCCCCAAATCCTAACAAGGCCTGGACTAACAAAACCCTTCACTAAACATGCCAACACAAGTGACCCAGAGGTAGACCCCCAGGAACAGAACTACCTTATGCTTCTCCAACTTCACATCAAAGTAAGGCCAGCAGGGAATAAGAACTGAGGAGAGGAAATCCTTAATCACCTTTCTTCAGGTAAGGTACCTGAGACTATGAAATGCTAAACAACTAGCAAGAGTTAACACGCCTTCTGCAAAAATAGTGTTATTGGGTATTGCCTTAAAGGATATTATCTTTGCAAAATGTCAACCCGAATCAGAAAACTGGATTTAATCATCCAAACCAATGTGAGCCAGCAGAATGTTCTGTGACAACAGCCAATGTTCTATAATCCGTGCTGTTTGAGGGGCCCCTAGCCACATGTGGCTGGGCACCTGAAATACATCTAGCACAACCAATGAATGGGATTTTAAAATTTTATTTAAAGAGCCACATGGGACTCTTTATTAGTAGCAGTTCTATATGATGTAAGTTAATGGCAATCTGAAAAACTCCAGGACTCTAAACTCTGTAAAACCAGTTCATCACAAAGTACTGTCCTTCCTCTTTCTCAAATCCAACTAAGTCCTCTCACCATCTGGTGTTACAATACAGTGATTTCCCACATCCACTCAGGCTGCCCTCTGCCACAGAACCCCTCCCTACTGAAAACAAAACTCCAAACCACTTTCACCAAAGTGCTTTCCATGAACTCAAATCTGACCACGTCACTGCCCCCACACAGTTTTCAGTGGTTTATGTTCACACTCAGGACAGACACCAAAGCACAAACCTATTAAACCTCTGGCCTCATGTCCCAGGCTTCCCCCCTGCCCACCTGTACTTCAGCCACACCGACCCCTTCTCGGGTCTGCACCCCCAACGCTTCATACTTGACCCCTTTTCCTGATTAACACATTTCTCGGAAGTTCTCTCTGTTATGTCCAACACCTGTGAGTTACCAGGTTCCTCTATTATAACTGTATCTCACTTTGCCATTTTGCCACCTTAACAGTTTACATTTAGAGAACTCACTATTTATTACATGTTGTCCCAAGCATGTTACATGTGTATTAGTTTAATAACGGGGAAAGTAGCACCCTTACTTTATAGATAAGACAGAAATGTTAAGGTCACACCGCTACCAAGTGATGAAGGCAGGCTCGAACCACAGCAGTCTAGTTAGAGTCACTCTTAATCTTTACTTCTGACTTGACATTTATTGTAATGTTCTAAATAATAAATAATATCCACTCCCCACACCAAACTCCACAAGGGTAAGGTTTCTTGGAATTTCTCCTACAGCTTTACAATCATACATGCATGAACAGTTATGTACAAAGGTGCTCAATATACTTTGCTATAATAGCAAAAAGCTGGAAAACAATCCAAATGCCTATCAAAAGGATACAGCAAGTCTTTGAATGATAACATTGTTATAATATTGCTGACATGTCACAGGAATTTAACTCTTGTTTACATCAATTAACCTACAGTAAAACTTGTTTCCTTTATACAGTATTTTACTTAAAGTCGCAGAACCTTCTGATGATGGTACATGAGGAGTTACGGTACAGCCACACTATAACCAACCAACCTCTTCCTCCAAAAAGTGTCAGACCCCTGAGAGGAATTACAGGCTATTCTCTGGCTGGCAGTACCACAGTATTTCAACCCTAACCCTAGTACCATCATGTTCCAGTCTACACGGTAAGGAGGAAACAAAGCAATGCCATCAACATCGTGGGTGACTTTTTAAAACTTTGTCATTCCTCATAGCTACTTAAAAAAATCCAGGTTTGATCGAAAGTTAATACCTCTTCTTCCTTTCCTAGCAGGTAATCAAACTAACAATTAAAATAGTCATAGGCTCTGCTTCTGTGCTGCCACCAGAGAACCTGGAATTAAATCTCCTGCTTCCCACGTTGTTTCGCTTCTGACCCAGATCTAATGTGCTTTCTACAATTCTAAGTGATTAAGGCAAAGTGGGCAAAGTGAAGCTTTACCTCTTAGAAATGAAGCAACATAGGCTGATGCCTTAAAGCAGGAGTGTCACATTCATTTTCACAGGGGGCTACATCAGCCTCACAGTTGCCCTCAAAGGGATGAAATAATTTCCCGACTATATAAATGTTACTACTCCTTAACTGTTTAGGAGATGAAATTACGTTTAGCCCTCTGAAGGCAACTGCCAAGCTGATGTGGCCCCCAGTGAAAATGAGTTTGACACCCCTACCCTAATGAGATGCTGAGCAAATCTGATGACCAGAAGGAAACTTGCTCAGGTGTATAAACCCGTCTTCAGCCAGGTTTCAAAACTAACTTTCTAGATTGATGAGCCAAATAATTAAATTAAATGAGAGACAATTAGACTCATACAATGAGTTACCTTACAGTTCTGAGAGTCTTCTAGTATTTACAGGATAGCACTTCTAACTTTGCACACTGAAAGTCTAGATTTTAGCTCCAGTATACATAACCTCTAATTTGGATGGATAACAAATTTAGGTCATCCATTAAAAAACAAAGAACTCCTGCTGCTATGCTCATGGAAAGGTTTTTATCACCACCAGAAAACTGTAATGCAATCAGAATACGCTATTCAAGAAAGCTCAGGCTGAAAAGATGCATCAAGACTGCTGGGATTCGTCCATGTCTCACCTGCACAGATGAGGAGAGTTCACACTTAGCCTTTTCAGCAGCTTCCCGAACTCTCTGAAGTGCCATGTTGTCTTTGGTCAAATCGACTCCTGTCTACCAAGTGAAAACACACAATACTGATGTTAGTGAGGCGATAAACTACTTAAATTGCAGTGATAAGCTGTTAACACAAACGAGAGCCATACCTTTATTTAAAAGCACAAATTACTTATTACCTTTGAAACTCTATAGGGAAAAGAAAGTCTATTCTAAAAAAGCTAATCTGTGCCTGGAGTCAGAGGGTTGAACTGATCTCACTTCTTCCAGCTGTAGGATTTCAGCTCAAAAGATGAGTCCCTAGAATTCCTTTTCCAGCATTATATACAGTGTCATATCCTTTCAATCTGTTGTTTATTCCCAATCTGAAGGTACAATAACCAGAATTGATCAGTCTAGGCATGAAATTGAAATACAAATATTTCAACACTGTATTCGGGACAAAAAATTCACTGGGCAGCAATCTGAGTAAGGAAATTTTCACTATCCCAATGTCTGCGTATTAACCACACTGGTAACTAACCTCTCTTTTAAACTCCTTCACAATGTGTTGTAGCAAGGCCTGGTCAAAGTCTTCACCACCTAAGAAAGTGTCTCCATTGGTGGATTTCACCTCGAATACGCCTTTCTGAATTTCCAGGACAGAGATATCAAAAGTTCCACCACCTAAGTCATATACAGCAATGCTAGAGAGAAAAAAGGGGGCCTTAAAGAACAAAGTAATGAAGTACTGATACATGCTACAACATGGAGAAAATCTTGAAAACGTATCTGACCAGCACGTGACGGAACCTATGCCACTATACATAAACTTGGCTATTTTCTCCAAAGTATAATTACTATTAAATTTAGTAACTGTAAGCGACATTAACATATGGTCCTAACAGCTACATGTAAAGTATACATACAGCTAAAATAAATTCATTTAAAAGCAAAATTGACAGCATTCAATCACTCTTTTGGATAAATACCTGTCAACATACATACCAAAAGGGATGGGACTGGGATGGGGGTGTGGAATGACTTTATTAAACCAGTACTTAGGCCCTGGCTGGTGTGGCTCAGTGGATTGAGCGCAGGCCTGTGAAGCAAAGGGTTGCCGGTTCGATCCCCAGTTGGGGTACATGCCTGGGTTGCGGGCCAGGTCCCCAGTGGGGGACACATGAGAGGCAACCACACACTGATGTTTCTCTTTCTCTCCCTCTTTCTTCTTCCCTTCCCCTCTCTCTAAAAATAAATAAATAAAATATATTTTTTTTAAAAAACCACCCCAGTACTTAGGGGGCAAAGTAAATAAAGGAATGGTCTTGAAATAAATGAAAAAAAAAAACCCCCCACAAAAACAGACTACATAGCCTTGAAGAAGATCAAGGCAGTACATTTTTAGTCTAAGTAGAAGGCTCAATCACTAAGAAATCAAGATGATGACTTGGGATAATAAGTCTTGGTGAGGTTTACAGGCTTACACTTTGTCTTCTGATTTGTCTAGACCGTAGGCCAGAGCAGCAGCTGTAGGTTCATTAATCACACGAAGCACATTTAGTCCAGCTATCTGGCCAGCATCCTTAGTGGCCTAAAAAAAAAAAATTGAAAGAGACAATAAAGCATTTTCCACCTTTGTGTCTCAAGTACCAATAATTTCCTAAATAAAAATGCTGACTAACTTACCTGTCTTTGAGAGTCATTGAAATAAGCTGGGACAGTGATCACAGCATTTTTTGCTGTATGCCCCAAGTAATTTTCTGGAAAAGAAGCAAGAAATGAACCCACTCATGCGATTCTGTCAGATAAAACAGGTAAGAGAATTACTAATGTAGCCTAACAACCTGTGTTATCCTCCTGGAGCCACAAACAGCACTCGGCAGTCTTTCAGTTTGTGATCTAACAGGTAGTATAACCTCGTTAGAAAACACTCCAAATAAAGACACTGGCTAAAAGCGAAGATCTCACCTACAACACTGTAGTGAAGGTTCACCAACTAGAATGACTTAAAATGGCTACTAGTTTCTTCAAGTAGGAAGTTCTAAGTTTTACCTAACAGAGACAACGTATGTACAGTGTAGCAAATAGTCTTTTAAACAAGAAAGCCACCATTAGGGAAACTGGGGAGATATATTCAATCTGCAGGGAAAGTACGAAGAGTAACCAAGCTTCGCCATTCCTCGTTTTCTGAATAAAAGCCATCAGACTCATCCAAGGGACACTGGGATATGAAAGCTAATGATGTCAGAGATAGTCCCCAGGTGCGAACTAAACTTTCTCACCTGCAGTTTCTTTCATCTTCATCAAAACAAATGCTCCAATCTGACTTGGAGAATAAAGCTTTCCATGAGCTTCAACCCAGGCATCACCATTGGAGGCACGGACAATTTTAAAGGGAACATTTTTACTGTAAGACACAAAAATTATATCTGAAAAAAACGTGCTAGTGCAATCTACCATACAAGGTTACTATACACCATGAATGTTCACCCTCCAACTCAAGAGATCCATGGCCAATGAGAAATTCATTTAATGAAAACCCTTAGAAAGTAAACATTAACACGTTAAAACATCCTGATGAAACCCGAACATTCTTTACTTCCCACCAAACAATTAAGATTCATGCAGCTTCTTTGTAAAATGATCAGTTACCACCACGGGACCCAGAAATTCCATCATTAGGTGTCTAGCCAAGAGAAATGAAAGCATGACCACACAAAAATCTGTATGCAGTGTTATTCATTATAGCTAAAAAATGAAAACAACCCAGATATCCATTAACTGTTAAGTGGGTAAATAAAATGTAGTATATATCCACACAATGGAACATTATTGGCTATAAAAAGTAATGAATTATTGATACACACTACAACATGAACAAACCTTGAAAACATATCTGATCAGCACACAATGAAGCCTGCGCCACTAACTGCTTTATGAGTTTAATACCAATTTACACGGTTCAGGAATGACTAGCCGAATCTTCACAGACCTTGTCTATACACAGCAAAGACCTTCACTGTGGAGGGAGAGTGAATTTTTTTGGAAAAGTATCCTCTTGGCATGGGCAGGGCTTGCTACCAGGGACATGTAAAATTACTAAGGTAAGGTATTCCAGGGATCCTGCTAAAAAGAGTCTTCTATGTGGCCTTTGCAAATAACTATGCTTTTGCTATTACTCACATGTCTTTCTGGACTTCAGGGTCATCATATCGCCGGCCAATAAGACGCTTGGTGGCATAGAATGTGTTGTTTGGGTTCGTGACAGCCTGTCGCTTGGCTGGCATGCCAACAAGTCGCTCACCATCTGCTGTAAAGGCCACGACTGAAGGGGTGGTTCTGGCACCTTCGGCATTCTCCAGCACCTAAAACACCCAAAGCAAGACAGAGAATGAGGTTCTGGTCACCACCAGTGTCTTTGGATTAACCATTTAAGACAAAAACAGATGTCAAATTGCAAATGCTCAAGAATAGCACTAAAGGGCACTTTTCTTTTTCTTTCTTTTTTTTTTAACAGGCGCTTTTCTTTTCCTACAGATAGTGGATGTTCAAGTGACTTTAATACTTTACTTTGAAATAACTTATAACTGAAAGATACAAGAAACATCCTTCCCCTGCCCCACCCCCCTACACCAAATACATATAAATCAGATCTTTCAGTCAATGTAGGGACAAGGTAATCTTTCTTTGCTAGACAATTAAATGTACTACTCATTTTTTTGGTAATGGCTACAAGTTTCATGAATATAAAAAAATTGTCAAGAAGCAATTCAAGAATCCCAGGTGCTTTAAATCTTAAAAAGAACCTAGAGGGAGTAAAGACTCTTCTGGGAGAATAGCCTGTTATCATAGCAACTCCCTAGGAACATTCTTTACACAGGACTCACCCCATGTGTTATGTGGAGCTCCACTTGCTTCTAGACTGTTTCTGTACCTCTAACCTTGGTTTAACTGACTTACAAAAGTATAGGAATGATTACAGAAGCAACCTGTAATCCATCTGCAAGCCATCCTAATGGGTCCTAATGGTAATTTAGTAGTCCAAGAGGACACACTTAAATCCTGGGCAGTCAAATCTTTTTAATTATCAGCACTATGCAATTAAGCACAAAGGTTCACCTCACACCAGTCTTAAACACTTAAAAGCAGCTCTAAAAAATTTCCCTTATCTAAGCCAGATGACACAGAATTACAAATTGGGTATTGCTACTGTTATATGATCCAGAGCTCCCAATTATGCACGCTCACCTTTGCTTGTTTACCTTCCATAACCGCCACACAGGAGTTAGTAGTACCCAAATCAATACCAACAACTGCTCCCTTGATTGCTTCTGATCTGTAAGATATTTAAAACAATGCTACAGTTATCATCTTAAGTAGCGGTCTTCAAAAATAACTACAGAAATACGTAAGAAAATATTTGGTACTGTGGGGATAGTGGCACATTACATAATCTGTGTCATTTTTTCTGAGCAGAATCATTAATCACAAAGAGACCACTGCTGTAGGGTTTAACATTTATCTCTCAAAGAAAATGAAGTTACACTTACGCATAGTCCCGCCTTGAAACAACTCTAAAAGCCTCATGACTAAGCCCATTCCAGCCATCCTAAAAAAGAAAAAAGCTGCATCAGCCATTACTATGTATGAAATCTTTGGCTTGTTCCAATTACTCTTCTGAAGAACAAATGAAAATTCAAGACTTTCATTCTATTAAGTGGCATCATGTATAAAGTATACTGAAATGATAAAATATATTTTTAAAGGTTGTATTTATTTATCTTTAGAGGGGAAAGGAAGTAGAGAGGGAGAGAAATATCAATGTATGGTTGCCTCTCATGCACCCCCTGCCAGGAACTGGCCTGTAACCCAGGCATGTGCCCTTGACTGAGAATTGAACAGCGATCCTTTGGTTGGCAGGTATGTGTATGTGCTCAATCCACTGAGCTACACCAGCCAGGGCTGAAATGATAAAATATTTTAAGTGTAAGAGGCATTGTGGTACTGAAACAGAAAACAAATGTAATAATGTATATGTCTTCCAAATAAACCAGATAAAAATAGATAAAATGAAGTAGATATGAAATAGTCTTGAATTACATTACAACATGATTTCTCAACCTTAGCATTACTGACTTTGAACCAAGTATTTATTGTGTGGGGCGGGGGGAGTGGAGCAGAGGGGAGATGCCTGTTCTTTACATTGTGGTAATGAGCAGCATCCTGGGCCTCTACCACTAGAAGCCAGTAGCATGGCTCTCCAAGATGCAACAACTAAAATTATCTCTAGGCATTGTCAAATGTCCCCTAGGGAGACCAAACTGTCCCTGGTTGTGAATCACTGCATTACAAATACTACTGAGAAATTCCTCAATTTCATTGTCAGGAACAGTGTACACCTAAGCCCTACACAAGTACTTCTGTATTTTAGGTACGAATTTTAACTTATTCCAAGTCATTTAAGCAACTCTGCTAAGCAACTGCTTTAAAGGGATACGACTAAAAATCTTGTGGAGTCAGTTTTAAAAAATATTTTTTTCACGGGTGGCCTCCAATCAGGATCAAAGAAAGACCTTTGTTACAGCCTAACCTCAGCCTGCTCTCATGCCTTCCTTTAACCCCACGTGAGAGCAGTGAGATAATTCCAGTTTTCCAAAGATGTATGTTTCTGAACTTACAAGGTAATGAACGCCACGGTTTTTCCTGACCTGCTTACATTTTCTGAAATAACATAGAGCAATCTTACTCCAAAGATAGGGAATTAACTACACAAACGTTTCTAAGCAAAGAAAAATCGGAGCTTGACTTTCGATTAAGGTGCTCTTTTCCTTTATCATTGCAATGAGATCCTTGCACACTGTGTTTTAAGAGAAGGGCCGGATTCTCCGGCTCGTAGGTGAAAGTACAAACTAGAATAGCGATTTTCTCTCCCAACTAGAATTCCGTCCCTCGCGCCCAACGCCAAACCTGTCCATCGGCCATCAAATGCACTGTCAAGACCACTACCTACCACTTCGTGAAGAAAGACTACCTGCTGGTAAGGGGTGTGACTCAGCAAGGCCGGAGACAAGGAGGCAAACCCCTGAAATAGGACTTGAACTGATGGCGCTGATTACAGAATACCCATTAGTTTCCTGATCTCTCTCAGAGGATTCTGACCCCGAAGGACGTAGAGCCCGCCGCTCCAAGGTCCAACACCATGAGCCATGAGCCCCTCGCGTGAGGCCCGGCAGCTTCTTACCTGGTGGCGGGCGACCGTGGGGCCTCGGGAGGCTGCAGCGCAGATAACACGGGATGCCGCGGCCCGGCTAGCGTTTATCATGGCGGCTAGATGGTGAAAGTACGAAACAGCAAACAATCACTCCAACAGCCTTGGAGCTTCGCGGCGCGGCGCTGGATACGCTTCTGGAAACCTCCAACCACGTGGGGTGGCAGGGGCGGGGGTTGGTCGCTGGGGCTTGGAAGTCCGCTCTTCCGCTGAGGCGCAGCCAACGCTGCCAGACCAAAGACTACCTGACCTCTGCTCCCAGAGTCAGAGAGTACAGCTAATACAGTCCGCACTATGGTGGTTGAAAAAGTATGTTCTTCCGTTTTGGCTGCGGCAGGTATAGGGTTAGTGAGAGGCGAGGAGGCTAAGACAGGTAAAAAGGCAATACATTGGACAGCCCGGGTCCTCCGAGGCAGCAAAGCCTCAAGGTCACACGGGATAAATTGCGCAGCGATTACAGTCTCCTTACGTAGATTGCGTGAGTGGAAGGGCCTTTTGCGCCTGCGCAGCTAGTACCCTTCTCTACGAGAAGCAAGTGTGTTCAGGCAGTGGCGGAAAAACGGGGGTGGAGTCTAAGTACAGCACTCATTGGCTGCCCCAGGGCGTGTGAGTTTGGGCCGAACGTAGCCGGGGACGAGCCCGGGCGCGTGCACACTCCTGGCGGTTGGACGTTTTCCCTGCTACCTCTCCTTGGGGAGGGCGCCATCTTGTTCTGGGTCTTTGTTATAGTGTAAACCTTAGGCTCAAAACGTATATTACTTCTTCCAGTCCTTCATTCGTTTTCTGGCTACCTGTTAGTATTGCAGTAACTTTAAAGACCTTTGACATTCGTTCTGTGTTTTACCACAGCGTTCTAGGGTTTCGAGCTACTATAGCAGCCTTTGGCTCACACAATGCATTGGGTTACTTTAGTCTAATTATCGTGCAAAATCTCAAGAGAAAAAATACTTGCGCTCAGGCTTTTCCCCGCGTGACTGCGCTGGTCCTCACTGAGGCCCCTCAGGCCCGTTTCAAATCTTGCGCTGGTTGCCACGGACAGAGGTTCTGGGTTCTGTAACAACATGGCAGTGGCTATAGCGCTGTGACCAGTTTCAGATTTTTAGGGAGGAAAAGCCACTGATTCAACAAATAGGTAGTGGAGTGCCCATTATGTGTCAGATACCGTTCCATGTAGTCAGAATCCGGTGAGAACAAAACGTGAATTCACTGATCACAGATGGAGCTTGATTTTGCAAATGAAGCAAGTTGCCCTTCAAACTTTTAAAGTCCCGTTTCAAAAGAGAAGGTACTCCCCTATAAGAGATAACTGGGTGAGGATTTGTGAAGGAAAGCTGGGGAGGAAAAGAGATAACAAGTTTACATTGTGAGGAGGATGGAAGTGAGAATAAGAAACAAAAAATGGTTATAGAATATGCGAATTTTATTGAAGCCCTCCCCCCTTAAGTGTTAGCTCTTATTATGTTATCCTCTCCAGTCTTCTTAACATTCGTTTACATTTTTTAAAATTCCCTCAGGAGTAGACTTTGCTGAGGTCATCAAAGTCACGGGCTAATGACCCCTGTTTGTAGAGATTAATATTCTAAAACAATATATTGATGCAAAAGAACATAAGAATGACGGAAATAATATTAAACATTGCAGCAATAGAAATTGAAAACTTTAATCCTGTATATGATAGGGAGGGAGGAGGGCAAGTGGAATAACCGGAGTAATTGCATTCTCGTCTCAACTGGTTCTCTTAAGAGTTTGCTTTCCCCCGCTTCTTGTTGCATACATTCAAAAGCCACGAAGTGTTCATTAAAGGAATCCAGGAATCATACAGTGTTAGCTAAAGGGTGTCTGAGACCACGATTCTGTGGGTACCAGTTCCTGGTGGTTTCCTCAAGCTTGGCAAGTTCTCGACATGACCACTAGGGGGATGTGGTAGCTCTAGATATTGAAAGCAGGAGCCTGAGAATGGGGCTGTATTGTGTTTGCTTTTGGAGAGGAGACTTCTGGACTGCTTTGTAAATTAATCTGGCCTACAGCCTAAAGGCTTGAAGAAATGAGCCTGGGTCTAAAAGGAAATAGGGTGCAAATGAATAGGAATGGTTGGTTAGATCCACAGCCAGGTGGTATAACTCTTAACCATAGAGCACAGTACTGTATTTCATTTCTCTGTTGTCATCTCAGTGTCACACTGGAAAGTGAAAGGAGCTGCTACATGATTTGAGTGTGGATAAATGTTTACCAGACAGAACAGATGGCTAATACCTGTGCTTATCATATTTTAAGTTATATTCTAACTGGCATGATATGTTAGCATATTTGAAGGTAGGGAACTAGTTTTTTTTTTTAAATATATTTTATTGATTATACCATTACAGTTGTTCTATTCCCCCCCTTCTTTCCCCTCCACCCGCACACTCCCTCCCCCACCCTTCTCCCTCCCTCACCCTTCTCCCTCCCTTAGTTTATAACCACGTGTCTCAAGTTCTTTAGGTTCTATATTTCCCCCACTATTCTCACCCTCCCCCCTATCTATTTTCTACCTACCATCTATGCTATTTTCTGTGCCTTCTCCCCCCTTCTCCTCCTCCCACCACCCTGTTTCTAACCCTCCATGTGTTCTTCATTTCTATGGTTCCACTCCTGATCTAGCTGTCCTCTTGGTTTGCTTTTGTTTTAGGTGTGGTTGTTAATAACTGTGTGTTTGCTGTCCTTTCACTGTTCATATTTTTCATCTTCTTTTTCTTATATAAGTCCCTTTAGCATTTCATATAATAAGGGCTTGGTGATGATGAACTCCTTGAACTTGACCTTATCTGAGAAGCACTTTATCTGTCCTTCCATTCTAAATGAAAGTTTTGCTGGATAAAGCAATCTTGGCTGTAGGTCTTTGGATTTCATGACTTGGAATACTTCTTTCCAGCCCCTTCTTGCCTGTAAGGTCTCTTTTGAGAAATCCGCTGACAGTCTGATGGGTACTCCTTTGTAGGTGACTGTCCCCTTATCCCTTGCTGCTTCTAGGATTCTCTCCTTCATTTTAGTCTTGGCTAATGTAATTATGATGTGCCTTGGTGTGTTCCTTCTTGGGTCCAACTTCTTTGGCACTCTCTGAGCTTCCTGGATTTCCTGGAAGTCTATTTCCTTTGCCAGACTGGGGAAGTTCTCCTTTATTATTTGTTCAAATAAGTTTTCCACTCGTGGCTGTTTCTTTCCCCCTTCTGGTACCCCTATAATCCGGATGTTGGAACGTTTAAAGATGTCCTGGAGGTTCCTAAGCCTCTCCTCATTTTTTTGAATTCTCATTTCTTCATTCCTTTCTGGTGGGATGTTTTGTTCTTCCTTCTGGTCCATTCCATTGATTTGAGTCCCAGTTTCCTTTCCATCACTATTGGTTTCCTGTGCATCTCCCTTCATTTCAATTAGTTTAGCCTTCATATGTTCCTCTAATTTGTGACTATGTTCCTCTAATTTGTGACTATAATCTACCAGTTCTGTGAGCATCCTGATAAATAGTGTCTTGAATTGTGCTTCTGAGAGGCTGGCAATTTCTCGGTCGCTTAGAGTTATTGGCTCTGGGACTTTGAGTTCTTCTTGAGCCATCCTTTGGGCTATTTGTGCCTGTTAAGTAGCAGGAACGGAGCCCTAGGTTTTCACCAGAGCAGGGCAACTCAGTCGCTGGGTTGTGACGTTGTATGTGGGGGTGGGGTCAAAGAGGGACAATGGCTTCTCTCCAGCGCCCGCAGCCGCAGTCGCCGCTGCGACCCCCACCAGCACCGCAGCCACCACCGTCACCAGGGCCACGCGCCCCGCTCCTCGGCACGCGGGTGTGCCACCGCTGTCAGCCCTCCACCACTGGGTTTGCCCCCTGGGGCCTGTGTGTTCCGTCTCACTGCGCGAGAGTGTGCGACCTTGGTCAGTCTGTTCCGCACCCCGACTAGGTCCGGGCTGCCTGCGCTCCTAGATCTGCCCTGGCTGACCCAGCTCTGCTGCTGGTTCTGCCTCTTACCGTCCTCGTTGAACGGTTCATAGCTGTCGGACTTCCGTATAATTCGGTTTTCTGGCTTCTGGATGTGTGGTAGTTCACCAAAACTTTTGTTGTATCCAAACTTGGTTGTGGGAGAAGGCACAGTGTTTCCACCTATGCCTCCATCTTGGCGGAAGATATAGGGAACTAGTTTTAGTGTTTAAATAACTCTCAGCCATTAATAGGAATTGTCATTAGATGGTAATCACTAATAGTTGTTAAATGTTTGGTTAAGTGCCACATATTCAAGTGGCACATATTTAAGTGTCTTAAATTCATTAGCTAATGGAATGCTCACAACAATAGTCTTAAGTAAATACTATTGCTATTCCCATTTTGCAGATGTAGAAACTGAGGATTAGAGTTGTTATATAGGTCACATAATAGTATGTGATAAGGTCACATAATAGAATGATAAAGCCAGAATTTGAAGCCAGACTGTATGACTCCAGAACCTGTAGTGCTAACCATTAGACTCTACTGCCTCATAACCAAACTGAATCTGATCTTTTACCTCCACATATACAGAAGATAGATTTTATAGTACTTGCCTAATCCATTATTAACAATGACTTTAGGCAATGGAATAAAAATATTAGAAATACTTTTTAAAATTTTTGCATAGTTTAGGTTTCAGGATAACTATAAAGAAAGCTCAATCTAATATAACTCATAGGATCAAGTTCATATTTTTAAAGGAAAATCTCTTTAAACTGGTGACTCAGATGACATTTTATTCACTCTTGCTGGAGATGAATATCCTGCTGTGGCACCTTCCATCTTTATGAAATAAAAATGTGGCATATTGCAAGGATGTGTCACTTTTGATCTCCTTGGAATTTTTCATGTACCTGTAGCAGATTTCAGTAAACAGTTCTCACTTTTCCGTTTTGGCGTCAGCTACACTCTATTGGAGTGCGTTACATGGTGAAACTCAATTCAAGTCTGTTGAAATATGGGGAGTGTTATGTTAGGTGGTGTCTCTATCCCCAGTGGTAATGACAATTAGCAGGTTTCATTGAATGCCAGGTAACCTCTCAACCTGTCCTCCTTCTGATAGAAAAAAAAGATATAGAAAGTGACTCTGAAAGAAAGTGAGGCAGCAATAAATCAAAATAATATGGCACTTTCATTAGATGGAACATTTGTATCCCAGTGATAATGCAGTCCGTTGCACAGAGTAAAGATCAGGCAATCTTCGGATTTTCATTCAGATTTGGGAAACAGGTGGCTACTGGATATGTCAAGGACCTATAAATGAAGTCCCTCTTAGGGGTGGAGGTAGGGGTGACAAAAGCAGAGTTTTTCTCTTTATGAATATCCGCTTAATAGTTAATTCTTAAGGATATCAGAGCCTTTTCTGAATGTTTTAGTTTAAAGGGCCAGAATTTTAATTTATTCTTGATCAGCATGGTATATTAAAAGGAGCTCTGAACTAGGAGTTGAGTCCAACTTTGGATTATAGAAACACAGAAAGTAACTCAGATCGTTTAAAAATCTAACCTCTTTTGTAATAGATGAGGAGCAGAGAGAATATTTGATTTGTTCATGGTCACACAGTGCTAGCTTCTGCTCCACAGCCTTCCTTTTTACTTGGTATGCTTTTAAGAAATCACCCACATGATTTCATATGAAATGTCTAATCAATATAGGACCGTTTTAAAATGCTCACAGAAAACTCTGGCCAATATGCTCCACTCCCTCCTTCCTACCTCATTCTCACTCCTTAAGTACGTGGCTAGTGAAATTGTGTCAGCTTTCCAGTTCACATGGGTTACATGCTCTCTCTATGTGAAGGACTATTGGTTTCTAAGATTCCACACCCCTGCTCCTTAAACATCAGGAGAGAAAGTGCCCAGGTTTCTTTAGGTGATGAGGATTTAAATGAAAGCTACTTAGGGAAGTACAGGCATTGTCTTAATACGTTTAGAGCCAGAGTTCTGGAAGCACAAGAATGGTGGCTTCTACTTAATCAGGCCCCAGGAGGTTCTGCTTATGGCTGCCAGTTAAGTGGGCTTTTGATGTTCCCATCTGCATTGACTCTACCCCTTTCATAGCTCATCTTGTTATGCCTGCTTCTCTAATTCTTCTTTTGCAGTGTTTCCCAAACTCCAGTGGTATAAGACTGGCAAGTTCTTTAATGCATCACACTCCTAGAGATTCAGATTCTGTAGACAGACATGAGTCAAGGAATCTGTATGTTTAACAACTTCCACGGGGGATTCTGATGGGGGCAGGGTGGGGATTAGGACCATACCTTACAAAGAAACACCTCAAGCACAATGGTGTCTTCCGGTCTCCAAACTTTTTTATTACACATCCCTATTAAAAAATATTTGAGCACACAACTCTATTATTTGTATATTTGTTTATTTTTTGGTATTTTATTTATTTTCAGAGAGAGTGGAAGGGAGGGAGATAGAGAGGAAGAGAAACTTCAATGTGAGAGAGAAGCATCAGTTGGCTGCCTCTCGAATGACCCCAACCAGGGATCTGGCCCACAACCCAGGCATGTGCCCTGACTGGGAATTGAACCAGTGACCCTTTGGTTCACAGGCCAGCGCTCAAAATACTGAGCCACACCAGCCAGGGCATATGTGTATATTTATGTATTTATAAACTATACACAGTTGACCGTTGAACAACTTGAGGATTAAGGTGCTCACCATCCCCCGCCCCCAGCAGTCTACAACTACTAATAGCTTGCTATTGACTGGAAGACTTACCAGTAGCATAAACAGCCTGCTAAGCTTTATTTTGTATGTTTTATGTATTCTATACTGTATTCTTACAACAAAGTAAGGTAGAGAAAAGAAAATGTTATTAAGAAAATCATAAGGGAGACTTCCGCCAAGATGGAGGCGTAGGTGGAAACACTGTGCCTTCTCCCACAGCCAAGTTGAACCATAGAAATGAAGAACACATGGAGGGTTAGCAACGGGGTAGTGGGAGGAGGAGAGGGGGGGAGAAGGTACAGAAAATAGCACAGACGGTAGGTAGAAAATAGATAGGGGGGAGGGCAAGAATAGTAGGGGAAATATAGAATCTAAAGAACTTGAGACACGTGGTTATTTGAATACAACAAAGGTTTAGTAAACAAAGATGCAGCCGAAGAACAGAAAATTAAACTATACGGAAGTCCAACAACAACGAACTGTTCAACCGGAACCGGTAAGAGGGGTGGAGGCAGCAGTGAAGCAGGGGCCGGCAGGAAAGATCCCCCGACCCAGGTGCGCAGGCAACCGGGGTAGCAGCGCAGACCCAGTGAGGGTGCAGGGCAGGCTGACTGCGGTCACCCATTCGTGCGCAGATAAACCAGCAGAGGAGTGAGCAGTAAGACGGACCAATCAGGCCCCAGTGGGCGAACCCAGTGAGTGTGAAAGGCGGCGAGCTGACCGCGGTCGCACATTCATGCACAGTGGGACGGGCTGCGCGGCCCTGGCAGTGGGAGGCGGCAGAGGGGACTGCCATTGCTTTCCTTTGACCCCGCCCCCACATACAGCCTCACAACCCAGTAAAGTGGGTTGCCCTGCCCTGGTGAACACCTAGGGCTCTGCTCTTCATACGTAACAGGCGTATACAGACCAAAACATTATGGCTCAAGAAGAACTCAAAGCCCCAGAGCCGATAACTCTAAGTGACCAAGAAATAGCGAACCTCTCAGATGCACAGTTCAAAATACTGGTGATCAGGATGCTCACAGAACTTGTTGATTATAGTCACAGATTAGAGAAACATATGAAGGCTAAACTAATTGAAATGAAGGGAAATGCTCAGGAAACCAATAGTTATGGAAAGGAAACTGGGACTCAAATCAATGGAGTGGACCAGAAGGAAGAAAGAAACAACCAAGCAGAAGAGAATGAAGAAACAAGAATTAAAAAAAAATGAGGAGAGGTTTAGGAACCTCCAGGACATCTTTAAACGTTCCAACATCCAAATTATAGGGGTACCAGAAGGGGAAAAGACACAGCCACGAGTGGAAAACTTATTTGAACAAATAATAAAGGAGAACTTCCCCAGTCTGGCAAAGGAAATAGACTTCCAGGAAATCCAGGAAGCTCAGAGAGTCCCAAAGAAGGTGGACCCAAGAAGGAACACACCAAGGCACATCATAATTACATTAGCCAAGATTAAAATGAAGGAGAGAATCCTAGAAGCAGCAAGAGATAAGGGGACAGTCACCTACAGAGGAGTACCCATCAGACTGTCAGCAGATTTCTCAAAAGAGACCTTACAGGCAAGAAGGGGCTGGAAAGAAGTATTCCAAGTCAGAGAATCCAAAGACCTGCATCCAAGATTGCTCTCTCCAGCAAAGCTTTCATTTAGAATGGAAGGGCAGATAAAGTGCTTCTCAGATAAGGTCAAATTCAAGGAGTTCATCATCACCAAACCCTTATTATATGAAATGTTAAAGGGACTTATCTAAGAAAAAGAAGATGAAAAATATGAACAGTGAAAGGACAGCAAACTCACAGTTATTAACAGCCACACCTAAAACAAAAGCAAACCAAGAGGACAGCTAGATCAGGAGTGGAACCATAGAAATGAAGAACACATGGAGGGTTAGAAACAGGGGGGTGGGAGGAGGAGAAGGGGGGAGAAGGTACAGAAAATAGCATAGAGGGTAGGTAGAAAATAGATAGGGGGGAGGGCAAGAATAGTAGGGGAAATATAGAATCTAAAGAACTTGAGACACGTGGTTATAAACTAAAGGGGGGTAATGGTAGGGGAGGGGTGTGCAGGGTGGAGGGGAATGAATGGGGGAATAGAACAACTGTAATGGTATAATCAATAAAATATATTTACAATTTTTTAAAAAAGAAAATCATAAGGAAGAGAAAATATGCTTATAGTATTTATTGAAAAGAAATGATGTATAGGCGGAACCCACACATTTCAAACCAGTGTTTTTCAAGAGTCAACTGTATATGTATGTAGTACTATTATTAAACATATATGAAAATAGGAAATAAAAATGTAAAAGATAAAAATAAATATAAGTACATTGGAATGCTTCCTTTCTATACCTCAGTGCATCCCTTGGGCTGCTTGCACCTCCATTGTTACTGTTCTGTGTGGCTTAAATTACACCATCCCTATAGAGAGCCTTTATTGAGCAGAATAAAGGCATAGGAAAGTGACAGGTTGTTCCAAGGATCAGCTTATAGGCCTTTGGTTTATGTGCCAATTTCTTTTTTTATTTAACTAGCAGTTGGGATGGGTGTGGTGACTGTGTGTCTCTGTGTTACCTGATGTGAAGCAAGCGATTTATCTGGAAGGAACCCATGACCCTTTCAGAGGAAAGGGGGAATCTGTAAGCATGACAGCTGCCCATGGGTCTTATGAACACATGTCCTCCATCATAGAATTATGAACTGTTTCTGAGCATGGAAAAGTGCAAAGGTGTCTTCACAGAGGCTGTGGATGAGGCTGTGTGTGTTCTCAGTAGCTTTGCATGGCTTCCCAGAAGGAAGTCAGCTCTGCTCCAGGCAGCTGTGCCAGGATATATACGTGTATGTATGTATGTATAGTGCCTACTCACTTCTCTCTAATTCCATATTTAGCATGACTCCCTGGCCTGAGCTGAGTGTTCACTCTCAGGATTAAAAGCAGCTAAAAGAGCGCCAGTACTCAGAACCCTGGAGAACAGCACCTGTACATGACTGGCCAGGTGTCTACAGGTAGCTTAATGAGAAGTAGTAACTGAGTTGCTACTGAACCCAAACGAAGTTCTTCCTTGTGCAGGTACTCTGGTCTTGGTCATACTCCCAGTGGTCAAAGAGGCTTCAGTTTTCCTAGTGCATAAGTGTTGCTCTATTTTGTGAGTAGGACATCATTTTCATGAGTTAGAACAACCACATTGGGACAAGTAGACATAGGGTATTGTCAGAGATGAAGGTCAGAACTGGACAAATCCCAGACACATTTCAGAAATCAAGAGACTGAATAATTAGTTATTAAAGTTGAAAGTGGGTTCCCCACATTCCTTTTTCCAAGTAATTTTCCTGCCCCTATTTATATTCTCAGCTTTCTTTGGTTGCCCTCAGGTATTTGAGTGCCGGTGTTCTATATTCCCAAAGGCCAAAGAGGGCGGAATGCTGTTCAGGGAGCTGTGCAGAGGAGAAAGCGACCTGGTAGGTACTTCTTGGATTCAGGGCAGTTAGCAGCCATGTATATGTGTCTCTTTCCTGATTGACAGGGGTATTTGAAAATAAGTTACTTAGAATTTTATTGTTTTCTGCTAAGCTTTATACTATTGAAAATCTGTAGGCTGAAAACATTTTTTCTGTCACTTTGCCTTTTTCCAGTTGGCATGTGTGCTTACCATTTTTGTGTTCTACTTTTTATGCTTAGTGTTATCTTGTCTAAAGCTATCTGCCTGTCAACTGGTCCCATATACTTGTCATTTTTAATGGCTGTCTATATAATCTCATTCTTGAGATTCATAAGTTTATTCTACTGAGCCTTCTGTGCTTCTCCTTTTTTATTTTTGCAGAGTATGGGGAGAGATTTGCTGCATTTCTAAAATATCTCTGAAAACAATCTGTATTTCAGAACCTAAACCAGCATTTCCTTTTCTTCGCTCTGAGGGTGCATGAAGGAAGCCATTGGGCACACCAAGGTATTGAATTAATTCTCTCTTCATGTCTGTGGGTCTGTCTGGGTTACTTGAGGAGAAATCTCAGCGAGAAGTCTCAGACACCAGACTGGGGGAAAAAATAAACTGACAGAGTGCTTGATATTTCCAAAGAGTAACTTGGGTTCTGCTATTACTACTGGGATCAAAATGCAGACATAGTTCAGTATTGTCATCACAGTGACTTCCACTGTTAGCCACTGTAAGATATAGTGGTGGGCTACAGCTGGTTCATCATTTGGGTTGTAATGATTAGCTAGAGCTATTTTTCTATTTTTCTCTAAGGGTCAGTTATTTCTCTTGTTTTTCTCCAAAGCTTCAGCTTTCACAAGAAAGTGCCATAAATTCTGTGACATAGCTGCCTCCTTATCTGTCTTGGCTGTTATAGACTGCATGTATAAGACAATTCATGTACCTCTGCATAGTGAGTTGAATTTTATAAGTCATAAATCTTCACTTAACATGCAGATGGTGTTGGGTGCCAGGTTTAGAAAAAACTGATGTAGTTGCCAAGTTCATGAATGTCGTAAATCATGCTAAGGTAGCCCAGAATCATGCTGTCCTCTGAGGCAGACCAATTCAAGGTGGTTATTAAAACACAAAAATGTGAGTCTCAATGATTATTTTTTCAAAATCAAATGCACCTTTTGTTTGAAGAGTCATACCAAATTACCTTTCTGTTTTTAGTTGAAGTCAGTTTTCTAGGACCCTCTCGTTACCCTCAAAGAATCTATCAATAATAATATTTTTCTTCCCCAATTCCTGAATTCTATCAGAAACCCATCACAAAACACATAACCTACACACATTTGCAATCCAGACTTTAATGTGAAAATGAGATTCAGACGTTTCGGTAAATCTTGAGGCACATTATTAGGAAAAAACTCCTTGAAGTTTTGGGGGGTATTTTCTTCTTGTGCCATTATTTTACATAAAGTAACCATGGATAATAGGCAAGCACAGCCCTCTTTCACACTGCCTGTGTCTTTGGAGCCAAAGATGGAGGAAAGCCTGAAGAGAAGTGATTCCCTAGGACAGAAAACTGTGCAGTGTGATGTGCCTCTTTAAGTTCCCAGGCTACTGGAATATGGATGTTAAACTGAAGTGTTTTCCCTCAGTGTTGCTCATCTGGTAGATGAAGCAGGCTGTGAGGTTTGATATTATTCAAGAAGGAAAACATGTGAGTGCTTTGGGTGAGGTCTTCAAAGACAAAAACAGAAAAACGAAGTTTTGCCTGAGGCTGTTAAGTACTCTAAGGGTAGTTAAGCATCTTATTTCTTTGTGTCATCTCCAGCAGAGGGTCATATGATGTCACAGATGACCCGTTGACTTCTCTTTGGTGCACCACAGAATTCCTTTGGTGTGTATGTGTGAGCAGCCACCCCTGCTGTGTCTATCAGGGATGATGTTAGGGACCAGTTCCAGATAGTCTTTCTCACTGAGTGCAGTCAAGTTTTCTTCTTTGATGAGATAATCGCTATTAATCCTGTGAATCCCAACTCTGACGCTTAGAAATAGGTCCTAACCTATTAGTGAATTTGCAAAATCACTCATGTGACCTTTATACTTTTTTAATTTTTAACTTTATTTACTTATTTATTTTTTGTCAATTATAGTTGACATTCAATATTATTTATATTAGTTTCAGGTATATAGCATAATGGTTAGACATTTACATAATTTATGAAGTGATCCCCCAATGAGTCTAGTAGCCACTTGGCACCAGACATATTTATTATAATACTATTGACTCTATTCCCTATACTGTACTTTACATCCCCATGGCTATTTTGTAAGTACCAATTTGTACTTCTTAATGCCTTGACCTTTTTCATCCAGTCTCCCTCCCCACTCCCACCTGGCAATCATCAGTTTGTTTCAGTAGCTATGAGTCTTTCTGTTTTGCTTATTCATTTCAAGCTTTTTTTATTGATTGATTTAAGAGCGAGAGGAAGAGAAAGAAAGAGAGAAACAGACAGACATCTATTTTGTTGTTCTGCCCACCCATGCATTAATTGGCTGCTTCTTGCATGTGCCCTAACCAGAGACTGAATCCACAACCTTGGCATATCAGGACAATGCTCTAACCAACTGAGCTTCCCAGCCAGGGCTGTATTGTTCTTTATTTTATTTTTAAAAAATATTTTGTTTGTTTCCTTTTTAGAGAGAGGTGAAAGGAGGGAGAAAGAAAGGGAGAGAAATACTGATGTGCCGGAGAAACATTGATCCATTACCTTTTATACACCCAGAACCAGGGACCTGGCCCACTACCTAGGCATGTGCCCAGACTAGAAACCTAACCAGTGACCTTTTTGTTTGCGGGGCGACATCCAACCCAGTGAGCTATACTAATCAGGGCTATATTGTTACTTAAATTCCACATGTAAGTGAAATCACATGGTGTTTGTCTTTCTCTATCTGATTTATTTCACTTAGCATAATACCCTTCAGGCCATGTTGGGTATTGTTGCAAATGGTAACATTTATTTTCATTCTTTTTCGTGGTTGACTAATATTTCATTGTAGATACATACCACTACTTTTTTATCTGCTCATTTATTGATCGACACTTGGGTTGCTTCCATACATTGGCTATTGTAAACAATGCTGCAATGAACATAGGGGTGCATATATCTTTTTGAATTAGTATTTTGGATTTCTTCACATACATACACAGAAGTGGCATTCTATTTTTGGTTTTTTGAGTAACCCTCATACTATTTTCCATAGTGGCTGCACCAATTTGCAATCTCACCAACAATGCATGAGTTTTCCCTTTTCGCCGCATCTTTGCCAGCACTTGTTTGTTGATGAGCTTTGGAATTTAATCAATCTTGTGAAAATACTAGGCAGCTCATTCCTCCAACTTCCTTTTCATCCCTTCTCCCCCTCCTCCACTGTAAACTCACTATTTCTCTATGCCTCCATGCCTTGTGTATACCTTTTCCATGACCTGAAATGCTCTCCTCTTTCTTATCCAAATATTGAGCTCCCACTTATCCTGTAAAACTCATTTCATTCTCACCTTCTCTGTAAAGCCTTCTCTGGGTTCCTGAGGCAGGGCTTGTCACTTGATCCTCTGTGCTTCTAGAACATTTGTCCCCAGTTGTGCTATGACACACATGAGGTAGTCTAATTATTTGTCAGCATGTCTATCCCTTCTACTAAATTGTGAGCATCTCAAAGACAAGAACAGCTTTATCAATCTTAGTATTGCTAGTACCCACCCTATTTGACATGTAGAAACTCTGACTGAATCTTATTTTTTTTCCTATTATATACCCTATGTACCTGAGTACTAACATATAGCCTTGAGAGAGAACAAAACTTTTTAAAGTTGCATTTCATCATAATTTATGGGTGCTAAAACTGACTATAACATACAAAGCATTTACTTAAGTCCCCTTCAGGGATGCCTAAGGGGAGAGAGTGACAGGCAAGAGAAACATCCTACATTCTCCATATGCGCTGGGATTTTCTGTGGATTCTGGGCAGATCAAGTCCTGTTCTTGATTTCTGCATAATATCTTTAGCATTTTCATGTCTTTTTCTTCTCATTGCAGTAATTCTAATCTAGGTGTCATCCTTTCACGCTTGAACTATAGCAATTTATAGCAGGTATGACTCTCAGTTTATAGATTCATGTATCTGGGAAGTTTCATATTTAGTTACAATCTTAAAGGTAAACTCCGATTATACACTTCTACCCCATCTGACTGGTGGAAAATTTTAACATCTTTAGGCTTGCATTCTGGTTCCGGATCTTATATTTTGCCAAGAGATTAGAGGGAGCTTTGAATTGCTACTTATTACTGAGATACCTGCTGTTTCATCATTCACACCATCCCCCTCCAGTCCAGGTTCTGACTGCCTATTTTCCCTCCTTGACTCTTTGGTGAGGCTGTGAGTCCTGTGGTCTAGGATCCTGTCTCCTAGTTGCATCATACAGCCAGCCCTTTCTAGGGTTGTGTTCCTTTCTCAGGTGCTGCCAGGGAGCAAGGCCTGTTCCAGGTCCTACAAATCATCTTATCTACAACTGAGCGGAATCTCTAGTATGCTTGAAGCACTTCCCTGCATCTTGCTGCTCTGAGAACTGTCCACAAGCTCTAGCTTCTATTGTATTCTTCTACAGTAGTCTTGATGGTATTTATAAAATCTCAAACCTCTATCACTATAATAAAAACTTTCATTTCCTTTTCCTTACATTTCCACAGGAGGTTAAGGGAAATATCTCTAATCCAGTTCTTTCAGAAAAAGAGAGGTGGCGGGGGTGGGGGGGGAGGGAATTGAACAATTATCAAATCCTGCCATATGTTGATCTCTGGCTTCCTTGCCTTTCCCGCCCCCACCCCCAACTTCTTCATTCAAATTATTTTGCACATTTCAATCAGCGTAGCTATTATAGAATTCCTGCCTAGAAACCCTCAGTGGCTTCTCACTGTCTTCATAATAAAATTGAAGTTCAGAGTACCTTTGTTTACCATCAGGACTATTCATGATTTTCTCTACCTTTCAAATCTGATTTCTCAATTCTCCTTCCTTTGTCTCATCTGGTTCCTCTTCCCTATTCCCCAGTGCTTTCCCACCTCCTCACCACCCCTGACTCCAATGTGACTCCCAGATCAAATGCCAGCTCCTTCAGAAAGCTTGGGGCTAATCTATTCCACGACAATCTAGCCAGGAGTGTCCAACCTGTGGCCCATGGGCTGCCTGCAGTCCAGGATGGCTGTGAATGCAGCCCAACACAAAATCATCAATTTACTTAAAACATTATGAGATTTTCGTGATTACATGTCCCATTGTATTTAATGTATGGCCCAAGACAACTCTTCCACAGGCGGTGCAGCGATGCCAAAAGGTTGCACACCCTTGATGGTCCTTCACGAAGCCCAGCTCTTGGCTGCTCTGCCTATGGAGTAGCCTTCTCTCCGTCCCACTCCTTCACTAAAAACTCCCTTTCACTTTAAACTCTGGGGGGGAAAAGCCCAGCTCTTTTGCGTACATCCATTTGGTATCTGAGGTTATGCTTTACCTTCTGGTTCATGTTTCTACTTTCCTCATCTGGGTTTGTGAGCCACTCAACTGCAGAGACCTCCGTTTTTTTGTTTCTTGAGCCACCACAGGGGTCTTCATAGTGTGGAGTGCTTGTTAGTAAATGCTGTTTAATGATAATCACATGGACATGGGACCCTTTTCGAGCACACCCAGCTCTACCATACAGTGAGAAACAGGAAAATGAAGAGGAAAGGAGTCCAGGTTTCATTACTGACAAAAAAAAAACCATGAGTGTAATATTGATTTGTACCACCCAGAAGTAGCCTCCTTGTCCTGCCTGTAGCATAAGAAGCATTTGCCCTAACAGTGATGAACAGATTCTACTGCCAGTGTAAATGGGCCAGCACCTCGCTGGGTGGTGGGCATTCTGATATTGCTGTCTTTTGGCTTCTTCATAGGCTGCCTTGCCTTGCCTGGCCCTCCACAGTAGGAATCTCTATCATGAATGCAAACTAGCCAAGCCCTCTTAAATGAACCAAACTTTCTGACATCTGCTCAGAGTAGTTCTCCTCCCACCAAGCTATGGTTGCCATCTGCATCAGCTTGGCCAATCCTATGAGGGTGTCTTCACATAAATAAGCAGGTTGATTAGTCAGAAAGCTCCAACTCGTAATCTGGGGATGGAGAAATGGAACCTTGCAAGAGCTGTCCTGCCTCAGGCCTTGGAGCTCCATAAGTACTTCACCTGCTTCCTTACACCATCCTCTTGTGACCCATGCTGAGCCCTATATCTGGCCTCCATTTACATTGATCCAGTTATAGGAAACAGGCAGAGAGGATTCCAGTATCATCTGGGTAGTTGGACTGAGACCTTTAAGTTTCTTCAGTCCCCGGAATCTTTGATCCTATGTTTTTCACTTGCTTTGTTCTTAATCAGCATTTAAAATTCCCTGGCTTCCTGTTGATCCCTTTAGCCTCCACAGCTTAGCCCCTTTCCTGCTTGATGGTTAGATTCACTCCAGCCACACAGGCTTTCTTTCAGTTCCTTGAATGTGTTGCTTCTGCCTTCCCACATGCCCCTTCTTCTCCCTAGATCACTGTACTCCCCACCAGGCATTTGTCTAACCCTATTCCGGGTCCCAATTCAAATGTCATTTGGGTTAGGCAAGCTTCTCTAACCTCTGGACTAGATTAGATTCTTAATGCCTAGACTAGCCCTGCATATTATTTTCCATAGCACTTGTGCATTTATATTCATTAAACTACTTTTTAGTCAAATTTTATTTATATTTCCAGTATTTTAAAAGCTCCACGTGTGCAAGGACTCTGTCTGTTCTGTTCAAAATTTTATTGCCAGAACCTAGTCCTATGCCTGACACCTAGTAGCTGTCCAGTAATCATTCATTGACTGGTCAATTCTGCTTCCCCTTTCAATCATGCATTTCCCCTACTGTTCATTCATGTATGGGTTTACTGCTGCTTTTCTGTTTAATTTATACATTTACGCTTGCCTTTTTAATGTTAGCTGTCTTAAGTTGTACTTTACTGTAGGGCAGAGAATCCATGTGTATAATTTTCTTTGTATGTGGATGTATCTCTTCATGAGGTGAAATTGAGAAGGTGTCACCATGGAGGAGACTCTGAAATTCTGTGAGGCAGGTTTCTAATTCCCTGTGTTGTCCCTGAGGATGGGCAGGGTGTGGGCCAGGACTATGACAGCACAGGAAGTATTAGGACATCAGAACTGTGGTACGTACTTGCAGGGTAACAGGAGAGAATAGGATACTTCGGGGAATTAGGAAGAAAGGGGAGAAGTGGGCAGAGCTTGAATCCAAAGGCCTCATTTTCCAAAGGACATTAGGGTGCTCCTACGAGAACTATTAGCTCTGACAACAGCTCTACTTGTTATAACCCCTTTGTTGGTGCTTTTATTACTTTTTAAAATAAAGGTTGAAGAACAATTTTTACAATTGTAACTAGAACAGTGACAAGCAGGACTCACGGGGAGCAATCACAAAAGAAACTGTTTTTTGACTCCCTCCATTCCTTATACCTGCTCAGTAGAAATGGTCCTAACTCTGCTCCTGAAGGAACCCTTTTCTTTCAGGTATTTGGAAGCCCTATAATTACTTTTCAAGGTAAAACATGATCTCAATCAGGTACATAACATATTCATCCCAGGTATTATCAGTGTTTCCAGTTTTTTTCAAGATTAAGCTATTTGTCCTTCCCTATCTGGGTTTTGTTGCAAGTGAAAAGAGGGGATATAGTCCTTCTTTCTTTTTTGAAGTTTCTGACTTTTCCAGGATTAGAACAAGGAAGTAAGAGGCAGCAGGAAATATTCTCCTTGCCTCATGGTGCTGAAGCTGGCTTTGTGCTCTCCAGGAGTGGACCGTGTTTAAATTTGGTTTTCTCCCAGGGCACTTTTGTGGATTCTTTAGAGATCTGCACTACCCTACACACACACACACACACACACACACACACACACACACACCCCTGTCCTGTATGTGTCACCTGCTTTCTCTATAGTCCCTTATAATTCAACAGTTCACTCTCAGTTTCTCCAGGAGAAACAGATCTTGGCTGGTATGAGTTCTGAGACTATGGGTGGATTCTCACATTGCAAAGCAGCTGCTGGCCCATACAATGACCCCTACATTTCTTGGGTTGGAGTCAGAAATTAGTTCAGCCTCCTCCTCTAACTGCAGGAGACACATATCAAGCTCTCCAAGGGGCTCCCTTGAACCCCTTCTCATTTGGCTTGTGGTGAAATGCAGGTCTCCCCTTCTTTAGAGGCAGGTGCCCATAGCATACCAATACTTCTCACCAAATAAGTCCTTCATGTTTACCATCTTCTTTTTTCCTTTGATATGGGTGAAGGTTTTAAAGTTTTATAATTATTTTTCCAACAGGTTTCTATGAAAATTTACATCTTTGCTGGCACCTCACTTTGGTGTGACATGGATACTAACTAGTGGAGCCTGTCCACTTCCAAATAAAACCATGTAGTTACTGTAGTTACTGATTTTAGGAACCAACTGATTAATTTCTGGGTAAGAGTAGGCAATATTGTTTTCTCCATCTCTCTTCTGTTGAGGAACCTTAATTGTCCTCATCTATAAATGGACCCCCATCCTTTCTTTATCTCAGTAAGGGTAGAGAAATAAGAAATTGTGAACATAAAGTGACTCTGGATGGAGTATAGGCCCCGGGGAATAGTTAAATAATCTGCAGAGGATTCATTTTTTCCATAAAGAAGGGAAGTAGAGACAAAGGGCTTAATGGAAAGAAGAAAAAATGTCCAGTTCATCAGTGTTTTTCTAAACCCCATCCTAAACCTCCCACTCCTGCTGTGGTTTGGAGCTGTTTTCTTATATGCAGGTCCCTGCTATAGCCTCAAAGTCATGCTTGTTTAGAGCAGAGCCAACTCCTATTCAATCGATAATCCTTGGCTCTGTGCTTTCCAGCCGTACTTGTGTCTGTATCTGTGGGTTTAAAGTAGGAGGTGGTAGATGTCATCACTTTTGATAAAATGGCTGAATAGCTTTATCATGATCAAAAGATGTCTCCGTCTCCTGGTTCAGAGCCAGAGCCTGCGTTGTAAGGAATTCAAAGGCTGCAGCCCAGAGCTGCTGTCAACCAGCAGGTGGAGTAGCAGTCCTTCTCTCTATCTCTGGGCCCACCTGGGCGGGGATGCTGGGCGATGCTGGACCAGCCTGTGGCCAGAAGGGACAAGGAAATGAATACAAATTATTGTGCATAACTATTGTCCTGTCTGTGGAGGAGTTTGGTAAAATATGATCCTGGGAAAGTTGTTTTCATGTGCCTCTCTGGAATTACTGGAGAAGCAATTGTAAGGAGTGAGTGCATGTATGTCTGCGACAACTGTGGGGCACAGGAGATGGAAGATATAAAGATGACAGAATCAAGTCCTGGGCATTGGGGGATAGATACATCATGATCTCCTCACCCCTGAAAAACCTTGGAGAGGACACAGAAATACAACCAGTTGCTCTTAATGGTTCGCAGTCCCGCACTCAATCCACTGAGCTACGCCAGCCAGGGCTAGTTGCTCTTAATGGGAAAGGGAGGGCTGAAGAGGAAAGTTTGGACAATGAAGCTGAGTTACCATCTGCCCAACTCATTCTTGTCTATTTGAATTGTAGGCACTGGAGTTTTTCTTACTAAAATCTGTAGATTGCTTAAGAAATTTACTTTGGTGCCAGTAGTACAATTTGAACTTCCTTGAGATTACTTCTTTCTATTTTCTAAGAAGTAGCTGAATACAGGGCAACTCTTAATAAATAATGGAGGTGTGACTGGTGCTCTCACTGAGGACTCTCTCCTGCCCCTCTCGGGCCTCCAGGACCGCTTCTTTGAAATGGGGAATCCTCCCCACTTCCTCTCATAGAATGGAAAGTGGCTTCAAACTGAAGGATGGACAGTGGATGAATTCCTTTTCCCTGAGGTCAGGGCCTGTGACTCTCCTTTCCCACCCGACTTTCTCTGTCTAAATAACTCAAATCCAGAAGTAGGGGGTGAATTGGGGGACTCAGCAGGGTCGCCTCCATAACCCCAGGTCTAACCACTACAGACAGCCCAGGAAGCCAGAAGGAAGGTGGCTTCCTAGATGGTCCTTTGCTCAATCCTATAGTGAGAGGAGGTGGGCCTGCTTGGGTTCTCAGCTGCAGAGTAGGCAGCACAGTCTGTTCATCAGGAATTCAGAAGTATCTTGAAAGTCTCTTGGCCACAGGCTTCCCAGAAGCCCAGAGCTCTTTGAAGAGAAGAAAAGGTTCTAGGAATAAGGAAGCTGCTGCTCTTGATGAAAAGGTGGGGAGGGGAGAAAAAAAGAGACTAACGAGGACTGAAGAGAACTCTGTGTCTGAAGAGAATGTTAATGGCTCTGCTCCTGAGCTTCAAAGCCTGAGCTGGATAGGATCACACACTGATGCCTCTGCTGTTACCTACAGAACACTTCCCAATTTCAACTCGTCTCTTCTGCATCAGTCAATAAATAGAATTCCAGAAGAACTTAAGTGCAAGGGAAATGGCTGTCATTGAGCGAATCTGGCTAACAGTTGTCTTTTTTTCCTGTTTACAAAGTGGTAGCTGCTATGGACTGAATTGTGTCCCCTAAAATTCATATGAAAAAACCCTAACCCTCAATATGGGAATATTTAGAGAAGGGTCTTTGGGAGATAATTAGGTTAAGGTGAGGTTATAAGGGTGGGACCATCATGATGGAATTAGTGCTGTTATAAAAGGAGACACTGGAGGGCTTTCCACATACCTTCTCCCGCTTCATCCACCTCATTTGAGTACACAAGAAGATAGCCTTCTGCAAGCCTGGAAGAAAGCCCTCCTAAGAACTCAACCACACTGACACCTTGGCCTCAGACTTTCAACCTCCACAACTGTGAGAAAATAAATTTAAGCCACTCAGTCTCTCATATTTTGTAATGACAACCAGAGCTAATACAGTAGCTCTAATGAATGTTGTTGGTACCTGGCCCAAATCTCATTTACATATCAGTGTGTCCATTTCCCCAGCTGCTGTATTGGGTTCCAGTGGCTCACGGATGCCTGCCCTTCTCCAGAAAATTGCTCCTGGTAGATAGAAGACCCCTTCTGTACCTCCCTACAGCTTTTAGCCAAGAGGGTATAAAGACCATCCCCTTTACCTCAAGGAAGGATCAGTTATTTTGGTGCTTTTAGGCTCCTGAGTTTCCCTGTGGGATCAGGCTGAAGCCAGATACAAAGCTGCAATCACATTCTCCTTTCCTACCATTTTCTGCTTTCTTTTCTTTCTCTTCTTCTTCTTTTTTTTTTTAAGATTTTCTTTTTTTGAAGAGGGGGAAAGGAGGGGAAAAGAGAGGAAGAGAAATATCAATGGGCGAGAGATACATTGATCTGTTTGTTGCCTCTCGCACATCCCCAACTGGGGACCTGGCTTGCAACCCAGGCATGTGCTCTGACTGGGAATCAAGCTGGTGACCTCTTGGTTCACAGATTGGCATGAAATCCACTGAGCTACACCAGCTAGGGCCGTTTCCTGCTTTTTTCATTCTCTTTCTCTTGAAAGCATACCTCAATAAATCATAGGACCTGAATTTTGTCTCAGGCTCTGCTTATGGGAAACCCACCTTAAGAGAGCACCTCTCTTAAGTAGTAGAATATTGAGCAACCCAAATGACTGTAAAGTACTTCTTGAGTGTATTGGTGATGGTTAATGCCCAATGATAATGAACATTAGGAACAATACCCCCTATTTCTGCGTCTGGGAAGTGTAGAGGAATAAAGGTCCACTGAGAAAGCACATAGATGGCTTTGTCAATGGGCATCTGGAAAACAGCTGTGCTTTCCTTGTCAACAAAGTTTTAAATAGCCTTGTTAGCATAGGACCCCAGGCCGAGGTTCCATGGCTTAACCAATTATGGAAGCATCTTTACTGCAAGAACCCTTGAGTTGTGACTAGGCAGCAGAGTCAATCAGGCAGGTCTATGCTCTGATTTGGGAGCCAACCAGCTTCCACACTCCCTTGGGCAGAGTCACTTCTCCTAAAAGGAGAAGTCCATCACTTGTCCAGAGAACTGCCTGCTCTGATGGGGGTGCTTCAGGACCTCAGGTCCTGTTATCCCTCTGCTGTGTTTTGCAGCCTATTGGCTTCTTTATGATGCTGTTTTGGGGAGACCTTTTTTTTTTAAAAAAAAAGATTTTCTTTTTAGAGAGAAGGGAAAGAAGGGAAAAAGAGTGAGAGAAACATCGCTGTGCAAGAGACGCACTGATTGGTTGCCTCTCTCATACCTGCAACTGGGGACTCAGCCTGCAGCCCAGGCATGTGCCCTACTGTGAATCGAACCAGTGACCTTTGGGTTTATAGGCTGGAGCTCAATCCACTGAGCTACACCAGCCAGGGCGGTTCTTGGGAGATTCTTTTTCACTGCTTTTGTAATAGTTTCCTTTGACTTTCTTCTCTCTTCCTTTTCTAACTCCTGCTGCCCCCTCAGTCTCAGTTTCATCACCAGAACCTATAAGAGTTGGGCCTGTTCCCCACTTGGGAGGATAAAGGTAGATTCTTACGTTCTTCTAAGAAAGCTGTCACAAGATAGTTCCTTACTGCTTCTGGTTACGTCTTAGAGTTTAACTTCTTTCCACTAACAGTGAGGACAGGAAGGAATGGAACAGGCAAAGGGGTAAAGAACTCTTTCCCCGACAGGCCACTGGGTCCTGGCATGCCACTGACATACCTTGGTCCATTTATTTCGATAGGGGAAATGCTTATCCAGATGCTCCCAAAGATTTAGGGATGTGCCTCAAACATCCCTAGCCTCTTTAGCAGTTATTTAGTTGACAATTATTTAGTTGCCATTTTTAGAATGAGAGCGGCTCCTGATTCTTGTTCATGAGAGGTCTGAGATCTTGAGTTTAGATCTAGAGGTGAAAAAGGGAATTTTGGACAACGTTTACTCAATTTCCATAACTTTTCTCCCACATATTTTGTAGCAGGGAATGAAATAGAGGTAGTATAAGGATCTTATATCAGATAACTGAAAGGTAGCTATCTGCTTGAAACATTTCTAACAAAAAGTAAACTTGCCTTAGGAATCCATGAGTTCAAGTGATGTGCAAGGTATAGACTGTTTCTACCACTGGCTTTGCTTGCTGCTCCATTGCTTCATTGTTAAACAGGCACTCCATACATGGCAACAAAATGGCCACCAGTAGCCTGAAACCAGTGCCATCCTTAGACATCACCAATACAGAGGGAGAGAGCATATACAGGGTCCAGCATAAGTAAGGCCTGCTTGAGGGTGGTTGGTGGGGTAATAATATGGATGTAATAATTTTTAGTTTTCCTTTGAATATTTCACCTAAAACATTGTATGGTGTGCTTGAGTATGATATTATTATGTTACAGGATGCTTATGCTTTTGTAATAAAAAGGGGGCATTATTTGTACTGGACCTTGTATATATCTTTTCCCATAGCTCTAACAGAAGCCCAGAGAAGACTGTGACTCATGTGATTTGAGTCATATGTCCATCTCTGAACCAGCTACTGTGCTCAGAGGTGTGGAGTAATCTTATGGGCTAGGCCTGGGTCACATCCTTAACCCTGAAGCTGGGGAGGATCTTGCATGTCTAGAACCACGTGTTCTTTTTTTTTAATACTTTATTTATTTATTTTTTAGAGAAGGGAAGGGAGGGAGAAAGAGAGGGTGAGAAACATCAGTGTGTGATTGCCTCTCACATCCCGCACTGGGGACCCGGCCTGCAAATCCAGGTATGTACCCTGATTGGGGATCAAACCAGCGACCTTTAGTTTCTAGGCTGGCACTCAATCCACTGAGTCACATCAGCCAGGGCTAGAACCATGTGGTCTTAGAATAGCTAGGGAATGAGAATGACTGATCTGCTAAGGAAATGATGCTTGGGGAAGAATGTATGTCCATTACAGCATGCGTTGTCTGCTCTCTTCTTTGACTGTGGACTACATCTCACTCATTCAAATGAAAGTGCTTATGAAACACAAATTTGAGGTTCAGCAGTCAGTGGGAATGGTGCTTTCTAGACTCAGGTGTGAATAAAGGCAATCTTAGCTCAAAAAAGGATATAATTAGTCCATTTAGTTTGAGGAGCCTCTAGTCATAGTGTCCAGAGAACCAGCTTAGGGTGTTAGAGAACCATAAGGAGGAGGCCATCTTGCCATTAAGCCAAGGACTGTGCCAGAAGGAGCAGCCTGGCACATAGTGGCACTCGGTTGATATTTGTGGAATGGCTTCTCCGAGAATCACAGGTCAAAGAGAAAGCTGGGAGAAGCAGGAAGAACCCAGAGCTCAAAGCAGACTTCTGCACTCTGCCAGAGTTTCACTCTGACCAAGTTGTGTTCCCACATTTTGCCAGAATATACACAGCTGATACTCTAGGATTTTCCCATACTACGATAAGTTATTTGCTGCTATAAGCATATGACCTTCTAATAACTCGCAATGAAGGACAGGCCAGGTACCAGATAGGGGTGACAGTCCAGATGCTGTCTCAGGTCCAGAGTCTTTAGAAAACAGGCAGTGTTCCTCTTGAAAGTGGCTTTTAGACTTTGTGACATTGTAGTAAATTATCACAGTTATAGACAAATGTCAGAGAAAGCTTTCACAGTCAGGTTTTTTAAAGCAACATTTTCTTGGACATGGCTGACCTTTGGGAGATGCGTACTGATTTTCCATTGCGCCATCCTCCCTCGAATGTCTCTCTGCGCTGCTTCTGTGGCTGGTGGACAAGCAAGCATCAGTGTATGCTCCAGGGAAGCACGTGGGCTCTCAGACTGGGAGTTGGCATTTAGTGACCTGACTGAGACACAATGTGGAAATGAAAAGATAAAACCCCGAGATATGTGATAGGAGCTATAGTTTGGAATAAATGAGTTCAGGCCTCTGCCCAGTCAGCCTAACACTCTGGCAAGCTGCTGCATTTAATGGACAACTCCATTAATGTCTTCTTGGATGGAGGCAGGGAGAGAAAGGGAAAGGAGGGGGAGAGGGAGAAAAAGGGGAAGCAGGGGAGAGAGATGAGTGAGTGTGTATGTTGGGAGAAACTAAAAAGCTTGGAACTTTCCTCCATGCCCCCTTGGAGGAACGTATGTGACTCTCTTAGTCTGTGTGCCATTGTGAGCGTGGACAGCTGAAGTAGAGCTGGAAAGGGTAGCAGTTTGGATAGGGGAGAATGAAGGTTCAAATCACCTGCCTTCTGATCCCCACAGGATAGGGAGGATGAGAAGGGATGTATCTTTCCCCCCTGTAATGAAGAAATTGTGCATTCTGGAATCCAGAAGATAAAAACATGGGGGGCGGGAGGTAAGGCCGCCCTCTGAGAACTGTGAGAGCGCTGGTGGGTGAGGAGAAGAGGGGGGAATGGAGAGGTAAAGTGAGTCCCAGGATTCAGAAGCTGGTTCATGAGTGAGAAGAAACTGGTTCCCGCTGCAGCAAGAGAAGAGGGATGGGTCCAAAGAGGAAAACAAACGAAGCAGACACCCATCTTCTGCTTGAGGGTGCTTAGGTTCAGGCCCTCTCTGGAGGCTAGAGAGGGTGAGATGGCTCTCACTACGGCTAATGAGAGACTCAAAAAACTCTCAGATGACCGTGGTGCCTGAGACTTCCTGAGTTGCTGGTACCTAGAGAACACAAGGGATAATAACAAAAAATAATGTTTCTTTCCACTGAATGATTTTCAGTCTTAACATCTATTCACTCCAGCACTTTAGCTGCTGTCAGACCGCATCAGGGCAGAATATTGAACCCAACCGTATCGCAACTGCTAGAGATTTCCCCAGAGGAGAGCGGGTGACAAGAATGGGCACAGCAGCTGCCCATTCCTAGGCTGACCCAAGACTTTGCTCTTGGCCTCCCTGAATGTCCTTGCCAGCTCACCTCTTCCAAAAGGTCACTTCCAGAGGCAAAGTTAGGCATTTAGGGTGCTGCCTACCCACAAATACACAAAACTGAGTATGAACTGCCCAGAAACAAATTCTAGGTCAGAACTGTAATTCCCAAGTATACGAACCTGACCCTCCATCCTGGACTGGGGTGGAGGCCAGATTGGAGGACACAGTCAACAGGCCCCTGCCTTAGGGGTAACAAGTGCTGGGGTTCTGGTCCTGATTCTACCCCAGGTAACCTTGAGTTCTTTAAACTTCAGTTTTTCATCTGTAATATGGGGATGATAATACCTCCCTCAGAGGGCCTTTATCAAAATTAGGTAATAAGCACTTTGTAAAATGCTGTATTGGTGGAAGGAATTATTTCCCCATTCCTTTATTATGTCTGATAAAGACAAAAGGCCTCAGCTTGGAAGGTGTAAAAGCTCTTGGGCTCAAGGTAGGCACCTGGAAAGGTATGCATGTGGTGAGGGCAAGGAGGGATGAAGGGACAGTAAGAGATGTGGTGAAATGGTGTCCTCTATAGTCACGAAAGATGTGACATGGGTTTCTTACTCATACAGTAACAATCCGTGAACACCTATTGAGTTGGTACCTGTGATGTAACAGGATGTAATATTTGATTATTTTCCCCAGTTTCTCACAAAGAGCTCCTCAAACCCTTGTAAGTTTCTGAGTGGTAGGGGTAATAGCAGCATCTTTTATTTCTGACACAGAACTCCTAAATTCCTTGGAATTTCCAGAGTGATAGAAGCCTCTTTTGCTCTAATGAGGCAACTCTTGATGGGACCCTTGATAGCTTCAGGATGAGGGCTGGTCACTAGAAAGACTAAGCCTAGATTGGAAGCCTAAAACTTTCAGCCCCACTCTCCCCAACTTCTGAGGAGGGGAGAGGGGCTGGAGATTGCCTGTGTGATGAAACCTCCAAAAAAGTCCCTAAATGACAAAGTTCAGAGAGCTTCCAGTTTGGAGACTATATTCATATGCCAAGTTGGTGGTGTACTCCAAATCCATGGAGATGGAGGCTCCTGTGTTCAGGACCCTTCCAGACCTCATCCTGTGTACCTCTTCATCTGACTATTAATTTTTATCCTTTATAGTATCTTTTATAACAGACCAGTAAATGTAGGTAAAGTGGTCTCCTTCGTTCTGTGAATAATTTGTTTTTGCAAATTATTACCCCTGGGGTGGGGAGGGGGATGTGTGGGAACATCAAATTTATAGGCATGTTCCATTTCTAATTCTATACAGAGAGCCTTTGACCCCCCTTACCTTTTCATACCAGGCCTCACCATGTTGTCTCAGCTCCAGAGATCTGGTTAGAATGATGTAAAAGAATAGCTCACAGTTATTGCGGTATTGCTATGCACCAGGCACAGTGTTCAGTGCTGTTCACTGTTCATCTCATGAATATGATTATCCAAACAACCCCACCAAGGTTGGTACTAGTATTTTTCCCATTGTGTAGATAAGGAAACTGAAGCACAGAGAGGCTAGAAAACTATTAAATGGTAGAGATAGGATTTGAATTCAGGTACGCTGGCTTCAAAGCAAGAGCTTGTAAGCAGCTTCTATACAGCTTCAGAGGTAGGGCTGTAAGAAGCTATTCCTCTAAGCACAGGTGGTGGGCGTGGGGGCCACGTGATCTACATATGTAGTCCAGATGCATCCTGCAGGAGTCAAGGCAAACAGATTTGTTTCCAGAGTCTTCCAGCTGTTTTGTGAGCTCTTCTTTAGGGGCTCGGAGTGGGTGTGGTGTGAAAAAGTCTCCATTGCCACATAAGGTTGATAAACACTAGGGGGTATATGGCACTCTTGAGATAATACAGTAAAGAAATGGATTTGTCCTTTGTTGAATCTGGTTTCCTAAAATTATCTGAGCAGAGAACTCGTTCTTTTCTTTGCTAGATGCTTACTAACATACTATGGACTGCTGTTCCAGGAAGACTGGTTTGGGAAAAGCTCTTCTAGACTTACTCTCCACCCCATTACCACTCAGTCCACTTGAAGTAATAGCTGAATTTAGCATGGCAGCTAAGATTTGTGCAGAGAGCAAAAAAGTGCTCAGTTGCCCGTCAGCTCAGATGGCAACAAGAAGATACTAATTAACCAAGGTGAGACAGCGGCTGACATTCCTAGGCTGTATGAAGAAGCCGTCCAACAGAGTTGGGTGGTTTATTTCTTGTTTAAATTTCCCCCTGTCACTGCTCTTGTCTAGACCTTTACATGTCAAGTCTGGACTGTCAAAACAGCCTACTGAGTAGTTTACCTGCCAGCAGGCTCTCTGCTACAGTCTGTCCTGCACACCTGGACAGATTAGTCTTCCTAAAATGCTGCTTCAAGCTTGTCACTTTCCTGTTCCAAAAGTATTAATTCAGCTTTCAAGATTGTCCCAGTTGGCTCCAGCCTACCTTTCCTACTCCACACATCCTACATTCTAGATGAAGCTGAATCATTCTGGAGCCCCTCTGTGCTCTGTGTGTGCTATTTTCTCCACTTAATGCTCGAAAGTTGACCTCCCACCCCTGATCCTCATTTACTCACTTATCCCATTTAGCAAGCATTTATTTTGTGCCACCTGTGTGCTAGATCCTGTGCTAGAGTAAGGCACAGTCCTTAACCTAAAGGAGCTCATAAAAACAGACAAATACATGCAGGGTGCCATGTACTATAATATAGTGATGCTCAGGGCTCCATGGGCATGCACCTACCTATCCTTGCCTAGGGCACAGCAGAGGCAATTCAGGGTAGACTTCCTGGAGAAAGGGATGTTGACGCTTAATGGGTGAAAAGGCAGGCAGTGTTTTGGGGACTGGCTGAGGATGTGTTGGTACCCAGATCATTAGTGCAGGGAAAACCGGAAGGGTTCTCCCTATGTCAGGAAGAATTCTCACAGGGAATCTCAGGCTGATCCTGTTGACTTAGGGAAGACAGGTGAGGGGAAAGCATGGGTACCCATCAGGAAAGTGGAGTCTGGGGCTGGGACGAAGAAGGGAACAATGACATACTCCTCACTGCATCCTGTACCTCCACCAGCTCCCAAGTCTCATTTAAGAGATACAACCACTGGAGCAGCTTGGTTGCCAGGGGCAACCCCAGAAGGCAGGCTCATTCTAAAGGCAATCACTGAAGCCCCTTGTCCCAGGACTCTGATAGACAGTTAGTCTCCTTTGGGAAGTGACAGGACAGAGTCAATGTGTTCAGCTGGATCTAAGTGAAGGGTGTGAAAAATAGCCCTGCCAGCCACTCAGCAGGATCTGGAGAAAAGAAAAAACTCAAAAAAACAGATGACATTTTAATCCACCCAAATACTTAATATGAGTAACATAACCTTGTTTTTCTAAGACACAGCCTAATTTACTTCAGGCCTCAGGCTCAGTAACTTACCACTGACAACCTGCAGGTCCGATGTTCTGTGTGTGTGTGTGTGTCTGCAGTGCTAATGAGATTGTAGAAATGGCGAGTTTTTCTTAGTCGCAGTTTTCCTACTCTGCTGAGGTTGTCCACCAATAAGTTTTTCCTTTTTCTGATTTACAAATTGTGATCTGGGAATATGGGCCCTTTCTAGGGGAGAAAGCAGAGCGCGTAGGTTGAGAGAGAGAGAGAGATCCTGGTGCAACTGACATGTAATTGGGTTTACGGAGGCTCCCTGCTTCTTTCTCTGGTTCCTGCTGTTCCGCCTGCTTGAATTGCCTGCTGCTTTCCCCGCAGAGAGGGAAGCCTGCACTATGTGGATTCAAAGCAAGTGGGTTTCAGTTTCTGCTCTGTGACTAGAGCAATGTATTTAATTTCCTGAGCCTCCTCTTCACCTGTAAAATGGAAACAGTAACACCATTACTGCCCAATCGCAGGATTATTATTATTATAAATATCAAATGGAGTAATTTAAGAGAAAGTGTTTTGTAAACTGTAAATAGCAATAATAATAAGAAAAAGAATAAGAAGCAGCTGCTGCCTATTATTGGTTACTATGTCAATTGCTGCCACTTTATTCACATTATTTCCTTTTAATAAAAATATTGCTTTTATTGAGATCCCCCCTGTCCTTTAAGACTCTGCTCACAATTTACCTTCCCATGGGAACTCCTCTGACAGCTCTTGCTCATGCTGGTTCCTGACCTCTCTAAACTACTTTTCACCTTCTAGCTAAATCCACCATTATTTCACAAGCTCAACTTCTCTCTCCTCAGCTGAAGTAAAACTCCTATGGGGTGGTCCACTTCACTTGCCTTTTCCAAGATACTGAATACATTGTAGGTGATCTGGATATCTTGAGATTGAAATTTTCTGGCCACATAGCTATTGTATAAATTGAGAATTTCCCACATTTTACTAAGCAAAGCCTTGGATGGTGTGGCTTGGTTGGGTGTTACCTTGCAAAGAGAAAGGTTGCTGGTTTCTCAGAACGCATGGCTGGGTTGCAGATTAGGTCTCCAGTTGGGGAGCGCATGGAAGACAACTAATCGATATTTCTCTCTAACATCTATGTTTCTCTCCCTCCCGTCCCCTCTCTATAAATAAATAAATAAACTTTAAAAAAAAGGAGGGGTGGGGGAGTTACTTATAGCTCTCTGCCTTGGCTTCCAGGAAAGAACCTATCTGATCCATTCAGGTTGGTAGTCATTGTTCTTCACAAAGCCTTTACTAAGCTTGTAGATTGAGAATTCTTTTTTTTTTTTAGATTTTATTTATTTATTTTAGACGGAGGGAAAGGAAGGGAGAGAGAGAGGGGGAGAGAGAAATATCAGTGTGTGGTTGCTTCTTGTGCACCCCGCACTGAGGACCTGACCTGCAACCCAGGTATGTGCCCTGACTGGGAATTGAACTGGTGACCCTTTGGGTCGTGGGCCAGTGCTCAGTCCCCTGAGCCACTCCAGCCAGGGCATAGACTGAAAATTCTTATTGCAGGACCTGCCTCTAGAAATGCTAATCATGTTATCCTCCCCACTACCACATACACACTTCCCCTTCCATCCTCTTGTCCTGTTCCATACCTTTCTCCATGTTCATACAAATGTATGCAGCATATACAGATGAAATCTATTATTAAAAGACAAAGTGACCCCTCTTTAAGATTCAAGAGGATAGTAAAGAAGACTAGAATTAAAAATCAGGAATGACTTTTTTCTCTCCAGTGTGAAGACTCGGGAGCAGGGATATATGGAAGCTATGGAGCCTTTAAGAGGAGACTTCCTGCTTCCTAATTTCTCTTCAATTTATCTCAAATTACTGCCCTCTGACTCCTTGTTCCCACGCAAATGAACCTCCTTTCTCATCTTAGGACCTGCCATATCTTGCTATAGGGCCTTTGTTCTCACAGTCTGGAAGCTGCTGCTCAGAGTGTTTGCCTGGTTGGCACTTTCATATCATTTGAATCTTAGCCTGAATCTCCCAGTTTAAAGTAGCTTCCTGGCGTGGGGGTGGGGGGGTGGCCGGAATATAGACTATACACATGTATCTGCTTTTTATATGAGTAAATTTCTCTGGGTGGTTGCACAGGAAATTAACATGTATTGCTTATAGGTTGGGAATCTGGATACCTGGGAAATAGAGCTGGGAAAGGGACTTCTCTGCGTGTCCTTTTCTATTTTTTCTTTTAATTTAGACTCATAGAATATGTTGCCTGTTCAAAAACTTAATTTAAAAATACAAATAAAAAGAGAAAAAAGAAAGTAGCCCCCCGCTTAGCATTCTTTATTTACTTTATAAATTTTGTTTACGTAACTGGCAGTGGGCAAATTGGCCCCATGGGCCATAGTTTGCTGATCGTTGCTCTATCATAGCATCTTACTTGATATTCATTCTGGCACTGATTGTTTGCTTACTGGTTTCTTATCTGCCCCCCCCCCCACTAGAATGCAAGCTTCATGAAAGTAGGGTGCTTTTCTGTCTTGTTTCCACCATATACATGCACCAGGAACAGTTTCTGACGTATATGTGCCCAATAAATACTTGTTAAATGACTGTTTGAATGAATTATGCTTGTATGGACCAAAGGAAAGAGCAACCCTATTTGGAAGGAGATAAGATAAAATAAACTTTTGATGGCAGTCCCTCCAGGAGGAATACAGTAATCCCACCTTTCCATGGTTTTGCTTTCCACAGTTCTAGTTACCCACAGTCACCTGTGGTTCCAGAGATAAATAATTCATAAGTTTTCAATTGTGTGTCATCCTGAGTGGGGTGATGAAATCTCACACTGTCCAGCTCCATCCCACCCAGGACATGAATTATCCCTTTGCTAGAATATTCATGTTCTATGTTCATTGGCTTCCCACCCAACCCCTTAGCCACTTAGTAGCCATCTTGGCTATCAGATCAGTTACCAGGGAGACCATATTCACATAACTTTCATATAGTATAATGTTATAATTATTTTATTATTATTGTTGTTAATCTTTTACTGTGCCCAATTTATAAGTTAAACTTTATTATAGGTATGTATGTATAGGAGGAAACATATATGCTTTTTATATATTTAGTACTATTGGGGATTTCAGGCATCCACTGGGAGTCTTGGAACATATCCCCTGTGGATAAAACAGGACTACTGTAATCTTTAATTGAGTCATTCTCCAGAAAGCCCCACCCGTAGTTCTAGCCTCAGGGAGTAGCTGCTGATACCTACTTCCTGAAAGCAGATTCAAAACTGAAACCAAAACCTGTCCTGCTAGGATGGGTTCCAAAAGTAGAGAAACCAATGGATTCACTACTTTTGAATGTAGGAAGAACAAAACATACACACACCTGAGGAAGCTGCTCAGTTAGCAAGTTGAGCTTTGCAAACAGTCACCTTTGAGGGAATGAGGGAGCAGAGCTCATTGCCAGAATGACATGGGTTAACACCCAGGACCTGGGAGGGGGAGGGGTTAGGGGAAGGGGAAGGGAAGGAGGGAGTTTGGCACATTACAACTTAGGCAGTACATACCCTGAACAAACAGCCTGCATTGCCATGTGTTGATTGATTTTTGAACAGTTTCTGAATCAACACATTCTCTGCATGTGCGGGGCTGGACTTTTTGCAGCCATGAAGCACACTGGCCAAGAAAGTGTGGGGTCCTAAAGGCAAAACAGCTGTGGACAAACCCCCCATGCCACTGGGCACTGTCTGCTCAGGCCAGGGCTCTGCTCCAAGGAGCCACACTCAACCTGCAATGGTTGGAGGTTGTTGAGCAGAATGTTAGGAGACTCAGGCTGCACTACTTTTTTATCCCCTGGGAGAACATCAACAGGAAGGTTACTCCTCTTCTAACTCCTTTACCACCAGACACAGTCTCACACTTGCTCTGAAGCAGATGGGAGGGCTCCCAGTGGAGTGCTCTTGAGAAATAGTGGAAAGGGCAAGGGTTTTGGAATCACCTAGGCAGGGGCATGAATATTAGCTTATTCACTTGGTAACCGTGTTATCTTTATTTTTCTTTAAATATTTATTTATTTGTAGAGAGGAGAAGAGGGGGAGAAAGAGAGGGAGAGAAAAATCCATGTGCAGTTGCCTCTCGTGCGTGTGGCCCACTGGAGGCCTGGTCTACAAGCCAGGCATGTGCCCTGACTGGGAAACAGACCAGCAGCCACTGGGTTCACACCAGGGCAGGTAGCCATGTTATTTTGATCAACTCACTCACATAAAACCCCTGAACCTCAAATTTTCTCAAATTTCTCTTTAGTAACACATGTAGAGTTATTTAAATTGAAATAATGTGCATAAAGTTCAAGGAATAGCATAGATGCCTAAAAAGGAGAAGGAATTAGGGAGGTAGGAAGGCAGTGTATTTGCCCAGCAGTGGCTAGGAAAGAGAAGGATTGTATCCATCTTAGACTGGCTACCTGCAGCTGAGCTCATAAAGCCTCATCTCATGTAGTCAAGAACCTCTTTTGACTTTCCTGATCAGGATCTAACCTGGCAATGTTTGGACCTCTATATTTTAGCCTGGTATTCAGATGGATAAATTTACTTTCATTGGCTGTTTCTTCTGGAGCTTTGAGAAATCATTGGATCCTTTTTCCTTCCATAATGTAGAGGGTCTCTCCCTCAGAGAAGCCTAGAATATCAGCTGAGCCTGGGCTGTAGCCCAGACTTTCTCTGCCCCTTAACCAGAACTTGGGTCTGTATTTTCCAGGGTGTGCTTCTGGTGTCCTGGGAGAGAGCCCATGGGTGCTCTGAGTAGAGATTACTGAGGAGAGGGTTGAGTAGTCCGCTGGCCCTGCCACTGGTGGTCCCTCTGTTTGAAGTACCAGGTGATAACAGACTAGGCCATTCACTTAAGACTTGCCGTTCTCTTATACCACAAGTATATCAACCGCCCAGCAGCATTCTGTAGCCCATCAGAAAGGAGAAGACCTGGGCCATGTGTTGCTCTGAACAGATCTGTGCCAGTGTGACGTGGGATTTTCCTGTCCAAGTGTTACTGAATGGATGGCAGTGCCAGCTGAGCTCCAGTCTTGGTGTGTGTGTGCCTCTAGGGGTGGGGGTAGTGCACAGCTCTGTGTGTACACAGATGCTCTGGACATGTACGAGGTTCAACACTAGGGGGAGCTTCTAGGATTTGTGTGTAGCTTTATCTCCCTCCACCCTCCCTGCTCCTGGAGGGGGAGCTGTAATGCCACCCTCAAGCTACCTAGCTACATTCCACTCCCTCCAACCCACCAGCTTCTCATTCTGTCACAAGGAGCTTTGGCAGAAAGGGAGGGAGCGTGGGTGCTGCAGAGAGAAAAACACCCCAAAGTTTCAGTAAAATGGCAAGAGAGATGCCAGCACACAGGGAACAGGAGCCTTCTGTTTCTCACAGCCTGCACTGTAGGGCTGGGGGACACATACCATGATTTCCTTCCCTTCCCTCCCTGCCCTGCATGATATTCAGGAAAGGGAGACCTGCAGTGAGGGCAGAAAAGAAACTAAGATGCTTTTCCTAGGGACCAACATTTTCTGTAACCACCAGAATAGACAGCTCTGGGGTCTGCTTGCTTTGGGCAAAGTGAGGTGTGAGTGTCTCTCTGTATATGTATGAAATAGAGTTAATGTATGTGAGTGTGTACATCTGTGAGAGGGTATGTTGTGTATATATGAGTGTGTGTATGTGTTCAGGGGGCTTTAAAGATAAAGGGCAGGTAGAACAGAAAGAAGCAAATGAGAGGTTGGTTAGAGATCTGGCTTTGATAGCACACCTATGAATAATTGAAAATCAACTGTATTTGTACAGTAGGTTGGCCTTTATGCAATAGTTTACAAAATTAGAATAAAAATGTTTAAAAGGGCCCTGGCTGGTGTGGCTCAGTAGATTGAGTGCCAGCCTGCAAACCAAAGGGTCTCTGGTTTGGTTTGATTCCCAGTCAGGGCACATGCTGGGGTTGTGGGCCAGGTCCCCGGTTGGGGGGCATGTGAGAGGTGACCAGTTGATGTACCTCTCACACACTGATGTTTCTCTTTCTCCCTCTCTCTCTCTCCCTCCCTCTTTCTCTCTCTCCCTTCCCCTCATTCTAAAAGTATAGAAATAAAATCTTATTAAAAAAGATGTTTAAAAGAAAAACTTCAAGACAGACATTTTTCTTTCTGCTTTTGAAATTAGGGCATTTCATTTGAGCAGTGGCTCCTTTTTGATAGAATAAAACCTCATTTGTTCAAAGCTCAGGAATATAGTTTTGTGATTAGTTCATTAAATAAGGGTTGGAGTTCATCTTGGTACTATTTGTTTATAAAATAGTCGAGTTTGTAAACAAACAAGAATGCAAAAGGAATGTTCATTCCACTCAAGAAAATAAGTTAGCCCTGGCTGATTAGCTCACTTGGTTGTAGTATTGTCCCAATAAGCCAGGGTTGTGAGTTTGATCTCTGGTCACGGCACATACGAGAAGCAACCAATGAATGCATAAATGGGTGGAACAACAAATTGATATTTTTCTCTTTCCCTCCAACCCCCTTTGTCTCTTTCTCTCTCAAATCAATAAAAAAAATTTTTTAAATGTTAAAGAAAGAAGAAAACAAGTAACTTTTCACCCCTTTGAAGTATCTATTTGCATTCCAACAATATGGTACTTATAAATCACTCCTTTCTAGCAATTCATTAAAACAACTCCTACAAGTGATACTTTAAAAAATAGGAAGGCCATAATTCTTTACATAAGAGCCTATAATGGGTTTGGACAGTTTCTCTGACTTATTGATGCCTATTCGTATATGATCATATTAACTTTTAACCTTTGTTGAGTACCCTCATGTATCAGGCACTGCATGAAATGCCTTACATATGTGTTCTCTTTTATTCCTTCCAACCAGGGAGGTACTATTACTTCACAACTAAGGCAGAAAGAAGTCAAGTAACTTAACCAAGTTAATGTACATAGTAAGTGTCAGGGCAGAATTTAAATTCAAGTTTCTACTCTAAAGCCCATCCTTTACCCTACATGCTTTATTTTGTACCTATATAATTACTTCATAATGATGTCAAAGCATGCCGGCAAGAGGAATAACTATGCAGATGCCTACAGAAGGGCTGTCCCTAAAGAATTCTTGGCTCCTAATCTAGACCTAGTCTTGCAGATTGGGAAGTTAAACTCAGCCAGGTTATGGGCCATGAAACCCCTTGGGTTATTATTTTTTTAATCTGATATTATTTCATTACTTTTAGATAGAGAGGAAGGGAGAGACACATCAGTTGGTTGATACCAGTATGTGCCCTGACCAGGGATCATAAATGCCTGAACTGGCTATTGAACATGCAACCTTTTGGTTATAGGGCGACGCTCCAACCAACTGAGCCACACTGGCCAGGACTTCCCTTGAAATTTTTCAGTTCTCTCTAGAACAGCAGGTTTTTGTAGGGTCATCTCTGATAGATGTATATAGCCTGGGACATTGGCATGAGGAAATCAACAAATACAGAGTGTATCATAAATTATGTATTTAGCACTGTGGTCACCAAACCAGCTAATAACAATTTCAAAAGGTTCTAGGAATAGCGTAAGGCTTTGAGGAAAGGTAATGACCCTGAATTCCCTCTGGTAGGGGTGAGGGAAAAGAGGTGGAGGAGAGGGCATGAGGGTATCTGTGACAAGAAGAAAGCATACACTCAGTGAATACTGAAAAACAGCATTTTTACTTTTGAAAGCATTTTGACTTTTTAAAATAAGCACTGCCTTATGAAGGTGGGGAGGGAGCAGCCTGGGAACAAATGAAATGAAGGAAATTGAAGTCATCGTTTCTGGCCTGCTGACAAGCAGATGTCAGAGTGCCCTTAGCCTCTTGCTGAATTCAGTGCTTTTCTAGAGATAAATGGTGGAGCTCACAGAGGTTCCACTGGGGCTTGCACTGAAAACTCAAAGGCTCTAGGATATTTTGGTTATGAGAGAAGAGGGCCGTAAGTTGGGGACTAGTCATCTAGTCACTGGAGGATTTTTTTTTATGAGCTATTTCACTATAGCCACTGGATTTAACTATAAAATTGAAGGGATATCAAGTAAGAATTTATAAAAAGAGAAGGTTATGAAATGCTGGGATTTCTACCAAGATGACTCTAGAGATAAATTGGTTGGGGGATCCAGATGAGGAGAAGCTGGCAACAACTTCACCAAGCCATTAAGAAGCCTAGCAGAGTAGAATATATTTGGAGCAATCCTGCCTTCATACCTTCCCTTAGAAGAAGCCAGCCCAGAGAGCAGGGGAGACAGGCAGTTCAGTAAATGGCTACCTGAAGGGGAGAGAGAGAGGCTGGCTCAGGGACCTAGCATGGGAAAACAGCCCCTATGCTGAAATTAAGGAGAAGTTCTCCACGAAGACTTATTCCCTGTGAGGGGATATAGGCAGAGTACACCAGGGACTATGCATCCTCATCCAGATTCTTTGCTTGAATCTTTTCTGCATCCAGCCAAAGGGAACTATTCACTAGCAGTTGGGAGAAGTGGGCAAATATCACAGCCTGATAGGTTAACCAAGGTCTGCAGCCCTCTCTGGAGAGTGCGGGCCCAGTGGTTTTGCCCCTGTGGAAAACCCTGTTGATGCAAGATCTTCAGAGGCCGAAATCCTGCCTCTATCAGACAAGATTGAGAGCCTGGAATGGAAAGAGAAATGCTATTGAAAGCCTAGTCCATTGTTGGGAACTGCCCTGCCTGGTTTCAAAAGCTGCAACCTCTCATGGCTAAGGCTGAGTAAAGGACCTTGGGACCATAAGCCACTTAGGAGACAAAGCTTATCTTCCTTGTAGGGGCACTCCCTCTGCCACCTTTCTCTTCACCCTGCTTGGCCCTGGGCGGATGACTGGTTAGCCAATGACGGGTAAGATTCTTCAAAAGAGGGATGACCTAAGATAGGCATGGTCATCAAGGAGCCCTTAGGGAAGGACTTGGGGGCTATAGAAAAAGGGGGTGATGGACCCAAGCCTCTCGACTTTGACATAGCCTGAGTCCTCATTTTGTCTGCAAGAAGTCTCCTAATCTCTTGGCTTCCCTACTTCCCCTGCTGACTTAAGCCTGAAACAATGACAGAGGGCAGTGCAGCCCTGTGGGGAAAGGGAGGGTTCCCCAGGGCGATCAGGCCTAAGAAAGAATGCATAAAATCCTGTGAAACCTACTTTGCTAATATCCTCAGTTTAAATGATAAGGGTCAAAGCAGGAAGTGAGTTTGTTCCCCTAAGTTTTATGGCCCTTTAACTATCTGGCCCGGACTCGGAATAAGCCCTCAGAAGTTCTTTGAATGTTATCTATTGTTTAATTATTTCTGCCTGACAATGGTTGATGAGCTTTATGTATGTATACACCCTCTATTCCAGTGAAAATTGAACCCAATAAAAGGTTGAAGGCAAGGGTTGAGGCACTCTCTTCTTGAAAGAGTGGTTGATGGCTTTTTCTGTGGCTTTTTCTCCTCTTAAGAGAGAAGCCGCCCCGTCCCTTTTCCTCCACAGGACTCAGTAGCCTGTCTCACCCATAATGCCGCGGACCCCAGGAGCTGGGATCCCTGTCAGTCCATCATCAGTACTGAAATCAATAAGTAGTTATTAAACACTTTGGGGTCTTATATGGGAGATGCATAAAACAAATGAGACTGCCTCTACTCACAAGGAAATTAATGTACCTTTTGATGGGATTGGCTCCTTCTCCTTCAGCCTGTTCCCTCTTCATTATTTTCACCTGTGTATCTGTGTGATCATTTACCTCTACACTCTTTCTCCTCTTCTTGTAATATTTGTTTCTGGCCCTTCCCTATTCCCTTTGGTCATTTTCCTCTCTGAATATCTTTGTTCTCTCTCTCCTACTTCGTCTTTCCTAACCTCTGTGTACTTGGTCTCTTGGTCTTTCCAGCTCCCCTTTGGCCCTGGGGTGATGGTAAGCTGGCTCCCCTGTTGTCCCCAAATTGCTGTAGGACTCCAGAGGAAGTTAAAATTCTGTGCTTCTGAAAGTGTGCCTGATAGTAGACAGGCACAGGTACCCGTGGTTTCCCAGAACCTAGAAACTGCTCACATGACCTAATTGGTCAGAGACAGTATAGCTGGGTCAGAGGGGTCTTAGCTGTGTCTTAACTATGTTAAAGCTATGAGTCAAGAAGCACATCTTGTCCCCACTTTTTAAGTGTCATGGCTAAAAGACATAGGACAAGTTAATGTGGAGTTGATGGGGGGTGGTGACTCATTAAAATTATAACAATAACTAGGAATAAGCAGAGAAAGACTATAGGAAAGGATAGTTTTATAGATGAAATGCGTTTTCCCACATTTTAAATTTGGCAAGTGTGTGGGAGTGATCAACACACCTAGACTCTACTCTCTCTTCAGCTACAATTTCAGTGTCAGCCAAAATCTAAATTTGAAGCCCTCAGCCCAAACTCTCTCTTCCTTTACTGAGCACCAAGGCCCCTGTTGGTATAGTTGGCAGTGGTAACTTCAGTGGGTTTGTGTGGGAAATGATACCTGAATTTTTTTTGCTCAGCTTCAGCAGTGCCTCAGGCACTAAAAGTAATGAAGGATGCATTAAGGTTTTGGTCAAGGATTTCAAGGATTGGCATTGTCTCTGATGGCCTTTCATACCCTATGGGAAAAGAAACCTGACTTTACTATTTTTATTCATAGTTGCCTCTAACTCTGGACTGCCCAGCATGAAAGGGAGGGTTAGCTGTTTTTTCAACTGTTTTATTTTTACATTCATTCATTTATTCACAAACAGTGCCAAACACTGGAGACATGAGAATGGAAAAAGTTATGGTCCCTGCCCCACTAGAGGCACAGCTGTAGTAGTAAAATAATTACAATCCAGGTTGGTGATTGCTACTACACAGGTAATGTGATCCCAGAGGAGCAAACAGCTAACATGAAAGAGGGAGGGAAAGAGACACATAAGCTGGATCTTCTTAAAGGACAGTTGGGAGCTGGCCAATCTGGAAGGAGGGAAAAGGCAGATTCCAAGCAGAGGGAACAGGAATTACAAAGGCACAAAGAAGCATGATGAACAACAGGAAGGATGGTGAGTTTAGTATGAGTAGAAGTTAGGGACACTCTGTGGGTGTCTGGAAAGAGGACTAGAGAGAGTAATTAGAGACCAGTTGTGGATGAACTAGTATGCACTGCTGAGGGGGTTGGACTTTATTCCACAGGCTGTGGGGAACTACGGAAGGTTGTGGAACAAGGAAGTAAGATAATCAGCTTTTCGCTTTATAAGGTCACAGAATGGAGTGGAGTGGAGACAAAGAATATTTATTTGTTCCAGAGTCCCATTTACAATAGGGCTTCACATCTTTGTCCTATCATAGTCCTCAACTGGGGACAATTCTTTCCTTCCTCCACTCTTCTCTTCTTTTCTTCTGCAAATATGTGATCATAAACCAGGCTCTGAGGCCCTGGGAAAACACAAATGAATAAAAACCATTCCTTACTCAGAGGGTTTAGTTTTTTCCAAACTCCATGCTAGAATATTCACTGGTCCATTTCACTGCCATGATGAAAAAACAAGGACAATGTAGTAAGTCTTTATATAAAGCTAGATATAGTCAATATAAAAACCTCTCCTCTTCAATGTGAGGTTATATTCGTATGTCCATACTTGGAAAAGATGATAGTAGATAAATTTTTTTCTGTTTTGTTTTCAGTTTACTTACTTAGCAAAATGAAAAAAAATCAGCAATCTTACATCATATGTCAAAAATTATGTGTGTGAGGAAAATTTACTGGAAGGTTAATTTTCTCACTCCAGTGTGGGACTAAGTAAAGGCCTTTTCACCCAAAGGAGTTGACCTATGCAGGGAACATGGATTTACCAGAGACAACTGAGACAAAAACAGGCTCTTGTGCTACTTCCCATCCCCCGTCCCTAGACTCAGATGTGGGGGAAATTTCCTCTCTGGGCAGTAGCTCCTGATAACATAGAAGGGATGGCTGATGTTCTGGGAGCCCATAGGCCCAGGAGTTCTGAGTTTAACTCATCTGGTTAGGGGAAAGTAAGCAATTCTAAGGAGAGATTCAGCAAGTATAATAGGAAAAGCTGGTGAAACAGGAACAGGATGCCTCTGGCCCTGACTTTTATGGGGGTGATGGAATGTGGTCACCAGCTCTTATCAAAATTAGCCAGGCATTCAGAGTTTCCATGGTTCCCCCACACACACAAATAACCCACCCACCAATAGCAATCCCTGCAATCATACTGCTTAGTCAGCACCTAAACTCAGACTACTGCACTATAACAAGGATGCTTCATTATAACTTAGGGTTTTCAAGTTTAAACTAATTTAGGAAACAGTCTGGGTACCAAATGGAGAAAGTCTTATTATGAGGTGGCGATTGCTTACTGAGTAGGACACAGCGTCTGCTTGAAATCCAGAGGTTAGGGAGCCACTGGTCTTCTGGGAAAGTCAGACCTGTAAGCAATGATTTCAATACAGTGCAATAAATGCAGGTACAGAGCCACACAGAATATTGTTAAAAGGAGACAATGATGGGCTTAGTATGAGTAGAGGTAAGGTACATCTGGTAGGAGTGTCTGAAAAGAGGTCTGATTATGAGGGGCCAAGCCAGAAAGACATTCTTAGAAAGCAAAGTTGAGGGGAGAGCTCCTGATCCAGGGATCAGGGAGATTGGGGGGCTTTCCCAAGGAGCTGGTCCTTGGGATGGGGTCTCTTGCCTAGCCCTTTGCTTTAAGGCTCTCTTCTCTCCTCTTCCTGCTCCACATTTTCTGAGTATGCCAGACCCAGAACATCCTCACAGCCTGCTGCTCTAATTACTTCATTCCATTTTAATTCTGCTGAGTTAGGAGCCTGTGAACTCAAGAGGAAATGCACGCAAAATACCCGACAAATTGAATGTGCTGGCATTTCAGAAACACATCTGACCCTATCTGCCCCTTCTGTTCCCTTCCTGTAGCACTGCCTCGACCAGCCTCAGAATGAAAAATCAAGGGTAGGATGTGCTGATGGGAAGAGGTGGTGGCACCAATGGAGTAAGATATTGGGTTTTACTGACTCATCTGAACCATTACTTTTGGGGGGGGAGAGAAAGAAAGGGTAGGCGGGGGCTTTCTGTTAGGGAACTTTTCCTAGTACCTCTTGGGAACTGATGGGGTTCCATCTCTGCAGCTCCAAAACATTGTGAGTATATGTGAGTCATAATGTTTCCTCTTCCCTAGAGATATTACAAATTAGGAGAGACACTTTATTCCAAGTTGTTTGTTCATGGAGATGGTTAGAATGACTCCAAAATGAGGGGATTAGAGTTTATAAATCAGGACTTCTCAAATTTTCTAGTCTGAGGATTCCTTCCTCTACACTCTTAAAAATTATTGGGGGCCTCCCAAAGCTGTTGTTTATATGTGTTATACCTATTGATAGTTGCTGTATTAAAATTTTAAACTGAGAAATTAGCCCTGGCCTGGTCGTTCAATTCGTTACAGCATTGTCCTGATATGTCTGGGTTATAGGTTCAATCCGGGATCAAGGCATCAACCAATGAATGCATGAATAAGTGGAACAAGAAACTGATGTCTCCCTTTAAAAAACAAAACAAAACAAAACAAAACAAAACAAAAAGAGCCCTGAGAAAGTAAAAGAATATTAATTAATTCACTTAAAAATGACAATAAACTATTATATATTAAAATAACACATTTTGGTGAGAAAAATTTTATTTTCCAAACTAAAAAAATTAATGGTAAGATTGGCATGTTTTGCAGTTTTGGAAATATCTTTACTGTCCGGCTCATTTCTACTTTGCATTCAATCAGTTTTGTTGTTGTTGTTGTTGAAGGTTTTTTATAAAAAGATTTTATTTATTAATTTTTAGAGAGAAGGGGAGGGAGGGAGAAAGAGAGGGAGAGGAACATGAATGTGTGGTTGCCTCTCACGCACCTCCTACTGGGAACCTTGCCCATAACCCAGGCATGTGCCCTGACTGAGAATAGAACCGGCAGCCCTTTGGTGCAGGCTCATGCTCAATCTACTGAGCCACACCAGCCAAGACTGTTATTGAAATTTTAAAAGTTTTATTTTATGTACAAAGAGCTAGCTAGCATTCTTTCTGCAGTAAGATAAATGTCTTGAATGACCCATTCACGGATATTCACTTAATCCAACTTAATGAAGCTTATATCCTTTGTGTACTGATGGAAACACTGGCAGCACATACTGAAGCCGTATTTTTGGATCTGACCATGCCAATTTAAGTAGATGCAGCAAGAATGAGAACCCTGGGCAGATTTTCTCGGATGAGTCCAGTAAAGCTGCTGGTGACTCATCTTGTTCTCTCGGATACATCAATCAGTTTCAGTGTGTGTTTTGGTTGAAGTGTATGAAGAAAAACTGGCCTCCATACACTTGGGGGAGGGAGGAGTATTTTAGCTTTCACATCATTGTAGATATTTTTCTTTGATACCACACCAAAACTTGACACATGGTAATTTCTTAAAGGTTAGTTGCAATGTGGAATCTCAAATCATATCAATCAATTCCTATTCTGTTACATTAAAAGCCATTGGTTTATCTTGCACTTTGAATAGATTTTGTCACATCATGCATTGGTCACTAGGAAAATCTAGATTCCTGTGAGTTACACAGATCTTCCAAACATTGATACATTTCATTATATTTTTAAAATCACATTCGTTATATCACTATCAATCTCTTTGGAGGAGTCTTTAAGCATTGGGAAGACGTCAAGTTCATGGTGGCAGATACAAGTGTTCCAAATTCTAATTTTTGCTTGAAAGCTTGCATTTTATCATTGGCAGCAAATGCTCTCTGTTGTTTTCCTTGAAGTAACAAGCTCACTTTGTTCATTTTGGGGAAACTGTCTGCCAAATACTCCAATCTAAATAATCTTAGTTTGTCTTTCAGTTGTTCTTTCAAGTAAAAATGATGTTTCATGAAAGAAGAGGCTAGTTCAGCTTGAAAATCAGACAACTGCGGCGGTGCTTTTCCTGGAGACTTGGGATACAGCAGAAGCATTTTCTGTGTACTTTCTCCTTCATCAGGCAGGATATTAAAAAGATGGACTCAAGTGTTGAGATTTAATGATTTTTACTGTTTCATCAAGGATATTTCTAATGGAAAGTGAAAGTTTCTTTACTGTATATATGTGGCAGTGAGGAGTGCAGGAACTGCTAGTATAGTTTAGTGCCACTGCTTTGATTTGCGCTAAAGTACAAGCTATTTTACCCACCATTGCTTTTTCACCATTAGTGCAAATGTGAACACAGTGAAAAGGGGTAAATAATGCCTTAATAGTGTTATGAAAATACTTTTAACCCTTAGGGTCTTGGGAACTTCCCAGGGGTCTGTGGGTCACACCTTGAGAGTCGCTGCCCTAAATAACATGCCTGAGTTCTTCAGGGTTTGACCCTAGGTCCTCTTTTCTTCCCGCTCTCTACTCGTTCCTTAGGTGAATCCTTCTACTGCCTTCAAACTACCCCTGAGCAAGTGACTCATACACTTGATATCTCAAGTCCTGACCTCTCCCTGGAGCTCTAAAACCTGGTATCCAACTGCCAGTTCAACAGTGGCACTTGGGTATCTCAAAGGCTCCTCAAAGGTAATCTCTAAGACTTCACTTGTGGTCTTCTCCCTTGTCATCTTCCATCCATTTATACAAGCCAGAATCCTTGCCCTTGCCACACTTGCGCTCCCCCCACCCTTATACAACCAATCATCCAGTCTGTTAATTTTATCTCCTAAATATCTCTTTAGTCCATAAGTTCTATCTTCACCACCACTACCACCTCCAAAGTCAAAGACACCATTATCTCTTGCTGGAATTACCACAACAGTCCTCCTACAATCTATTCTCATTGTAGCTGAATGATCTTTTTAAAACAGGCATCTGATCATGACAAAACCAGGCTTAAACCTTTCAGTCAATTCTCATTTCTCTCACAATGAAGGTCAAAATCTTTAACACAGTCCTACTCCCAAGTCTAGGCCAGATTCTTCGGTATATGCTCTCATAGAACATGTTTCTTCCCTTCCTCGCGCTCTTCATGGTTTATACTTACATATTCATGAGTGGGATTGTTTAATTATTGTCTCTCCCTGATGAGCTTGTAAGTTCCACGAGAGAAGACATTTTACAAATATTTAATTTGCTGAGTCAATGATCAAATGAGGCCTAGGATAACTCCTCTGAGCATAGATTAACCATTGAAAAATAAGTCTTCTTCCCCAGACCCTTGGGCTGAGGAAAGACCTATCTTATTTCTGTTGTCTCATAGCATTTCAAAAAAAATGCTACCTTGTCCTAGGCTTTCCGTCAAATTGTCCTCCCAAGAGCTGGGGCACATTAATCTTCCTTTTGACATAGGAGCCCTCTTTGTTCCCCATCACTCATGCTGCCAATGGCTTTTGAAGAAGGTTAGCTAGCAGTCCTGGCCTTTTATGAATGTAAAGGAGGAAATCTCATCTCTCTCTACTAGGTACTTGGCTTGAAGGCCCATTTCAGCAAGAGAGAATAAAATATATCAAGTGGAGGTGCTAAGAGGGAGACAAAAGGAAAATGAGTCATGTTTGTCCTCAGGGAGGCTTCAATCTGCTGCAGCAGACAGAACCCCATTTGGGGGTTCTGGGAATGAACACAGTCAACTGTGTTCATTCACAGTCAACTGTGTTTTATAAACTGGTACCTGAAGAGAGGTACCAGTTTAAAAAGGATGTGTTATGTGATGTGAGGTGGTCAAAAGACTGATTAACCATGCCGTTGTTTTGCAAATCCTTCCTGAGAACTAAAATCCATGCTGGCTAATAGCCTCCCCATTGCCAGCCATAGTTCAGTGTGTGACATCATGCGGGAAGTCATTAGTTGTCAGTGATATTACTCAGCAGTGCCATTTCCATAATGGCCCTAGACCACAGGTGACAAACACAAGGCCTGCAGGGCTAATCTGGCCCTTCACCTTGTTTTATTCAGCCCAGCACCTTGTTTCTACCCAGCAGCAGGGCCAAACTCTCGCTTAAGGGTTAAGGAGTAGTTACATTTACACAGTCCTAAAGTTACATTTGGTGCTTTGAAGGCAACTGCAAGACTTATGTGGCCCCTGGTGAAAATGAGTTTGGCACCCCTGCCCTCAACCTTGGGTAGCTCCGGCTGAGGAAATAGAGAGAGCACAGGTTTTGGAATGGACAGACTGGGATTGAAATCCTCTTCCTGCCTGTCTGTCCTCAGAAAAGGCAGCACTACTTTCCTGGACTGTTTCTCAGTGTCCTCATTTGTAAAATGGGTATTCCTGTCTCACAATAAAGATTATAAGGGTTAAATATGCAAGACCCTACACTGGGGGAGTTAGTGTTTAATGGGTACAGAGTTTTAGTTGTGTAAAGTGAAAGAGTTCTGGAGAGGGCTGGTGGTGATTGCTGCACAACAATGTGAATGTACTTAATGCCACAGAACCACACATTTAAAATGTTAAATTTTATGTTATGTATATGTTTAATTTTTTTATTCTCACCCAAGGACATTTTTTCATTGCTTTTATAGAGAGAGGAAGGGAGAAAGAAAGAGAGAGAAGCACTGATGTGAGAGAGAAACATTGATTGGTTGCCTTCTTATACATGGCCCAACTGGGGACCAAACCCACAACCTGAGTAAATGCCCTGACCTGGAATTGAACCTGCAACCTTTTGGGCTATGGGACGATGCTCCAACCAATTGAGCCACACTGGCCAGTGCTATTATGTGTATTTTACACTAAATCAACAACAACTCTACACTGCTCTCCCATGTCGCAGGTGCCTTATAGATGTTGTTTTCTGTCTTCATCTCCCTAGCAGAAGCCAAGGTCCAGTGAATCCCAGGGTTCCTAATCCAAGGCAACCCTTTCCTCCAAGACCCTAAGACATGGGGCCCACCATGGCTCCTGTCCCTGGAGACCTGAAGGCTTACTGGGGCAATAAAGTAGTCACCAGGCCTGGGAGATCAGGACTGCTATGAGATGAACACTTTCCAGTGCAAGAAAGCCAGAACTTGAGGCTGCTGGGGAAGAAGAGAGCTGGGTCTAAGATTTGACTTCACTTCCTTCGGTATCTGCTCAAATGCTGCCTTCTCACAGCGGCTTCTCTTGACCCCTATTCCTACCTCAGGATGCCAGGTCACAGGACAGTGTCCAGGGGTCTGACTGCTGAGGCTCTCTTCTTGGGGAAGAGGGAATGGTTGAGCTACATCTCTGCTGGAAACTCCGGAGCTCTTCTGGGAGGGCTCCTTTCTCTCCAGCCACCAGTTTTGATCATGCCACTAGCAATGCTTACTGTGTGCTGTATAGAGCTGGCTTGGTGCCCCCCTCCTTCCTCACAGCAGCCTCCCTGCCTTCTCCAAAGCCTGTGCCTGTGTTAATATGATAATGCCCCCAATAATGGCCAAGACATGACTTCAGCTAACCGATTAGGCCCTCTGGAATGGCATCTGAGGCACTGCCTCCATTCTCCCTGGTGAGGAGGCAGCACAGGCACTGGCTGGGAAATTGCATCCGGGAAAGCACTGAGGGGGAAAATTGGAAGTATCAGAATTTCCCAGGTTGCTATTCCACAGGGGCCAAACACCATTAATAGCAGCACTAATTATGATACAGGAGAGTCAGGCCTGGCTGCCTAGCCTACACAGGCGGTCCTTGAGAGCGGTCTTGGGAGCCAGCAGGACAGAGGCAGGGCTCCAAAGCCTGGGAAATCCAGGAGAGGCGACATGTGGGAAGGGGCAGCTGGGTGCTCTCATGTCCTTTAGAATGCTTGGAACCGTGACAGGAAGGGATTACCACAATGATTTCTACCTGTCCAGAACTCAGAATTGTCTGTACTTCCTCTTTCCTCATTCTTTCTTGTCCTCTCTGTTCCACTGAAAATTCTTGTGTCACTGTCACCAGTGATTTCCCTGTTGCCAATTTCAGAGTTCGTCTCTTTGTCCTCAACTTGCTCATCCTAGCAGCAATATTCGATATGGATGTTCACTCATTCCTTCTTAAAATATTCTCTTCATTTGGCTTCCAAGCCACTTCTTTCAGTTCTTTTCCTGCCTCCATGGCCCCCTGTGCTGGCTCCTCCTCATCTTCCCATTTCTGGAATGCCTCGGGACTGCCGGCACGGCTCTATTCTACTTTATCTACTCTCAGTCCCTAAGGAACCCCATCCATCTCAGGATGTTAAATTCAGCTACGTGTTGATAAATCCCAAACAGATATCTTCAGCCCCTACACCTCCCCTGAACTTTAGAATCTTATCCAGCTGCTACTTGACATCTCCATGTGAATGTTGCTCATTCTCTACTCAGACACACTGGTCCCTCAGTCTTCTCCACTGCAGTAAACGCAGCTCTCTTCTACTAGGTTCCAGACTTTGGAGTCATTCCTGGTTCTTCTCTTTCTTTCATGGCCCCTTGTCCAGTTCCTCAGAAAATGCTTTCAGTTCTACCCTTTGAATTATCTCCAGAATTTGGTCACTTATACTACTCCCACCCTCATCAGAACCACCACCATTACTTGTCTAGAAAATTTCAATCACCTCTGAATAAGTTACATTTCAGATTAGGCTGCTATACTAGAGTCTCCAAAATAGTGTTTTGTGCAAGCTAGAAGATTACTACTTTCTCAAGTATGAACCTGTGCATAGTAGTCTGGGGTTAACACAGTCACTTTACAAAGTCAGGGATCTCAGCTTCTCTTGGCTTGCTGCTCTGTTATCTTCAACATGTAACTTTTATCTCGTGGCCTAAGATAGCTTCTCTAGCTGTAACTCTCATATACATGAGAGTCTAGCTTGTAGAGAGGGGAGAAGGAAGAAGTAGAGGGCTGGCCCATTTCTTTAAGAACATGACTTGACATTTGCAGATATCCTTTTGCTCACATCCCATCAGGATGTTCTCAATACAGCAGCCAGAGTAGTACTGTAAAATCATGATATGTCATTCTCTGTGCAGACTTTCTAATGACCTCTCTCTCCAAATAAAGTCTGAAGTCCTTACTGTGGTTGACAAGGCCCCTGATCTTATTTTCTACATCTGTCCCTCTTGCTCATTCCACCCCAGTCATGTGGGACTCCTTTGAAAATGCTCCCACCTCAAGGCTTTTACAGTTGCTGTTCCCTCTGCCTGGAACACTCTTCTCCCTGATAGCTACAGGTCTAGGTCCTCACTTCATTCAGTTATCTACTCAAATGCTGTCTCCTCACTGCAGCTTTTCTTGATCGCTATTCCCAGCATCTCTAGTCCCCTTTCTCTACTTTTTTTCCCAAAATCAATGACCAGCACTTGAAATATTATATGTTTACTTACTTTCTATCTGTTTCTCCCCACTAGCACATACGATCTAGGGTCCACATGTAGTGGGTGTGCTGTACCTGCTTGTTGAATGATGGATGAAGATGGCAGTATCTGGGCTCAACAATGGCAGGAAGGGGCATCTTTCCTAATCATTTCAGGAAGGATCCATTTCTTGATCTCTTTATGATTCCAGTTTGGAAGCAGAGAACACTTCCAAGCATTCCCTTCAGTTCAATTTATCAAATATTCATTAGCCATCTAGTGTGTTATGTATCTAGTAGGGTAGATATAAAAGAACAAGCCATAGACTAGTACTGGTCCTCAGGAAACTTACGGGTTGGTTAGGAGCCTTAATTTTGTTCTTTTCTTTTTTCTTTGCAAGTATGACCACTGAGGTACAGTGTAAAAGATCAGTGCCCTGGCTGGTGTGGCTCAGTGGATTGCTGGCCTATGAACTGAAAGGTTGCCAGTTTGATTCCCAGTAAGGGCACATGCCTGGGTTGTGGGCCAGGTCCCCAGTTGGGGGCATGTGAAAGGCAGCATTGATTTTTCTCTCTCTCGCTTTCTTCCTCCCTTCCCCTGTCTCTGAAAATAAATAAATAAATAAATAACTTAAATTTAGAATTTATTTATTTATTAAATATATTTTATGGATTATGCCATTACAGTTGTCCCATTCCCCCTTTTGTTCATGTCCATGTGTCACGAGTTCTTTAGATTCTGTATTTCCCATAGTATTCCTGCCCTCCCCCCTGTCTATTTTCTACCTACCCTCTATGCTACTTATTCTCTGCACCTTCTCCCCCCTTCTCCTCCTCCCACTCCCCTGTTGCTAACCCTCCATGTGTTCTTCATTTCTATGGTTCCACTCCTGATCTAGCTGTCCTCTTGGTTTGCTTTTGTTTTAGGTGTGGCTGTTAATAACTGTGAGTTTGCTGTCCTTTCACTGTTCATAGTTTTATCTTCTTTTTCTTAGATAAGTCCCTTTAACATTTCATATAATAAGGGTTTGGTGATGATGAACTCCTTGAATTTGACCTTATCTGAGAAGCACTTTATCTGTCCTTCCATTCTAAATGAAAGCTTTGCTGGATAGAGCAATCTTGGCTGTAGGTCTTTGGATTTCATGACTTCGAATACTTCTTTTCAGCCCCTTCTTGCCTGTAAGGTCTCTTTTGAGAAATCCGCTGATAGTCTGTCTGATGGGAACTCCTTTGTAGGTGACTGTCCCCTTATCTCTTGCTGCTTCCAGAATTCTCTCCTTCATTTTAATCTTGGCTAATATAATTATGATGTGCCTTGGTGTGTTCCTTCTTGGGTCCAACTTCTTTGGAACTCTGAGCTTCCTGGATTTCCTGGAAGTCTATTTCCTTTGCCAGACTGGGGAAGTTCTCCTTTGTTATTTGTTCAAATAAGTTTTCCACTCGTGGCTGTGTCTTTTTCCCTTCTGGTACCCCTATAATTCGGATGTTGGAATGTTTAAAGATGTCCTGGAGGTTCCTAAACCTCTCCTCATTTTTTTTAATTCTTGTTTCTTCCTTCTTTTCTGTTTGATTGCTTCTTTCTTCCTTCTGGTCCACTCCCTTGATTTGAGTCCCCATTTCCTTTCCATCACTATTGGTTTCCTGAGCATTTCCCTTCATTTCAATTAGTTTAGCCTCCATATGTTCCTCTAATTTGTGGCTAAAATCAACCAGTTCTGTGAGCATCCTGATCACCAGTATTTTGAACTGTGCATCTGAGAGGTTTGCTATTTCTTGGTCACTTAGAGTTATCGGCTCTGGGGCTTTGAGTTCTTCTTGAGCCATAATGTTTTGGTCTGTATACGCCTGTTACGTATGAAGAGCAGAGCCCTAGGTGTTCACCAGGGCAGGGCAACCCACTTTACTGGGTTGTGATGCTGTATGTGGGGGCGGGGTCAGAGAGGGGAAAAAATGGCGCTTTGCTCCCTTCCTAGCACTCTCAGATTTCTGTCCCCTCTGCGGCTTCTCACAAGCAAATTGGGCCCCTCTGGTGCTGGTTCCCAGTGTGTGGGCCCGTGTACTCTCCAGGACCCTGTGGGTCTCTCCAATGAACTCTCTGTGAACCTGGGAGCCTCTCCCGGCCCCTCAACCCCAAGAAAGTCTTTCCAGTTGGTGCTTTCAGGCTCTAATTCCCATCGCTGGGGCCCTAGCCTGAGCGGTTTGTCTCACTGCTCTCTCCTTCACTTGGTTTATCTGAGTGCCAATGTGTGACCACAGTCAGCCAGCCGCCTTGCGCCCTCACTGGGTCTGCCTGTCGCCACCCCACGCTTGGGATCCACCAACCGCTTCCACCTCCGCTCCTGGGTTGGTCGGACCGAATGACCCCTCAAAGTTAAACATGTATCTGAACTTTCCAGCCCGACCCCCACTCTGCCGCTGACTCCGCCCATCTTACCAGTCTGGCTGAGTGGTTCGTTGTTGTCAGATTTCCATACAGTTCAATTTTCACTGTTTTGGCTGTGTTTTTGTTTCTAAAACTTTGCTGTCTTTAAATTTAGTTGTGGGAGGGGTCACAGTGTTTCCACCTACACCTCCATCTTGGCCGGAAGTCAAATAAATAAAATCTTAAAAAAAAAAAAAAAGATCAGGGAGACTTCCGCCAAGATGGACGCATAGGTGGAAACACTGTGCCTTCTCCCACAACCAAGTTTGAATACAACAAAGGTTTGGAGAAACAAAGACACAACCAAAGGACAGAAAATTGAATTATACGGAAGTCCGACTACATCTAACCGTTCAACGGGGACGGTAAGAGGGGTGGAGCCAGCAGCGAGCAGGGTCGGGCAAGACAGGGCCCCCGACCCAGGCGCGCAGGCAGACGGGAACCAGTTGGGGTGCGGGGCAGACTGACCTCGGGCGCACATTCTCGCACAGTGAGACAGACCACGCAGGCCCCAGGGGGCGAGGGCTGACGGCGGTGGCACACTCCCGTGCAGTGGGACGAAACGCGTGGGCCCGGTGACAGTGGTGGCTGCGGTGCCGGTGGGGGCCATGGCGGCAGGCGGTGGACAGGACGCCATAGTCCCTCTTTGACCCCGCCCCCACATACAGCGTCACAACCCAGTGACTTAGTTGCCCTGCTCTAGTGAACACTTTAGGGCTCTGATCCTGCTATGGAACAGGCACGAACAACCCGAAAGATGGCGCAAGAAGAACTCAAAGTCCCAGAGCCAATAACTCTAAGCGACCAAGAAATTGCCAGCCTCTCAGAAGCACAATTCAGGACACTATTTATCAGGATGCTCACAGAACTGGTAGATTATAGTCACAAATTAGAGGAACAAAGTCACAAATTAGAGGAACATATGAAGGCTAAACTAATTGAAATGAAGGGAGATGCACAGGAAACCAATAGTGATGGAAAGGAAACTGGGACTCAAATCAATGGAATGGACCAGAAGGAAGAACAAAACATCCCACCAGAAAGGAATGAAGAAATGAGAATTCAAAAAAATGAGGAGAGGCTTAGGAACCTCCAGGACATCTTTAAACGTTCCAACATCCGAATTATAGGGGTACCAGAAGGGGGAAAGAAACAGCCACGAGTGGAAAACGTATTTGAACAAATAATAAAGGAGAACTTCCCCAGTCTGGCAAAGGAAATAGACTTCCAGGAAATCCAGGAAGCTCAGAGAGTGCCAAAGAAGTTGGACCCAAGAAGGAACACACCAAGGCACATCATAATTACATTAGCCAAGACCAAAATGAAGGAGAGAATCCTAGAAGCATCAAGGGATAAGGGGACAGTCACCTACAAAGGAGTACCCATCAGACTGTCAGCGGATTTCTCAAAAGAGACCTTACAGGCAAGAAGGGGCTGGAAAGAAGTATTCCAAGTCATGAAATCCAAAGACCTACAGCCAAGATTGCTTTATCCAGCAAAACTTTCATTTAGAATGGAAGGACAGATAAAGTGCTTCTCAGATAAGGTCAAGTTCAAGGAGTTCATCTTCACCAAGCCCTTATTATATGAAATGCTAAAGGGACTTATATAAGAAAAAGAAGATGAAAAATATTAACAGTGAAAGGACAGCAACCACACAGTTATTAACAACCACACTTAAAACAAAAGCAAACCAAGAGGACAGCTAGATCAGGAGTGGAACCATAGAAATGAAGAACACATGGAGGGTTAGAAACAGGAGGGTGGGAGGGGGAGAAGGTACAGAAAATAGCATAGATGGTAGGTAGAAAATAGATAGGGGGAGGGCGAGAATAGTGGGGGAAATATAGAATCCAAAGAACTTGAGACACGTGGTTATAAACTAAAGGGGGAGAATGGTGGGGGAGGGAGTGTGCGGGTGGAGAGGAATGAAGGGGGGTGGAATAGAACAACTGTAATGGTATAATCAATAAAATATATTAAAAAAAAAAAGATCAGGGAAAGAGTGGCTCCTTCATTTATGGCAGTACCATGAACTGTTGTGGCCTGGGTTGGGAAAGAGGGTATAAAAGGGATATAAAAAGAAGCTAATCCATTATAGGTTATAGTTCTACATTGTGGTGAGCTTCTTTCTCTTACTCCCTGGAGAGTAGGGCCTCACTCACTGCTGGTCTGGTTAAGAAACAATTTGAACCAGTTCCAGTTGATGGATGAACGGAAAGACATGAAACGACTGGGGTGGCCAGAGGGTTGGGGAGGCACAGGGGAGGTACGGGAGTCTGGCGTCTGGGGCTGGAGGGCAAGGTAGCTCAAAAAAGTAGGAAATATATTACCTGAAACAATTGTTCCATTATCTTTTCCTGCTCTGGGCAAAACAGAAAAGGTCAGGGTTCATTATTTTCCCCAGACTCCTATACACAGGGCCACTTAGACAATGCTTTGATACTGACAGCCTGAGAAGATCAGAGGCCTCTTTTGAGTTTCCACATTGGGAAAGTTCTAATTTTTTCCCCTTTGGACAAGGCTGCTTGTTGCATCCCTTCTATTTTTTCTTCTTTCTCTTTTGACATAGCCCTTCCACCTCAGAGGTAATGCTAAGAGCAGTGGTTCTCAAACTTAAACATGTATCGGAACTGCTTGGAGGACTTGTTAAAACAAGATTGCCAGTTGTCACACCCAGAGTTCACTAATTCAGTATATCTGGGGTGGGACCTGAGAATTTACATCTATAGCAAGTTCTCAGATGCTGCTGCTGCTAGTCCCTACGACACAGGCTAATGGGAGAAACATTAGCCTAGGACAGCTAATTTGGGTCTAAAAATGTCCCATCCCTGATCTTCCATTCTAGTCCTTTCCTCCCACTCTCCAAATACAAGGAAGTGGGCTTTGAGTTAACACACGATTAATTCCAACTAGCTGTCGACGATTTTCAGACCATCAGAATTGTAAACCAAGTCAGTGCCAGGAATCTCCCTCCCTGTAAATCTTTGAAAATCTCTTCTATTCTCATATGTCTGGGTAAGTGAAGATCTGTTGTCTGTACACCGCCCCATCCCCAACCCCTGTGCACAGCCCCTCCTTGGGTAGGGAATCTCTGGACCTGAGAATCTCTTTCAGGTGGGAGATGGGAGAATAATAGATGCAGAATAAGCTAGGAAACCCCCACCCCTCCCATACTTTTATTTCTGTGAAATTAAAATATTTGTTCCTGGGCTCTGCTCAATGCTGATGTCTGAGAGACCATTTATGCTTAATGTCCCCAACCCATTAGCAGCCTGGCATGGGGCACTGCTAATCATGTTCCTTAATAGCAGCACTGTGAAGAGTGAAGTTGTAAGTGACTGTGCCAGCCTCAGCTGGAGAGGAAGCATCTAGTCAAAGATCAGGACCCAGATAGGCTCAGAGGTGTCCTAAAAATGATTCATGCCAGTGTAGGAGGTCCATCTAATGGTAACCTGTCCTTCCACCTTCATTTTGGTAGAGATGTGAGAGTAGACCCCCTGATCACCTTGGGTGAAATAGCAAGACCCCACTCCTACTCTAGCCTGCTCTCTCCTCCCATTAAAGGACAATGGGCTCCTTTGGAAGCATATTCCTGTACCAGTGACCCCCATCCAGCATTTATTGAGCACCTGTATGCATGAAGGTCTCTCTCCCACATCACCTGCTTTCCCCTCCAAAATCCAAAACCCACATTTTGTTTGGTCAGCAAATAGGTGGTGAGGTCTTTGGCCAACAATCTAGGGGATCCCTGAGGACTATTTAGCCCTAAGACTCTGTGGTTTTGTGTTGGCTGCTACGCCTGCAGCTGCTCTTGAAGAGTTTGTGCTCTGTGGCTTTGATCTATAGGTAGAATCTTCAGAGTATCCTCAGTTAAGGGTAATGAGATAGCATTCTCAGAGAGGAGGCTGTGCCTTGAATCCAATCTCAAAGTATTTGTCTCTTGCTCTTCTTGGCATCTCTTGATGCGTTTGGTCCTAGTAGATAACTCAAACTACTGGTGGCTCTACAAGATGCTGAGAGGCAAAGAACACTACCCTTGCCACCTTCCAATGAAACGCTTGAGAGAGGAGGCAAATTTCTTCTATGAAAGAAACATGGAGCCCTGGCTGGTGTGGCTCAGTTGGTTGGAGCGTCATCTGTACACTGACGGGTTGGGAGTTTGATTCCCAGTCAGTACTCATGCTGGGGTTACAGGTTTAGTCCCCAGTTGGGGCATGTGTGGGAGGTGGTCAGTTAGGGTTTCTCTCTTGCACTGATGTTTTTCTCTAGTGAGTTGATGTCTCCCCCCCTTCCCCAGAATCGATAAATGTGTGTTTGTTTGTTTTTTAATTTTGAAAAGGAGCATGGAAGGAATCATCAAGTGCCAGTGACTAGTTCATGTTCACCCTCCTCTCATTCCTGGAAACTCCAGGTTGAATACCTCTAATGGGATTCCCAACACTGAGCCCCAACATCCATGAGAATCACAGGGCTGGACAATGCTGACTTTTCTCCTAGGCAGGGATAGCTTGTATGGGCACCTATGTTCCAGGTCACCAATAAGTCCCTGGTTGGCCAAGAATTTGGGGGCTTCCTCTTTCCTGCTTTGTCCAACTTGGCTCCTCAGCCTCGGGTCTGAGCTGTGGGGAGCTCTCTCCAATCTGCTGGAACAGAACATCAGAAGCTGCTCCTATTGTGGTCTGGGCCGCCAGGTCCCCAGCCTGCTGCTGCTGCTGGAAGAAGTCTATGAGGCCAGTAATCAGTCTACAGCATCCCTACACATGCCAGTCTTTTCATGGGGGGAGAATCTCATTTGAAGCAGGCAATTTGGAGAGAGTGGGGGAAATGGAGGAAGGGAGAAGTGCTAGGTCACCAACTGGGCAAAGCCATGTTTCAGCCAGGCCATTTTGTGCCCACACTTTTGCTATAACCCAGCTTTCCCACATGGCCTGTTCAGGCCCATCTGCCCAGCTCTCATCTGCTCTCCTGCTCCTGGGCCCTGGAGAAATGCCAGCATTTCCCTTCTCTGTCCCTTCTGCCTTCTGGGCCCCACCTGGCCCATCCCCAAGATGTATAAACCTTCCAGCTGGAGGCTGGCTTGCAGGAAGGCAGCGTAAGCCAGTCAGTGGCTAGGACTGTGCGCTTGAACTCATGATACTGTGTTTTAGGGCCAAGAGTAGGTGGGCACACTCAACAAATGAAGTATCACCTGCTTCCTGGACCTCTTCCTACCAGGACATGAGAGCCCTCAAGCAGGCTTTAGAGGTAGAAGACCAGTGCTTGATGCAGACTTATTCCTTTTTGAGGTGGTAGCTTTGAGCAAGTCCAAGTCAGCCCCTTTGAGTCTCCACTTTCCTCATCTGTAAAATGAGGGCATTAAGTAGGGTATTTGAGAAGGAATAAGGAAACCTGGAGCAGCAGTACAGATCTTATTCTCTTGACCTGTTCCTTTGGGTCCTTCCTTTTGTCTGACTGAGGGGTCAGGATGCCTCCATCCTTCCCAGCAGCAGCCAGAGTCCTGAAGCCTGGCTTCAGGAAGGGGTGTGTGAGGGGTCTGTTGTTTTTCCAAGGACCCAAGGGAGAGTGGGGTGGGTGGAAAATAACTTAGGTTGAAGGAGGCACTGTAGGGTAGTGGGGATGAGGTGGGGAGGGAAAGATGGGGTGGGGAGATGGGGTGGGGTGGGGAGGTGAGGTCTCATTTCCATTGCTTTGCTCCGGGAGCCCCCAGAGTTTGTGTGTGTAGGGTTTTTTCTTCTGCCCAGCTCTGGCCAAGTTTGAAGAGAAATCCCCATTAAAGATTGATGTCACAGGCTTGCCTACCCCTCCCCCAACCTCATTCTTGGTGATGTAAAAAAATTATTTGAACATAGGAGTTAATGGAAGTAGGTTGCTAGTGTGTGGGTGAATTCATCACTGTCTCTTTGCATTCCAAAAGCAGATCTGTCTTTCAGGAAGAGATATCCTGGGGTGACTTTCCAATGTCTGAGAAATAGATGTCACTTTCAGAGGTGAGGGTTAGGGGCAACCTGGTTAGGGATTGGGGGAAACTGGGGTGACTGAAAAATGGCTGTAGAGATTGACTGGGAAGGCTTTCCCTTTTGTTCTTTAATTATGGAGGGAAAGGAGGCAGAGGGTATTGGCATTGCTGGGAATGCTGCTGCCTCAGACCCCCCTTCCCCAGCTGTCTCTTGCCCTGGGAAGTAGGCATATCCCCTGCAGCCCACTGCTGAGGGTGAGAAGGGCTGTTTTCGCAGCTGTTGTTGACAGTGATGAAAGAGATGAAGAGGAGGGGAAGGGAGATGAAGGGGGGTTGTTTGATGGGCTAGTGCTCTGGAGAGAAGACACCAGCTCTCCTTCCTTCCATTCCCTCATTTGAGCAGCTCAGCACTTCACAACGGTGGTACTCAGGGAGGGAGCTGTTTTGAAGCACAGTGACCTGGTGCTCTAAGGCTCGGAGGCTCGGAGGCTGGGGGTTCAGGACGTGAACAGGGAAGATAATTATGCAGGTGGGGGCAGAGCTCTCTGGGCTAAGGGAGGACTGCTGCCCCCTCTAACCTCCCACAGAGGCTTCCCAACAATCTGAGCACTCACTCTTACATTTAGTGTGAGTGCGGAGATACAGCTATGAAATGTTTAGAGGGAAAATTAATAGAGACTATACTGAGGCTTGTTCCCCACCTCTCCAGATATTCAGGTGGTTTTTCTCAGATATTCATTTGGGTCTTGTTCAGTCATCTCTCTACTCCTTATTCTTGCTTCTTCCTATTCCTTTAATTTTTCGGTGTTTATCTCTCTGGTCTTGAAAAATGGGACGTGTTGGACAAAGACACTTCCTTCTTGTTACCACTCTTTGGGATGCAGCAAGATGGATTTAAATCCAACAGAAAAAAGAATGAGGAGTGGGGAGTAGTAGATGGTCAGGAGAGAAGGCATGTACTGGGGGTGGGCTATGGAATCCTATAGACTCATAGAATGTTAGAGCGACAGAGACCTGAAGAATCTACAGACATGTAACCAGTTTCTCTGTACTATCAGTGGCAAATTTGGACGTGTCCCACTGGTACCTGGGAAGAAGTGGAGTCTCTCCTATGTTCTCTCAAGGCTGAGAGATCCCCCACCATCTACTCACTGAGATGATTCACTGAATGCGGAACAGCCTCTTTCTTATGAGGCTCAGAGGAGGCAGTTGATTTCGCTAAGCAGAGTGACTTTTCTCCTGAAGCCAGGGAATCTGCAGACTGGACAGCCCTCATCAGAGCTCTGGACATGTGCCCAGAGGCCAAACCACAGGGCCCCGGTGTGTTGTCCTCCTCCCAGACTGTTCTCTGGACATTCCCTCCTCAGTGACCCCTGGGGTAGTCCAGCTCTAATACAGGCTCTGGCAGTGTATAGAAGGGACAGGATAAAGTGAGGCCCCTTCTGTTGGGGCAACTAGAATCTGCTTTAACTTGCCTTCCTTCACCAAACTGGCTTCAGCCAAACAAGACAGCAGGGGGCACTCCTGGGTCGTTCCAGGAGAGGATTCTGGGCCTTTTTTTTTTTTTTTTTTTTTTTTACCCCCAGCCTAGATTCAGAACACTGGAAGTTTTGTCTGTCCACTTGCCAATCTGAGGGCACGGCAGACCCTTTGAGAGCTGGAAGCAATCTTTTCCTAGCAGGCAAAGACAGAAACTTGAGAGAAAATGGACTTTTCTGACTTGTCCCTGAGATTCCTTGGACAGGAAGAACCCTGACTTCTGTCTCTGGGAGATGGGCTAGTAGGGCAGTTTTCCAACCCCCAGCCATGACCAGTGCCAGGTAGGTCCCAGTTTGGGCACAGTCCCCAGCAACTGACCCTATCTTTGGCTATCGTTAGCTGAATTTTCTTTAAAATGACTCCCAGATTAATGTGTTGCTATTACTTATGCCCTGCTCACTAGATTTTTCATTGTGAGAAAAAAAAGCACCTTTTTTTCCTTTCTCCTAGACCTAACACTGTGCTCTGTAACTGTTCCTGGACCTTTGTGGGGGTCAGATGGGGATGGGGTAAGACGGGGAGTGCTGAACAGATCAGTGGGGTATGGCACATTTCTGACTCAGCCACGACTTTCTGGGCAGCAGCAGCTGCTTCCCAAGACTCTGCTCCTACTTTCTTTCCGATTGTTTCTCTCAGACTTCCTCATCCTCACCCAGTCACCATAAAGCCATGGACCCTCAGGAATTCTTCCTTTTTAATAATAGAGCCTGTGTGGGCATTGATTTATGGGAACAGGGAGGGCAAGATGCCTGTATCAGGTTACACAGCCCCAAAAGAAAAGCCTGGCCTTTAGCTCCAGCAGTTCTAAGTCTTCCCTAACCAAGGAATGGGGTATGGTGCCTGGTATGGAGGATGGGATCTCTGGGCTGGAGACAAAGTCTTTGTTGTCAGCGGAACTGAGGGCACAGGCTCAAGTTTCGGAATACTTCTGGGGGAGGACATGTCTGAATCATCCTCTGGTTTCTGCATCAGGACCCAGAGTCACTGGGTTTCCCTAGAGTCTGGTTCTGCAGGAGCACTAGTACATCCCACAGGGCTTTGGGGTTGCTGGGAACATTGAGGCAGCTAGTGTTCCAGGCTGCAGAGGAGACGGGTTAAGGGAGGGGAAAGACATGCCCAGTGTTGGAGGCCCTGGCCTGTACAGCAGGAGAACTGCCACACCTTTCTCAATGTCTTAGGGGTCCTGACAGCCCCAGCTCACCATCACTGAGGCATTACCTTTCAAGCTCTCTTGGTTAGTAGAGGTTAGAGACAGGGCCTTTTCTGGTAAAAAATCTGCGGAGAAACAGATTCTGTAGCTTGCCTGTAGCCTTTTCCATGTGTCTCCCAGATCATTTCCCCGGAGGTTTTATCAAGTTCTTCCTGCTATAGTTTTAGCCCACCCTTTAGCTTGTGGCAAACTCCGGAGACCCCTGGGACACCCACTCATGCAATTAGTGTGCCATTGGACCGGTGAGGCACAGATGTGTGGAAAGAGCTGAGGATGAGGAAGACTGCATCCCAAATCAGCCTATTCATGGATCTCAGAGGTTAAAAGTGTTTCTGAGCCCTGGAGGAATGTTGGTGTTTTTAAGAAGGAAGATGGTGAGAGTTTGGGAGCAGTCCACGGTTGCTCAACCGTATCTGAGGTCTCCTTATGGAAATGAGGCCTCAGCCAGACCAAAAAAAGTCAGAAACCTTTAAGATACATTGTACCACCTACATGGTCCTCCCCTCCATTCTCTTATGTCATCTGACCCTTTGGAGGCAAAATTTTTCCATTGTAAATGAGCATTTACCCCTCTTTCCAGTATGCAGGCGTCAATTGCATATCAGCCTGAGATGGAAATGAGGGAGTGCAGAAGTCAAAGGTTGTTCCTCATCCAGGCGTGAGTTGGAAGTTCACTAGCACATTCATTAGGTATGACCACTCCCTACCCACTCACCCGTTGCAATTCCAGAAGCCTCATTTTTATGTCCCCTACTGCTTAGGGAACTAGGAGTTTGGCCGAGCTCAGTCATGGCTCCTGGTATATAATCTGAAGGCCTTGGGGTGAGAAGGGCGTTGTGGAAATCATAACAACAGCTCCTATTCATCGAGTACTTTCTATGGGTAAGGTGTTGGTCTGAGCACTTCACATGCTTCATCTTATAAAATCTTTAAATAACCCATTAAATCATGATCCTTATTTTGCAAATGAGTAAACTGGGGTATATATTTAATGAATATAACAATTAAAATAGTAATAATAATGTTAAAATTTTAACAGCTTTAATTTTTTAAAGATTTTATTTATTTATTTTTAGAGAGAGCAGAAGGGAGGGAGAAAGAGAGGGAGAGAAACATTAATGTATAAGAAATACATCCTCTCAAATGCCCCCAACTGGGGACCTGGCCCACAACCCAGGCATGTACCCTGAACAGGAACTGAACCTTTTAGTTCACAGGCCAGCACTCAGTCCACTGAGCCACACTAACCAGGGCTAACAGCTTTAATTTGTTTAAGCTGACCCAGTGCCAGGCCTTACATAAGTGTATTATATGTATGATATTATTAAGTCCTGGGAATTCATCATATTATCCTCATTTTCAGCTAAGAAAACTGAGACTGGGAGAGAAATGACTTGTCCAAGGTCACACAGTCTTAGCAAGTGACAAAGCAAGAACCAAACTCACTTCTGTCTGATTCTAAAGCAGCCCGTGCTTCTCATAACCCCTTAGTAACACTGCCTCCCAAGGGACATCATGGAGAGAGCAGGTGGTTATGAAAGAGAGTTCTACTGGCCTTTAAAAGCAGGGGGCCCATGGGCTGAGCCAGAAGCTGCAACATCTGCCATTCCAGGAAACTGGGAGAGTACTCCCCTATTCCCAGCCTGACAGTGAGGGAAACTTTGATGCTGTCTTCTTACCCACCTGGGACTCGGCTGTGCAAACCCACAAACTGCAGAAAAACAGACCCTGGAACAGGCTGGATAGAGGGGGAGGGGATGTTAGTTTTGCCTGGAAGCCTCCTCCTCCTCCTCCCTGCTCATTCTGAGATGTGTACCCCCACCCTGGTAGCCTGTTGTGAGGCCTGCCACCACTGTCAGTCTCTGCTCACCCTCCAATGTCACTGTGAATCTTGCTGGGCTGTGGTTGCCTTGGTAACTTGCTGGGAAGCTCTTGAGGCTTTCTGGAACCAGAGTGGGCTATGGAGGGAAGAACCACACTCTGTTAGGCTGCCAGTTATAAAAACAAAACAAAGCAAAGCAAAACAAAACAAAAAAACCCATCCCTGTACTTACTGCCCCTGCGAGCCAGCCAGCCAGCCAGCCAGCCAGTCCTTCCTTGGATCTGACCTCGTCCTCTTCTGTTGCATCTGCTGGAGCTTTGCAGCTTTGGGAGCTGAATCTGAGAGGAGGGAGCTGCCAGGTACTGCTCTGCCCTTGGAGTTGGCTCCCATTGTTGTCAGAGCTCCCTGGACTCCTGCTTGCTCCTTTGCCCTGGCTCTGAAGTCATAATTGGTTTTATGAAGTTCAATGCTTATGTTTTATGAGACAGATAATTATGGTGAGGGGAGGTCAGGCCTCCTCTGCTGAACTTGGTGAGGCCTCCAGAACTGCTGACTCTGATCAGCAACAGGCAGACTGATGAGGTCAGGGTGGGGTGGGGCAGGTTGGTGGGGGAGGGGGACATAAACTCACTGTGGGAGGATGGTCCAAGTCTCTAAGTTCAAGTCTCTGTGATGGGCTCAAGATGGAGAATGTCCACTGCCTGCCCCTTGAAGAAACCCACACTCCTGGGATGGGCCCCTGTGAATGCTGTCCCTGGGGGAGGCGGGAGAGGTGTGGCTCTCTTCCCAAGGGCCTATGGCAGCTCTCTCAGGCTTCCTGGGGAGATTCTGACATGGCATTGTCCTGGGCTCTGCCAAGAAATCCTCAATCTTGCCACCATTTTTACCCGTGGAGCTGTTTCTTCTCCCCTGTCTCCTAGTCTTCCTGTCCTTTCTCCCACAGTCTGAAATATGGCTTCTTTCTTTCTTAGGTCATTCTTTATAACTGGTCTCTGTTTCTCTCCTGATCTTTGCCCTCAGTCCTAGTCTTGAATGTATGTATTGTATGTATGTACTTATGTATGTACATATGTATGTATGCATGTATCTATCTATCTATGTCCCTTCCTCTTCTCTCCTTCCCTCCCTCCCTCCCTCTCCTTCTCTCCTCCCCTGGTGGGAACTGACTTGCTGTCCATTATAGGGGCAGCTCAACTCACTGACTCACTGTTGCCACAGGCAAGGTCTGATGATGGTGGGGAGGAAATGGGAGGGTGGAGAGTGCAAGAAGTCCCACTGATGTTGGGATGGCTTCCCTCTAACCCTCATGGCCAGGAAGAGCATGGGGGCAGAGGTTTACATGATTCTTTCTAGCTGAGGAGCTGCTGTCCAGGTTCGTGACTCCCAGGTAGGCTGAGAGGTTGTCCCTGTCCCTAGAGCAGACTGAACAGTTGTGTGTCCTGCTCCCTTTAACCCTCTGGGAAGGCTCTTTGGCAACTGGCTCTGGTTCCAGTTACAGTTTGTCTGACCTAATGTCCTCCTCCAAAGGGGGAGAAAGTGGCTGACCTAGTCACGGAAGATACATAACTGTACCTTCAGACAGAGCCAGTTGCTGGATATAGCTGGCAATGGGACAGAGTGTCCTCAGAAAGACACTCACCGATTCAGCCTGTTGTCAAACTCCCTCCTCCCTTAGCTTTCTGAATCAGTGGCCAACTCCCCAGGAGTCATTTCCTCTTTAGAGTGAATCCAACCTTGCAGGGAAAGAAGGAATGAGACTGGAGCTGTCCAGGTCAGGAGGGCCTGGAGTCCTTGGCTACACAGGCCAGGCCCTCCTCCTTCTCCTCCATTTAATTAGCTAATGTCTGTAAAGGGCCAGGCAGTAGGTAAGCCTTCTACAAATGTTGAGCACAATTTCATTTCCAAGACTTGCCAAGAATATATTTGCAGATTTTAGCAAAAGGTCACTGGGCCTGCCTGGGAAAGAGGGAGGACTCCCTGTAGGGCCCAGAGAGAAGATGCCCCTCAGAAGCTGGAGCAGGGGAAAGAGAGGCCACAGTGGAGGCCAGGGTCCCTGCCTTCCTGGTGTTTCAGCTGACCATTGGGGCACTATGCCTGCTTTGCATGTCCCTAACCCTCCTGATTCTCAGTCCTGGAGCCTCAGCCCTCTCAGTAGGGAACACCCTCAGAGACTTTCCAACAGGAGATTATGCTAATATTCACAAGAATTGATATTTACTGAACATTTACTATGTGCCAGGCTATACTAGGAGAGGCAGAGCTTTCCAGCTTGGGGAGAAGGGTCTGCTTCTCAGTGGCAGTGAGGTTAGCCCTGTGTGCTGTAAGCCCAGGTCTCCGTGAAGTCTCTCTGAAACTTTTAGGAGCTAGGTAGTGCTTATTCTGCTCTGACCCATGAGAGAGCAGTTTCTGTTTGCAACCAGGATCCCTCTAGTGTGGATGTTCTGTAAGCTTCTGGATTCCCTCCTCCTTTCCCCAGTGACAACTTACCTGGCCCTGAGTCCTTGACAGTCTCCATGTCCAAGGGCCAACTTCCCAGTTTTTGTGCTCCAAGGCCTATTTATGTGTCCTTGTCTCTGTCAGACTTCTATGTCATCCAGTGCAGAGGAGTGGTCCCCTCTCCCCATCCCTGGGCTGACTTGGTTTTGGGTGAGGGCCAGATTGGCAGAGACTGTGAGAGTGGGATAGCCACTTATATGTCTCATAGCTCCATAGTCAAGGTAAGTGCTTTGGGAGGGCAAGAGATTCAGCAAAGCAGGGCTTGGATGGTTCTGGATGAGGCAGTCAGGCCAGGCTGGGAATATTGGTAATGTGTTTCCCACATCGCCTGGCTTTCCTTTGTCCCCATCCCCTTACCCTCTAAAATCTGAACAGAACTCAAAAGGGCTTTCAAGAGACAAGGTCCTAGAGCCCCCAGGCACCATAACCTTCTCTTCTGTCCCCAGTTGCTTTTCTCTAGTTTCTCTACAGAGCCCAGTGACCTGAATGTGTCATCAGTTCATTATCATTCGATAACAGCCACCAGTCCTCGAAGAAGCATTACTCCCCAGCTGAGGCAGCCCCCACAACATGAGGAGGAGTACAATGGACGGAGACATAGGGGGCAGATACTCACACAAGCATGCAGATACAGTGATCCTTGGTCTCAGGGGCATGTGTAAATGGATACAAATTCACTGCTGCATATGGCACACATACTTTTACACACAGGCACAGGGATTTTTTACATGAAAAAATTTTAAAAAAATGGGAGAGGAGTTATACCAGAGAGCCCATAGAGCTGATTCACTGTGGCCACATTCAGTTGCTTACAGTTCACTCAACATCCAGACCTGAGATGCAGCATCCAGCAGCCTCAGCCCCTGGAAGCCCAGGGCCCAGGCTCCCCAGACTCAGGGTGGTAGAGGGGTGTGGAACACGGAAGCAGAGGTTAGAGAGCTCTGCATTCCGTCTGCCTTCCACAGGAAGCCTGTCTGGAATCTAGAAGCATAAGGACTAAGGCTGCACTGTGGTTCCTGAAAGGGAGTTCGCATTTCCCACCCCACCATGTCTTCCACCAGGAAGCTCCTCACAGTCATGAAGCCCTTTAGAGATTGGAATAGCTCCCTCAATAAAACCTACTTGTTCAAAAGGTGCTTTTAGTTAATTTGCATTCACTTCATAGACAGTATAATGTGTGGAACAGCTGTCTCCTCAGACGCCTCTCACGCTACATCTCAGTCCCCAGCCCTCACCCCAACCCCTTCCTTCCATGCTCCTCTTTTCTGCCCACACCAGTGAGCACAGGTATGAGTTTGATTGGGCCGTGCTTTTCAGCAGCCCAGGGACCTTACTTGGAATTGGGAGGTGGCAAGCACTGGCCACTGACCCATAATCCATGGAGAGACGGCCGGGAGGTGTCATAGCTTGGTTTTCCCAAAGGAGAGGAAAGAGGATCAAGGACCCAGGGAACCCTCCTAGTTTCTCCGAAGGTGGGATGGTGGGGAGTGGGGGTGGGGAGATGCAACCCTGAGCTAGGGAAGGAAAAATCTATCTGCTGTTTGCAAGTGCCGGTACAATGGTAGGGGCAGACAGAGTAAGCTTCAATTTCTGTGATTTCCTCTGGCAGCCAACCCCCATGCATTCAGTTCTTTCAAAGAATAATAAATAGCTGGTATGTGTCAGATTTTATGCTAAGCACCTGGAATACAGTGGTGAATAAGACAGTGTGGTCCTACCTTCATAGAGATTCCAGTCTAATTGGGAAATCCACAGAAAATGAGGAGATGATGAATACAGGAATATAAATTACATAATATATAAGTACTATAAAATGAACAAACAGGGTGCTGATATAGAAAGGGGGACCTACATCAAATAGAAATCAGAGAAGGGTAGTGACATAGGAACAGCCCTGAAAAAGTAGGAACCAGGAGAACATTTCAGGTTGCAGAGACTGCCAGTGCAAAAGCCCTGTGGCAGGAGTGTTGGAAAACAGAGTGGTGTGGCTGGAGTGAGGTAATAAGGTTGACAGGGATAAGATAAGCAGAGTTAGGTCTTCTGAACCATGGCAAGGAATTTGGTGTTATCCTAAGGGTGGAGGGAAGTTCACAAAGAGGTTTAATCAAGGAAGCAAGAGGCAAATCTGACCTCCATTCAGCAGGAGGATGTGTTAGAAGGGCACTAGTGGAAGCAGGTAGACCAATGGGGAGGCTGTCGCACTCATCCTGGCAAAGAGGGGCAAGAAAGAGCGAAGGAAAGCAGCCAACTTTTTTATTTTTATTTTTTAAGGGAGAATCAAAGTCCTTGAGGTCCCTGGTAGGTAAAAAATTAAAAAATTCTGTCTTAATTAGTTGTTTTTATCACACCAAATGTACACCATGGGATTTCCCACCCCTGCTCGGGGCAAAGCCATGGGTTGGTGCTTCCTTATCCCCATGTCAGCACATGATAAGGGTCCTGTCTTTTGGAGACTCTCCAGGGAAAGTGCCCACCTGCCCTCCTTCTGGCAAATTCAGGGAGGAGGTTTCCATTCTGGGGGTAGAGGTCAGTTTCAATGCCTTCTTGCCCACTTGATCTGGAGCATGTCCATAGTTCTATACACTAGGCAATGTCCAGCTCAGACCTACTGAGTCAGGTAGGCACAGAGCCACCCCCCCCCCCCCCCCCAATCCAGGGCTCCAGAGACCGTAGAGCCAATTGCAGGGCTCAACTTCCACTGTCACTATCAATCAGGGCATAAAAAGGGAGCCAGAATCAGGACTGAGGGAATGGGGCACTGCTCAGAGCCCGAACCACCCCCCAGGGATGCAGGAATATGAGGTGAGCATCCTGAGCTTGAACATTTACAGGTAGCACTCAGGATTGAAATCTGATTTATAGTCTACAGGCAGGCAGGAGGGAGTGAGAGGAAGGTGGGGAGCTCTTCTGTGTGTATGGTTCCGCCTTGTTGGGCAGTGGTATTCATATATTACATTGAACTGTCCTTGCAGCACAGTGAAGGGCAGTGGGAATGAGACTCTAAATCACACCTCCCTGATGCTCCCCATAGCTCACCAACCTGTGGTGTGGCCCCAGAGCCTAGCACTGACACTTGTAGACGCGTGTGCACACACACACACAGCTGGGGGTGGGGTGGGAGGACCACCCTGACCGGGGACCCACAGAGTAAGAAGATGGGTTAACACCTCTGGCAGCTTCTAGAGGCTGCTTATCCTAAAGGCCTCATTGTTTCTTGCCCCCTATGCTTCCTACATTCTCTATCTCCTGTTTCCCACTGGGGCTCGAATATGGGCTGTGTCATTTGAAGAAGACATCCCTGTCCACTCTTCATTCATTTGTTCCTGCAGCACCTCTTTTCACACCAGTCACTACCCTGGTTTGTTTGGGACCTCATTATTTTTCTCTTGGATATTTGCAGCCAGCTCCTAACTCACCTTTACTCCTAATCCAATATCCTTAACTTCATTGCCATGATGACCTCCCTAAACACACCTCTGACCATAATCTTGATCTAATTTGTCAGGGAATTGCAGGTGTGGGAAGAAAGGGTCAAAGACTTTGGGTTCTTGAGGACTCAGGAAGGACGTCTCCCCAGGCTCTTTGCAGGTTGGTGATTGCTGGCTCTCTGCCCACCTGAGCTATCAGCCCAGGATGAACACTGGTACTCCATCCTTCCTTACCGGCTAGACCCTGATCCTTAGACCAATCACATGGACTTTTCACTAATCCCTTGTCTCTCCCTCCAGGTCCCTAGCCACCAGCAGTCCTGGCTGCTGCTTTCTGGTTCATTAAGGGGGGGTGGGTGTGCTTAATGGTGATAGAAAGGGCTCTGGGATCATACAGATTTGGATTTGCATTCTAGCCTGGACCATGCATGAGTTATTTGAGTAGTGAACTGAATAAGAGCAAGAACTCTGCAGCCAGAGTGCTTGAGTTTGAATCCTGGTATGCTACTCTTTAGTCTGGCTAGGGCAAATTACTTAACCTCTTCATGTAGTTTCCCTATTTCTAAAATAAAGATTATAATAGTACCTACTTTATAGGGTTGTTGTGCAGATTAAAGAAGTATAATATGTAATAATATCTGTAATCTTCCCTGGAATGTAGCTATTATTATTGTAATTTTACCTCTCCCTCAGAGTTTGAGTTTCTTGTCTATAACAAATCTACATAATATATTTCCTCCCTGCCTCAAGGTTGTCTTGAATATCAGATGACACATTCCCTTTATCAACTCTCAAAAGCTCTGCAAATGTAAGGTATTATTACTATTTATCAGGTACTTGCCCCCTGAGATTCTCAGGGTTTGGACAAGTGGTTCACCTTCCCTTTAACAACAAAGCAGTTACCTTTATCCTCCTCTTACACCAGCCTCAAGACAGAGATATGTGGAGCTCTGGAGCTAGGAGCAGCCTTGGAGGTCATATGATCCTCTTCTGCCCAGAGGAAGGAATATACTAGGCCATTCTGACAGATGGGCGTCTCTGATAGAGATGGTTTCAAAGATGGCTGCTAATTAAATTAAGGGCAGAGCATTTATTCTGTTCATTGCAGAGATGGATCCAGGTTATGAGGGTCCCAGAGCTTATGCAATTTGGGGGAGCCCTGTTTAAGAAAAAATACAAAATTAAATGCAGCCTTGGGGAGTGCAGGGAGGTGGAAGAGGGTATGGGGGGATCACTGGTGATGGAAGGAGACTAGACTTGGGGTGGTGAACATGTCATACTGTGTGCAGCTGATGTGTAGTAGAATTGCGCACCTGAAACCTGTATAATCTTGTTAATCAATGTTTCCCTAACAGATTCAATTTTTAAACAATTAAGTGCAGGCTTTGAAAAGTGCCTGTGTGACAATAATAAGGAGCCCTGAAGCTTAAGCTTCATTAGCTTCATGGAAAATCCACCTCTGCCACCACATTTAGGTGGGCATTTGACAAATACTTGTCTGTTGGTTGTTTATAACCAAAACAAACCATTTTCATCCCCTCATTATAGGCCAGGATATCTAGAGCACATCTTCCACCCAGACTCTGGAAGCCACTCCATCATGAAGGCTGTGCCTCCTGCACTGCCTTCACCTCAGACTAATTGTTCTTTTTCAAGACCACAATCCTTTTTTTTTTTGCTTCCATTCCATTTGCATGTAATTTGCATAACATTAATATTCACATTCATATTTGGAACCCTTCCTCTGTCCCAGTTTAAGTGGAATGGTTGCTACTTAGTTAACATGTGAGTTTAAACTCTCTTCCCAGAATGTAGAGGGTAAAATACAGTCAATTTGCGGGTGGGTGGGAGAAGAGGATAATGATGCATTTGTCTTGGAGTCAGTTTCTAAAGTCTCCAGCTCTGTTCAAATTGTTCTCCTTCACTTATCCCTTCCCCTGCCAACCTCATCCCTTCCTAACTTCCTCACAGTTATGAAGTTGGGATTGCACATACAGTATTCAAGGACACCCATGCCTATTCAAATGCTGGACTTAGTGTGTGGCCCCTGAAATTCAGAGGCGCATGGCATCAAGATGCCAGCAGACCAGAGCACACAGAAGTTCTTCCTCAGATCACTCCCAGGGGGAGTCAGCTCCTAGAGTCCTCTAACATTGTTTGGAAGGCCAGATTTTCCCCCTCACTGACAGAAGCAGATGGCAGGTGTGAGTGTGCACGCACACACACACATGCACATAAACTACATACATGTAAAAAGTGTGCACACATTTGTGAGACAGTAAATGCCCACGTACACATTAGTACATCTACTAAGACAGGCAGAGGAAGTGGAGGTGAGGATGTGGGAAGGAAGGCCTCAGTCTAAGAAAACCACATTGTGGTTCTAAATGACATCAAAGGTGAAATCTGCTTCCCCAGACTTGTTCTGTCATGGAGGAGGCAGTGAGAAGCTAATAAGTCAAGAAAAGATCTCAGAGCAGGGATGAGATGCTGTTGCCAGTGTCTCCACCTATTCCAGCAATGACATCACTCTCCCAGATCCCTCCTCTGAGGTGGTGAATCACTCGCAGCCCAATCAATACTGCATTCCATTTGTCTATGCCATCTTTATGCTCTCAGGAGCCAATTCATGTTTTTCTCTCCCACACATCCCTGCCCCTGTGTTGCTCAGGAGTCTGAGCCTACACCCTGGGGTTTAGCCTTTATCAGATAAGACAGGAATCCCTGCTTTTGGCTGAGTCAATCAGAAAGAAGAGAAGGAACAAGAGAAACAAAGAGAGAGACATTCCTTTATGCATTAGATGGGTCTTGGAACAGAAGTTTAAAACCTATAGAGCTAGCCTGTGAATAAGGAGAGGAGAAAGTTGAAGCAGAGAAAAGAGAATGAAAAGGAGAGTTGGAGAGAAAGAAGAAAAGGAACTGGGATTGGTCAAGAGAAATAGAGTGAGGTGAAGCCGACAGCTGTGGATTCTCATTTCTTGGGATCTTAGGATTGCTTCTCCCTTTCCCTTGTTCTCCAATTATATTTGGATTCCTAAACCTAGTGATACAGGGGGAAGCCCAACGCTCTAAACAACCAGCCCGGGAGAGGAGCCCCAATGTCTCCTCTATGAGATCTCGCGATAGTCCTACCCTCCTTACTATAGATGGAGATGGGGGAGCTAGAAACAGGGCAGGGGTGTGGGGAGGAGCAAAGAGTGAGAAGCACGAAAGGGAAGGCAGTACCCCCTGGGGCAGCTCTGGTTTCTCTATTGGGACCTCACTTTTTTTCCAAGGCCTTGGCACCTGCCCAAACATTGTTCTCTCTGGCCTGGCCCTCGTGTTCAGTGGCAGCCTGAGCATCATCCCTCACCACTGACTGGAATCAGAACAGGGGCCTCTTTATCTGACAGTGAGAGAGACTTGGCTGTTAAGTCTTTGTGACTCTAATTTCCCAAGATGCTGTTTGTTTCCAGTGTAAATTGAGCTGCCACAGGAAACAAGCTTTTGGGTTTATGTCTGACTCAACTAGAGAAGTAAAGGTGGGGTTTCATGAGATCATGGAGTAATAGGTGGAGAGAGACCCCCTGTCTCAGGATTTCTTCTCCCCATGTTCTGTGGTTGAGTATCTCTACCAACAGGAAAGTTGATCTCCAATCACTATTTCTCAATCAACAACCATGCTGATACCAATATTAATAATAGTAACCATTTACTGAGTGTCTAATATATGCCAGAGACTTTGGTAAACGTCTTATGTGTGTTATTTTGTTCAATCCTGTGACAGCATCATGGGATAATCACCTTTGTTGAAAGTGAAGGTAGAAAATGAAGGAAGTTTCTGGAGGTTGCTCAAGGTTTCATAGCTTGAGGTGGAGCTGAAATTCGATTCCAGATATTAGAATTTGATATTTCCCTCTTCAACATTGCAGCGTCCTTTTCCATTTGAGTTGCAATTCAGAGCCTTTATCTCCAGAAAGTTCTCACTCCCTGCTCCCTCCTTCAGCTGTCCCTCCAGCACTAGCCTTAGGAAGGCCCTTGTTAATCAGAATTTCTCTCCTCAAGTTAGGTTTCAAGTTTCCTTTGTGGCCTTTGAGCTTGAGAGCAGTTTGGCCTTCAGCTCTCACCCACTAGGGAGGAAGAGAGCGGTGTGGGAGTGGCTGTCATTATATTACAGGACAAGGGCCTGGCCTTAGTGGGTCTGCCTAGGGCCAGCTGGTAGTGCTCGGGTTCTTGGCATTGTGTAGGAAAGATTTCACAAATCGAGTTCACATGACTATGAGGGTTTGTTTATTAAAGCTGGGACAAGAGCATTTGAGAAAAAAAGTTGGGGACAAAGAAGGGCTCAGCATAGAAGAAACAATAGGAGAGCCTAGGCTGGACTTAGCTTACTAGGCCTTAGCTCACTAAGAAGTCAGAGAAAAGGGGGCCCTGGTGACAGAGGATTGCCCTCTTGCCAATCCTGGTACAGAGGATTGGCCTGGGGCAAATTGCTGCCCTGATTGCAAGTCTCAGGGTTACTCAGAGTTTAGGAGGTGCATGCCTATGAGGCAAGAAGTGAGGGAAGAAGAGGGGAAAGGGAATGGCCCAGGCTGCTCCCCAGAGGGAGAGCATGAGCCAGGTCCTTTGTCTTGAGGCTTTTATCTCTCTCTTGCTGGCAGGAATCTTAGGGGAGATTTCAGGGAAGGGTTTCAGCAGAATATTCATCTGCTCTCCGGATGTGCCCTCTTAGAGTCATGGTCTCCACTGATTGGTCAGTGACAGTGCAGGGGGTCATTTAGTCATTCTAGCTGGTCCTGGCATTGCCCACCTGATTTTGCTGCCTTTTGGGGCCTGGAGCTGAAACACACCTGAGGCCTAGATGTTATCACTAGGGGGTGACCTTTTGTATCTGGCTGTAAATTACTGGGCCAGTTTGTTCATCTGTCTCAGTTTCCCTATTCCAGTTGCCAAGGAATTTTCCTAGCTTCTAACTATCCTGTCTCATTTTCACACCAGGAACAAAAACATGAGGTTATTGGAGAGGTTTAGGGTCACATGATGCTATGGGCTCCTGGTTCTCAGGAGTCCCACAAAAAGGAATAGAAGAACGTGGAAAACTACCAGATCCTCAAGAGTTGGGGATGGGGGCAAAGGTGAAACAGGAAACTTCTTTTCCCATAAGACCCTGAGCCCCTGGAAGGCTGGTGCTGCTGCTTGCAGCAGGACAGTCACAACTTCCAAAGCCGCTTGAGGTGCAGCCCAGCCTGCATTCCCAGACTCTGTGTCTCCCAGTGGAATGAACCTGTTTCGACCTTGGAAGGCCTCAGGCACCTCCTGATATGCTCGGAGAAATCAGTGTGTTGCTAGGGTTTGAGGCAGTCCTGGGCCACTTTCCACTAGACTGTCTTCTCAAGGCCCCACTTGGAAGGGATATTCTGGATGTCTGCGGAGAGAATCCATGTGTACCAAATATCCCTCTCAGAGTCTGTGAGCAAATCAGGGAAAGGTCTCCAGAGAGGAAAGCAGAACAGGGTGAAGGCACGGAGGAGCAGCCACCATGCCACCCAAGGACAGAGCCAGAAACATGGAGATGGAGCAGAGTAACAGAGAACATGGTTTTCCTTTCTGCTGGGGTTAGGGCACATGTGCCACAAGGTGGCTTTAGGCAAAATTTAGGGCAACCTCTCTTTTCTTTGTTTTGGTAATTTTATTTTTCAATTAGGTTACATTCAATATTGTTTTTACTTTCAGGTGTACAGTGTAGTAGTTAGACAATCATTTTACAAAGTGACCCCCCGCCCCTGCCCTGACATTTCAAGTACCCACAAGGCAACCTCTCTTTTCAATATGAGGAAGTTGAAGCTCAGAGAGGGACAGAAGCTGCCCCAGATCACACCACTCCTGAGTGGGTGAGTCTCCCAATCAGTGTTCTGGGGGCAATGAAAACAGGCGGCCCTGCCCCAGCTGTCTGTTGAGAAGCAGGGAGACCTGAAGGGAAGGGGTCACAACTTCAACCACCCTCTTCCACAAACTTCAAGGGCTTTGTCTCTCATCTATAAAATGCTCTGGGCCCTCAGTTCCCTCATTAGAAAAATGAGAACAAAAATATCTTCTTTTCTTCAGATATCTTGCAGAGCTGTTGTGAGGATCAGCTGGAAATAGTACACAAGGAAGAGCTTTTCAAGTGCAAAGTGTTATTAAGTTTGTGATTAGAATAGGTCAGTGAGGGCTGCAGGAATAATGGGAGGATTAATGCCGATGCTCTGGGGAGGAGGGAGGCTAAAGTAGGCCCTGTCCCCTTCTCTGTCACCTGCCCTGAGAGAAAGCAGTTGGTGTTTCCAAATTGACTTAAGTAAGAAATATGTGGCAGCACTCGTCCCTCATTCAGCTTTCACTTGCCCAAGGCAGAGAGATTTTAATTTTCAAGTTGTAATGAGAAAAAGAAACTCAAAATTAAAGAATATTTCAGTGAAGCAGTCAAAGCAGTTGCCCAGGCTCTGAATTAAGGGGAGAAATGTAAATTAAAATTCCCTCTTCCTCCCTAGCCCCAAGTGGACTTGAAGAAGCAGGGCCATCTAGGACACAGCTGGTCAAGGTCCCTACAACCCTGGCCCCGAGGTCAGATGGGCAGGCAGGCCCTGCCACCACCCCAGGGTGCTGACAGGTTGACGTGGAACAGGGACCTTTCACCTACTCACAGGAGAGATTTACCTCAGCAAGGCTGTCCTCCCTCAGGCCATGACCCTGCTGAGTGAGGTCACACCCTGAATGTTGAGTTCAGGGAGGTTGGGGGTGACTCCCTGGTCCCCTGCAGTCTAGTTTTCTGAGGCACAGAGATGCTTTGGCCTACTTTTATCTCCTGTTCTCTCAAATGCTGCCTCACTCATGTACCATAAACATCTGTCTCCTACAACACATGTAAGGGGTTCTCGAGATGGGGAGCTGCTGCCTGAGCCCTCAGCTCACATTTTTCTGAGCTTCTACCTGTTCCCAAGGAATCACCCTTTCCGTTGCAGTTGGGGTGGTGGGAATGGCAGGATGCCCCTGAGAATGTGTGTGAGCCTGAGGGACAGGACACAGCTTCCTCCCCACCCTCTTCTCCCATTGCTCTTCAAAGCAAAAGATGTCTTGCCCCATCCAGCCCTGTCATCTGCCCTTGACTTTCTCCTTTTTTCCTCTCCTTTTCTCATCTACTTATCCAAGAGCCATGGACTGGGGGAGGGGGTTGTGTGCCAGGATCTGTGCCAGGGTCAGGGACTGCATAAGTAAACCAAATTCAGCTCCTGTTGTCAGATAGAAGAGAAAGATGGGTGGACTGAGGATTGTGACACAGCATAGAAGGTGCTCAGCACTCAGCATGTAGTTCTGAAAAACCCTGGAGTCAGATTGGCCTGAATCTGCCTCCACCCCTCATTCCTTATGGTGTGACTTCAGGCAAATTGTCTAACCTTCAGTTTACTCATCTGTAAAACGGAGATACCATCTTATAGGACTGTTGTGAAGATTAAATGAAAGAATCCTGGTAAATTGCTTGGACTAGTGCTTGGTGCACGGTAAACATCCAGTAAAGTCCAGTTAGTATTATTTGAAGTATCCTAATAATAATGCTGACATTTATTATCCTTTACTGGGCACTCACTCTGAGACAGTCAGTGTTACTATGGACACAACAGTGACTCAGCTGTGGCCCTTGTCCTTAAGGAGTTCATAATCTCTTAGAGGTGACAGATATGTGAACAGACCACTGGAAAATTATTATCACTACCATTGCTCTGAGACCTGTCATTTTCTGGCCCTCACCATGTGCCAGGCACAATACTAGGTTTTAAAGATACATTATCTATAATTCCTCCCTAACCCTACTAGGGCTATATTACCCCCATTTTTCAGAGGTTTCATAGTAATTTGCTCAACATCAGGCTGTTTGCAGAGTAAAGTACTGACTTAAGGAGAGTTGTCTGCTCAGTCTGCAAAGATATCTGGGAAGGCTTCAGAGAAGAACTGATGTTTGATCAGGATTTTGAAAAATGAGTAGTTTCCCAGGAGCCAAAATGGGGAAGGAACAGCACTTCTGAGGGCCTCCGGGAGGACTGGAGCTGCGAGTAGCACCTGTAGAAATTCCTCAGGTCTGGAGATCTTTGAGTCCCACACCAGGGAGCACTAAACTGGACTGTGGTTACTTGCACCCACCCTAACAACCATTTTCTTGTTTGCCCCTCAAGACCATATTATAACCTACAGGAAGGGTGATTATTTTAGGGAGAATATAGTCAACAGGTCTGTAATTCCAGAGGATTTCATGAGGTCACAGGGCTAAAATAATTGCATGGCATTGGAGCCCCTCTCCCCATACCTCAGAGGGTCAGAAATGTAGAATGGGATCCCCAGGGAGGCTGGGAGTCATTGACAGGGACTGAGTCAGGGAGATAGTCTCAGTGGCCTTCAGAAGACCCCACCTCAAAAAATGGAAAAAAAAACCCCACCAGATTTGGGGCAGGTAATTGAAACCTCTTCCTGTGTTATAGTCATTTTCCCTGCACTCTTTCTCTCTTCCTTTCACTCCCCCCACACCTGATAGCAGCTGCAGAGGAGGCAGCCATCTTGGTGCAGTCACAGGTCTGGTGGTCTGAGCCAAGATGTGGCATTAGGATCCATCTGGCTGGCTCCACACTTGGGAAAATCCGGACTCATCATCATTAACATTCTGTTTCCCTACTCAGAGCAAGGAGAAGGAGACATCCTGCATCAAGGACAGCAGCAAGGTGAAGATTCCTAGAGCAGAGCAGCCTTAAAAATCTAGCTCAAGTCTCAGAGCCACCCACCCTTAGCCAGTATAGCAAGGGGCTCCCAGGGCAGTGGGGAGTTTGACGCAGCCCTTGGAGGAAAGTATATGACCACAAGGTAGTGAGGCTTTGGTGCACGTGACAGATAGATTGCAGGTACTCTTCAAACTCTTGGCTACATAGCGGAAGGAGGATGGACGAGGTATGTCTCTGAGGCTGACGCACCCTCCACCCTCCCCTTGAAACAGTCCCCACCAGCCTCACACGCCTAATTCATTCATCACATTAAGAATCACCCCTGAGGATGTAAAATACAACAGAGGGAATATAGTCAATAATATTCTAATAACTATGTCTGGTGTTAGATGGGTACAAGATTTATTAGGGTGATCACTTAGTATGTTATATAATGTCTGATCACTGGGGTGTACACCTGAAACTAATATAATATTGTATGTAAACATAATTGAATAATAAAAGAAATGATTTTTTTTTAAAGTGTCCCTGGGAGGGAACAGTCCCCACAAGAAGCAGGAAGCATGTGCACATTCCAATAAAACACTCAAAGAGGGAACTATTTCTGGGCTGCCTATCCCAGGCCAGAGTACCAGCAGTCAGGTTTCCTGAGCTGCTGTCATTGCCTCCGGCTGTTGGCAAAATTAAACTTCCTGAGAAATGAGAATGAGCTGGCCCCCAGGGTTGGAATTGTTTCTTGCCTGGGGCTGTCAGAGTGGGGCTGGGAGTGACAGGGGGTGGGAGTGGGGATGGGTAGATTATGGAGGAATAGAAGCAGCATCATAGGTCCCCATCATGTAGCACATGCCTGTGCCACATGCACATTGAAATATGTTCAGAACATGTAGCAAGTCTGCATGTCAGAACACGTTCAGAACATGTAGCAAGTCTGCACGTCACCTGCTGGGATGTGGACTTGGTAAGGGCAGGTATCGTGAGGCTTTTGGTAACTGCTTGAGTTTCCAGTGCCTGGGACAGTGCCTGGAACACAGTAGGTGCTCAGTAAATAGACACTGATACCTGAATGAATGTAGTCACCAGGCCAGAATCTCCAGATAAACACTGAGAATCTTTCCCAGCCCTTCATCCAACACAGGTCATGGGCAGGTACCTTGAGGAGCAAGTTGATGCTTTGCCTCCTCATCATTCCAATGGGATGATTCTGTGGGATACTGAATAAATTTTTAAAAAGTGAAAAATGGTCTCCTTGGCACACAAAGGGGTGGGCAATGGCCTGGTTGGGTGCCCCACAAAAGGAGGTATAACTTTGGGACCTCTAACTCCCACAGTGTCCTCTTCCACCTGTGTCACGAACATGTCTGCCCAGACCAGCTTCTGACACCATCTTTTGATATGCATAGTTCTCCCTCTTATTTCCAGCCTCCAGCCCCCCTTTCCAGTGTCACATATTGTCTGTCCATTGTCCCAGACTTATCTCTTATTCTGGCCACTGATGTGACTGTTTCAAGTTGGCTTAAACCAGTTTATGTGGCCTGACCAGACAGGACCTTCCCCTTGGCCCCTGACCTTACCTTCTGGATTTCTAACCCAGGCCTTCTTTGTGGCTAGGGAACTACCTGCTGGCTTTACTGCCTGAAGGGCAGGGCAGGTGATGCCCTGGAGACAACTCTTGACAATGGGGGTTGAGGGTTTACAGACGCTTCAGAAATCTTTTCTCAATGCTCCCTAGTTGCTTAAAGCTGTAACCAAATCAAGAACATGTTCACATATTGTCTCTGACCTTTGTTCTATGATTAGCTTTCAGGGGAACTCAGGCTAAATCATTTCCCTTTTCCCTTTGTTCTCTCTGCCCTAGCCACATTGGTTTCCTTTCAGTTTTTCAACTTTTTCTCACATCAGTATTTTCAAACGAGATTTTCCCACCACCTGGAGTGCTTTTCTTTCTGCTAGGGAAGCTCCTTGCCTGAGACCTAAATGATTAGGAGGCAGCCATGAGAAGGAAGACCTGGGAGAACAATGTCCCAGGCAGAGGGCTGAGATTGAGATAATGCAAGAGACTGAGGAGGACACAAATGTGGCATGCTCAGGGGGCAGCAAGAAGGCCTTGGTGACTAGAGCAGAGTGAGAGGGAACAGCACAAAATGCTGTTGGAGAGGGCAGGGACCACTAGATCAAATGTAGTCTTATGGTCCACAGTAGGAAGTCTGAATAATATTTTAAATGCATCAGGAAGTAAGCTCCGCTGGAGGAGGAATTTTGTTGTCTGATATACTGCTGGTCCTCAGTAAGTAGTAGGCACTCAATAAGTGTTTGTGAAATAATGAATAAACATCCTTGCCTAAATAATGAATAAACCTCCTTGCCTGTATCCATGTTGACATAAGAAATGTCCAAACTTGTAGAGAATTTTTATGAGTATATTTGAGCCAAACTGAGGACAATTACCAAGGAGCCAAGGTCTCAAATGCTCTGGAGAATAACAGTTTTGCAGTTTCTTTTATGCATTTGAAGTTAAGGAGGGAACATAAGAAAGACTATTAAATGGAGGTGGGAGAAAGCAAGGTGGGGGTTGGATTACAGGATGATTAACAAGATTATGTGCTCTCCTGAGGGTGCTTATGCTTATTCCAAAGGTGTGTCAACCTAGATGCACAAAAACAATAAACAAGGCTTGCTTAAGACAAAGATAAATGTTTTACTAAAAAAGTGTTAAATGCCTGCCCTGGCTGGTGTAGCTCAGTGGATTGAGCGTGGGCTGTGAACCAAAGGGTTGCCAGTTTGATTCTCAGTCAGGGCACATGCCTGGGTTGTAGGCCAGGTCCCCAGTGGGGGCCATGTAGGAGGCAACCACACATTGATGTTTCTCCAGCTCTTTCTCCCTCCCTTTCCCTGTGTAAAAATAAACAAAATCTTAAAAAATGTTATATGCCTGAGGTGTGACTGCCTAGCATGACCTGCCCAGTTAGGAATTTATGATCAGATTATTACCCCATCAGATTACTTTCCATAGGACACCTCTTTCTTCTTCCTCATGTCCCAGCCACCTCTTGTTCCACACAAGGTAAGAGATTAGTTCTCTTTTTCTAAGATGACAGCTCCAGGAGGGACAGGTTCAGGCCTGGTTTTGTTTTATCCTGAGAGAATCTTTTGGGAGTGAACACCCTGCCTGCTCTGGGCAGTGACTCTTGTGTCCTTTCTTTTCTCCCACACTCAATTCTGATGCCATCCCTCACTTCTCTGCTGTGCTGGGCTCTGCTCCTGACACCATTAGTCACCTCCCTCAGTTCTCAGCTTCCTTAATGAGCAGCTCGCCTGTCTTCAGGCCTGAAGCAGGCCTCCCCCTGCCTGCTGTTTTCTGGGTAAGCCAAGGCCTGGGGTGGGAATGTAAGGCTCAGAGAAGGATCTCAATCTTCTTCCTCATCTGTCCATTTTCATGTTCTGAAGGTGGGGGGTGGGAGTGGAGAACAAAAGGGGTTATCTCTGGGTGAAGGAGGAGGTAAGTGGAAGACAGCTAAAGTTTAGGGGTGGATTATAACGGCGGGCCCAGCTTTCCTGCTGGAAAGGGTCCATGGAGGGGATAAGGAACAGAATGAGATAGCAGCTGGAGTAACTGAGTCAGGGCTGAAGGGGAGAGGTACCATTCCGGTGGGCAACTGAGGCCAGAGGGCTTTTGCTTGGCTGGTGGCCTTTCCTGTGCTGGCCAGTTTCTGCCCTGTGGCTGTTTCCCATGTATAGAGTCAGGGGGATGACAGAATAACTTCTTAAGGGCTCTGCCAAATACCAAAGTACATTTGATTGAGATTGTGCTTGTTGTTGGTTGATCTGAGGCAGCCCTGAGCAGGTACCCCCCCCAAAGGGCCTGGGTAATAGAGAGTTTGTGCACTCCTATGCCGGAGAAAGAGGCTGTACCTGGCAAAGGCTCTGAAAAAAAGAAATGGCACGCTCAAGTTGAAGAGAAGCTAATGAAGGAAATATTTCCTGGGCTGGGTTACAGGAAGCAACAAAGGATGCAGAGGCACCCAGGGCCTAGCCACAGAAGACTTCGCCAGTTCTTGGCTAGAAAGGGAAAGAATAAACAGAGTGGTGTTGCCAGAACCTGGTGAGACCTGTGTGTGGGAAAGCCATTGTCCTACAGGAGCTGTGGCCTTCTGTAAAAGAATATGGCTGCTGCCAACAGTGCGGCCCGGCAGTGCAGATTATCTTTTGCCAGTGCCTCCCATTGGCCAAACCCAGCAGGCAACTGAAGGCGAGGAGCCAGGGTGACTCCATCCATGGAGGTCAGTTTCTTGTGGCCTGAGCAGGACAGAGAAAAACCTCATCTCCTGATGTCACCCACCCCAAGGAAAAGCTTGGTTCCTGAAAAGCTTCTAGGTCCCTGGGTAGTCTGCGCTCAGAATCCATACCATACCAGGCTGAGGGGGCCAGGTCTTGGCCAGGCTCAGGGGAGGCCCCAACCATGCAGGGAGGATTTCAGTCGTCCGGAGTCCACCTCTACCTCGGCTGTTTAGCATCAGGATTCCCAGATGGCCCCATTCTCCTTGTACCAGGCTTTAGCAATAGACAGACGGCATAATTATACTTTCCTAACAAACCTTTGCCCCCATTTGAGTCTGTTTCAGCTAGATGAGGCAGGAGGTTTCTCCCTGTTCTCTCCTGTCTGGGCTCTGGCTTCCATCCCTTATCCTCTGAAATTCCATTTTGATCTGAGGAGCTGGGGGAAGCTGTGAGCACCTTGACCCTCTTAGCATCTTAGAATCTAAGAATAGGCATTCCTGCTTGACTCTCCTAGGAATGCTCCTCCCCCATAGAACTATTAAATTATTAAGTTTCATGGGTTCATTTTTCAGCACTGTCCTGGGTTTCCACCTTGAACCTTAATTGGTCCCTCCCCCCACACCAGATCATTTCTCACCCTGGGTCACCCTGAACATTCTTAAGGGAGGAACTTGAGGTGGACTCGAAGCTCTGAAGCCTAGGGATCCAGTCATAAATGTGTATTGTATCATTCAGAGTTCTCCAGAGAAACAGAACCATGAGGACTATAGAAATAAATATAGATATAGATATAAAATGGGAAATGAGATTTATTATAGGAAATTGGCTCACACAATTATGGAGGCTAAGAAGTCCCATGATCTGCCATCTGCAAGCTAGAGACACAGGGAAGTTGGTAGTGTACTTTGAAGGCCTGGGATCCTGAGAGTGGATGACACAGATTTCAGTCTGGATCTGAAGACCTGAGAACTGGAAGTGCTGAGGGCAGGAGAAGACTGACATCCCAGCTCCTACAGTCAGGCACAGAGAGAATTCACCCTTCTTCACCTTTTTGTTCTATTTGGGCCTTCAACAGATTGGTTAATTTTATGTGTTAATTTGATTGGAATATAAAAGGCCCAGATATCTTGTTAAGTATTATTACCTACCCACACTGGGGAGGGCAGTGCTCTTCACTGAGTCTACCAATTCAAGTGCTAATTTCCTCCAGAAACATCCTCACAGATACACCCAGAAATAATGTTTAACCAGATTTCTGGGCATCCTGTGTCCCAGTCAAGTTGTATAAAATTTGTTACCACATAATACTTACCAGTTCAGGTAACTGTTCTATCCTTCCTCTTTCCTAGCCTCCAAGACCAACTAGGCCTAGGTTTTCCTAGTGCACACACCTTGTAATAGGAGACTACTATTCTGGCCTGTCTAGCATTCATTTTTCCTGGCACCAGCTCTGGGGATTTGGCTTAGGGTATTACTTCAGTGGTTATAATCTTGGTGGGCTGTTAATGAAGACTCCCTCAGTTCATTGGATGAGGAGTTGGCATGTGACCTGAACTAGGCCAATTAGGTGGTCTTTCTACCTTGAATCTTGAATGGAATGATGCAACAATGGAATTCATTTATCCCCAAGGCTAAATGAAGAGATTATTCCTTAGCCCCAGCTCCCTGGATTTCACTGTCCTAGTTCTTCATCTTGCTGCAACAGTCTCGTCAGTGTTGTTGTTGTTGTTTTTAATTCTGTGGGCCACCCTCATTTTTTTCTAGTATAATCATTTTTTTTTTGTTTAAATTAGCTAAGGTTTTTCTGTTGCTTGCAACCAAATATTCTTAGCAATAAAAAATTCACTTTCTTACAGGAGATAAGGGGTTTGACTCCTCTAGTGGGTTCATGTCTAGAATCTCTGGCTTGGCTGAAAATCTCATCTAGTCCTGGAATGAAAAGGAAAAAGAACTCCTGTTGCTAGTGTATGCTTGTCACACCTCATCTCAGGAACCTCTGCTCTGTTGCCTGGCTCATCAACATCCACTCCCAGGTCCTGGCAAGGTAGCTCAGTTGGTTGGAGCATTGTCCCAAAATGCCATGGTTGTAAGTTCATGGTCAGGGTACATACAAGAATCAACCAATGAAAGCATTAATAAGTGGAACATCAAGTCAATGTTTCTCTGTCTTTCCCTCTCAAATTAATTAAAAAAAATTCCCTCCCAGCCTGACTTCCAGGTCTTCACACTCAGGGCACAGCCTGAAATAGCCAAGCTTATCTCCCATGACTCCCTATCACAAGTTCTACAGTTAGGTCAGGCTGATCTCCTTGTCATTTTCCACAAATAGCAAACTCATTCCTGTGATTTTCTTGGACAGTTGATAAGCTGGTAGCCCTCTGCTGAGTGTCTGAGTCCCTCTCAGCCTTTAAAATCTCAGGCCACATCCTTCCTCTTCCTTTCCTAAGCCTCCTGTACATCAACCTCACAGCGGCTTCGGAAACAATCCCCTCAGTGGTTTCTCTCACTTATGTGGGCCAGAGCAAGTGATTTGTGTGGTTGACCTTTGTTTCCTTTGTAGACTTAAGTCTTTGAGGACTGAGGTGTCTTGGTACTTTTCCTGTACGGGTCTTGGTGTGTGAGCCTGAGCACACAGTGGGTGCTCTTATTTATTTCTCCACCCAAAGTTTGGTAATTGTATTGGTCTATAACCCATATTCTTTAAAAAAAAAAGATTTTAAAACTTATTTTTAGAGAGAAGGGAAGGGAGGAAGAAAGAAAGTGAAAGAAACATCAATCAATCAGTTGCCTTTCACACATCCCCACCCAGGGATCTGGCCCACAGCCCAGGTATGTGTGCTGACCTGGAATCAAACTGGTGACACCAGTTGATCCACCAGTTTTGATCTGCAGGACCACACCAAACCTACTGAGCCATACCAGTCATAGCAACACACATTCTTTAAATTTTTAAGAAAGGTTTTTTTTTTAAAAAAAGACTTTATTATTTTTTTATTTTTATTTTTTTAATTTTTATTGATTATACCATTACAGTTGTTCTATTCCCCCCTTCATTCATCTCTACCCACAAACTCCCTCCCCCACCATTCTCCCTCCCTTAGTTTATAACCACGTGTCTCAAGTTCTTTAGATTCTATATTTCCCCTACTATTCTTGCCCTCCCCCCTATCTATTTTCTACCTACTGTCTATGCTATTTTCTGTACCTTCTCCCCCCTTCTCCTCCTCCCACCCCCCTGTTTCTAGCCCTCCATGTGTTCTTCATTTCTATGGTTCCACTCCTGATCTAGCTGTCCTCTTGGTTTGCTTTTGTTTTAGGTGTGGTTGTTAATAACTGTGAGTTTGCTGTCCTTTCACTGTTAATATTTTTCATCTTCTTTTTATTATAAAAGTCCCTTTAGAGGCCCTGGCTGGCATAGCTCAGTGGGTTGAGCGCGGGCCTACGAACCAGACGATTGCGGTTCGATTCCCAGTCAGGGCACATGCCTGGGTTGCAGGCCAGTTCCTTGCAGTCTAACTACCAGCAGGGGACACACAAAAGGCAACCATACATTAATGTTTCTCTCCCTCTCTCCTTCCCCTCTAAAGATAAATAAACAAATAAAATAAAAAAAAAAGAAAGTGTTCTGTAAAGTAATTCATAGACAACCTTTGGCTTATATACAAATAAAATATTCAGAGTTATTTATAAAAAAAAAAGTCCCTTTAGCATTTCATATAATAAGGGCTTGGTGATGATGAACTCCTTGAACTTGACCTTATCTGAGAAACACTTTATCTGTCCTTCCATTCTAAATGAAAGCTTTGCTGGATAAAGCAATCTTGGCTGTAGGTCTTTGGATTTCATGACTTGGAATAGTTCTTTCCAGCCCCTTCTTGCCTGTAAGGTCTCTTTTGAGAAATCTGCTGACAGTACTCCTTTGCTGACCGTACCCATCTGCTGATGGGTACTCCTTTGTAGGTGACTGTCCCCTTATCTCTTGCTGCTTCCAGGATTCCCTCCTTCATTTTAATCTTGGCTAATGTAATTCTGATGTGCCTTGGTGTGTTCCTTCTTGGGTCCAACTTCTTTGGCACTCTCTGAGCTTCCTGGACTTTCTGGAAGTCTATTTCCTTTGCCAGACTGGGGAAGTTCTCCTTTATTATTTGTTCAAATAAGTTTTCCACTCGTGGCTGTGTCTTTTCCCCTTCTGGTACCCCTATCATTTGGATGTTGGAATGTTTAAAGATGTCCTGGAGGTTCCTAAGCCTCTCCTCATTTTTTTGAATTCTCATTTCTTCATTCCTTTCTGGTTGGATGTTTCGTTCTTCCTTCTGGTCCATTCCATTGATTTGAGTCCCAGTTTCCTTTCTATCACTATTGGTTTCCTGTGCATCTCCCTTAATTTCAATTACTTTAGCCTTCATATGTTCCTCTAATTTGTGACTATAATCAACCAGTTCTGTGAGCATCCTGTTAAACAGTGTCTTGAACTGTGCGTCTGAGAGACTGGCAATTTCTTGGTTGCTTAGAGTTATCGGCTCTGGGACTTTGAGTTCTTCTTGCACCATCTTTTGGGCTGTTCGTGCCTATTAAGTAGCAGGATCGGAGCCCTAAGGTGTTCACTAGCGCAGGTCAAGTAAGTCGCTGGGTTGTGATGCTGTATGTGGGGGCAGGGTCAAAGAGGAGCAATGGCATCCCATCTGCCGCCTCCCGCCGCAGCTGCCACCGTCACTGGGGCCCGCACATTCTGTCCCACTGCACGCGAGTGTGCCACCGCTGTCAGCCTTCCACCACTGGGTTCGCCCTCTGGGGCCTGCATGGTCCGCCTCACTGTGCGCGAATGTGCGACCGCGGTCAGTCTGCCCCACACCCTGACTGGGTCCGGTCTACCTTTGCGCCTAGGTCAGGGGATCTTTCCTGCCTGACCCTGCTCCGCTGCTGGCTCCGCCCCTCTTACTGTCCTGGTTGAACGGTTCGTTGTTGTCGGACTTCCATGTAATTCAATTTTCTGTTCTTTGGCTGTGTCTTTGTTCTCCAAACCTTATTTGGAGAACCTTTCTGTTCTCCAAACCTTATTTGTTGTATTCAAACTTGGTTGTGGGAGAAGGCACAGTGTTTCCACCTATGCCTCCATCTTGGCGGAAGTCTATTTTTTTATTTTTTATTTATTTGTCTTTAGAGGGGAAGGGAAGGAGAGAGGGAGAGAAATATCAATGTATGGTTGCCTCTCATGAGTCCCCTGCTGGGAACTGGCCTGCAACCCAGGCATGTGCCCTGACTGGGAATCGAACCATGATCATGTGGTTTGCAGGCCTGAGCTCAATCCACTGAGCTACACCAGCCAGGGCTAATTTTTTTTTTTTTAATTTTAGAGAGAGAAGAAGTGGGGGAGGAAAGAAACATCAATTTGTTGTTCCACTTATTTATGCTTTCATTGGTTGCTTCTTGTATGTGTACTGACAGGGATTAAACCCACAACTCACAACCTTGGTGTATCAGGATGATGCTCAGCCAGGGCAGCCATATTCTTCATTCATTCATTTACTCAACATTTATCACCCTCTTACTAAGTGTGGGTTCTCTACTAAGCTCGGGAAGTACACAGTGAATAAAACATAGCCAAGGAATTCAGTCTAGTAATTAAGATTTATTGAGAATTAGATGTCGCTAGATGACTTATTGAGAAAATAACCTTGTGTGGTTTTCTCAGCTGTAGGTTCACCTCAAAGGAATGGAAGGCATTTCACCCCTCCTGACGAAAAGTCAGACTTTGTGTCCTTAAGGTTTGAATTTTTTTAAAAAATTTTTTCTCCTTGAACTTAAAGCTAACTCCATGAGCTTCATGAGGAGAATTTGTGTCTTTTCCAGGTAGAAAGGAAAAACTGCAAGCAGCAGACAACCCAGATGACAACTTCCATACAGGCTTCCCTAATGGAGATTAGGATTGGAGACAATTCTTCCCAGTTAGAAGAGGGATGGGCCCTGCTCAGGAGGGTTAGTTGGAACTCTCAAGACTAGAAAGGGGATGAAGGTATGAATTCTAGAAGAGCAGAGGCCTGAGTTCACATAACCGCAGATCTGAGGTGAGAGGACCTAGGAAGAAGACTATTTGGGTGAGCCAATATATAACAATAATGACAGCCAGCCTTCATACTTCCTGTATGCCAGGCACTGTGTTAAGCACTTTCTGTGTATTCACTTATTTCTCACAAGAACCCTATGAAGTAAGCGATATTATTGTTTCCATTTTACAGATGAGGCAAATAAGTTGCCCGAAGTTATGGATCTGAGGATCAAATTTAGGTAATGACTGAGGGACATGAGTACCTGTGAGCTCTGAGCACGAAAAGCCACAATTTCTGGAGCCTTGGCAAAGGTCACAGTGGCTGGAGTTTTCACTGAGGGGATAGAGCTGCCACAGAACCCCATGTTCAGGCATGTGGCACAGCCCAGGCAACTGGCATGAACTGAGGACCCAGTAATCTTGCTGAGAAGGGGCTTATATCAGTTAACTATGGTATCAATAATGCTGTGTAACAATCACCATATTTCATTGCACACAATAGTAAATACTTATTTAGCTCATGTGTATAGGGCCCAGCCGGGGGCTAGTTGCTTACAGGCTGCTTTGGTTGGGAGGTTTGGCTCTGTTCCATGTGTCTCACACCATTTTTTCAGGACCAGCAGGCTATGGTCAGGGAATGTTTACTCATGGAGACAGAAGAAACACAAGAGTGATAGCCCCAATGCATAAGTCATTTTAAGTCACTGCTTATGTCAAGTCTGCTGAAATACCACTGGTCAGAACAAATCATATGGCCAAGCCCAGAGTTAAGGGATAGAAAAATACACTCTATCCATAGGAGGAAACCCCAAAGGTACCTGGTAAAGAATTTGGGTATATAATCCTGTGACCTAAGTGGGAGGGAAAAGATGAAATAATCTAGTATTCCACAGAACTTATTATTTTCCTTTTTATTGAATTTATTGTGGATTTAATTTTGATTTTGAGTGATAGTAAAATCCTACATTATATCGTGGAGCACTTCATGCCTCTTATAAAGATAAAATCTATCTTCAAGGATCACAAAGTTTGCTATGTGAATATTTAAGCCTTTAGTTTTTATTTTAGTGAAAATCTTAAAAATGCCTTTTAACAAGAATATACTCTGGATTGTGTAGACGACTACAAGTGCTGTCTTACAATTTGCAAAGCCCCAGTGATCACCAAGAGTACCAGCATTTAACTTTACAATGCGCATTTCTCCAACTAGGAACTGTATTCACAGGGAGCCATGCATTTTCAAGGCTGGAAACATTAGTGAGAATGATATACAGCAGGCAAGGCCCAGATACAGTTCTGTGGGCATCTAAGGGTGTGGGAGCCTTGGAGAGCTATGGGACTTAGGGCAGAACTTAAAGCCAGACTTACTTAAATGTCACCATACAGAGAAGCTTACTAGCATTTGAATAGATCTTGAGGGATGGTGCAGTGGGGTCCTGGGGGTAGTCTCCAGGTTCCCTCCCCGTGTGGACATAACCAGATTTTTAGTTTCTAGGGCTTCTCAGGGCAGAAAGAGCTTTACTTTCCATTCCTGCAAATCTGGAATCTGTTTATGCATTTTTTTCATCAAGGTCTTCTTCTTCACTTTCACAAATATGCTGCTAGTTATAGCATTTGAAGAGGAGGCTGGGGAGTGTCAATGACTAAACTCCCTGGCTTTGAGCCAGGCCAACCAGGGCTCAAATCTTGGCTTTGGCATCTACCAGCTCTGGGACCTTCAGCAGTCATGTGAACTCTCAGGGCTCTGGTTCCCTCATTTGAAGAAGGGAATCTTAATGTTCTCATGGGGTATTTAAAGAATTGGAATTTGCAACCCTGGCTGGTGTAGCTCAGTGGATTGAGCGCGGGCCTGCGAACCAGAGGATCGCAGTTCGATTCCCAGTCAGGGCACATGCCTGGGTTGCAGGCTGGTTCCCTGCAGGCCAACTCCCAGCAGGGGATGCACAAAAGGCAACCATACATTGAAGTTTCTCTCCCTCTCTCCTTCCCCTCTAAAGATAAGTAAATATATTAAAAAATCTTTAAAAAAAAAGAATTGGAATTTGCCAGTGAGGGCTGTGTTTCCTTTGGGGAAGATTTTTTACTTCTGATTCAATTTCTTTAATGATTATAGAATTATTCAGATTTCCCATTTAAAATTGAGTCAGTATTAGTAAGTTATATATTTCAAGCAATTTTTCTGTTTCACATTTATTTTCTATTGTATTGGTACAAAAATTTAGGCCCCGTTCAGGTAGCTTAGTTGGTTAGAGTGTCATTCCAATACACCAAGGTTATGGGTTTGATTTCCAGTTAAGGCACATACAAGAAGCAACCAATGAATGCTTAAATAAGAGGAATGACAAATCAATGTCTCTCTCTCCCTTCCTCTTTCTCTCTAAAATCAATAAATAAAAATTTATTCATAATATCCTCTTATCTGTATTTTTCTGATACCTGAAGTATCTATAGTAATATCTCTCTTTTCATTCCCAACATTATTTATTTTTGTCTTTTTTAACTTTTTCTTGGTCAGTAGCTTCAGAGATTTATCAATTTTCACAGAACTGGCTTTTGGCTTGGCTGATCCTTTCTGTTGCTTATTTGATTTCTATTTCTTCAATTTCTGTTTATCATGTTGCTACTTCCTTCTACTTTCTTTGAGTTTATTGTGCTGTGTTTCTTTTTAACTTGTTAAGAGAGATCCTTAGCTCATTAATTTTCCATCATGTTTTCTTTTCTAAGATGTATATTAAGCCTCTACAATCAGGGGTGTCCAACATTTTAGTGGCTCTGGACCACACTTGGAAGAAGAAGAGTTGTATTGAGCCACACATGAATTACATTGTGACATGTAATCACATAAAAAAATCTCATAATGTTTTAAGTAAATTTACGTTTTTGTGTTGACCCGCATTCATAGCCATTCCTGGGATGCATGTAGCCCATGGGCTTCAGGTTGGACACCCTGCATCTACATTTACTTTTGGAAGCTTAATGAGAAAGATACATTTAAGTGCCTGGTCCCAAATAGGCACTCAGTAAATGTCTCACGAGCACCACCATCATCATCATCACCATCACATCCAGTGTCGGATGTGACGAGACTCCCTACTCTCTTGCTCTCCAACTCTAATGTGATACATGTCCCCTGACTGTTATTCAGTACACTCTCTGAAGACTTGTTCTGGGCCACAGATTTCCTTCTTTTTGGGATTTTTGGGAGGCTCCCTCTGAATGTTAAGGCAGGGCACAGACAGGAGCATGTATCTCTGGCTCCATCTTCCTCAGAGAGCTCAGACCATATCCTCCTAGGATGGCTGGCAAGTCCCAGGCCTGGGGGAAGTGTGAGTTTTAATCTGAACACTGTGGAAGATTTTATTTTTCCAAAATGACCACAATAATAACTTCCATTCTATATGCTCTTCTAGAATCTTATTTCCCCTGCCAAGAGGTGGAGTATAGCTCCCTTCCTCTTGACTTTGGTGGGCTTGTGGCTCCTGTGGGTTATGGATTTATAGACCAATAAGTTGCAGCAGAAATGATGCTGAGAAATCTCTGATGCTTTGTTGTAATAGGAGATGCAGCTTCCACTTTGTTAGCTGAAAAACTCATGATCAGAGCCCCAAATCACCACATAGGAAGTCTGACTACCTTGTGGCTGCCATGTGGTGAGGAAGCCAAATGAAGGCACTCTGGCCTCCAGTCCTCATCTTCAAGTCAACCCGGATCAGGCCCCAGACATGTAAGTGAATGAACCTTTGGTGATTCCAGCCACCAGCTATTGACATACCATATCCTTCTAATCTAACCAGTGGAGGTTCCAGACATTATAGAACAGAGACAAACCATAGCCCACTGTGTCTGTCCAAATTCTTGATCTAGAAAGTCATGAGCATAAAAAAGGATTGTTTTAAGCTCTGGCCTTTCAAGTATTTTGCTGCACAATAATGGATAACTGAGACAGTGCTTGTTATTTGTCTGGTACCCAAGTTTCCCACGTAGAGGCTATAGAAGCAGAGCACAGCAAAGGTCTTTGCCTGAGTCCTGTGGGGCCCCACTGGAAATGAAGATTCTTTAATGTTATCAATTTGTCTAGAGTGACCTCCCCTAAGACCCTTGGTCCAACTTTCCCAAGTGCTAAGACTGTCCTTATCCTTTATCAAAAAGGCTAGGTGTCCCCCACGTGATATTGGTGTGCTTCGTCTACAGCTAACATGTATTGAGAACTTACTGAGTGCCAGGCACCATGCCAAGTCTTTTATGTTCATTATCTCTGAATCTGTATAACAAACCCATGACTACTTTCACTCCCATTTTAAAGATGTGAAGTGAGGTGATCAAACTGCTGCTGTATCGTACTACTGTTCTGCATATCAAATGCAGAGCTTATGAAGGAGAGCCTGTGGAATGATAATAGAGAGTGTTGTCAGCTCCACGTTTGACCTCTTCATTGTCCCCCCAGACCTGGGAGCCTGCCAACACATTTTCTACACTCCTTTAAAAGCTGGCTTCCTCTTAGGTTTTGCCAGTTAGAACCACTGGCTGGAGACTGGAAGACAGGAATAAGGGAGAAGCCATGTTCTTGCTGCATTTCGATGGCACCTCTAAGTAAAGGCCACATTGCTTGCTGTTGGTTTGCTCTTGGTGCAGGCAGGTCAGTTCCTAATAGTCTCAGCAGCACAGCAGTTTTCAGCTATGGTTATCGTCGTTTCTAATTTTACTCTTCCAGCCTTAGGGCTGACAGTGACTTCCTGTAATTACTAATCTTTTGGAAAACCTCATCTCCCTCTTTTTGCTCCTCCAGCTCTTTCAACATGTTTGTAACCATTTCCTCAAATTAAATTCTTTCTGCTTGAAATACCTAGTGTGATTTCTGATTTTCCCTGATTATCTATTGACTAATATACTTGGCTTTACAAAATGTTGTATAACCTGTCCTTTATTCAACTCTCCAATCTGAACCCCATTTTCCTGCTTGCTCACTGTGTTTCACTCACACGTGTCTCTTTTCTGTTCCTCAAATAATTGCAGCCTTTTCTTGCTTTGGGTCCTCTGCACTTGTTGTTCCCAATGTTTAGAATGCTTTCCCCCCAGCATTTTGCAAAGCCGGCTCTTTCCCATGCCTCTGGTCTCAGTATAAATGTTAGCTTTGCAGAGCAGCCTTCCCTAACTAGAAATCTAGAATAAGCCTTCCCCTCACTCTTATCACATTGCCCTTTTATTGACTTCACAGCACTTATTACTAACTGACCTTATCTTGCTGATTATTCCTTAACATGTTTATTGTATGCTTCCTTAACATGTTTATTGTATGCTTCCAGACCAAGAAGACACTGACAGCACAGAGAGCCTATCTGTCTTGTTTATTACTGTATCCAATGCCTGGCACAAAGTTGGTGCTTAATACATATTTTTGGTTAATGAATGATGGAATGAATGAATAATATGCAAGTCTCTTCTCAGGCCTGAGATGTGCCCTGGCACCTACTGAGATGTTTGACATTGAAGACATCTCCCTGCCTCCCTTGAGGCAGGACCACCAAGGTTTGTGCTCCAGCAACAGGGCGCTGAGCTCCACTTGTGCCTTCAGGCAGGCCCCTCCTGGGCATCGGGAGGCCTCTGATGGCCCTGCTGTTGTCTTCTGGCATGTCCTAGTCAGCCTGTTTCTTTCCATGCTTCTAGCAGGCTGCAGGGCATTAATGATTAAAAGTGTAAACCTGCTAAGGGCCAGTATCAATTAGACCACACGCCCACCAGGAGGACAGCCCATTAATTCCAATAATCCAGGACCCACTCTTACAAAGCTTTTTCCATCTGTGTACTGCATTTGATTACTACAAATAAAACAAACAAGGTTGCTATAAAATTAATTTTACTGATCATGACATTTGTAGCACATAATAACAAACAGAAGGTTTCTGTTACATAAACATTTAACCCAAATCCTTGCTGTAATAATAAACTGAATCCAAAAAGACAGTGAAATTCATACTGGCATGCACGACTAAGAGCCAATATATTTTTCTTTCATGACATTATGAACAAAATAAATTATGGGATCTTATTTTAAACAAAACAAAAACTCATTTTACTGCTGCAAGGGACGAGAGAAGCCAGCAGGATGAAGACCGAGGCTTGCTTTGCATGGGTGGTATTTTGTCATCTTGTCCATCTCCCTGCCTTTGGGAAGATCTCTTTTTTGGTTTTAACACCTCCTAATTTGAGAGTATCTTCTGGAAACCAGACTGGCTGACACAGGCAGAGGAAACAAACAGAAAACTCATAAGAACCTCTATAAGAACACCAGGAGTATAGTTTCCAACAAAAAATTAAATTTTTTTGTATATTTATTCATTTTTAGAGAGTGGGGAAGGGAGGGAGAAAGGGAGCGAAACATTAATGTGAGAGAGAAACGTTGATCAGTTGCCTCTTGCACACAAGAGGGACCATACCTCTGAGACAACTTTAAATTTTCCAATTTTTTTTTTTAATTTACTTATCTTTAGAGGGGGAGGGAAGGAGAGAAATATCAATGTATGGTTGCCTCTCGCGAGTCCCCTGCTGGGAACTGGCCTGCAACTGACTGGGGACCATACCCACAACCTAGGCATATGTTCTGACCAGGAGTGAGAGAGGTTTGAGAGAGAAACTAACTCTGGGCTAGAACCTGGACTTGGCCAACCAAGAAGAGCAGAAGAGCCTGGCCAAAGGCCAGCCTGCTCTGAACTAATTTACCAGCCATTGCAGGCACCTTCCCAACCCAGGAATCCCTGTTTAGGCAGTTGGATGGGGTGGGAATGAGAGCTGCCACATGCTCTCAGAGGCTGGCAGACAGACTCATTTTTTGTCTTTCCATTATTTTCTCCCAGTTCCTTTGCTTTAGGCTAACTAAACCATTTACTGTATATGGTTTAGTTAGTTAAGCTGTATAAGCATCTGACTTTACCTCTTGTGTGGCTTTCTCATATTGTTCTTCTGCTAGCATGCCCTGCCGCCTTCTTCTATACCCATCTAGATATTCTAGTGTTGTTCAAAACCCAGCCCAAAAGCCACTTCCTCCAAGAAGCTTTCTTTGATCTCCCCACTAGAGAGTTTTGCTCTCCACTTTCACTCCTAATGCCCTGAATTATAGGACTCCAGTCCCTTTTATTGTTTAATAATGAGTGTTCACATTCTTTTAACCCTTTGTGATGATTGTACTATTTTTCCTAATGGTTTACTTTTCCTCTCTGTGAAAGCATTATAAATCACCAGATATCACCATGTGACTTTCAGTATTTCTTGTGGAAGTAGGATGCTTCATTACCCCGTTGTTTTCGGTTTTGCTATGTAGCTTGCTTTGGCCAGTCAGGTGAGGGTAGATGTGCTACGCATTCCACGATACAATTTTGCAGATGTCTCACTGAGCCTCAGGACAACCCTGTGAGAACAGTAGAGGATAATGGACCTCTCTGTTGCCTTTTGTCTGTCTAACATCTCTTTTTCCTTTGGGGAACTCCTCCTGCCCCACTCTGGTGGTTCTGCTGGGGCTGCCAGTCATAACACTAGCCCCTCTAGCCACAGGAGTAGTCATGTGACCAAGACCTGCTTTATCCCAGTATCTCATCCTCTGGAAAGAGTGATTGGACTGGAGATAGGCATATGACCTAACTAGGACCAACTGAGCCTTTTCCTGAGAGGGAGTGCAGATCCAGAAGAAAGATGTCTAGGAAGAGTCCTAAGTATGAATGGGAAATCTTAAGAGGACACTTACTGTTCTGTAATCTTCCTCATACTCTAATATGTTCACCTTTTCACTCTTCAAAACTTCTGCTTCATAACTTATCCTAACTCTTCAAACATCTTTCACCCCTCATTTTAGCTGATGACCTTTCTTCATACCTCATGGAGAAAATAGAATCAATTAGACAAGGTACTCCCTCATTTTCCTGGCCCCAATTCTACTTACTTACCCGTATATGTACTCATATAGTTTGCCTTGCCCCTTTATACAGTAGATGAAGACTCCACCCCTTACAGTATAACAGGTGTGCTGAGACAAAGAAATATGGCCCAAATGAAAGAACAGATCAAAGCTCCAAAAATAGAAGTAAGCAATGAAGAGATAGCCAACCTATCAGATGCAGAGTTCAAAACACTGTCAATCAGCATGTTCACAGAAATGGTTGAGCATGGTCACAAAATAGAGGAAGAAGTGAAGGCTTTGCAAAGTGAAATATAGCAAAATATACAGGGAACCAACAGTGAAGGGAAGGAAACTGGGACTTAAATCAATGATCTGGAGTAGAAGGAAGAATAAACATTCAACCAGAATAGAATGAAGAAACAAGAATTCAAAAAAATGAGGAGAGGCTTAGGAACCTCTGAGACAACTTTAAATTTTCCAATGTTTTTTTTTTTAATTTACTTATCTTTAGAGGGGGAGGGAAGGAGAGAAATATCAATGTATGGTTGCCTCTCGTGAGTCCCCGGCTGGGAACTGGCCTGCAACCCAGGCATGTGCCCTGACTGGGAATCGAACCTCGATTGTGTGGTTTGCAGGTCCGTGCTCAATCCACTGAGCTACACCAGCCAGGGCAAAATTTCCCAATGTTAAATGTCCCAATCATAGGGGTGCAAGAAGAAGAGGAAAAGCAAGAAACTGAAAACTTATTGGAACAAATAATGAAGGAGAACTTCCCTAATCTGACAAAGGAAATAGACTTCCAGGAAGTCCAGGAAGCTCAGAGAGTCCCAAAGAAGTTGGACCCAAGGAAGCACACACCAAGGCACATCATAATTACATTAGCCAAGATGAAAATGAAGAGAATCCTAGAAGCAGCAAGAAATAAGGGGATAGTCACCTACAAAGGAGCTCCCATCAGACTGTCAGCTGATTTCTCAAAAGAGACCTTGCAGGGAAGAAGGGGCTGGAAAGAAGTATTCCAAGTCATGAAAGGCAAGGACCTACATCCAAGATTATTCTATCCAGCAAAGCTTTCATTTAGAATGGAAGGGCAGATAAAGTGCTTCTCAGATAAGATCAATTTCAAGGAGTTCATCATCATTAGGCCCTTATTATATTAGACAGAGGGGAGAAGAGGGAGAAAGAGGGAGAGAAACATCAATGTGTGGTTGCCTCTTGTTCATCCCCTACTGGGGACCTGGCCTGCAACCCAGGCATGTGCTCTGACTGGGAACTGAACGTGTGACCCTTTAGTCCACAGGCCGGCACTTGGTCCACTGAGACACAGCAGCCAGGGCCCTCTGTTTAAAATCCTCCAAAGTCTTCCCATAATCCTCTGAATACAATAAAAATGCCATAGCTTGGCCTACAATATCCTTTATGATTTGGCCCCTGCCTCTTTCCAGGCTGTTATGTCTCTGCTCTTGTTGGCTCTCTGTTCTCCACCCACGCTGGCTTCTTTCTATTTCTTGAACAAGCTCATTCCTGACTTGGGACCTTTGTACTGGCAATTATTTTACCTCTGTCTGGAGCTGCCCATCCACAGGCCTGCCCTTAACTGACCTTTCCTGGCCTCCCAATGTAAAGTGGGTTCAATCTCTACCAAATCACCAAGTTTCATTTTCTCTGGAGAGAGCATATCACTGCATGCTGAGTTCCTGGTTCCAGTCCCTGTGGCTTTGGTTCTGGGCTTTCTTCGACCCTTTGATTTGAATCCTCTCTGAGTTTGTTAGTCAACGCATTCAATTTTTGCTTAAGAATCTGAGGGAGGTTTCTGACGATCTGAGTCTTACCTAGTTGAAAGCTGAGCCCAGTCTCTACAAAGGAAGGCTCCCCGTCACCCTCCTCAAGGAAGGCTGCTCATAAGTTCAGGCCCTTCCTGAGCAAGAAGCCCTGTTGGCTTTAGATAAACACCCTCATCCCTTCTATCCTGGGATGGGAAAAAGCCATCTTCAACTTCCACCAGGGGCAGAGGGAGGCAGACTCACAGTTTATCTTCCAAATGCCATGATGCCACCAACCAGCTATCCGAATTTTCAGGGAAGCAGAGCAGAGCAAGACAGAAGACTTTAGGAAGAGAGGAGCCTCAGGGATATGTCGTGTGACCTGCAATTTACTGCCATCTCTACAGAGTTGAAAGGAGCTCTGCAGCTCTGCATGTCTTCTGGTGGGTGATGATCACAATTGCATTTACTGAGCACCTTCCGGATGCCAAGCACTGTGATAACACATCAATTGCCGTCATATGGGAAGTACAGTCTCTGGACCATGCACGATGCTAGGCACTGTGGAAGATTATAGCATCTAGTTCTCCAAACAGTTCTCTGAGGTAGGTATTATTATCCCTAACTATCAGATGAAGAAATAGACTCAGTGAGCAGGAAAGCAGCCAGGTAGTTTTTACTACAAAGCTGTGATCTTTCTTGTACATGTCATTGCCTCTGCTGGCACCTTATTCCTAGTATGAGAAGAACCTGTGACTAAATGCAGGTACTGAGACCTGCAATCTAGCCAATGAGTCACTAGAGTAAGGACTTGCTGGCTCGGGAATCTGACCCTCAGGGAAGCTGCCCCTAGCCCTTCTACAGCTGTGCTTTATCACCAAGGTCTGAGTCACTTCCCTGGAAACTCCCTCGCAGACACTGTCTCTGGAATAACATAATTCAGGAGTCTGAGCTGAACTGTCCATGGGGATGATTCTTGCCAATGCCTCAGGTTATTTGCTTCAGCCTATTTTTTTAAAATTTATTTATTTATCTTTAGAGGGGAAGGAGAGAGGGAGAGAAACATCAATGTATGGTTGCCTTTCATGCGTCCCCTGCTGGGAGTTGGCCTGCAGGGAACCGGCCTGCAACCCAGGCATGTGCCCCGACTGGGAACCGAACCTCGATCCTCTGGTTCGCAGGCCTGTGCTCAATCCACTGAGCTACACCAGCCAGGGCTGCTTCAGCCTATTTAGGTAGCTGCAGCCTCATGAGGGTGAGCTTGGAGCAAGGGCCCAGCAGGAGCTTCCCCAGATATGGACAGGCTTAGTAGCTAGAAGCTGCCAGGGTAGGGCAAGTAGCATATGCAGAAAGCCACTGGGGGCAGAGGTCTAGGAAAAGAATGGAGTGGGCGTCTGTCACCAAGACTGTGATTTCTAAGACCCCCTCCTGGGGGCCTAACCAGAATCGTAGCCTGAGATTCTGTGTGTCAGGGAAATGGCTACATTAGTGAAAGGCCTATGGCTTGACCTCCTGGTAGTGACAGTGAGGCCATTGGTATGCACATATGGTTAAGAACTCAGCAGGGACCTAGTGGACAAGAGTCAGGAGTCTCATCCTGGGTGCTGACACAGGCCTGTGGGCCTGAGATATTCATACATAGCGTCTTAGCTGCTGAAGCCTTTAGGGACATGGATTCCAACCTGTTTGTTGCACAGATGGAGAAACCACGGCCCAGGTAGGGGAAGTGGCCCGCTTAAGATCCCATAGCAAGTGAGTAATAGAGCTGGGGCACCTCTCACACTTTAATACCTTTAGAGGAGAAATTCTCTATCTCTTCTCTGCTCTAACACTAAAAATAGTACATGGAATATAGGAGGGAAGCAGTGTTAGCCTGGCTGCTTTGGGAAGACCTATGTGCCTGAGCCCAGGTCCTGTGCCTGAGTATTCCTGGAAAGCCAAGTGGGCATCCTGAGTTGTAGGGATGGGGTTCTTGCTTATGCTAATCACATATGAACCCACTTCCAAATGCAGAAGGGTGTTCCCCAAACCTTCTGGGCACAGCATCTTTGCCTGTGCTTTTCCTCTGATGATATCTTGTTTTGCCAACTAAATTAAGACTATGACAGAGAACAGAGACTACCTCTAGCAGTTTAGTTCAATTAAGGTTTCACATCAACAAATTAAAATGCATCCTCAACTGTCTGCAAAGTAAATCTGCCTGTGTTTAGGAGGAGGCTCTGACATTTGCTGTTCAGGTACCTAGCCTATGAGAACTGAGCATCAAAGCGGGCCTAATCCTTCTGGGACTAATGTTGGGGTTCAGGGCCAGGGTTTGTCTCCAGGGACTTAACAGCTTCTGGGCCAGGACTTCCCAATTGTGAGTGTGACAACTAAGTGGAACCATTGATGAAGTCCTCTGTAAAATGACAAAAATGTGAAGAACATAGTCACATTTCTTATAAAACTAAGTCAATTTAAATTAAAGGACTATCAACAAATATTTTTCAGGGCCTGTGAACCAGATGATCGGGGTTCAATTCCCAGTCAGGGCACATGCTTGAGTTGCAGGCCAGTTTCCAGCAGGGGCCAGTTCCCTGCAGGGGATGCACGAGAAGCAACCATACATTGATGTTTCCTTCCTCTCTCCTTCCTTTCCCCTCTGAAGATAAATAAATAATAAAATATTTTAAAAAAAACAAATATTTTTCAAATACCTAATTTGTCAGTCACTCTTCAAAGGCACCGAGAATACAGCAATGTAGACAAAATAGACAAAATCCTACCTCTCAGGGAGCTTTTTTTCTATGGAGGAGAGACAGATAATAAACAAGACAAATGATTGAAATACATAATAAATTAGAGTGATAAGCGCTATGGAGAAAAATTAAGTCAGAAAAGAGGACAGGGAGTGTGTAGGGCAGAGAGATTTGTGATTTTAAATGGGGGTAGTTGAGAAGGCCTCCATTAGAAGGTGAGAATTGAGTCTAGGCATGGAAGGTGAGGAAGTGAGCCATGTGAATTTGGGGGCTGGGGGAGGCAGTACTCTGGGGAGAGGTTGCCCAGTGCAAAGACTAATATGTGACTGTGGGGGTGGTATGTGTCTGGAGCTGAGTGACAGGATGGTGAGGAGGCTGCAGGAACAGGACTGCTGGCCTCTAGGCCATTGTAGGGACTCTCTGAGTAAACGGGAGGCCATTGCAAAGTTGCCGTTCTGTATTAGGTTTGAAGAGGATGGCTGTGTGGCTGCTGTGTGGAACACAGACAGAAGGAAGGCAAGGCTGGCAGCAAGGAGACCGGTCAGGAGACTATTGCAGTGACTGAAGTGAGGTAATATGGTGGCCAGAGTGATAGCTCAGGAGCTGAGGGAGACATTGGCTCAAAACGCTTGAAATCAGTGATATCCCAGGAAACGCAACATATAAGGTTGGCATCCCCTTGAGGTCTTTGCCAAAAGGCAATTCCGCGGGCACTTAGCTGTGGGGAATTGTGACAGGGCCCTCAAGTCCTTAACAGCAGCACGTGGGCCACCCACAAAGCAGTGCTCCAAAAAGTGGGACTTTCCCTTTGTAAAATGAGATAGATAATTTTTCTTTTCTAGAGAAGGTAGGTACAGGGTGTTTCCTCCTTTGAAAATTAGAACAGAGAACCAGATAAAAGGCACGCCCCAGGAAGGCAGTTACTGTGCCCACATCCTATTCTCAGGTGTTCTCCAGCACCTACTTCAAGACCCAGGACATGTGTACCCTCAAAATAGTTGTTGAAAAAATGAATAAGTACCCTTCCTCCCAAATTTTAAGTAGGAATTTAAACAGTTTTAATAAAGCTCTGAAAATGTATCTATATATTTTAAACCCAGAGGATTGTTTGTGTAAGTTTTTTTGTTTGTTTTCTGTGAATATAAAGAATTATCATCTGCCCTGGCTTGTGTAGCTCAGTGGATTGAGCGTGGGCCTGCGAACCACACGATCACGGTTCAATTCCCAGTCAGGGCACATGCCTGGGTTGCAGGCCAGTTCCCAGCAGGGGACTCACGAGGGGCAACCATACATTGATGTTTCTCTCCTTCTCTCTTCTCCTTCCCTTCCCCTCTAAAGATAAATAAATAAAATCTTTAAAAAAAAGAATTATCATCATATCGGTGACATTCTTGCTTCTGAGGGATATGAGTAATTTTAGGGTTTTTCTCAGTTTCTACTTTTCTTTTGTCTCTTTGCTTTCTCCCTCTTCTTCTATAATCTTAGTTGGCCAATATATAAAACTCAATAATTTTATGCTTTGTGTTCCTACTATTTAAAGTTGATAAGTGGAATTTTGATTTCTATCTCTTAGAAAAAAACAATAACTAAATTCTTTTTTACTTGCGTAACTCTCAATTCATTTTTTTCTCACTGTATGTCAGTGTCCCCACTTTCTGAGCCTAAGAAATTAATATCACTTCCTGGTGAGAAGGAAAACACACTCAGCAAGGGACTCTGGACTTCTTACTACTTCAGACTTCTCCCCTATTTAACTTGCATGGTAATTTGCATAGATCTACATATGTTATGCAATCAGCTTCTCTCCTTTTATATTTAAGCCTAAAATAATTTTGATTTTATGAAATTTTTATTCTCTGCTGCCTTTTTTATTTCTTACTGGTCCCGAGGTTTGGATTTTTGTAAAAGGAGTTGATGAAAGGCCAAGTACAGACACGTCACCCCAACAGCATGTGGGAGAGGGAAACTGAGGAACAGCATGATGAGATTGATTTTGGGATTCATTTATTCATCCATTGAATGTTTATTGAGCACCTACTATGTAGTAGGCTCTGTGCCAGGTGCTGGCAATATAGAGGTGAGCAAGCCAGGCACAGTCCTTACTCATATGAAACTTGTACTCAACTGAGGAAAATAGACAATAAATAAGTAAACAAATAAAAACATGATTTCTGATGCTAATAGGTGCTGAAATGAAAACATAGCAGCTAGAAAACTTGTTTAGATTGGGTAGTTTATAGAACATCTCTCCAGAAAAGTGACATTTGAGCTGAGGCCTGAATGATAAGGAGACAACCATGTGAACATCTGGTGGGAAATTGTCCCAGATGGTTGGAACGGTCCTGCAATGAGAACGAGCTTGGAGGGTTTGAGGAACAGGAAGCACATGTATCATTCAGAGTAGTTTCAGTGCAAAGCAAGAAAAGTTACCGCAATTCAAAATAGAGCCGTTACTTCACATAAAGAAGCCTGGGGTCAGAAAGGGCTGGGTTGAAGGATGGTTAACTGAGCAAATCAGCATCATCCAGGGCCAGACGATTCCCTTCTTTCTGCTCAGCCACCTCTTGGGGTGACTTCCTTTAAGATGACAAGACAGATGTTAAAGCTCCAACCTCATACAATTTCCTCATTCTTGGTATCCAGACACAGAAAGGAAGAAGGTAAATCCTTCCTTTTTCAGAAAAAGGAGGCCCTTCCCTTGACTATACACAGATTTCTCTTTATATCTCACAATGCACAAAATTTCATCACATACTCATTCCTAAACAGGTCTTTAGCAAGAGGAATGAGTGACTCAGACTGGTTTAGAATTTGGACAGGTAAGCGGCTTAGCTTCTACTGAACTTTGTTAAAGAACCAGTACTCCAAAAACCAGGCTTCTGAGTGTAAAAGTAGGCTTCTGTGAGCAAGGAAGAAATGGGCACAGCTGACTGTAAGTTGGTACTTGAGAATATTGGTCATAGGAGGTCAGTGTGGCTGGAGCACTGGTATAGGAGGAGCTTATGGAGATGGAATTGAGGGAATGCACAGCATGTTTTGGGTTCTTCAAATGTAATCTTTCAGACCCGTGTAAGTCCCTATAGACTTTACTCCATTTTGCACCAGCTACTCCCTCCAGGACTCTGCCCACCACACGAGCCACCCCATGTCTGGGTGTGGAGTTACAGAAAGGCCGCCCAGCTCAGATGTCAGACACTGGCTTCACCACTGACTGGGAATACTGGGTAAGTCACTTCCTTTCTTTAAGTTTTAGTTTCATTATCTATGGAAATGACACAACTTTTGTTCTCCTGGTCCTTCAGGGTGGTTGTAAGAATCAAATGAGCGAGTATCTATCTGCATGGCCTTCGAAAACTGTAAAATGCCACAGTGATTATTCTTGCTATTGCTGTCATTCATGTTCCATGAGAAACAGAGGGGTTTTAAAACTTGAGTAGTCACATCCTCTAGCTTCTTGGGAAGGAACAGCGTCATTCTGGAAAGCTGTATACTCTGAGGAGGTAAGGAAAGCACCCTTTTGCCTTTCATGCCCCCAGACTTTTACTCAGTGTCTCCCAGGCCTCCAGCAACTTTCTGTGCTTTGCATCAGGGATGTCCTTAGAAACAAGCTGGGCTGATGTTCAATGAAAGGTAAGCTAAAGCTGGCTGAGTTATTATTCTTTTTTCTTGATAAAAAGAGTGGATATATTTTCATTACTGGCAGAGTGCTTTTAGCTGGTGAGGACAATTAAGCCCTGGAAATGCAGCAGTCTGTTTCACACTGGGAGAGGATTTGAGAGATTACTCTCACCAAATATCCAGGCCCCAGAGGAGATGGAAATATGGTCACCATGTCTGGTAATAAAAAGCCATAGAATTTTTGTGGTAATAAGGTAAAGCAGCCTCCACTGTTTTCAAGTGATATACCCCACAGTGGAGTGCTGCTGTTACTCCAGTGAAAACTGTGACCTTGACCCTTATCCTTCCCCTCCATGTAACTCAAGACTTTCGGCTGTCTTATTCCCTATTCTCACCATCTCTTAGGAAAGTAGTCAGGGAGGAGTTCCATGTTATGGGAGCTGCTCCTATCAAATGTTACCTTTTAGGTTTAGACACACTCTTCTTGGTTTTTCTCCACAATTTTAAAAATATATATTATTTATTTATTTTTAGAGAGAGGGGAAGGGGGGGAGGAAGAGAGGAAGAGAAACATCTGTGTGTGGTTGCCTCTCACGTGCCCTACACCAGAGACCTGGCCTACAACCCAGGCATGTGCCTGGACTGGGAATCAAACTGGCAACCCTTTGGTTTTCAGACTGGCACTCAATCCACCGAGCCACACCAGCCAGGGCCTTCTTCATAATTTTTTGATCTTCTGCACTTCTCAAGCCACATCCTATGACCAAAGAATCAGATATCTAGGACCAATTTAGTTGTCCATTCTCCCTCCTTTCTCCTCCTCTTCCTTCTTTCTTATTTAAATGATAAATTAGCAGCTCTAATTCCCAGCCCCTTGAAGAAGAGAAGAGAGATGACCATTTCCTCCCTATCTTCTCTGCTCCGATCCAAGCTGAGAGGAAGTCTACTTCTTCTCATATAGTAGGAGACAGGGACAGTTTCTGTCACCTCCTTCATCTCACCATCTTCTGCAGCCCGCACCGAGCCTGGGACAGTCAGCTTTCAGATGTTTGATGAATGAATGAATGAACGAATGAAAAAAGCCACCTCTGTGCTGGTTTACGTCTCATAGCTATAGCTCTTTGTTCTGTTCAACACCCATAGCTCCCTGTTGTCCTAACTGAGAAAGTGGAAATTACTTCAGAGATACAGGGACTGAGTGTCAGTGGAGTGATAGCGATCTGGTACATTATTACAATTTTTTTCTTAAACCACTTAAGCAATAGTTTTCCTCCTGTTTACTGTTAGAAGGGATCCCAAATCAGTTGTGAAATTTCATCTGCGTTGAGGGAGTAAGAGGAGAGGGCTGGGGTAGTTGTCCAAGCTTATTATCATCTCCATTACTCAGATGTGTTCCCTTGAGCTTTTACATGATTTTATTTTAATGATGTTATTTGTATTAGGCTAGTCTCCAGCTCAGCCAGGCCAAAAAGGGAGGTGGAGGAAGCAAGAAGGAACTGATGGAAAAATAAATACCCTAAGGGTTCATGATGATCCGACCATGGCTTTAATATGAATTGAATTTGCTCTAATCTGCCTTCCCACAGTCAGCATTTCTGCTAGAAATAATTTGTAATTATCAGACTCCACTTAGGCTAGAAGACTCCTTGCAAAGGACTCTGATGTGATTAAAGGAAGGCTTAGAAATAAATTTGCATGGTTCTTGTCCTCTCTGCCAATGACATTCCTGGAGAAGTCATCTTGTCCTTCCTGGCAAGAAAAATTCCAAAGGCAGATAAGAGCTGGGGACCAGACTTCAGGTTCACTGGGGCTGCTGCTCCAAGACTGGCCCAAGAAGAAGATGCTTTCCTGGAATAATGAGCCTGACCAATTTTCTGTCTCAGCATTCAAGAACTGAGTCAGTGAGTGGCCCAGTGTGGGACAGCACCAGGTACCCGATAACAGCTGTGCCTAGCACTTCAGCATGAAAGCTCTTTTTTACCTGCTCAGTACCCAGCATGGGTCATCCCAGGGGAGTTCTGGGTCCTGGTCTTGCCCCTAGCGGAGAAAAGTGACAACCCTCTTTACTCCTTGTCACATCCTTTTTATAAAAATCCTCACCTGCAAATATGTTTATTGATTTGAGAGAGAGAGAGAAACATTGATGTGAGGAGCATCAGTTGTTACTTTTCATATGTACCCCAACTGGGAATCAAACCTACAACCTAGGTATGTCCCTGACTGGAGATCGGACCCATGACTTTTGGTGTATGGAGCGATGCTCCAACCAACTGACCCACCCACCCAGCCAGGACACCCTTTTCACAAGGGGTGTGGGATGCGGCAGGGAAATGTATCTTTTACATCCGAAGAGGCCTTGGAGGTAGTTTCCTAATAAAGATAACTCTCTCCCTCACCACAAGGACTTAATGAGGCCCAGTGACATTCAGGGACACCCCCAAGGTTCTCCCAGAGAGGAAGAAGTTACCGTCTCCCCTAGGAAAGCATTGCACATTTAGCAAAAGCACCATAAAGCCCACACTGCAAAGCACTACAAAGCAGCGTAAGTGAAACCGGCTTCTCTGTGCCACTTGCCCCACATACTCTGTTACTAGGCCCAGATGACTGGGCAGTATTGTTTTTGAGGGAGGGTCGGAGGTGGTATTTTAGCCCATTAAGGCTTCTGCTTCACATGGCCTGATTTTCCTCTGGCATGACATTAAACTTTTTTCTCTAGCTTCCAAGGAAGGCAGGATTTCAGCAGAAGGTAATTTATGTTAATTTTTTCCTTTTCTGGTCCATTAAGTTTTGTAATGTTAATGTATCTTATAAGAGGCCCCACTACATGAGCTGCTACATCCTTCATGGGGTGCTGCAGGGCCCACTGCTGGCACAACATCCAGGGCCTATGCCTGCCCTTCCTCCACTCTCCACCTGCAGGGGCATTGGGGGACAGAGTTGGCTCCCATCTGCTCACATGGAAGTTAATGGTTCCCTGCAGTAGGACCTCCAGAAACCCTGGGAGGACAATGCTTCCAACAAAAACCTCTCCTGGGCAGTTTCTTTACAGTTCCTTTAACCACCCCTGTTCCAAGCTCAGCTTGATACAGTCTAGTGGGGGATCTCCTGAAAGGAGGCTAGGGTGGAACAAATTAAGCAGCATATATTTCATAACCATCTATTACACATGCTGTCATGGGGTGGGGATGTGAGCCTTGGGTGTTAGAAAAGGAATACAAAAATACTTCCTGCCCTTCAGGTGTTTTTCCTCTGGATGGAGGAGAGGGTAAATATACCCAACAGACAGTCAGTTCTGTTATAAGGTGACTTGTGTGCTCCTAAGAATTCCCCAGGGCTTATGAGGAAATGGGGATGGGGGCTCAAGAGTAGAAACTTCACCAGTGACATATTGAAAAGAAAAGGAGCCTAATACAAATGGTAGCACAGCCCTACAGATGTTAAATAGTTTAGAAAACAAATACTACAGTAATATGGCACTTTGATTTGAACAGGACTTGAAGTTTGCTTGTGGAAGTGGGAGTCAGAAAAGTGGCAGCATGTGAGTAATTGTGAAGTACAAGGAGGGTTATCTAAAATTTGATGAAAAGTTGTAATACCAGATGTGCGGATGGGTATGACTCACAACACATGTACTGAGTTGAAGTAGCTCAATTACTTTGTACCAATATATCAATCACTTTGGACCAATTTACTGTTTCAAAACAAGCCTTATAAAAGCATAATACCAAAATCTACACCAAAGTCTATAATAAAGGTTTGTAACAGAATTTCTAATTCATTTGTTTTCTCCACATTTTTTCCACTCTTCCCCTTCCAAGTAGGTGGCCAAGTCTTTTGTAATCCTTGGCCTCAGGAACATTTGCAGTACAAAAAACATGCAGTCAATAAGTCAATAAACAAGTCATCAGTCTCTCCTATATATCAGACAGGGTTCTAGGCACAAAGGATAGAGCAATGAACAAAACCACAAAGCCTTTGTGTTCATGGAGCATTGGTTTTAGTGGGATAGGCAGACAATAAGCAAATAAATATGTAATAGAATGAGAAGTGAGAAATGCTATAAGAAATCTAGAGCAGAATAAGTGGCTAGAGAGCAATTGGATTGGAGGGAGAAAACATGACTTCTTTTTCAAAAAGATGGAGTAGTTGTAGGAGAGAAAACATTTAAGCAGAGATCTAAACGAAGCGAAGAAGTGGGCCATGTGATTATTTAAGGGAAAGTGTTCAAGGCAAAGGGAAGAGCAAATGCAAAGGTCCTAAAGGAGAAGCAGGCTTGGTATATTTGAGACCAGGGTCTGCAACTGAGTGAGAGGTAGAAATGAGATAGGATAACACGAGACCTGATTATGTAACATCATGATTACATAGATCATGGTCAGGTCTGTGGATTTTAAATTGTATTTATTTATTTTTAGAGACAGGGGAAGAGAGTGAGAAAAAGTGAGAGAGAGACATTGATATGAGAGAGAAACATGGATCAGTTGTCCCTCACACACACCCCAACCAGGGACTGGGCTGCAAACCACACATGTGCCCTGACCAGGAATTGAACCAGTGACCTTTCACTTTGTAGGATGATACCCAACCAACTGAGCCACACCAGTCAAGTCAGGATTTTCTTTTTTGTAAGTATGATGGGAAATCATTGGAGCATTTTGAGCAGGTTGGAGAGACATGATCTCACTGAAGTGTTAAAATTTTCACTACACAGCCCTGCCTGGTGTAGCTCTGTGGATTGAGCATGGGCCTGCGAACCACACGATCACGGTTCGATTCCCAGTTAGGGCACATGCCTGGGTTGCGGGCCAGTTCCCAGCAGGGGACTCACGAGAGGCAACCACACATTGATGTTTCTCTCCTTCTCTCCTTCGTTTCCTCTCTAAAGATAGATAAATAAAATCTTAAAAAAAAAGTTTCACTACATATCAGTGCTGTTGAATAGAACTTTCTTCAATGATGGAAAAGTTTCATATCTACTCTGTCCATTATGGTAGCCATTGGCCACAGGTGGCTACATGAGCATTTGAAATGTGGTAGGACGAAAGGAATTAAAATTTAATTTATTTAATTTTAATTAATTAAAATTTAAATTTATTTTTCAATTTTATTTTTATTGTATTTTTTCATTATCATTTATCTACCTTAAACCCTCCCCCCACTTGCAATCACCACACTGTTGTCCACATCCATGAGTCCTTTTTCCTTCTTGTTCAATCTCTCCACCTGCTGACCCCTCACCACAGAGCTGTCAGCCTCCTCTCTATCTATGGGTCTGTCACTATTTTCTTGTTCATTAGATTCCACATATGAGTGAAATCATATAGTATTTGTTTTCCTCTGATTGGCTTATTTCACTTAACATAATGTTCTCCCAGTCTGCCTATATTGTCACAAAGAGTAAAATTTTCTTCTCTTTTACAATCAAGTAGTATTCCATTGTGTGAATGTCCCACAGTTGTTTTATCCACTCAAGTCTTTAATCCATTTTGAATTTATTCGTGTGTGCGTCTGTGGTGTAAGATGATCTAGTTTCATTTTCTTGAATGTATTTGTCTAATTTTCCCAATACCATTTATTCAATAAACTATCTTTAGTCCATTGTATGTGCTTGCTTCCTCTATCAAATATTAATTGACCATAAGGGCATTTATTTCTGAGCTCTCTCTTCTGTTCCATTGATCTATGTGTCTGTTTTTTTTAAAGATTTTATTCATTTATTTTTTAGAGAGAGGGGAAGGTAGGGAGAAAGAGGAGACAAACATTAATGTGTCATTGCCTCTTGCACACCCACTACTGGGGACCTGGCACATGACCCAGGCATGTCCCCTGACTGGGAATCAAACAGGTGACCCTTTGGTTCACAGGCCAGCACTCAATTCACTGAGCCAACCAGCCAAGGCTATTGATCTATGTGTCTGTTTTTACGCCAGTACCATGCTATTTTTATTACTATGGCCTTATAGTATAATTGATAGTAGGTAGCATGATTCCTTCAACTTTGTTCTTCTTTCTCAAGATTACTGTTTCTATTTGGGCCTTTTGTGATTCCATATAAATTTTTGAAATATTTGGTTTAGTTCTGTGAAATATGCTATTGGTGTTTTAATGGGAATTGCATTGAATCTATAGATTGCTTTGGATAATATAGGCATTTTAATGATGTTATTTCTTTCTATTTATGAACATAGTATGTGCTTCTACTTATTTGTATCTTCTTCAGTTTCTTTCTTCAGTGTCTTATAATTTTCTGAGTACAGGTCTTTTATATCCTTGGTTAAATTTATTCCTACATATTTTATTCTGTTTAAAGCAATTGTGAATGGGATTATTTTCTTAATTTCCCTTTCTCACAGTTCATTATTGGCATATAAAATATTATATATTTCTGGGTATTGATTTTGTATCCTGTTACTTAACTGAATTCATTTATCAGTTATATTCGTTCCTTAGTGGATTCTTTAGGGTTCTCTATGTATAGTATTATGTCATCTGAAAACACAGTTTTACTTCTTCATTTCCAATTTAGAAGCCTTTTATTTCTTCTTCTTGTCCAGTTGCTATGAGTACGATATCCAGTACTATGTTGACTAAGAGAGGTGAAAGTGAGCATCTCTGTTTTCTTCCTGATCTTAAGAGGAACACTTTTAGTTCTTGCCCATTGAATATAATGCTGTTAATGACTTTGTCATACATGGCCTTTATTATGTTTAGGTATTTAGGTTCCCTCTATTCTCACTTTGCAGAGAATTTTTATCATAAATGAATGCTGGATTTTATCAAATGCTTGATCATATTGATATGATCATGTGATTTTTTTCCCAAAAGATTGTATTTTATTTTTACTTGTTATTTTTTTGAATTTTTATTTATTTATCTTTAGAGGAAAGGAGAGAAGGAGAGAAATATCAATGTATGGTTGCTTCTGGTGTGTCCCCTGCCGGGAACTGGCCTGAAACCCAGGCATGTTCCCTGACTGGGAATTGAACCACAATTGTGTGGTTCGTAGGCCTGCACTCAATCCACTGAGCTACACCAGCCAGGGCTGTATTTTATTTTTAGACAGAGGAGAAGGAAGGGAGAAAGGGAGGGAGTCTTTCTCACAGACTGAGAGGCATCAATGTGTGGTTGCCTCTTGCACACTCGCTACTGGGGACCTGGCCTGCAGCCCAGGCATGTGCCCTGACTGGGAATTGAATATGTGACCCTTTGGTTCATAGGCCAGTGCTCAATCCACTGAGCCACCCCAGCCAGGGCGATCATATGATTTTTATGCTTTATTTTGTTTATGTGATGTGTCACATCCATTGATTTATGAATGTTGTACCAACATTGCATTCCCTGAATAAATCTCACTTGATCATGGTGTATGATCTTTTTGATGTATTGCTGTACTTTGCTAATACTTTGTTGAGGATTTTAGCATCTGTATTCTTCAGGGATATAGGCCTATAATTTCCTCTTTTTTTGTAGTGTCTTTATCTGGTTTTGGAATTAGTATAATGCTGGTGTTGTAAAATGTGCTTGGGAATCTTCCCTCCTCTTGAATTTTTTGAAATAGTTTGAGAAGCAGAGGTGTTAGTTCTTCTTGGAATGTTTGGTAAAAGTCACATGTGAAACCATCTGGTCCAGGGCTCTTGTTTGTTGGGAGTTTTTTTTATTACTGCTTCAGTTTCACTAGATATAATCTGTTTATTCAGATTCTTTGGTTCTTCCTGATTTAGTTTTGGAAGATTATATGTTTCTAGGAATTTATCCATCTCATCCAGGTTGTTCAATTTGTTGACATATAGTTGTTTGTAATATTTTCTTACAATCCTTTGTATTTCTTGGGTGTCAGTTGTTATTTCTCCTCTTTCATTTCTGATTTTATGTATATTTAAATAGCCACATGTGTGTAGAGACTACTGTATTAGACAGTGCAATTCTAGATATTGTGCGTAAAAGAGACTAAAAGGGAATGCGAATGGAAGCAGGAAGACTAGTTAGGACTAAGGTAGTTTGAATAAGAGGTGATGGGCATTTGGACTGAGGTGCTGGCACTGGAGGTGGTGAGAAGTGGTTGGATTCTGGATATATTTTGAAGTGGTGGCAGCACACTGGTGGATTGAATATTATAGCATATAAAAGAAAGAAAGACATTGAAAATGATTCTTAAATTTGTGGCATTAGCTGAATGGACAGTGGTTTTTCTGCCATGAGAAAATGAAAAATGAGCAGAAAGTTTCCATTTTGCATTTTGTTTTTTCCCCCAAAACCTATGCTCATTGAGGGTCCTAGAGTTGGTGGTAGAGAGGAGAGTGTCCTGGAGGGCAGCCAGATTGGGAAGAAATCTAAAGTCCAGGATCTTCCAAGCTGTGCAGACCTGACCCCCACTCCCTGACAGTATCCCTGAATGAGCTACTCTAAGATGTTGGGCCCGTAAGAACTTCCCACCCCATGTCTGGCCCCAAAGCAGCAGGACTTTCTGATACAAAGGGACCAGTGGGCTGGGATGATGGATGTGTCAGTGGTGGCCTATGTAGCTGACATGTGGAGGAACTCCCACTTATAACACTGAGTTTTGTAAGGGTGGGAAAAATGGCTGGGCATCAGTGTTCAGCCTCAAGAGGTGGTTATTTGCAGTTATCTTTTAGTGAATTTAAATAAAAGAAGGAAGTGTAGGTACTTGAAAATCATTGTGGTTAGGCTGGTCTTGGTTAGATTCGAGGGAGATTAGGAGGCAGAGTTAGGAATGGTGGGTGCTTCCATAGCATAGATCCCTGAGTCAATATTCAGAGTTTCTTCTGAGACATTCTCAAGGGGTATAAAGGATTATTTCATTCAAGCCATTCTATAAACATGTTAGGAAAAACTTTTATTCTTTTCCTTTTTCATTTTGAGGAGGGTGGGGGTCACACACTGGGATAGCTGTGTAAAGCAGGAATAACAAATACCTTTGTCCAGCCGTAGGTAAAATAAAGAATGTAAACAAATCTGAGTTTGCATCCCAGGTCCCTCCTACACTAACTGTGTAATATAGGGCAATTAGCTTCAATCAATTACTTTTTTCTGAGCCTCAGTTTACTCGTTCATAATATGGCACCTCACAGGTTTGAAATGAGGAATACAAAATGTATATAAAATACAGGGTCCAGTATAAGTAAGGCTTTCTTGAGTGTGGTTGGTAGGGTAATAATATGGGTATAATAATTTATAGTTTTAATTTGAACATTTCACCTACTGTGTCATATGGTGTGCTTGAATGTGATATTGTTATGTTACAGAGTCACATGCTTATGATTTTGTAATAAAAGATCTTGTAATAAAAAAGGGACGATATTTGTGCCAGACCCTGTATTTTGCATGGTATCTGACACGTAGTAAGAGCTCAGTAAATGCTAATTTCCTTTCCCTGTAAAATTGGCCAAAGCTGCTCCTAGTAGCTTTGGCTGCAGAGTCATCTTGCAATATGTTTGCCCAACATCTCCTCTGTTTGATCTGGGTTCTCTGTGGCTTGCTCAGATCCCTTCATGGTTTTTTCTCTCCTGCATTAATTCTAAGCAACTGCTTGTTATTGGAGCAAAATTCCCTCTCTGCCTAGTACCTTGTGATCTGAAAAAGCAGCTGTAAATAGAAGGTGTGCTCCCTATAATGCAGCGCTATTGGTATTTTGCTCTTTAAAGGTTAATGGCTATGGCTGTACCTTTGGAAAACTCGGCCAGAAACTCACCAGAAAGCACTCACCAGAAATTATTACTCAGGAAGGTGGGGCTGGGAGGATGTGGTGAGGGTGTTGAAGAAGATGTGCGGTATGAGATGATGAGCCTCTATGGGGAGAATGGTACATTCTGGGGAAACAAAGATGGGTGATTAGAAGTTCCCAGCCATGAGAGGGAGCAGGAGTGTGGCTTCCCTCCAGGCTCCTTCCTGGACTGAGTTTTCATTGCCTGTCTCTTTCTGGAGAGTGAGAGCTCCAGAGAGGACTTGTGATGATAAGTTGGTGCCTGATTGTGCTTCAGTTGCAATTTATTTAAAGCTGACAATAGGGTTCCTGCCTTTTACAAGCAGGCTTTCAACACTTGAATTTCTAAGGCTGGATTTTTTTGCGTTGATGAAAAAGTAGTTAAATTTCACACTTATTATAGCACCTGGCATCTGGCACCTCCAGAGACTTTCTAAAACTAATAAAATGAAAACCCTCAGCACTATTGTAAACAGGGAAGGCAGAGGAGAGATCCTATATCCCCTCCCAATAGGAGACAAGAGGCCAAACATACTTCACCTCTACCTCACAGGTGGACCCATGCTTTTTAAAGTCAATCTTCAAAGGTTTTTTCTTAAATTTTATTTATTTATCTTTAGAGAGGAAGGGGATGAGAGAAGGAGAGAAATATCAATGTATGGTTGCCTCTTGTGTGTCCCCTGCTGGGAACTGGCCTGCAACCCAGGCATGTGCCCTGACTGGGAATCGAACTGCAATCCTCTGGTTCGCAGACCCGTGCTCAATCCACTGAGCTACACCAGCCAGGGCTTCAAAGGGTTTTTGATTGGTCCTCAGAGAGTTGCTAACTCAGAGCATCTCCTGAAGGTCAGGATCTGCCTGAAAAATGGGTCGGCCTGGCATCAGCCTTCAGATTTTACTTACTGGAGATGAGGCCTCGAGATTCAGGAATTCTGCTCCAGCTCCCCATAATCTATATCAGAGAATAACCAATCAGAGAAGTTGTTTTAATTTATGCCAAATGTCCCCAGGAGTTGAAGTATATGAGCATGTCTGCCCTGAGATGGGAAGATGAGTACAGGATTTAGGGTGTGGCTCAACTGAGGAAAAGTACAACTGAATGATTCTTTCCAACCCCACGACCCAGCCAATTCTGATATCCCATCTTTGATTGGGCCCCTATTGAAAAAAGCAATGAGCTTTATAGTCAGAGACCTGAGTTCAGATCTTCCTTCTGCTACTTCCTAGCCTTAAAATTTAGTAATTCCTCCAACTCTCAGTTTTCACATCTGTGCAACAGGAATACATATACTGCTGTGGTCATCTATTACTGTGTAACAAGCCCAAACTTAGTGGCATAAAAAAACCCCAGCCAATTTGTGATGGATGGTTGTTGGGCTTATGTGGTGATCACTTTGCAGTGCGTACAAATGTCAAATCATTATGTTATACAGCTGAAATTACTATGATACTTAAAAAACAACAAACAATTTGTCATGGTCTCAGATTCTATGGGTCAGTAATTTGGATAAGGCACATTGGCGATGGATTTTTTCTTCTTCATGATATTTGGGGCTTCAGCTAGAATGACATGAAACTTTTCTTGGTTGGGGCTGTGGACCAGAGCATCTATACGTGGCATCTCCACATGGCTTGGATCTCCTCATAGCATGGTAGCCTTTGGGATCTGGGACTTCTTACATGATGGCTCCAGGTTTCAAGAGTGAGTGGCCTAGCCAACAAGGCAGGAACTCATGGCCTTTTATTACCTGGCTTTTGGGGTCACATGCATCACTTCTACCATACTCTACAGTCAAAGAAGTCACCAGCCTGCCCAGATTTAAGCAGAGAGTACATCAAATAGATTCTACCTTTCAGGGAGAGGAAGATCAAAGAACTTGAAGCTGTGTTCTAATATTACCACCAAATCTCCCCTCACTTGGTTCCTGTGAGGAGTGCAATAACAACCTGGTGCATAGTGGGGGCTCAATAAATAGTATTCTGTATCCCCCATCTCCTTTATGACTCTCAGAATAATTTGCACGCCAAAGGAGAGGAACACAACCAATGTTGCCAGGAGAACTAAAACTGCTTCTGTCTTTACTGTCTTATGTCCCACTCTGGACTGTCACAAAGCTTGGACAAATTGTCCTTCAATGCCAAATCTTAGGGTGGTGATCTGGGGCAGGAAGGTGGTTTAATGTTCCTTGGGGATTTCCAGAGTTACTTCTCAGGACAGAAAACTGAAGCAAAATGGGGAAAGCCAAGTCCAAACTGATAGAGAAATTAGCCCTATGATTCTGTTCTAAGCACATCCAAGCCTTGCACTAAAGCTTTGAGGTAATTTTGTGTGTCTTTCCTTCATGCCCTTCAAGGAAACCACCCACGGAAGTGTTTGCATATCTCTGATGGAAAGAGCATCCAGTGAGGCAGAGTCTGAATCAGAGGGGAGTAAGAGAGCTTTCAGATTTGGAGCCCACTCAGAGAATGCAAATTCCAGATCGAAAACTCTGCTCCTATTTCATGAGGTCCAACTTCATTCCTTTTTTCAGAAAGAGTACAAGCTCTAAGGGGATCAGAGAGAGTTCTCTCTCTCTCAGACCAAATCACCCTTACAAGGCCACGGGGAAGAACTGAGTGTAATGAATCAGGAACTTAGAGCTTCTTTTTTCTCCTTCAGTTGTACAAGAGAACATAAATTAAAGGAAAAGCTGCTAAGTGAAAGAAGAATGTGTAGGGTTTTAGCCAACTTTAAAGCTTTAAAAGCATCTTTGGAATCATATTGTAATGCTTTCTGTTGGCTCCCCAAGAGATCCTGGTGAGCAGGTGGACGATGAGGACCATATCAGACAAGCAGAAAGAATATCCAGGAGGTGATAAGGTGCATGGCAGTATATTAGTTATCTGTTGCTGTGTGACAAATTATCCCAAAATATATTGGCTTGAAAATAAACATTTATTATCTCACATAGTTTATGGGGGTTAGAAGTCAGGAGCAGCTTAGGAAGGGGATTCTGCCTCAGGGTCTCTCAGGAGGTGGCACCGCTTGGGTCTGCAGTGATCTGAAGGCTTTGGTGGGGCTGCAGGGTCTACTTCTAAGATGAGTTACTGATGGGGCTGTTTGCTGGAAGTCTCAGTTTCTCCACAGAGATGCTTATGATATGGCAACCAAACCTCAGAGCAAATGATGAGAGAGAGAGAGAGCGAGAGCCTAAGACAGAAGTTGCAAGTCTTTTATAACCTAATATCAGAAGTGACATACCATTATTTGTGCTATAGTCTACTGGCCATATAGACTGACTCTGGCATAGTGTGGGAAAGAATTACACCAAATTTGAATACTGGGAGACCAGTATTATTGGAGTGTAAATACAGATGGGAGGGGCACAGAGATCAGGAGGGCAGGTGGTTCTGGGTCCCTTGAAAGCTTTTTGGCTCAGAGAAGGGCAGCCTTCCTATGATCTGTGCTCTATCTTCTCTTCTTCACCCCCAGTGTGCTATAAACTCTGTGAGGAAGGGGACTATGTAACTGTGTTTGTCTTAGTCACTGCTCTTTCTGGTGCCTGGCCCATGCCTAGTACACATATAATAAAACCCTCAATAGATGTTTGTTAATTTATGTGACACGTAGGAAAAGACATCTGAATCCCAGGCTCAGGAATGTGGACTTGTTATCATGGGTCATCAGAAGCCAGTGGGCAGAACACTCTTAGACCCAGTTTATGTGAGGGCTCTTGCTGCTTCAGTCGCCTGTAACACTCTCCTCTGAACTGCTGCTCATCATTTGAGGAGAACTGATAACAGTCTTAGAGGAAGCAGGGTGTGTATGTGTCTGTGTGTACAAAAGCTCAGATGGCAGAAAAATTCCAAGCCCAGAGCAAAGGAAAAAAGAATGGGTAAAGATTCAGGTATTTTGAGGTGGAGAAGAGGGACCTTTTAAGGTCACAGGACAAGAGAAAGGGGGAGCAAGGGAGGTTTGCACTGCCTTGCCGAGCTACTAGAAGTGTTGAGGGAAAGGGAGCGATATTTCAGTGAGGGGTTATTTAGTGTCAAGGAATGGAAACCCACTCAAACTGGCTGAGGTTAAAGGGTGTTGATTGTAAGGCTACTTACTCTTCCAGAGCTCCCAGAAGATCAGAGCCCTAGTCGTCCATCTAGTAACGCCTACAGCCTACCCTTTAGTGGCTTCCTTCCCCTGATCTCACTTTCTCACTCCTTCACCAGTGTTTCCTGGAATCACTTCCCAAATAAACGATCTGAGCTTGAACTCTTGTTTTAGGGTCTGTTTTGAGAGAACCAAACCCACGAAAGATATCTCAGAAAACATAAGCATTAGATGTCAGTTTTGAGGTCTTGCATGTTGGAAATGAAAGACAGAGGCTGCTTTTTCAATGCCCAGCACTGGGGTGAAGCATCTACAAGATGCTTTTCCTCTTATAGTATAGTTCTGGTGGTTATTCTGTTAACCAGAGCTTTCCGTCTTTTCAAAACTTGCCTAGTTTAGAATATGCCAGTCCCTGCTCTGTCACATATGCCCTTGAATTCATCTTTTCATGTCTGATGTATCTGAAAGAGCATCATGGAAAGTAAAATGCTGAGCAAACAGAACAGGTGAGGAAGAGGAGAGAAGAAAAGAGGAAGGGAGATGAAGGGGCTAGAAAGTACATGTAATGCAGAATCAGACACAGAAGCGAAGGCAGGGCGAGGGGAGGTATGTTGCGGAAAGTGGGCAGGGCTTGGACACTGAGATTTTTGGAAGCCAATATTGAAATAAGGCCAGTGAAAAGCAGACGTGGGCCTCAGCTTGTAGTAGGTTCTTCAATTGTCCTTGACTGCATTTTAAGTAAACTCTTCTACCAGCTTGGCATGTGGCAGACTGGAAATGCAATGCTGATGCTGGGCTGCTCACAACTGCACTGTGCAGGGGTTTCTTCATTTTCTTCTTTGCATTTGTATCCACTGCATCCAACAGGTTGGGTACTAGGATGGGTGGCTTAGATGACTTGCAGAATTGAGGCATATGCTCTCCTGGGTACGTGGCACTAAAAGCACAAGGACTCCTCCCTGGAGCCCACCTGCAAACCACCAGGCACCCAGTATGGGCTTTGTTCAAGACTGACATCCCAGGGGTGAGAGTGGGCTGGGGAGTGAGTGAGTGTGGGGTTTGGGCCAATCTAGGCCCTCTGGACTTTCTGTGGAGATAAGGCAAGGACTGCGGATGTGATGAACAAAGAATGCAGGTGCCTGGGGTGAAAGGTCCCTCATCCTTTTCCCAAGAGGAGGCTTTGTGCTTCATGCCTTCCTGGAATCCTCCTGCCAAGGGAGCTGGATCCAAGGAAAAAGGCTGGATTTGCTGCTTCTTGAGGTTGGGAGGCAGACTATAGCCAGGACACAGAGGGAACAAGTGTGGGGAGGGACAGGTATAGAACTAAAGACCAGAGTGAGACAGTATTTGGGTGGGGAAAGAGTCTTTGTTGTGGTCATGCATTCACACAAGTATTCATTCATGCATTCATCTATTTGCAGGCATTCCTTAGATGCCTACGAGATGCTGAGCTCTGATGCACAAAGCTTTCTGCTTGTGTGTTAGGACAGCTCCCCTGCTGTGGTGAAACCGTTCTCCTGTATTCTCTGAGGAAGAAATTACAATTGATCAGGTGTGGGGGTCGGTATGAATTGCAGACTGCTGTCTGTGGAGGGATGAGCTTTCAGGCATAGGAGGCCTGGCGGAACATGCAGACCCCTGGCCAATACTCTCCTGCACATACCCCACACCCCCTATTTTTCCTTCCTTCATCCTTTCTCTTTCCTTCCCTTCTCCTAGTATTTCCTGATCTTCTACCAAGAGCCCAGCTGGGTGCCTTCCTTAAAGCTGTTGAGGAGAAGTATTGTTCTGTCATTATTTCTCTCTCTCTCTGGTCTCAGGGAGCTAGGCAGAGACACTTTTCCTCCCTCTTTTTTCTGCCTCAGTTCGGTTCTCTGAGGTCACAAAAGCTGGCCTTTGGCTCCCTCCTTGGAGACTATGGCCCTCCCTTCCTGTCCCCACTTTCTGTGGCCAGATGAAACTGGGGCAGAGGAAACTGAGGCACCATGAGGCCTGCTATCTGTGTTTGTATCCATCCCATTAGCATTTGGGTCACTTTAGAGCCTCTGAGAGCCAGGGCACTTTTATAACCCAGGGGAAGAGACTGAAGCCACCCCAGCCTTCTGGATGTCAAAGGTTCCCTCTCACGTGGCTCCTGCTTCAATAACCTACCCCTGTGTGTGTGTGTGTGTGTGTGTGTGAGAGAGAGAGAGAGAGAGAGAGAGACAGAGAGAGACAGAGAGAGGGAGAGATTCTTTTTTTTTCCTTTTGGTTTCTTTCTGCCTCAGGCACATTTTCTCTGTAATTTTTGGAACCCAAATATAAGGGAAATCTCATTTGCTCCGTTCTGACTCATTTACAATTAAATACACTTGTTCCCATCTGTGTCTGTATACATCTGCATACATTTGCTATAGCATCGCCCTTAATTTTGGAAAATGATGTGGCTAGTGTTATTTTTACCCTGACTGTCAAATTGGCTGAGAAGACCAGTGGGAGTTTACCCCCCAGTGACAACACCCACACAAGCCTGTTACTGAGAGGTAGGGGTGACATTTCTTCCATGGGCAGGACAAGCAGACCAATAGTGGTCTTTGTGGTTGCCTATCTTAGTTCCAGCTGCCAGACTGGGCGTTTCCTGCCCCTCTCAGTGCCAAGGCCTCATTGACCACACAGATGGGCCTTGAGTCCCTAGGCTACCTGCTGACAGCTGCTTCACCAAGTGTTGAATTTGGAGGTGGGTGTGGAAGGGGCGCTTTTTGACTCTCAAGTAAAGTGCTCACTGAGGAAGCACTGCCAGGTCATCTCAGCCCATTCCCTCCCAGCCTGGGAAAAGTGAGGAGCTGTCTTTACCATTCAGAGGGGTGTGGTGGCATGTGTGGGCACCTGCCTAACCTACGTACCTATAAATACCACACCATGATTGTCTACTGTTTCTTTTTTAAACCCAAGTTACATTGTAAAGATATTCACATTTAATGAGATGGTGGTGCCTGTCAGCACACTTTGAGTCCTTTTGATATTATCTCATTGAATAATGTTATTTATACCCATATACCAATATAGAACTTAGCCAACAAGAATTATAGGGTACAGAAAATAGATGGTGACTGCTGCTGATTAGAAAAACATTAATATCAAGACAGTATTTGAGCCCTGGCTGGTTTGGCTTGAAGAACTGAGCACTGGCCTGCAAACCGAAAGGTCACTGGTTCAATTCCCTATCAGGGCACCTGCCTGAGTTGTGGGCCAGGTCCCCAGTTGGGGGCATGTGAGAGGCCATCAACTGATGTTTTTCTTCTACTCTTTCTCCTTTTCTTTCCCTCTCTCTAAAAAAATAGATAAATGAAAATTTTTATAAAAGATCATTCTTCCTGAAAAAAAGTGTTAAAAAATTTGAAACAATACGTAATTTCTGCTGATCTACAACCTCTCTTGGAAATTCTGTGATGGGCAGTGCTGCTGCTGCTTTTGATAAATAATTCAGATCTCTTCAGGGAAAGTCTGGGCTTTCTTATTTCTTCTTCATCACTTCTATGACCCTGGACTCCACACTTCATGTTGAACCAAATGCACTTCTAAGAGGCTTAGGATGATGCCAGCACTGTCCAGAGTGTCCTCCTGTTGCCTAGAGCATCCTTAAGCTGAGAAACAGTGATGCCATGGGCACCAGTTACAAGTGAGGGGTTTTTTTGTACTTGGTGTTGTCCTAGGCCTATGGGCTCCACAGAGGTGGAGAAGCCCCCATCTGTGCTTCAGAGAGCTTAAGGCTTAGCCAATATTTCTAATCTAAGGTTAGTTTCTGTCCTCTGCTGGGTTCCTGGACATCTGCTTTCTCCATTGAGAGCCCGTGCCCAGATTTCTTTGACTGGTTAAGGTCTTATCTTTTGCTCAGTCTGAATGGTTCACCCATACAGTCATTAATCATTTCTGGCACTCAGGGGCAGAGTCAGGTGCTCCTTAGATAACCAAACCTATTATATATAGCTTCCTTTGCCTAGGTTCTAGCTTTACAATGCTTTTTAAAAATTTCCTCTCTTTTGCCTGGTTAACTCCTTGGCTTAGATACTACTTTCTGTAAGAAGTCAGGCTGGGCTGGGTGGCCCTGCTCCTGGTCCTCACAGCTGTGTAGTGTAACTGCCTGGGCATGTATCTATGGTTCCAGTAGACTACATGCTTTCTGCAGGCAAGAGCTGTGTCTGTCTTATATCCCTTGTGCCTAGAGCAGGGCCTGATGCTTGGAGCTGTTCAACAAATATGTGTTAAAAGTATGGATGAATGAATGCATTTATAAACTAAGTCAATTCATAGACTCTAAGCTCTGCTTGCTGTAACAGTTCTCTCAAAGGGAAACCTGAACAATGCATCTCCATGGCCGCCATAGCTGTGCAGTGCCCCTGGACTCTGACCTGCTATGTTTCAGCACCCAGCTCTGATACTTTCTGACTCTGAGACTATGGATAAAGCATTCAACTTCCCTGTGCCTTAGTTCCTATATCTAGAAAACAGGGGTGTTGATGCTGGTACCTACCTTACAGAGTGTTGCACAAAAGAGGTAATATGTGTGAAGTGCTTAGAACACTGCCTGTCATATAGTATACTGTTTGTAAGAATTTGCTAGTATCATTATGGAGCATTTTCTGTCATATAGGCACCATGATAATGCTTTACAAGAGACTACTTCAAAAGAGCCTCCTACCAGCCCTAAGAGTCAGGTAATAATCTCCCTTGGGGAACTGAAGCTTGGTGAGGCAACACAGTCAATAAGAAGTCAAGTCACAGGTAGCCCAGCCAGAGAGTCCTGCTCAACTGCTAGGCAATGCTACCCAGACCTTTGCCTGTGCTGCTGACTCTGGTTTCATTCTAAGATAAGGGTTCCCTCCTGATCTTTGTCTTCAAGGATAGCATCTTCATCGTCATCATTGTTAAAATTGACATCAGCACCATTAGCGTCAGCTTCAGCCAAAAGGACTTTATTAAAAGCATCTAATTATACATTCTGCTGTTGTGTATTTTAGACAATAATAATCAGACTTCTAGGAGCTTAGGAACTAAAGCTTGGGTTAGCATGTTAAGGTCTCCCAAATAGCAGAATAAAGGCAAAGCTATAGAGCAACTCATGCCTGGTAGTGACTCCTTGGGCAGGCTGCTGGACCTCTTTGAGTCTCAATGATTGGATGAAAGCTACTTTCCTTTCCCCCAAACTCTAGTGAGATCAGGTCTGAGGACATACTTGATGGAGTGGGAAGCACTGTGCAAACTTTAGCTTGAACTTCTCTCAGGCCTCCTTGATTGATCCTGCCTAAGGTGATAGTAAGAATACTTCCATATTCCTCACCTATGAATTAAGAGCTCTTGCCCAACAGGGAGTACATGGATGGTTAGGAACAGGGTCTTTTTGGCTATACTCACCCACCTTGGCTTTTAATTATCAGAATTTAATAGGGTGTTATTTTTCTGGTTTGGCCCGTAGGAAGGGGGCTGCCTGTCTGCTGTAGGTCTAGATTTATGACGACCCCTCCTAACACTGCTATAAAAATGACCATAGTTTCCTAGTCTATGTTTCTCTGAACCATGTTTTCCTATCTAGTCAATCAACAAACATTAGTGATATGCCTACTGTGTGCTGGTGATTGTGTTATATAATAGGGATAAGGAGGTGAATGATGTCTTCCTTTAGGAGCTCACAGATGTGGGCAGGTTGGGTAGGTAACAGGTAAAGGTATCATTTCAGTACAGTGAGATGAGCCTTGGCAGGGGTGCGTTTCAGCCTTGAATATCTGGAAGGATTTCAAAATCTGGAACAAAAGGCAGAATAAGTATATGGCAGGGAAGCGGGTCTAGAAGAGAAGGAAAGTCATTCCAGGCTGAAGCCATTAAGGGCTTCAATTATCAAGGCAAGACCATTCATTCATTCTGTACCTACTATGTATACAGACAATGTTCCAGGTACTGGGGATTAAGTGGTGAACAAGACAGACAAGATCCAAGCTGTTAGGCCACATCCTAGAGGGAGAAGACCAAAAATAAGCAAGTAGCCATGCACTTGCTTATTGACGTATGACATGAGTGGTGACAATCGCTATAAGAAAATATATTGGGTGATGGGATAGTAACTATCTAGCTACCTTAGAGTAGGTAGTCAGGGAGGCCAAATTCAGGAGGTGACATGTAAGTTGAGACTTGAGTGATAGGAAGGCATTATTGCCTTGGCTGGTGTGGCTCAGTGGACTGAGCACTGGCCTGTGAACCAAAAGGTTGCTGGTTTGATTTCCAGTCAGGGTACGTGCCTGGTTTGTGGGCCAGGTACCCAGTTGGGGACATGTGGGAGGCAACTGGTCAGTGTTTCTCTCCTTTCCTTTCTCCCTCCCTTCCCCTCTCTCTAAAAATAAATAAAATCTTTAAAAAATTTTTTTATTTTTATTTTTATTTTACTTTATTTTTTAATTAAAAAAAATTAAAAAGTATTTTATTTATTTATTTTTAGAGAGAGGGGAAGGGAAGGAGAAAGAGTGGGAGAGAATGTGTGGTTGCCTCTCAGGTATCCCCTACTGGGGACCTGGCCTGACACCTAGGCATGTGCCCTGACTGGGAATCGAACCAGTGACCCTTTGCTTCACAGGCCCGTGCTCAATCCACTGAGCTACACCAGCCAGGGCTATTTTTAATTTTTTAAAAAGATTTTATTTATTATTTTTTTGGAGCAAGGGTAAGGTAAGGAGAAAGAGAAGGAGAGAAACATTAGAGGGGCAGGGCTGGGAATATAAGACAGAAAACTGTACTTGAACAAGAATTAAATAAAAATAAAAATTAAAAAAAAAGAAACATTAATGTGTAGTTGTCTCTGGCATGCCCCCCACTGGGGACCTGGCCTGCAACCCAGGCATGTGCTCTGACTGGGAATTGAACCTACAACCCTTTGGTTTGCAGGCCCATGCTCAATCCACTGAACTATACCAGACAGGGCAATAAAGTCTTTTTTTTAAAAAAAGGCACTATCACAGGGAAATCTGGAGCAAGATTCTTTCCCCCATTCCCTGGCAGGGGGACACCTGGTGAAAGGAACAGATCACAAATGGCCCTGTAGGCCAGTTTAAATTGTTTAGATTTTATCCTGTAAATGAGAAGCCATTTGAAGCCCTGGTCTACTGGGTCTCAGACTCAATGGAGACACATGACATCTCCCCACCCACTAAACCTAACCCCTTGGAGGGCAGGGAAGTCAGAAGACATTCCCCACCACCATGTAAAAAGGGCTTTGGCCCAAAAGAGCCAGATGTTTGGTAGAAAGTTCAAGGTGAGAGCAAAATGCTGAGGGCAAATGATAGTAGTCACAGTTTCATCTAAAGCAAATTAATGAAAGGAATGAACAATTGAGATCAAAGGGGACCTTGCTCTGTGCACCACATTATGGCCCAGGAGGCTGAGGAGGCTGGGTTCCCTGGAGTGTCCCGCACTGGAGGCACTGATGGATTGTTGCTCAGCACAGCAGGTAGATGTCTTCTGAATCCATGACTTCTGCAGTCCTCGGCAGTGGGGAGGCAGTAAAAGGGTGGCCAATGTCATTTACTAAACTGGTTGTTGCTCAACACAGAAAAATCCCCAAAATGGATTTCACCAGGACATAAAGCCCACTTTCTGTAGGATCTGTTCTGCTAAAGTGTGGCATGTTGTGGGGGCTCAGCCCAGTCTCCTCTCTGTGTCCAGAGGCATTTCTAATATTCCATCTGGCCTGGTTACTCTCCTGCTTGAAATTCTCTAGCAGTTCCCTGTTCTCCCCAGAATAAAGTTCAAAAGAATTTATTAGCATGGCATGATTCTAATCCTAGTCACTTCTCCATTCTCTTTGACCTTGTTGTGCCTTTTTGCTCTATATTCAGCTATGCTGAACACCTTGCTTTCCCCCAGAATCCACTGTTCTACTGCCTCCATCCCTTTGCACAGGCTGTTTGCTTGCTCTGGAATGCCTTCCCTTCCCCTCCAACTCCCCTACACCTGGCTAACTCCTATCTGTCTTACAGGCCTTGGCCTAGATGTCAGAAGGTCTTTCCTGACCCACAGAGCTAGGGCTGAAGCTCAGTGGGCCCAAAGTACTCTACCTTTTTTCCCCAGCTTTATTGAGGTATAACTGACAATTTTCCTATTTTTTCCTACTTAATTAACTACTTATCTGCAGCTCATCTGTGAGGTCCTCCTGAGTCCTCCCAGATTCTACCAGGCTCCTCTCTGATATATTCTCACATTATTTTCCATTCATAGTTTATATCACAAAGGGTAATGATAGGTCTGGGAGAGTGTTTAATCGATATCTGTCTCCTCCACTAATCTGTAAGCACCATGGGGGTATATGCCTTGTCTGTTTAGCTCACCACTGTATCCCAAGAGCTTGACACATAAATATTTACTAAGTGAATGCATAAATGAATTCCTCCCACAACACGTGGAAATTACTTCCAGCACAACACTTAGCTCATTATATTATAAGAGCCTATGTACTTCTATCTCTCCAGGTGCTTTGTAAGCTCCTTGAGGGAAGGAATGATGTTTTGCTCATCATGACTTCCAGTGCTTGGCACATTGCCTGGCAATTAGGCACTCAAATAATATTTTTTAATAGATGAGATGAATAAATGAATGAATGATAACAAAGTCACTCATGTTCCCTTATACTTCATTCTTAATACAGCAAAGTGACATTTTAAAAATGCAAATAAGATCATGTTCACTCCACTTCTTAACCCCCAGAGGTTTCCCATTACTCTTAAAGGACACCCCAAACTCCATACTACCTACGTACTTCTCTGACTTCATCTAGTACTACTGTTTTCCTCACTTACTACCCCTCAGCACACCAGCCTTTCTTGTGTTCTTCGAATACACCAGGCTCATTCCCACCCTAGGCCCTTTGCTCTTGCTATTTCCTCCTCTGGGATATTCTGCCCCATCATGGGGCTCATTCTGGTCTTTCAAGTCTCAGCTGAAACATTACCTTTTCTGTGAGGCCTTTCCTTACTCCTCTATTTAAATGAGCACACCTCTTCCCCATCACTCTTAGCACTTACCCCTATCTGAAGTCATATTGTTCATTTGATTGTTACTATCTTCTGCCTCTACAGTATGTAAATTTCATGACAACTGCCCTCTACTGTATCTCCAAGGTCTAATACAATGAGTATCACATAGTAGGTGCTCCAAAACTTTTGTTGACTGAGCAAATAAATGGATGAATGAATGAATGAATGAATGAATATAATAGCCTTCTGTGATGGATAGGCTGGTCCTGCCAGACTCATAGGCAGACAGAAGAGTGATTTATTATGATTAAAGAAGTTAAGAATCTGGACTGGTAAGAACTGATGGAGGGTGCTGGATTCCACTGTGAGCTCTTGGAGTCTTGGAATACCAAGGCCTACTCAGCCCTGACTCCAGTCAACCTAGAATCAAATTCACCCCGAGTAAACCAAAAACAAAGGGGACCCAGCTTCCACTTGAAGTTCTCCTATATTCCGAATGCCCACATGGGGATGTACAGGGACGTGTCACGATTCCTGACAGGTGTATCTCTCTGTTGTGTTCCAACAAGCTTTCTTTTTCTCAAAGTTTCTTGGAGTTTAGAAAAATTGTTATATGACAGAAGCAATCAATGGAATAAATGATTCATTCATCAAAACATCTGAGATCTAAAGGGTATTAATTTAATTCAGTTTATATTACGATGTAACAATTCTTATGTAATAGCACTTTTCATACTCCTACAAAAATCTAAAAGTGCTAGAGAACAAACAGATTTTTAGAATGGTGAATACAAAGAATCAGGTTTCCACAATAAAGCCCATTGATATTTTCAAGACAAGAATAAAGCACAGTCCCCTTTCTCCAGCCCCTCTCCCTTTAAAATATTTCTTTTTAGATATAACTTTGCTTGGTTGTCACAGTCTAACTTTTTTCCTTTCAGTTGTCTTTCCCCATTATTAGCAACAAAACTATGAGCATGAAGGGGGTGGGGAGTTTTTGCCTTTGTGTACATGTCTTTGACCATATCAGAGAGGAAAGCATGATGAACACTTACTGCTATTTGGTTTTAAGAACTAAACGTTGATTTCATTTTCTGCAGGGAAAAAGAATAACATGAATAAAGAGAACCTTACACATTTTTCATAAGTGTCAAGGGCCTAAGTTTGGTTCTGTTATTTAAAGCTTAACTTACTGGTTAAAGCCAACAGCATTCTCTATTAGAAGGGAAGGGAAGGGAAATAAGGGAGATCCTATACTTCTTACTCCCCCACTGCCCCAAAAGCCCCCAACCATCCCCACTTGTCAAACCACTTAAAAGCTGTGCAAAAGGGCAAAATGTATATCACATAAACCAGGTATTTATTTATTATAAAGCTTTTATTTATTTATTTTTAGAGAGAGGGGAAGGGAAGGAGAAAAAGAGGGAGGGAAACATCAATGTGTGAGAGAGACATCAGTTGGTTACCTTTCACACACCCCTAGTTGGGAACCTGGCCCGCAACCCAGGCCTGTGCCCTGACTGCAAATTGAACCGGTGACCCTTTGGTTCACAGGCCAGCACTCAATCCACTGAGCCACACCAGCCAGGGCAAACCAGACATTTAAATGATCTCAGTCATGGTATAGTCTTGACATGAAAACTATTTGGAATGTGGGTTTTCAACAAAGATTTCTAAAAGTCACGGACATTTCAGAGGCTAAGTGGGGGGCGGCTAAGAGCCTGGTTCTGGGTTCTGGCAGATCTAGGTTTCAGCTCTGCTACGCATTCCCAGGATGACCTAAGCCTGTTTACTCGTTTAGAGGGCAAGGGATGCCATAGTAACTGCCTTAGGATTGTTAAGAGGCTTGAGTAAAATGTGCAGCTCTTAGCACAGAGCCCGGCATGTACCAAAGACTTAGTAAGTATGAGCTATTACTTTTAGTTATTGACTGTTAAAATAATTATTACTGTCTGAGCAAATGAATTAATGAATGAGTTTTAAGCATACTTTGTTTTCAGCTCAAGCTTAGACTAAGTACCAGTGATTCTCAACTCTGGCTGCACATTAGAATCACCCAGGAAATGTTTAGACCCCACCTAATAACAACTGAATACCAATCTGAATACGAAACTCTGGGGGTGGAGTTGTCTCTAGGGGTGTGTGTGTGTGTGTGTGTGTATTTAAAGATTTTATTTCTTTCGTTTTAGACAGAGGGGATGGGAGGAAGAGAGGGAGAGAAACATCAATGCATGGTTACCTCTCCTGTGCTCCCTACTGGGGACCTGGCCTGCAACCCAGGCATGTGCCCTGACTGGGAATTGAACCCGTGACCCTTTGGTTTGCAGGCCAGTGCTCAGTCCACTGAGCCACACCAGCCAGGGCTCTAGGAATAGTTTTTAAAAAGCTTTCAAGGTGATTCTAATTCTAATGTGCAGTCAGAGGTGTGCATTACTGAGCCACACAGAAATGAAGGAAATACCCTGCTGTTAGCTAAGCTAATCTAATAAATAAAACTGTCAGGATGGGCGGGGCTTTACCGCTTCTCCCCAACCCCCCACCCATTTGAAAGGGAGCTGAAAGGCTACCAGAACCACTGGCCATCCAATTGCCTTTGACCATGATGCGGTCCCACACTTTGGTTCTACCTTTAGTTTTTAATTCTTGTCCAAATCTGACTTCCTTTGTTGGCTTTCCCCAGGCTAAGCTGAGTCTCTTTGATTTCTTCTTTGGAACTTAATGGGGAAAGGAGTGTTCATAATTTCATGGCTACAAGAAGAGGTAAAGATTTTCCAATCCTTCATTTCAAAGCTTCCAAGTCAGTTCTCATCTTCATCATTCTTAGATCTTCCCTCACTTTGATTCTACCTTCCTGAAACAATGTGGAGCGTCTCAAATGAGGTCACATTCAGGAAACTGTCTGTAAACCATAAAGCTATGTAACAGCATAATGTATAAAAATAATAATGAAACCCTCATAATGTAGGGAATCTCTAAAATGTTCATCTTTATTGACATTTTGTATTACTTTTTAAAATACTGCATAAAGTCTTGCTGGTTGACTTTTTTATTGTTTTTTTTTCTTCTCTTAACATTCTTGGTGCAGCTTAACTCTTGTGATTATGTGCACTATGTCAGTAACCTGAGGGAAGTTGAAACCTGAAGTTTCAACCGAAATGTCATCAGTTGATACTAGTGACCAAGTACTTGGTTTCAATGACACTTGATTTTCTTCCTATATCTACGGCCGTTCTCTTTCTGCAAACATTTTTAAAGTACATTTTATGTTCTAGGCACTGTAGTAAATTATAGGAGCAGAGAAGCAAAAAAGACAGGATTCCTGTACTCATGGACTTTATAGTCTAACATAAGAGACCGAAAATAAAACAGTAAACAAGACAATTTTAGAAAGGGATGAATACTATAAAGAATAAAGATGCAGTAATGTGGTGAAGAGTGACGAGGGTGTGGGGAGCGTGGTCAGGAAGGGCCTCCCTGAGCAGGTGATGTCAAAACTGGCCTTCAAGAATAAGAAGGGGTGAGGAGTGATACATAGGCAGAACAGAGGATTTTCAGGGCACTGAAAATACTTTGTATGAAGCTATAATGATAGATACATGTTATTAAACATTTGTCCTAACCTCCAGCAAGTACAAGAGTGAAAGTAAACTGTCGCCCTGGCTGGTGTGGCTCAGTAGGTTGAGTGTGGGCCTGTGAAGTGAAAGGCCGCTGGTTGGATTCTGGTCAGAGCACAAGCCTGGGTTGTGGCCCAGGTCCCTGCTTGGGGGCACGTGAGAGGCAACCGATCCATGTTTCTCTTGTGCCTCAGTGTTTCTTTCCTTCTCTTCCCCCTTCTTTAAAAGTAAATAAATAAAATCTAAAAAATAAAATAAAATAAACTATGGACTTTGAGCAATTATGATCTGTCAATGTAGGTTCATCAGTTTTAACAAATGTACCACTCTGGTGGCGGATATCAGTAATGGGGGAGGCCATGCTTGTGTAGGAACAAGGGGTTTGTGGGGAATCTCTGTATCTTCCTCTCAGTTTTGTTGTGGGTCTACAACTGCTCTAAAAAATATATTTAAAAATGGCTGACTGGTTAGAAAAAAACAATGTAAGTGATCACAAATATCCTATATATGACACTAAATAAAATAGAGAATAAGAAGGAGCCAAGCTGAAGAGTTAGGGCAAAGAGATTCCCAAGTAGTGGGTGCAGTAAATGCCAAGAGACTGGTGTCAGAAAGGAATTGGTACATCTTAGAAGAAGAAGAGAAGTCTCTGGGTTGCAGTGGGGAAGTCAGTCTCCTACTCTGGCTCCTCTTCCTCTGGATGTTGGTCCTGGGCTTCCACCTCTTTTTGCCATATATTGTGCAGGTGCAGATGACTCCCGCAATTTTAGCTCCACTTGGGGCCTTTACTGAGTTCAGATTTGGATATACTGCTGCCTACAGGATATCTCCTCTTAGGTGTTTGGTAGGCACTAAAACTAAGCATGATCAAAAATAGCCCTTTGTCTTCCTCGTTTTACCCACCACCCCTACACACTTTACCTCCAGGGCTCTCCATCTGGGTAAATGGCACCACTATATCTTCAGCTGATCAAGTCTGAAACCTTTATATCCAATCTACTGGCAAGACTGAGGATTCTGTCTTCTTGCACAGCTCCCAAATCTCCCCACTTCTTTTCATCCCACTACTCTTAGCATATACTATATACTATCCTATATATTTAGTAAACCTAAAAGTCCCTCCATCTCTCTCCCTGCAACACTTTTTTAACCACCGCAACACTTTGCTGGGTATCCTTATAGACTTGTAACATTTTACCTGTTTCCTGCCAGGCACAGTTCTAGGTGCTGGAGCCACAACAGTGAACAGAAAGAGAAAGATGTCTTTTAATGACACTACATTTCGTTGGGGAAAACAGGCAATAAGTAAATAAATAAGCATATAATGTGTTAGGTGGTGACAAGTGCTATGTAGAAGGGTAGGATAAAGAAATAAAATGGAGAAGGGAGGGAAAGGGAGTGGGTGCTAGTGTTATTTTATCAGGGGTGGTTAGGGAACGCCCTTATGACAAGGTGACATTTGTGCAGAGATCCGAAAGGAGCCGTGGAGTGAGCTAAGGGGTATCTGGGGAGAAGACCATTCCAAGCAGAGGGAACTGGAAATGTAAAGGCCCTGAGGCAGGAAAGTGCTCAGTGTGCCAGGGGAATATCTAGGACCCCTGTGTGGGCTGGAGTGGAGAGATGGAAGGGGAAACGCCAAAGATGGGTCTGAGGCTGTTGGGGAAGATTATGTAAATGTTACTTCAAGTGAGATGGGAAGAACTGGAGTGTTTTGAACAGATGATAAGTTTTAAATGGCTCAGCTGCTATGAGAAAAAAACATTAAAACAAATATGTATCCATTGTTTAATCATAAAAGGGATATTATGTTATTGCTTTACAATCTGTTTTTTTCAAAGTGAATTTATAAAAAACAAAATATGGTCATGTTATCTGTTTAAAATTCTTCATGGTTCCCCATTCCCTCACATTAAAGTCTAAAGCCGTACAAAGCCCTGTCTAGTCTGGCCTCTGCCTACCTTGCCAGCTCCCAAATCAGAGAGCTTGTTTTCCTGCAGTGAGACTCAGTGCCTTCAAATGTGCTTGTCTAGAATTGAACGCTTCCCTTCCCTCTCTATCTACCTTTGTCAATGTCTTTTCTAGATGCTACTTGCTCATTCTTTCATTCATTTGACTAATATTTATCGAGAGATCTGCTATGTGCCAGGCACTAGGGATCAGGGACATAGCACTGAACAAAAGAGACAAAAATTCTAGCTCTTGTGGGGCTTAAATTGTAGTGGGGAGGAAGACAGGAGAAAACAATAAGTTAAAAATATGAATATATACATATTTATAATCTGTGACTATAAATATATATATGACTTTATATGTCAGATGGTGATACATCCTAAGGAGAAAAATAAAGCAAGTAAGGAGGGATGGGATGTGGGGGAATGGTTTACAATTTTAGATAGGGTGACCAAGAGGAAGCCTCACTGAGAAAGTGACAGCTGAGCAAAGACTCGGGGGAGGTGGGAGAGTGAGTCAGGCAGCTATTTGGACAGCATTCCCGGCAGAAAACAAAGGCCTTAAGGTAAGAGCCTGCCTGATATGTTCCCAGAATAGTAAGGAGGCCAGTGTGTCAGAGAAATGTTTTGGGGGCAGGTGAACTCTAGAGGCTATCCTGAGGACCTTGCCTTTTACTGAGTGAGACGGGAGCCATTGGAAGGTTTTGGGCAGAGCAGGAATGACATGTTCTGATTTACATTTTAATAGGATCACTTCAGCCACTGAATTGAGATTAGACTGAGGGTTCCTGTAAAATTCAAGCTAAGTGACCGATGATAACTTGACTCAGGATGGTAACAGCAAAGATGGTAAAAAGTTGGTGGATTCTGAATATATTCTGCAGGTAGAGGCACAGGATGTCCTGAGGAATTAGACATGAGATGTGTGAGAGAAAGAAAATAGTCAAGGATGACTCCAAAGTTTCCGGCCTAAACAAGTAGAATGCAGTTGTCATTTAATGAAATGAAGGAACCTGTGGGATTAGCAGGCTTTAAATAGAGATAATCAGGAAATCAGTTGTGGCCATATAGACATATAAAGTATGAGATGCCTAGATGTGTACTAGATATCCAAATTAAAGTCAACTCAGGAGCTGGATATGGGAGTTCAGAATTCAGGGCAAAGGTTCAGGTTAAGACATAAACCTGGAGTTGTCAGCATACTTAAAACCAAAAGACTGGATGAGATCACCCTTGGTTTGATGGCAGACAGAAAAAGAGGTCCAAGGATGGAACTTGGGACAGTTTTCAGACAGTTTTTCTAACAGCAGTTTTCAAACTTTTTGATCTCAAGATCCGTTTGTATTCTTAAAAATTTTGGAGGATCTAAAGAGCTTTCGTTTATGAGTTTAACAATGTTTACTGATACGATATCATAAATAACAGTTTAAAAGGAAAAATAACAATGTTTTCTAAAATAAAAGAAAATTCAGGGGTAATGTTTTGCATTTTTGTGAATCTCTTTAATGTCTTACTCAACAAAAGGTAGCTGGATTCTCAGATTTGCTTCTGCATTCCATGTGATGCCTGTGGAACACTACTGTCCACCATGAGAGACTGGGAGTGAAAGAGGCAACTGATATTTTAGTATTATTACAAAAAATAGTTTTTACTGACTACCCCCTGCAAAGGTCTCGGGAGTCTTCAGACTGCATTTTGAGAACACTGCTGTAACATTTACAGGGAGGATTAGAAAAGGAATCATCAAAGGAGACTAAGAAGTTGCAGCCTGGGAGGTTGGAGGAAAATCAGAAGAGCCTGATATCCTGGAGGCCCAGAGAGGACAGTGTTTTAAGGAGGAGAGTGATCAAATGAAGTCAATGGTGGACAGAGACTGACCACTACAACTGGCATCATGGAGGTCATCAGGGATCTTTACTAAATCAGTTTTGGTGGAGAGATGAGAGCTAACTTCTGACTGGAGTGGGTCAGAGTAGGTCAGAGGGTAAAGGGCACTGAACCCCAAACTAGGTAAATTTCCCTCCAAATCTACTTGTATTTCTTCTCTATCTTCACCTTGACCTTTTTTTCCTCCCCTCTTCCCACCATCCTTTTTAAAAAAAATTATCTATTTTAATATGTCTCTTCCATTACATTTTAAGTTGTATGAGAATAGGGATCAAGTCAGTTTTATTCACCGCTGCTTCCCCAGCACATAGCAAGTGCCTGGGATGTATGAATACTCAAGTCTTCCCTAGTACGCTTTTCAAGTTTTCTCAGAGGTAGGGAACTGACCCCCCCCTGGCCAATGGGGTATACTGAAAGTCTCTCATCATATTCTTTCTGTCACCTGATCCTTTGTTTCCCAAAATAAACCTTGCACTTTCATTTTTAGGGCCTGTCTTAGTCTGTTTGGGCTGCTACAACAAATATACCACAGGCTTAGTAGTTTATAAACAGAAATTTCTTTCATTTTTAAAAATATTTTATTTATTTACTTGTGGAGAGAGGGGAAGGGAGGGAGAACAAGAGGAAGAGAAACACCAGTGTATGTGAGATACATCAATGGGTTGCCTCTGGCACTCCACCAACTGGGGACCTGGCTTGCAACCCAGGCCTGCGCCCTGACTGGGAATGGAACCAGAGACCTTTCAGTTCACAGGCTGGTGCCCAATCCACTGAGCCACACCAGCCAGGGCAGAAACTTCTTTTGACAGTTCTGGAGAGTCCAGTGTCGTCATGTTTTGGCGACAGCTTTCTTCCTGGTTCATGGTCAGAACCTTCTTGTTGTGCAAACAGGGCAGGTATCTTTCTGGGAACTTTTAAAAAAATTAGGGCACCAAACCCTCATGATCTAGTCACCCTCCAAAGGCCCTATCTCCTAATACTATCGCCTTGGGCAGTAGGTTTTCAACATATGAATTTTGGGGGCTACAGGCATTCAATCTATATAGCAGCACCCCTTGCTTAGAAGGGCCCCATGTTTGGTTCAATGCTCAGCTGCTCGTGTCTTGAAATTGTTAACAATTTTTGAACAAGAGGTCCGACAAATTAAGTGACTGGTCCTGAGTGAAGTGATGGATATACAAGGATATGAAGATAATCCTTTAACTGTATCTTTTGTTAGTTCAAACACATATTTATTGATGACTACAATGTTTTCAGGTAGCCAAGTATGTAATGTGGGGAAACCACAACCACCTTCAGAGGAGACTGAAGGAGCAAAGATTTTGAAGCCAGAAACAGAATGGGGTGTAGTTGGATAAGAATGGCCTGGTTAAGGTTTTGGGCACATTCCCCCAAATGTTAACTGGGATGTTAACTGGGCACTGCCAAGGGGATGAGCACTGTGCTGAGTGCCAAGGATACAGCATTTTCTCTCCTGAGGGAGAGGGAGGTGTGAGCAGTGAAGGGTGAACATGTGGAGGACAGATCTCTCTAGCACCCTGCTCAGTACTCAGCACTAAATCAGGAAAAACATCATTGGGGCTGATAGTGAATATGTAATTTTTTTGGTTTGTTTTACAGTTTTTTGTTTTTTGAGCATTCACCAGGAAGGTAAGGAAGAATGTGTGGGAATAAAATTTCCCTCGTGGCCGGAGGGATAGGGAGAGAAGCGAGGTCCTTTCGGTTTCCTTGTCTGTCAAGTGAGGGGATGATTTCTAGTAGGGCTTCCAGTCGGGTTCTAGTGCCACTCTGCCACAAGTCTTGAGGTCTGTTTCTCTTGTAAAGCAGGGGGTGGGCCTACGTCACTTTTCTTGAAGGCTGTGACTGGGGAACACCTGTGGCACTCCTCAGAGGAGTGTGCCCAGGTCTTTGGGGCACCAGTCACGGATGGGGCCTATAAGGACCGCGCCCGGAGACTCACCTGTGCTCTGAGCGGTGACTCACTTGCCTTCCCTCCTACTCTGGCTGTTCCAGGAATCACCGCTCCTCCTTCTTCTCGGGGCCTGGGGTGGGGTGGGAGGGCATTCCCTGCTTGAGAGCCCACTAGGAGCCTGGGAGGTGTTAACTGCGGGGGAAGGGCGGGGTGCACGAGGTCCTTTTGGGGGTTCCAGCCTGGCGTCGCCAAGCTCTCTTGGTTGGGTGCTCTCCCCCAAAAGCGAGGGCCGGGAAAGCAGGGCAGCAGCGGGAGGAGCCAGGAAGAGCGCGTCGGAGGGAGGTGCTGGGAAGGGCGGGCGGCGCCCGGGCCGCGGGGCGGGGGCCGCGGGCGGGGGGCGGGCCGGGGGCGGGGGCGTCCGGCTGCCCATTTCCTCCTCGGAGCCGGACGGGAGGAAGACAAAGCGGCCTCCGTCGGCATCGGGCCTCGGAAATTTTCCTGCCCTCGCCCCGTTCGCCGCAGGTAACTCTTCGCGCGGGCGTGGACTCCCCAGCCGGGTCGAAGAGCTCTTCACGGGGTGGGGAGGGGCTCCCTCTCCTCCGTGACCCCGCGGGGAATCGGGCTCCCTACGGGTGCTGTTGCTGCGTCCCGCCCGCTCGCCCTGTGGGACCCTGGGCCTGGGCCGTGGCCGGCCGGGTGGGGCCGTCCTTTTCTGGCGCTCGGGAAGTTGAGGGGCCACGGTGGCCGGAGCCCAGCGAGCCTCAAGCCCCGCGCCGACCGCACTCTACCTCTCGGGAAAGTTTGTCCCGGTTTCTAAACTTTGTTCAAGTGGCCTCGGTGCGCGCGCCAGGCCCCCGCTGGGCCCCCACGGCTGCCGGTGCTGCGGAGTCTGCGCGTTGTTCCCGATGCGGAGACGTTCGGGAACTGAGTTTCCCGGGGAAGTGATTGTGGTTTGTGGATTCCGTGGTCGCACTCCCCCGCCCCCGTCACCGAAACTTCCTAGTCTGCTGGCCAGAAAGTCTGATGGCCCGCACACCCGCATTCCCGGGCGCGAACGAATGCGAAAGTTTGTGCGCTCGCTTTCTGACACTCTGCTTGGGAAGGTGCGCCACACCCGTGTAGACTTTTGGCGTGTACCAAGTTAACCTTTGTTGCGCTGTTACTTAGGCTTCTGGCGCTGGTTAATTGGAAGCTCTTAACTCGGATCAGCCGTAGTTCTGAGTGGCGTTAGGGTCTTTTCTTGTTGACTTTTAAAAGAGTGTGCGTGTAGTGAAGCACTTGTTGGAAAAAATGTTGACTAGAATGCCTAACCTTGGCCTGGCAGGAATGGCTTCCCAATAATGCAGGCGGCAGTTGGCTCAGCTCCAGGACTGACACCCTCTGTTGTCCTCCTTTGTAACATTTTTATGTTTGTTTTGTACAGAATTCACAATTAAGAAAAAGTACATTACGTCTCCAACTAAATTAAGGGTATTTCATATTTATGTTGAAGGAAGTGATTACACCGTATTGTTGCAACAGGATACGAATTTCGGATATTTTGTTTAGAAGTGATTTTTTAAAAAGACTGTACAGGTGTGTTACTTTAAGAAACAAGTTTGTAAATCGAATTAATTAGGATGTGTTATTTGTTTTACAAGAGGAAGGAGCAGAGAAATTATCCATGATCTCTGCTCACTTATTTATTGCTCTTGATTTTTATTAAGTTAAAAAATAATTTCTTTGCCCATGTTCTTCAGGATTCACAGTTGACTAAGGTACGGCCTCTACCCGTGAGAGCTCACTGTGTAGTAGGGAAGGCACACATCCAGGTGTGTTTAGTACAAGGGAGGCAGATTGTTTTAAGTGTCATAAACAGTACTGATGAGTTACTTGTCTGTGGGTCTAATCTTATATAACATTGGGTTGGCCAAAAAGTCCATTTAGTTTTTTTCATAGGATGGCTCTAGTAGTACTTTTAACTTCATTTGAAATATGAAGATGTTTTGTTAGATCGTATTGTGACAGCTATTATATCCGTGTGCATTTAAAAAAATAAAAATTGGTGAATTTTTGTGTAGCCATTTTTAATATTGAATATGAAAGAAAATATGTAACATTTTTGGCATATTATGCTTTATTATTTTGTTTATTATGGTAAAAATGCAACTGAAATGCAAAACAAAAGATTTGTGCAGTGTATGGAGGTGCTCTGACTGACTGAACGTGTCAAAAGTGGTTTGCAAAGTTTCTTGTACTGTTGACATTTTGCTCAAATAATTCTTTGCTGTGGGTCTGTCTTACGCATTGGAAGATGTTGAGCAGCACCTCTGGCCTCCACCCACTAGAAGCCAATAGCAGGAGGGAGGCAACATACTCAAAATATCCAAATCAGTAAAGTTATTGGTGAAAATGAAAATGGGTCTTTTACAGAAAAAAACAAACAGACTTTTTGGCTGACCCAATGCTAATGATAAGAGAAAACTTATAGAGGCATGGAGAGGGGGCTTCTTTTGTTTGGATAAGGCCAGAAAGGCTTGGAGGGGGTGGGTGGGTGGTGGCATTTGAACTGGATGAAAAAGTAGGATTTTGTCAAAGGAGGAATCATAGAACTGCATGGGAATTTGTGATATAACTCTCTCCTGGTTTTCTTTATTCTTTTGGCTCTTGCCTCTTGTTCTCTCCCCACCCCGTCACCCCGGTCTGCTCATAGCCAAAATTCTATTCAGTATATCTTCAGTCCTTCACACCATTGATGTGGCATTACCCTCACTTAGAGATCAGGGGTGGCTGCTTCATTCAAGTTGAGGATCACTTCTCAGAGCTGTCTTCATGTCACCAAACTTGTGTGCTAAAGTCCAACCTTCTATTTTGAGTGCAGGTCTTGAGAGCTGTTGGGTGTCCCAGGTGCTTCTCAAACTGAACATGCCCATAATGAGACAACTCTTTCTTCTGGAGATCTAAACAAGAGGTGGTGATCAGCAATAACTGGCAGGGCCCTGGAATTTCTTAGAGAAAATAACAATAGTGTAAGACCTGACAGACAGATCTGGTTGTTGGGGTGGTGGTATGTGTGCTACTGAATATTTGAATAGAGAGAACAGGGGCCTCTGCTCTGTAAAAGTCCTGAGATGGGAAAGAACTCCATGTGTTTAGAGGCCTAAGAGAAGTCTTGTGTAGCTTGAATACTTTTTGGGTGGGTGAGGCTTCACATGAGTTCGTCAGGAAATGCCATGTCACATGTTTGGATTTTATTCTAAGATCTCTAAAAGGCCATTGTAGGGAGTTTTCATGATCTAATTTCCTCTTTAAGAAGATCACTTTGTGCCCTGTCTGGTGTAGCTCAGTGGATTGAGCACGGGCCTGTGAAGCAAAGGGTTGCTGGTTCGATTCCCAGTCAGGGCACATGCCTGGGTTGCAGGCCAGGTCCCCAGTGGGGGACACAGGAGAGGCAACCACACATTGATGTTTCTCTCCCTTGCTATCTCCTTCCCATCCCCTCTCTCTAAAAAATATATAAATAAATAAAATATTTTAAAAAAGATCACTTTGCTAGTGTTTGTAGGGCTTGTATTTGTGTATGAGTAGAAGTTGGCAGTTGAGCTAGGAAGATGGACTGAATGTGTTGGGGATGAAGCATCTGGTTTTGGAGAAATGAGATGGGGGTGGGGGGGTGGGGGGTGGTGCTTAAATGTGGATTGGCTGTAGGAGCCTAGGTTTATCTGTAACTTGATTCCTCACTGATGGACTCAGCAGGAATATAGCCCCTGCCCCATTTGTATGTATACCATCTCTTTCATGTATTGCTCTTACCTTGGGACTCAGATTAGCACTTTACTTTTTTTTAAATATATTTTATTGATTATACCATTACAGTTGTTCTATTCCCCCCTTCATTCCCCTCCACCCGCACACTCCCTCCGCCACCATTCTCCCCCCCTTAGTTTATAACCACGTGTCTCAAGTTCTTTAGATTCTTTATTTCCCCCACTATTCTCCCCCTCCCCCCTATCTATTTTCTACCTACCATCTATGCTATTTTCTGTGCCTTCTCCCCCCTTCTCCCCCTTCCACCCCTCTGTTTCTAACCCTCCATGCGTTCTTCATTTCTATGGTTCCACTCCTGATCTAGCTGTCCTCTTGGTTTGCTTTTGTTTTAGGAGTGGTTGTTAATACCTGTGTGTTTGCTGTCCTTTCACTGTTAATATTATTCATCATCTTTTCCTTATATAAGTCCTGTTAGCATTTCATATAATAAGGGCTTGGTGATGATGAATTCCTTGAACTTGACCTTATCTGAGAAGCACTTTATCTGTCCTTCCATTCTAAATGAAAGTTTTGCTGGATAAAGCAATCTTGGATGTAGGTCTTTGGATTTCATGACTTGAAATACTTCTTTCCAGCTCCTTCTTGCCTGTAAGGTTTCTTTTGAGAAATCAGCTGACAGTCTGATGGGTATTCCTTTGTAGGTGACTGTCCCCTTATCCCTTGCTGCTTCTAGGATTCTCTCCTTGGCTAATGTAATGATGATGTGCCTTGGTGTGTTCCTTCTTGGGTCCAACTTCTTTGGGACTCTCTGAGCTTCCTGGATTTCCTGGAAGTCCATTTCCTTTGCCAGACTGGGGAAGTTCTCCTTTATTATTTGTTCAAATAAGTTTTCCACTTGTGGCTGTTTCTTTCCCCCTTCTGGTACCCCTATAATCCAGATGTTGGAACGTTTAAAGATGTCCTGGAGGTTCCTAAGCCTCTCCTCATTGTTTTGAATTCTCATTTCTTCATTCCTTCTGGTTGGATGTTTTGTTCTTCCTTCTGGTCCATTCCATTGATTTGAGTCCCAGTTTCTTTTCCATCGCTATTGGTTTCCTGGACATCTCCCTTCATTTCAATTAGTTTAGCCTTCATATGTTCCTCTAATTTGTGACTATACTCTACCAATTCTCTGAGCATCCTGATAAATAGTGTCTTAAATTGGGCTTCTGAGAGGCTGGCAATCTGTTGGTCGCTTAGAGCTATTGGCTCTGGGACTTTGAGTTCCTCTTGCGCCATCTTTTGGGCTGTTCGTGCCTGCTAAGTAGCAGGATTGGAGCCCTAGGTTTTCACCAGAGCAGGGCAACTCAGTCGCTGGGTTGTGACGTTGTATGTGGGGGCGGGGTCAAAGAGGTACAGTGGCTTCCCTCTGCCGCCCGCTGCCGCGACCCCCACCGGCACCACAGCCACCACTGTCTCCAGGCCCACGCTTTTCGTTTCACTGCACTCGACTGTGCCACCGCTGTCAGCCCTCCACCACTGGGTTCGTCCCCTGGGGCCTGCGTGGTCCGTCTCACTGTGCGCGAATGTGCGACCTTGGTCAGTTTGCCCTGCACCCCGACTGGCTTTGGGCTGCCCGTGCGCCTAGCGCCTAGGTCGGGGGATCTGTCCTCCCCAACTCAGCTCCGCTGCTGGTTCCCCCTCTCTTACCGTCCCGTTGAACTGTTCGTAGCTGTCGGACTTCCGTATAATTCCGTGTTCTGGTCTTTGGGTGTGTTCTAGTTCTCCAAAACTTTTGTTGTAGTCAAACTTGGTTGTGGGAGAAGGCACAGTGTTTCCACCTATGCCTCCATCTTGGCGGAAGTCCAGCACTTTACTTTTTGATAGCAAACCTCTTCTTGCTGGATGGGGTACACCTTTATACTGTGCTATTATTGATGTTTGGTTTGCTTTTTGTGCTACAACGTGAGCCTGTCAGCTTTGTGAAGACAGGGATGTATAGCCTTAGTCTTTGGCACTGTACCCCATATGAAGGGCAAATTAGGTGCTTTGTTGAGGGGAGGAGGAAAGAGTCTTTTCTGTCTGGAGTCTGGCTTTTGGGTGGAACTGTGGCAGATGAGGATACAGATTATGGAGGATCTTGAATACCAAATTGCTGTTTTGGTCAGGTTGAGAATTATCTCTGATTCATTCTTCTTCCTTTCTACCCAGATCTAATCATCAATGAAATCTTTGTGCTTTTGCTTAGTTTAGATTATCTTCTTATCTTTAAACTATGAAACTTCTTGTTCTCTGGGTAAATTGTTCCATTTCCCCCCATTTCTTTGTCTAGAGCACCCTTTTCTCTCCCTCATCTATCTGACAAACTCATGTATTTTTAAAAACCCACTTTAAACGTCACCGACTCAGGATTTTCTCTTGGCTGTCAGGGCTTCTTGGGTACCTTGTGCAACTTCTGTGGTTGCATCTTTTATAAATAAATAAATAAATAAATAAATGTATCTTTTTAAAGATTTTATTTATTTATCTTTAGAGAGGAAGGGAAGGAGAGAGGGAGAGAAATATCAATGTATGGTTCTCTTGTGTTTCCCCTGCTGGGAACTGGCCTGCAACCTAGGCATGTGCCCTGACTGGGAATCGAACCGCTATACTCTGGTTCGCAGGCCTGTGCTCAATCCACTGAGCTACACCAGCCAGGGTAGGACTTTGTTTTTGATAAAATTTTTAAACATTAAAGTAAAACACACATAAAAGTATAACTAACATACATGTAGAAAAGTACTCAAATCATGAGTAGCTGCTTAATAAATTATTTGTCTGAATACCACTCATATCCACCATCCAGATCAAGAAATAGAAAATTACATGTATTCCAGGAATCCCATTTTGTTCCTTTGCAGTTACTATCAACCTCTACGTTCCCTTCAGTTTTTAATCTAAGACATTAAGGTTGTTCAATAAGTGTTCAACAAAGTTAGTTGAATTTCTTCCTGTCTTCTCCATCTTTCAGTCTTTTACATGTAAGCAGAACTCTCATTTGTGAAACTTACTGCTATCTTTTGCTGCACGCATTAGACTCTTAGTTTGGCATTGGAATTTAAGGTCTTCTAAATTCTGGCCTTTAAAAAAGTAAAAAATTACTTTTTAGCCTACTTTCTACTATTAATTGTTGCTGCATGTCTTTTGCATTTGCCAAGCATTTATACTGGGATGCTCCATCCTTTGACACAAATGCTATCCATCTCTGAAGGATGATTAACATTTTTTTTCCATTGAGGCATTGGTCATCATTGCTGAAAGTTTTTAATTTGTCTGAAATTCTAAAATTTGGGCCTGATTATGACATTCTCACTCACATATCCTGTTTTTTTTTGGTGCCAAAATATATATATAATTTCCTATTTTAAACCTTTTACATATATACTTCAGTATAATTAAGTGCATTCACATTGTACAACCATCACCACCATCCATATCCAGGACTTTTTTCATTTTCCCAACTGAAGCTCCATATTCGTTAAACAGTAACTTCCACTTCTTTTCCTCCAGCCCCCTGGCAACCATGATTGTACTTTTTCCCTCTTTGAATTTGACTGCTGTAGGCACTTCATATAAATGGAATAAACAACAAACAATTTGACTACTCTAGGTAGTAATAAGTACAATAAACAAGAATTATGTGGTAGGGTGTCTTCTGCCATTGCTAATTTGTTCTTTTATGGCTAGTTTGTTTTACTTAACATAATTTCTTCAAGGTTCTCATGTTGTAGCGTGTGTCAGTTTCTTTTTAAGGCTGAATAACATTCCATTATTTATCTGTTGATGGACACTTGGGTTGCTTTCCCTTTTTGGCAGTTGTGAATGTTGCTGTGAACATGGTTGTACAAATGTGTGTGTGTGTTCCTGCTTTTAATTCTTTTGGGTAGAGTCCCAGAAGTGGAATTTCTGGGTTATATCATAATTTTATGCTTATATTTCTGAGGAACTGCCATACTATTTTCCACAATAGCTGTGCCACTTTATGTTTTTTATCACAAATACATAAGAATTCTAATTTCTAATTTCTCCACATGCTCACCAACACTTATTTTTAATAATAGCCATCCTTTAAAAAAATATATATTTTATTGCCCTGGCTGGTGTAGATCAGTGGTTGAGTGTGGGCCTGTGAACCAAACAACCGAGGTTCGATTCCCAGTCAGGACACATGCCTGGGCTGCAGGCCAGTTCCTAGAAGGGGACGCACAAGAGGCAGCCATACATTGGTATTTCTCTCCCTCCTTCCCTTCCCCTCTAAAGATAAATAAAATCTTTAAAAAATATATATGTATTTTATTGATTATACCATTACAGTTGTCCCATTTCCCCCCTTCATTCCCCTCCACCGTGCACACCCCCCATTCTCCCCCTTTAGTTCATGTCCATGTATCACAAGTTCTTTAGCTTCTACATTTCCCCTACTATTCTTGCCCTCTCCCCTGTCTATTTTCTACCTACCATCTATGCTACTTATTCTCTGTACCTTCTCCCCCCTTCTCCTCCTCCTACTCCCCTGTTGCTAACCCTCCATGTGATCTCCATCTCTATGGTTCTGCTGCTGATCTAGATGTCCGCTTAGTTTGCTCTTGTTTTAGGTGTGGTTGTTAATAACTGTGAGTTTGCTGTCCTTTCACTGTTCATATTTTTTATCTTCTTTTTCTTAGGTAAGTCTCTTTAACATTTCATATAATAGGGTTTAGTGATGATGAATTTCTTGAACTTGACTTAATCTGGGAAGTGCTTTATCTGTCCTTCCATTCTAAATGAAAGCTCTGCTGGATAGAGCAATCTTGGATGTAGGTCCTTGCATTTCCTGACTTGGAATACTTCTTTCCAGCCCCTTCTTGCCTGTAAGTTCTCTTTGGAGAAATCACCTGGCAGTCTGATGGGAACTCCTTTGTAGGTGACTGTGCCCTTATCTCTCGCTGCTTCTAGGACTCTCTCCTTCATTTTCACCTTGGCTAATGTAATTCTGATGTGCCTTGGTGTGTTCCTCCTTGGGTCCAACTTCTTTGGGACTCTGAGCTTCCTGGACTTTCTGGAAGTCTTATTTCCTTTGCCAGATTGGGGAAGTTCTCCTTTGTTATTTGTTCCAATAAGTTTTCCACTTGTTGCTCTTCCTCTTCCCCTTCTGGTACCCCTATAATTCGGATGTTGGAACGTTTAAAGATGTCCTGGCAGTTCCTAGGTCTCTCCTCATTTTTTTGAATTTTTGCTTCTTCATTCTTTTCTGTTTGGTTGCTTCTTTCTTCCTTCTGGTCCACTCCATTGATTTTAGTCCCAGATTTGTTTCCATCACTATTGGTTCCCTGTGCATTTTGCTTCATTTCACTTAGTTTAGCCTTCAGATGTTCCTCTAATTTGTGACTAAAATCAACCAGTTCTGTGGGCATCCTGATCAGCAGTGTTTTGAACTGTGCATCTGATAGGTTGGCTATTTCTTGGTTGCTTAGAAGTATTGGCTGTGGGACTTTGAGCTGTTCTTCTGCTTGAGCCATAATGTTTTGGTCTGTTCGTGCCTGTTGCGTGTGAGGGGCGGAAGCTTAGGTGTTCACCAGGGTAGGTCATCCCACTTGCTGGGTTGTGACTGGGGACAGGGTTAAAGGAAGCTGTGGTGTTTTTTCTGCTCTCCTGGATTTTGGTCCCCTCTGCCCCTCCCCACAAGCACATTGGGCCCTTCTGGTGCTGGTTCCCGGGTGGGTGGGCTTGTGTACGTTCTAGAACCCTGTGGGTTTCTCCGGCGAACTCTCCTGTGAGCCTGGGAGCTTCTCCTGGCACCTCAACTCCCGAAAGTTTTTTCAGTCGGTGCTTTCAGGCTTTATTTCTCGTCGCTGGGGCCCTGGGTTGTGCAGTCTGTCTCACTGTTCGTTTTTTAACCTGGTTTATGTGCGTGTGAATATGTGACCATGGTCAGCCACCTTGTGCCCTCACTGGGCCTGCCCGCTGCCACCTCACGCCTGGGATCTGCCAACTGCCGCCTGCATGCCTGGGTTGGTCCGGCAGCCACAGCTTTTTTCTGATGTGACCCCTCTCTGCCAACTGCAGACTTCACCCCTCTTATCGATCTGGATGAATGGTTCGTTCTTGTCGGACTTCAGTACAGTTCAGTTTTCTGTCTGTATTGGTTTTGTTTTGTTTTTGTTTCTAAATCTTTGTTTTCCTTAAATTTGGTTGTGCAGCTAGGTACAGTGTTTCCACCTCTGCCTCCATCATGGCTGGAAGTTCTAATAATAGCCATCCTGATGGATGTGAGGTGATCATTTCAGTTTCGATTTGCCCTTAATGATTAAGTGATGTTGAGCGTCTTTTAATTTGATTATTGGCCATATGTATATTTTCTTTGAAGAAATCTCTCCTCAAGTCCTTTGCCTGTTTTAGTCAGTTTTTTGTTGTTGTTGTTGGATTGTTATAGCGTCTGGATATTAATCCCTTATTAGCGCATGGTCTTACAGGGGTGTCAAACTTATTTTCACTAGGGCTCCACATCAGCCTCGCAGTTGCCTTCAAAGGGCTGAATAAATGTAACTGCTCCTTAACAGTTAAGTGAGAGCTCAGCACAGCCACTGGCTAGAAACAAGGTGCTGGGCCTTGTGTTTGCCACGTGTGCCTTATTAGATACATGGTTTGCAAATGCTTTCTCTTGTTTTATGGGTTGTCTTTTTACCCTGTTCATAACGTCTGTTGAATCAAAAAGATAATTTTTTTTGTTGTTGAGTTGTAAAGGTTTTTAAAATATCCTGGATATTAATCCCTTATCATATATCATTTGCAAAAATACCTTTTCCCTTTTTATAGATTGCCTTTGCACTCTGTTAATAATGTCCTTTGATGCACAAAAGTTTTAAATTTTAATCCAGTCCAGTTTATCTGTTTATTCTTTTGTTCCCCGTGCTTTTGGTGCCATCTTAGAAGTCATGACCATATTCAACGTCATGGAGCCTTTTTCATATTCCATGTCCCCCCCAGCTCCCCAGCTGAACTGTGAATGTCTCGAGGGCAGGAACTAGATTCCCAGATTCCTTTGTAATGACCACTTTACCCTCCAGTATGTGGTAAGCAAGGAAGATCTGGGGGAGAGAATTTTGAAAAAAAAAATGGAATTCTTAACAAGTCATAATAAACAATAAAGTATTATGTAGTAGGATGTCTTCTGCTATTGCTATTTTGTCACTGATTATATGTCTATTATCGGATAAATGGCGATAATGTGCTTTTTGGAGTTTTTAATCTTGTGAGTTCCAGCTTGAGAGTTTGAACTTTGTCATCTGTGTAATGGATAAAATTATTTACAAAGGATATTTATTTTAGCTTCTAATGTGATGAAATGCTGATTTATTCTTTCAGTTATGGAGTGTTGGACAAGTTTTTATCCATATGAAGTAGGTTGTCTTACAGATAAAACCAATGAACTAGTTTAGTATTTAAATAACATTAAGTTGCTGATTTACCTTTCTTAAGACTCTTCTAGACTATAAATTCTTTTGCCAGATGCTGAGCTTTAAGGCAATTACAGTCTTTTGTATCTTCCTGTCTCCTGTGATACCTGACTTATTTCTAAACCCATGGCAGATACTATTTAATAAATACCAAATTACTTGGGCTATATGTAGGATTGTGCCAGGTTGAGATGGTGGTGAAGGCATGGCTTTATATCCAGTTTATTAAAGTTTTTTTTTGGGGGGGTAAAGTTCACTTATATTATTTATAAATATTGTTAACATTTTGGTGTATATCTTCTAATGTTCTTTTCTAGGCATGTATATTGATTATATATAACTTGTGTAAAAACCAGATTTTACCTTATATGTTATTTTATAATCTTATGTCCATTGGTTATAACTTGAACATTTCCCCTATTAGTAACATCAGTTATTAATGCACCACTAAGGAAAAAGAAATACTCCCAATAAACTAGGAAATGCCATCAATTGTAAGATATATCCAGATTTTAAAAACTTAAGAATATTAAATGCCTATACTTTAAAATTGATGAAATATGTAATAGAACAGTGCTAACATAGCATTTTTTGCCTTTGATCAGATTTTTGCTCAAAATTAGCTGTGCAAAGTGATTTAACCTTTATGGAATAAACAAATTTAAGTTTATGCAGCAGGCTTCTATTCTTCTGTGATGGGTTTCTTTTCTGCAGGCTTCTTATGCTGGTTTCTTGGTAGCTGCAGCCTTTATTTGAACCAAAGGCTTCTTCTGTTTCCTAAGGCCAACAGTCCTCTCTCTTTTCTTCTCAACCACAGGCTTCTTTCCTGGAACCCCCGTCTTATTTGGTTTGGCTTCTAGCGCTGTTGCTTTCTCTCTCCAGAGGCTGTGGTTCCTGACCTTGACCTGGCAAAGAATGTGTGCCTGCGCATGGTCTTTGCATAAGGGTTTAACTTCAACATGATTTTCAGGTTTTTCAGTGGATTCTTCCTCAGGACTATGTGATGAATCTTGTGTGGATCTTGGAGGGCTTTTCGGATCTCTGGGCTTTTCAAGATTCTGCTAAGGTTTGTATTGAGCATCTTATACATGGGAAGGTTATAGTTACTGTTGAGGGAGGCAACTTAATGCCAGGTGTCGTATGATATAGTTCATCTAACTTGCGGAAAGCACTTTTAGTCCAAATGCAGAAGTGGCCCACATGCCCACCAGGAGCAGGTTTCAACGTGTTCACTTTGCTTACATTAAGCACCATAATTCCAGGGATGTTTCTGAAGACCTTGATCATGTTGCTCTCATTATAGATGATGGAAGGTCCCTTGGGATAATGATGATTTCTCATTTTGCCCTTGCTAGTTGTCATTTGCTGAGAGACATAGGCCTCCTGATAGGGTTCCAGGCCTTAAGTTTCTCCCTTCCAAGTACTAACCAGGCCCTACCCTGCTTAGCTTCCAACATCAGACAAGATCAGGTATGTTCAGGGTGGTATGACCATAGACCAGGCCTTAAGTTTCTTAAGATGCAAAACAGCCTCTTTGGTTTTCTTGTAGCCTTCAACCACCAAAGGAAGTTGGGGAACTTCCTGGAGGAGGGGTCCTAGAGGGAACAGTGCTGCTTGCTCGAGGCTTTCAGTCATTTCCCTTGATACCCACAAGCAAATTGGGCCCTTCTGGTGCTGATCCCTGGGTGAGTGGGTCTCTCCAACAAGCTGTCCGGTGAGGCCGGGAGTTTCTCCTTCTGCCACAACTTCCACAGGCTTTTATAGTCAGAGGTTGTGAAGCTTTATTTCCCTGTGCTGGAACCCTGGGTTGCACTGTCTGTCTCATTTCCCAGTTGTTTCCCCTGGTTTATCTGCATGTGAATGTGGGACTGCTGTGTCTGCCAACCATGCCTTACCCGCTGGGTCCTCTGGCTACCACTGCCTTGCCATGTGTCCTTTCCACCCTGGCTGCGGGTCTCTACCCCTCCTGCCAGTCTGGCTGAATGTTTCTTCTTAAATCCTTGGTGGTTGGACTTCCATACAGTTTAATATTCTGGCATTTGTGGCTGTTTTTTCTTTTAAAATTTATTGTTGTTTTTCTTTTGGTTGTGCAATGTGGCAGTGTTCTACCTATGCCTCCATCTTGGCCAGATGTCCCAATTTGTACTTTTTAATTACACACCTTTTCCCCCATTCTGGTCCTTCTCCCTCCCAGCTGATAACCTTCCAAATGATCTCCATACCTATGATTATGTTTCTGTTCTGCTTGTTTGCTCACTTGTTTGTATTCTTTAGATTCAATTTTTAGAATTTCTTAGATTCAGTTGTTGATACTTTTTTAATGCTCATAGTTTTGTTCTTTTTCTTAAGTCCCTTTGACATTTCATACAGTAGTGGCTTGGTGTTGATGAACTCCCCAAAGCTTTACCTTCTCTGGGAAGCACTTTATCTGTCTTTGGATTCTAAATGATGGCTTTGCTGAACAGAGTAATCTAGGTTGTAGGTCCTTGCTTTACATCACTTTGAATACTTCTTGCCAGTCCCTTCTAACCTGCAAAGTTTCTTTTGAGAAATCAGCTGACAGTCTTATTGGAACTCCTTTATATGTAACTATCTGCTTTTCTTTTGCTGCTTTTAAGATTCTCTTTATCGTTAGCCTTTGTCATTTTAATTATGATGTGTCTTGGTGCGGTCCTCTTTGGGTCCAACTTGTTTGGTACTCTGTGCTTCCTGGACTTATGTGTCTATTTCCTTCACCAGATTAGGAAAGTTTTCTCTCATTATTTTTTCAAATAAGTTTTCAATTTCTTGCTCTTTCTCTTCTCCTTTTGGTACCCCTATGATGCAAATATTAGTATGTTTGTAGTTGTCCCAAAGGTTGCTTACACTATCCTCTGTTTTTGGATTCTTTTTTCTTCTTTCTGTGGATTGAATGTTTTTTTCTTCCTTATGTTCCAAATCATTGATTTAATTCTTAGCTTCATCAACTCCATTGATGATTCCCTAAAAATTTTTCTTTATTTTACTTAGTGTAACCTTCATTTCTGCCTGGGTCTTTTTTATGCTATTGAAGTACCCAATGAGTTCTTTGAGCATCCTAATAACTGGTATTTTGAATTCTGCATCTCATAGATTGCTTATCTCTATTTTGTTTAGTTCTTCTTCTGGAGTTTTATCTGTTCTCATTGGGTCCATATTTCTTTGACTCCTAATTTTGGCAGCCTCCCTGTGCTTTTTTCTATGTGTTAAGTAGAGCTGATTTGACTCCCTGTCTTAGTAACATGGCCTAATGTAGAAAAAACATACCCATAAGTTGGATGAGGTGGAGCCTTAGGTAATCACCAGGGTGGGGCAACTCATATGAACCCTAGGTTGATGGGGTCTCAGATATGGTGTCTGTGTGGGAGAGGGCATAGAAAAGGGACAGTGGCTGCTGCCAGGCCTCTGGAGTTTGGTCTGAGAGGAAGCTGTCCCCTGGCACTTGTCCTGATGCCAAACACTTTATTTCTCCCCATATGCCACTGGTGTCCTTCCAGCTGCTGCCCTGGTGCTGGAGCCCAGAGCGAGAGAGTCTAAGCTGTGAGTCTGCTGTGGGCCCTTTAGGGGAGATGCCTGAGAATCTGCAGTTTCTTCTGCTGCCCCAACCTCCACTGGTATTATAGCCAGAAATTATGGGGACTTATTTTCCTGGCACTGGAGCCCTGAGCCGAGTGGTCTGGTGTGGGGCTGAGATCCCTTACTTCTGAGGTATCCCTCCCAATTTTTATCTACCACAGTGTGGGTGTGGGACTACCTGTTCCATGTTTCCATTCCTCCTATCTGTTTGGATGAAAGTGACTTTTTTAATTCCATGGTTGTCAGACTTCATACAGCTCAATTTTCTGATGATTATTGGTGCGAGTTGTTTGGTAGTTTAATTGTAATTTTTGCTATGGTTGTGTGAAAAGGCAAGCCATATTTACTTATGCCTTCATCTTGACTGGAAGTTATCAAACGTTTTTATTTTGATAAAGTTCAACTTACCTTCTTTTTTTTGGCTCCTACCTCGGTTTTCCTTTGGAGTCATACCAGAGAAATCATTGCCAAATTTATTGTCATGAACATTTTGCCCTATGTTATTGTCTAAGTTTTGTTTTAGTGCATACATTTAGGTCTTTGATTCATTTTGAGTTAGTTTTGGTATATGTTCTTAGGTAATGGTCCAACTTCATCCTTTTGCATGTGGATTTACCATCTTCTCAACACCATTGTTAAAAAGTCTGTCCTTTCCTCATTGAGTAATCTTGACACCCTTGTCAAAAGTTATTTGACTCTATATTGTGTTGCAAATTTTGGTTCTATTCTATTGCGTTTGTCTTTTTTTCTCTACCCAAGTACCACACTGCTTTGAGTATGTAGCTTTATGGTAAGTTGGTGCCAAACTAGCGTTTGAAGCTAATAATGTTTTGTGCATTTAAATTTTGTGGTTTAACTTTTTTATATTTTGATTGTGGAGGTGATTACGTAACTGTTTGAGTTTGTCAAATGTCATAGACTAGTATACCAGAGTGAATTTTGCTGCATGTAAAAAGTGAAAAAAGTGAACAGGTTAAAATTAAATTCATTCAAGATGTGTATTTTACTACTTTCTACATATAAAATAAGGGAATAGTGAAAAATGTGGAATCAGTTATCCTTTCTGCTTTCCTAGCCCAAATATTTTTTCCTCATGAGTGACTGAAACACACCTTAAGAAGACTTAGGGGAATTTTGGTTATACAGTACACTTTGGAGGGTTTAAGTCTTATTAGTACCTTCTGTTTTCTCAAGAAGTTCAACACATCAGGCATCTGGGAGAGTCTCAGAGAACAGTTCTGAAAATTTGCCCAGGTGCTGGTGTGCTTGCTTCCAGACCTAGAAAATGTTGCTTGTGCAGCTTGGTGGTCTGCTTAGTGCCCCAGTGATGTGGGTGTCAGTTGAGTGGGCCAGAAATTGTGGGGAAGTGGACAGTCTGGCCTGACTTGCTCTGTGTCATGCCATTTGCTCACTTTAAGAGCACTATACTAAATTTGTCCATTATTGAAAGTTCAAAGTGTGCAGAAATACCATGTTTCAAAATAAAAGTTCAACATTGCCCTTTCTCTGTTTGGGCCTCTAAATGTTCATTATTTTCTTCTTTATTTTTTAAAACTGTCAAATATTTTCTTCTCCATGTTCAAGCATGCCCCAACTTCATTTCTAATGGAGCTTGAAATTAGCATGCATTTTTATTTACTCGTTGATGAACTGTCATCTATCAACCCCATTCTTTGATTGTTATTTAATTTGTGCTTTTTCACTGGCTGCAAGTTTGGAGTAATGCATATAATGTAAATACAGTTCAAAAGGCAACTTCAAGTGTTATTCTAAATATTTTAACAAAGATTTGAACATTTGGGACAGTTATTATATGGGTAGTATGATTTGATTTTTAAAATTTCTTGTCATCTGTTCCATGTTCCCATTATAATAAAATAAGAGAGGGAATTATATCATGGAAGTTATTATAATTTTATCTGTGAGATTTTTTAAAAGACTCAGAGGGCTTTACAGATAAAAAACTTACCATTTATATTAAAATTTTGTAATTAATAATTTATTGCAATTTAATCTTAGTATTAAATAACTAGTCTTATTCTCTTTTTCTAAAAGTTTATTGATTGACCTGAGAGAGAGAGAAGAAGGGAGAGAGAAACATCAGTTTGTTGTTTCACTTATTTATGTATTCATTGGTTGATTCCTTTTTTCTTTTTTAAGATTTTATTTATTTATCTTTAGAGGGGAAGGGAAGGAGAGAGGGAGAGAAACATCAGTGTATGGCTGCCTCTCATGGGTCCCCTGCCGGGAACTGGCCTGCATCCCAGGCATGTGCCCTGACTGGGAATCGAACTGTGATCCTCTGGTTCACAGTCCCGCACTCAATCCACTGAGCTACACCAGCCAGGGCTCATTGGTTGATTCTTGTATGTGCCCTGACTGGGGATTGAACCTGTAACCTTGACTTTATTAGGATGATGGTGTAACCAACTGAGCTACCTGATTAGGGCTAACTAGTCTTATTCCTTAGTTGATAATTTAAGAACTTAATTCTCTCCTGGATTGTTTTGGCTATTCCATTGAATTACATTGAGCTGTGGATTTCCCTCATTTTCTTGTTCTGAGATTTTAATTAAATACTGTAATATATAAATAGATCATCATTGTATTTTGAAAATGTCTTATTGCCATGGTTTATTTTATTTTGCTAGTATTTGACATTAGGAATTGAAGGTGTGAGTTAGAAGCCTGGTTAATGATCAATTTACATAATCTTGTACCGGTTTATTAACCAGGTTGGACTGCAGAGTGTTCTTGAAACTGAAAGTGCTGTCATAACTCAGAAAATGCATTTCTAGTGACATGAAGAATAGGAGTCTTTGTTAATAGTCCATTTGCCCTGTGTAGCTCCAATACCTGCTTTCTTTCCAAGCAAAGATGCATTGTTACTATTCTCTCATTGTATATTGAATATTTCATAATGTTAAATATTTGAGTATTAATCCAGGCTGTTAATCATGGTTTGTGAAAAATGATAGTTCAGTGAATAAGGGAGAAGCCGAAAGGGTAAGTTACTGTCACTGATGAATCAGTGTTTATGGAGATTTTCTTTTTTTTTTTTTAAGAGTTTTCATTATTTTATTTAATTCTCTAAATTTCTTTTTTTTATGATGCTTTTATTTATTTATTTAAATTTATTTTTTTAAATATATTTTATTGATTATACCATTACAGTTGTTCTATTCCCCCCTTCAATCCCTTCCACCCGCACCCTCCCTCCCCCACCATTCTGCCCCCCCTTAGTTTATAACCACGTGTCTCAAGTTCTTTGGATTCTATATTTCCCCCACTATTCTCACCCTCCCCCCTATCTATTTTCTACCTACCATCTATGCTGTTTTCTGTGCCTTCTCCCCCCTTCTCCCCCTCCCACTCCCCTGTTTCTAACCCTCCATGTGTTCTTCATTTCTATGGTTCCACTCCTGATCTAGCTGTCCACTTGGTTTGCTTTTGTTTTAGGTGTGGTTGTTAATAGCTGTGTGTTTGCTGTCCTTTCACTGTTAATATTTTTCATCTTCTTTTTCTTAAATAAGTCCCTTTAGCATTTCATATAATAAGGGCTTGGTAATAATGAACTCCTTGAACTTGACCTTATCTGAGAAGCACTTTATCTGTCCTTCCATTCTAAATGAAAGTTTTGCTGGATAAAGCATTCTTGGCTGTAGGTCTTTGGATTTCATGACTTGGAATACTTCTTTCCAGCCCCTTCTTGCCTGGAAGGTCTCTTTTGAGAAATCCGCTGACAGTCTGATGGGTACTCCTTTGTAGGTGACTGTCCCCTTATCCCTTGATGCTTCTAGGATTCTCTCCTTCATTTTGGTCTTGGCTAATGTAATTATGATGTGCCTTGGTGTGTTCCTTCTTGGGTCCAACTTCTTTGGCACTCTCTGAGCTTCCTGGATTTCCTGGAAGTCTATTTCCTTTGCCAGACTGGGGAAGTTCTCCTTTATTATTTGTTCAAATATGTTTTCCACTCGTGGTTGTTTCTTTCCCCCTTCTGGTACCCCTATAATTCGGATGTTGGAACGTTTCAAGATGTCCTGGAGGTTCCTAAGCCTCTCCTCATTTTTTTGAATTCTCATTTCTTCATTCCTTTCTGGTGGGATGTTTTGTTCTTCCTTCTGGCCCACCCCCTTGATTTGCGTCCCAGTTTCCTTTCCATCACTATTGGTTTCCTGTGCATCTCCCTTCTTTTCATTTAGTTTAGCCATATATTCCACTAATTTGTGACTTTGTTTCACTAATTTGTGACTTTGTTCCTCTAATTTGTGACTATAATCTACCAGTTCTGTGAGCATCCTGATAAATAGTGTCCTGAATTGTGCTTCTGAGAGGCTGGCAATTTCTTGGTCGCTGAGAGTTATTGGCTCTTGGACTTTGAGTTCTTGTGCCATCTTTCGGGTTGTTCTTGCCTGTTCCATAGCAGGATCAGAGCCCTAAAATGTTCACTAGAACGGGGCAACTAAATCGCTGGTTTGTGTCGTTGTATGTGGGGGCGGAGTCAAAGAGCAACAATGGCTCTCACCGGTATTGCAGGGAAACTAAGTCGCTGGGTTGTGACGCTGTATGTGGGGGCGGGGCCAAAGAGGGACTCTGGCGTCCCGTCTGCCGCCTGCCGCCCCGGCCCTCACGGGTGCCGAAGGGCAACTAAGTCGCTGGGTTGTGACGCTGTATGTGGGGGCGGGGTCAAAGAGGGACTATGGCGTCCTGTCCGCCGCCTGCTGCCACGGCCCTCACCGGTGCCGCAGTTGCTGCCGTCACCTGGCCCACGCGTTTCGTCCCACTGCTCGCGAGTGCGCCACCGCCGTCAGCCCTCGCCCCCTGGGGCCTGCGTGGTCTGTCTCACTGTGCGCGAATATGCGCCCGCGGTCTGCCCCGCACCCCAGCTGGTTCTCGTCCGCCTGCGCGCCTGGGTCGGGGGCCCTGTCCTGCCCGACCCCGCTCACTGCTGGCTCCGCCCCTCTTACCGTCCCCGTTGAACGGTTAGATGTAGTCGGACTTCCGTATAATTCAATTTTCTGTCCTTTGGTTGTGTCTTTGTTTCTCCAAACCTTTGTTTTATTCAAACTTGGTTGTGGGAGAAGGCACAGTGTTTCCACCTATGCCTCCATCTTGGCGGAAGTCTGTTTATGGAGATTTTCTATTCCTGGGGAATCTCTAAATTGGCAAAGGTTTTTTTTTGTAATCATCTATTGTCATTTTCTTGCTTCCTTGGACCTGGGGTGTTGGTCATCATGTTCTCAGAGAAGCTCTGGACTGACTTTGAAGTGTATCTTTAGAAATTTGTCATTTTGCAGAGAAGTGGCTGAGATGTGAGCTTGATAGTTTGAGAGAAGGGGGGAAAATCCAGAAGAGGGGGAAATCCAAGGAAATGAAAGATGGCAACCTTTGAGAGAAATTTAAGCTTCTTTAGCGTCATTAAGACCAGTGAAAGATGTGATTTTGGGGGGTATCTATATTGAGTCAGGGTCTAAGGCAGTATTTAGTTTGGTGTATCTACTGCTGTAGGAAGGATTCAGTTAAATACTATACATTTATTGTAAGTCTGCATTTCAAAGCAGGTGCTGGGAGAGATGTTAAGACTGCAGTCACCATTGTTAACCTCAAGTGATTTACAAACTAATGGGATTAGCATTAGTAATACCACTGATGGGAAAGAAATAGCAACCTGTACCCATTTTTGTTGATCTGTAATAAGAGACATTGCTATTTTTGAAAAGACTTTATTTGTTTTTAGAGAGAGGGGAAGGGAAGGAGACCGAGAGGGGGAGAAACATCAGTGTGTGGTTTGCCTCTCCTATGCCCCACATTGGGGACCTGGTCTACAACCCAGGCATGTGCCCTGACTGGGAATCAAACTGGCAACTCTTTGCTTTGCAGGCTGGCACTCAATCCACTGAGGCACATGAGCCAGGGCTTCTTTCTTTCTTTTTGGAAAAATATATTTTATTGATTATGCTATTATAGGTGTCCCATTTCCCCCCCTTCATTCCCCTCCATCCTGCATACCCTCTCTCACCCATAATCCCCCCTTTAGTTCATGTCTATGTGTTTTAAGTTCTTTAGCTTTTACATTTCCTATACTATTCCTGCACTCCCCCTGTCTATTTTCTACCTACCATGAATGCTACTTATTCTCTGTACCTTTCCCCCCCTCCTCCTCCCGCTTCTCCTGTTGCTATCCCTCCCAGTGATCTTCATTTCTGTGGTTCTGTTCCTGTTCTAGTTGTTTCCTTAGTTTGTTTTTGTTTTAGGTATGGTTGTTAATAACTGTGAGTTTGCTTTCATTTTACTATAGATATTTTTATCTTCTTAGATAAGTCTCTCTAACATTTCATAAAATAAGGGCTTGGTGTTGATGAATTCCTTGAACTTGACCTTATCTGAGAAGCGCTTTATCTGCCCTTCCATTTTAAATGAAAGCTCTGCTGGATAGAGCAATCTTGGATGTAGGTCCTTGCATTTCCTGACTTGGAATACTTCTTTCCAGCCCCTTCTTGCCTATAAGGTCTCTTTTGAGAAATCCACTGACAGTCTGATGGGAACTCCTTTGTAGGTGACTGTCCCCTTATCTCTTGCTGCTTCTAGGATTCTCTCCTTCATTTTCATCTTGGCTAATGTAATTCTGATGTGCCTTGGTGTGTTCCTCCTTGGGTCCAACTTCTTTGGGACTCTCTGAGCTTCCTGGACTTTCTGGAAGTCTATTTCCTTTGCCAGATTGGGGAAGTTCTCCTTTATTATTTGTTTCAATAAGTTTTCCACTTGTTGCTGTTCTTCTTCCCCTTGTGGTACCCCTATAATTCGGATGTTGGAATGTTTAAAGATGTCCTGGCAGTTCCTAGGTCTCTCCTCATTTTTTTGAATTTTTGCTTCTTCATTCTTTTCTGTTTGGTTGTTTCTTTCTTCCTTCTGGTCCACTCCATTGATTTTAGTCCCAGATTTGTTTCCATCACTATTGGTTCCCTGTGCATTTTGCTTCATTTCACTTGGTGTAGCCTTCATTTTTTTCATCTAATTTGAGACCAAATTCAACCAGTTCTTGAGCATCCTGATCACTGATGCTTTGAACTGTGCATCTGATAGGTTGACTATCTCTTGGTTGCTTAATTGTATTATTTCTGGAGCTTTGATCTGTACTTCCTTTTCGGCCATTTTTTTTTGTCTTGTTGTGCCTGTTATGTACGAGGGGAGGAGCTTTAGGTGTTCACCAGGGCGGGGCAACCCACATGGCTGGGTTGTGTCGCTCTATGTGGGAGTAGGCTCAGAGAGGGAACAATGGCACTTGCTCTGCTCTCTGTCAGACCTCAGTCCCTTCCATTGCTTCCCCCTAGTGAAGGGCCTTTCTGGTGCAAATTCCTGTGTGGGTGGTAATTCCTTTGTGGGTTTGTGTTCGTACTAGGACCCTGTGAGTCTATCCAGTGAACTTTCCCCAACCCCCACAGGTATTTTCAGTCAGTGTTTTGAGGCCTTATTTCCTAGTGCTGGGGCCCTGGGTTGCACCATGTGTCCTGCTCCCCAGTTATCTGTGTGCAAATGTGGGACTGCCACCTGGTCAGCCAGCTGCCTTGCTCGGGTGCCCTGCTTCTCAATTGCTGCCTCACTGGGTCTGCCTGTTGCTACCCTGTGCCTGGGGTCTGCTAGCCACCACCTGGGCACCCAGGGTCCACCCACTGGGTCTTGCGCACCCAGGGTGCCTTTTGCACCCCGTGTCACTGCTTCCTGTGCCTCCACCCAACTTAGCCTCGCCTGCCCATCTGGATGAATGTATCTATTTCAGCTCCTTGGCTGTCTGACTTCCATACAGTTCAATTTTCTGTCAGTTCTGATTGTTAATTTTGTTTCTAAATTTTTGTTGTTTTTATTTTGGTTGTATGAGGAGGCACAGTGTTTGTACCTATGCCTCCATCTTGGCCGGAAGTCTCCTTATTTCTTTTTACATGCTAGGTGTAACCTAAAACAGTTGAGCCAGTTTAGTTAGTAACTTAACTTATAAAATGTTTTAAATGAAGTTACCATGCTCAGAAAAGCCATGTCTGTTTCTGTGCTCGAGGAGCTCGATTTCATGAGAGATAGATGCACTGCTCCGTGGCAGGGACTGTGAGAGAGATGAGATGCTTTTGAGAGATGAGATGCACAAGCACTGGAGAAGAGTCTCATGGTGTGGAGGTAGGTGATGAGGCTGGCAGGGTAGTGTGGGGGTCAGGTTTGTTCGAAAGAGTTTTGGCTTCATCCTGTCTGGGAAGCTATTCCAAGTTATGTTTCAGAGGGGAGTTGACCCTACAATGATGATAAATAACTAGGCCTGTTAGGAGAAGATTCTTAGATAGTCTGAATCAGGATCTAGGAGAGCCCTGAGAATGGGAAGTTATTAGAGAAAGACTTTTATTGAGGTACAGAGGTGGGGGAGGGAAGAGAAGGAAAGGGAGTTGTAGAACCTCATTGTATGGGACTTGGTTTGGTGGAACATTCTCAGTGGAGATAGGGAAGGCCACAGGGGAACAGACTGGAGGGAAAATGCTTGGTTTGGGGCCTGTGGATTTTTGAGGAACTCCGCTCTGCAGGTGTGTGTGAGTCCTTTAGATTGGGGAGATGCCAGTCTGGCTAGCGAGGCACTTTTGCTGACTGCTTTTAGCCTTCACTATGGTAACTGTAAGAGGTGGGGTTTGTCCCTTTGTTTTTTTTTGTGGGGGAGGGGCTGAGGAGAGTGGGAGGGGGTTTGGTGGTTCAGGATTTCTTAACTAGTATAAACAGTAAAAATAGAATGGGTCCCAAGTTTTTTTAAGTTAGGAAAGATGAAGTCTAAACCTGTAACCTTTTTTAGCTTCTTTGCTTATCTTTTAGCTTTATCTTCTACCACTTCACTCTTTATCTTTTTTTTTTCACTCACATTTGTGGTTCTTAGAAGGTGCCAAAGTGTTTTGGTGCCACTGTCCCTTTGCAGAATCTGAAACTGCTGCCCCCCACACCTTGCCCCATCCTGTACATTGTATCCTCAGGGAGGACTCCTGGCCAGTTGGGGACTCTCCTGGGTGCCCCTCTTGTGCACTAATGAAGAAGCAATTAGCAGTATCATAGTTGCTGATGTATTATAACTGTTTTTTTGTTTAGAATGTACATTTTCCCCCAACTTTTTTTTTCATCTTTAAACGTACAGAAAAGTTGAAAGGGTAATACAATAAACTCTTAATTTATCAGTTCACTTAGATTCACCATTTATTAACTTTTTCAAAATTTGCTCAGTTGCTCTATATAAACATTTTTGAGGCATTTGAAAGTAAACTGTAGGTACTAGGGTACTTTACCCTTTAGTTCTTCAGCATGTAACTGCTAAGAAGGATAACATTGCTCTTACATAACTACAGTCTCACACAAGAAATTTTACATTGATGCAGTAACATTATTTAGTTAAAAATTTAAGAATGGTCTAAGAACCAGTGTTTGCTCTCCTTGAGCACTTGTGAGAAATGTAGACTCTTCCTACACTAGACCTATTGAATCAGGATGTCCATTTTAACAAGATTCCTAGAAGTATTCCTCTCATGCATAGTCTTTATTCATATTAAATTCACCAGTTGTCCCAGTGGTGTCCTTTATAGTTTTTTTTTTTAAATCCAGGAATCAGTAAAATATCACATACTGCATTTAGTTGTCATGTCTCTAGTTTTGATTTTTAGCCCTTTTTTCCCCTTATTATGTTGATACTTTTAGAGAGTTTAGGCCAATTTTGTAGATATTCTGCAGTGTAGATTTGTGTAATTGTTTCTACTTTTGGCGAGAATATTATCTGTGTGAAGATGAATCTTTCTCAGAGCATTGCAGTTGTCAGGTGGTTCTGCTAGTGGTGAGGTTAAGTTTAAACACTTAAGTTTAGGGATCTGCCAGGTTTTTCCATTGTAAAGGTAACCTGTTCCTTTTTTGTACTTAATCGTTAATTGCTGTGATGATCTGGTAGGGGTTTCTAATTGAGGACATGGTAATTGGTCAGTCATGGATGAATTAATGAATGACAAAATAGGTCATCAAAGATATATATTCTGCGATAGCAGTTTTAGAGGCCATTCTTTCTTGTTTTCTCACTCAGTCTGGGTAACTTTGTAGACTGTAGTCAAGTGCAGGCATCTTTTCTCCTGGCTTTCCCAAGAAAACTAGAGTCCTTTTTGTAGGCTTTTCCTCAGCTGTGTTCAAGTTTCTCTGTCTTTTAGCCCCATTGTTCTAAAACAAAAACCTCTTTTTCCTTTTCTCTCCCTTTTCTCCTGTGCCTCCAGTCCAGATGCTGGTTTCATCTTTGCTTTGCTTTTCAGAACAGAGTCATCCAGTTTCTTATGGAAACAGGGACCTCCTGTGCATCCGTATCAGTTGTCTGTTAGGAGAGCTGAGTGCAGTTTTCTGTTAAACACTTCTGTTGTTAATGGTCTCAGTCATGTGGGGTGGAAGCTATGTAAATGAACAGAGATATCCAGTCCTTACTGCAAATAGTCACTTCTGGAGCTTTTTGTTTAATTTTGTTCCTTCACTTGATCTCTCACCTCTTCTTGCTCTGTGCTCCAGCCACATTGTTTTCTTTTTTTCTAAGTCCCAAGAGATGATGGCTTGTCTCTTACCTCTGCTTATAATGCTTTTCCCCTAGACTCACTTGACTGCTTCTTCCTTGGCTTTCAGATTTCACCTCAAATGTTATCAAAACAGAAAGGCCCTTGAAGGACTGTGCAGAGTTTCATTACCATTACCCTGATTAATTTTTTTACTAGCACTGATACCTGTCGTATTTATGCTATTACTGCAGTGTATGTTTCGTGAAGGCAGAGTTTTTGGTCTTGTTCTGTGCTGTCTGGAATAGTGCCTGTATGGATAAGACACTCAAGTATTTGCTGATTGAGTGGCTAAGTGGCTGACTGAACCTTTACGGTTTACCTTTACCCTTTGCTTAGTGTGTTTGGTAACCATGTGTCTCCTGATACCTGTGGCAGGGCAGTTCTTTCATTTTGCTGCCCCTGTGTTTCCCATTGCCTCAAGAAAACAAGGAACAAAATGAGAGTGATTAAAGGTTTTATTGTGATTAACAAATAGTTACCTTTAAAAATAATTATAATCATAGTAGTCATAATCTTTAAAAAATAATAAAGCCTAGCCAAGTGCTGTTTTTCTCATAGATTCGTGTACCTGGAAGGAGATAGACAACTTCTATGTGCCATAGTAAGTGCCTGATATAAAATGTATATGATGAGTTGATAGCGTGTAAATGATGGCTTATTTAATCCAGTTACTCTATGGTAGATGGGAAACTTTTCACTATGTGTTTGACTCTTAGTTTTCATCAAGGCTAAGTGGGATTTTTTTGTTGTTGTTGTTTTTCACCATGATACTGTATTTGTGATTAGAAAGACTGCAGTTGGGGGGAAATACAGTAAATTTTCTCTTGTTTATGTGGAACGTGTATATTTTTATACCTCTTGCTTTGTTACCTCTCCTTCTCCCCCCTCCCCCTCTCCTCTCCTCCCCTCTCCTCCCCCTTCCCTCCTCCCTCCTCCCTCCTCCAACCAGTTCACATTTTAGAAGGTGACAGGCTTAGAGGATTTAGTAAAAGAGGCAGGTGAGTCTTAATTACAAGGGTTACCTTGGTGTTTCTTTCTTTCTTTTTTTTTTTTTGACAGTGACTGGGAGATTTGAGAGTTGAGATTCAAGAGCTGTGTTAACTCTGTTTAATGCAAAAGCAGCCTGGCATCCTTGTGACTGCACTGGTAATCCACAGTCCTATATCTTCTGCAGTGTGACAGTTAATGTTACTGCGGGTGCTCTTAAGACTAAATTTTCTGATTTGCATTTAGATGAACCATCCTAACATTGCATTACCTTAACCTTGCCGTTAAAAAAAAATTGGCATTGAGTAGCATGGTAAAGATATTCTAAAGCTTTGGAGCAGACGTGGTTTAAGAATGATGTGGCCATTCTGTTGTAAATGAACATTTAATGTCTTTGAAGAAGGTATGTAGCTCTTTGCGTGAAAGGCAGTTTGCCAGCAATCAGTCTCCTTAGTTCTGATGGAGCTATGCTTTTACTTTCTGCTTGCTTCTTCATTTCTCCATCATAAAGATTGTGGGTCAGATGCCTACATCTCTTCCCTTTCTGAATTTATATCGAACTTTTGCTTTATAGCCAGGATTGCTGTTTATAAGGTAATGAAGACTGAATAACTCTAGTTTAACTTTTTATTTAGTTCCACTAAGCTTGATTCCTCCGGGAAAAACCTAAGGTTGCTGTAATTCATCAAGGTTGGCTAACTCTAGTAGGTTTTGTAATAGATCTTGTGAAGGAGTGCTCTGTAAGTTAATTGGAAAACTTAGAAACTGCCAAGAGTTTAAAACTTATTTGTTTAGCTACTCTAAACAATATCATTAATTGTAGAGAAGCAGAGATATGACTAAGATTAAGGCAGGAGGTTTGTCTTCGTAGGCTTGTAAATACTTTAAAATCAGGTTGCATAAGTTCAGTTCAACTAATACTGCATTTGCTCTGCTTAAAGCATCTTTGCCAGAAACTTAAGGGATATAAAGAAACATAAGCATAGTTATCACCCTTAAACTTAAAATATAGCTACAAAGGCTACAGGCTAAACCTGGGGAAAATTAATTACATTTAATAAAACAATACAGAGACTGTATTGTTTGAGAGGTAAGTGAAAGGAATACTAGAATTTCAAGGCTGGAAGGAGTTGGAGCTTACAATTTAACTGCTTTTTTTATGGATGAGAAAACCAAGGATCCAGAGAGTTGGAGTGATTGCCCAAGGTCAGCTAATAAGTTAGTGACAAAACTGGTACCAGAAGCTGTGTTCTTTCCAGATAACATATTCTCATTAGATTTTAAATACTTCTACTTTTTGAAATCCTTTTAGCCTTGGGGTCACCAAAAGCATAACTCGGCTCTGTAGTATAGTTTAATAGTGTTCAGTGTCACTTGTGGCAGGGCCTTTGATTAAAGATGCTGTGCAAGGGAGTTTGCTTCCATCACAGTCATTGAGAGACTGAAAACACACTGAATGGTCCCCGATTTTCCAGTATTAGTGTATTTCCAAGTTTTTCAGTGTGAGTGAGTGAGTGAGTGAGTCCTTTGCCTTAATAACACCTTTAGTGGGAGTGTGCATCTGGTGAACTTTTATGTGGATGCCTAGAGACATTAATTACTTAAGAGGATGTGGAGTTCTGGAATGAAGAATTGGAAGGGATTTTAGGGGAGAATCTTGTACAGTAGTTGCAAAGTGTTGTCAAACAGTGCAAACCTAGTACTCAGACATGTTTGCTTGACCCACACAGTGGTAAATTTTCTTGGAACTAGTTTTGCCAGTGTTAAAGTTGGGAGATTTTATGTGAAAATCTGCATCTCTAGATCTCTTGAAAAATCTGATGACTTGATAACCCTGGGTCTGCATGATAAAGATTGCCTAGAGCTGCTGGGCAGCTGGGCACATGTATTCCTGATTAACCAGTCCTGGTCCATCCTAGCAGTCCCTAACAGTATAGAATAGAGTCAGGTGTCTTTGCCAGTTCATTATTATGCTTATACTCTGCCTTTATTGGAGTTAAGAAAGTGAAATTATTTTGTAACCCAAAGTATCAAAATTAGGAAAAGAGGAGACCAAGAAGGCTTTTCTTTTTGTGTGTGTGTGCTTTAAAAACTAATTTTTAAAAATTCAACAATATAAATACCCAAGAGGACACACACAGAGGGCTGTGCCGGGCTCCTGGCCCTAACCCCAAAGGCAGCTTCTGCCAGCCTTTGCTTGGCTTTCTCTCTGAGGTTTTCGATGTGTATGTCTAGGCATCTTTTTTCTTTCACTTTGACTTTCCCTCCACCATTCGTCTCCCTACTGTCGCCCACTGGTCTCCTTTGTAGATCTAAGTGCTGGAGAGCAGACTGTCCGTGTGAGGTTCCCTGTCCCTCAGCCCAACACAACGCTGTGACAGGCAGCATCCTTCCAGCATGCTGTGATCATGAACAGCCTGATGTATGCCTCTGTGACCTGTTGCAGGGGTGACTGCTCGGGAAATCCTTGGGTCAAAGGGTGCAAGCGGTTGAAATTTTGACATGGATGCTGACAAATATTCTCTGAAGACTGCAGCCTCTGCGCTTTGCCCATGGAGGAGCAGGTGACGCCTTCTGGCACCTTCCCAACGCCCAGCACTGCAAAGGAGCCGTGCCTGCTCCTGGTGCAGGGCATGCCAAACTCCTGTTGGGCTATTCCCTTTACTTGGGTTTTCAAGCATGATGCAAAAAAAAATATATCTATATCTATATCTATATCTATATATATGTGTATATATATTTTGACTAATTCACACTAGATGGCTACTGTTGTATTCACTGTTGTCATTTTTCATTTGACAGTCTGAGGGAAAAGAGATTAGTGCCCCAGACTTAAGAGTTGAGGTATTGCCTGCTTTGAAAATTCTTGCAGCACCCCTGTTGAAAGTTGTCACTTTGGAGCATAATTATTCTATATCTTCTAGATATTTCATTTTTCCTTATTGGTCCATTTAGGTTTTCTGCTTCTTACTGAGTCATTTAAAAATAGTTTCCCAGAATATCTCTTCTTTTGTCAAAATTTTCAGTTAATATGTAATTGCATGTAATCTTTTATAATTTAAACATTTCCTTCCTAGTCATTGTTATTCCCCTTTTCTCATTTCCAGTTTTATTCCTGCATGCCTTCTATTTCTCTAAAGTAGCTGTCCACAATTTTGCTATCTTATTGGCCTTTCCATGAGCTGTTTCCAATTTATTTCTGCTGTCATTTTTATTATTTTTTAACTTTTGCTTTTCTTAAGAGTTACTTCTACATCTTGATTTGAGTGTTTAATTTTTTGTGATTTTTAAAAAATATATTTTATTGATTATGTTATTATAGTTGTCCCATTTCCCCCCTTCATTCCCCTCTACCCTGCACACCCCTCCCTCCCACATTCCCCCCCTTTAGTTCATGTCCATGTGTTCTAAATTCTTTAGCTTTTACATTTTCCATACTATTCTTGCCCTCCCCCTGTCTATTTTCTACCTACCATGAATGCTACTTATTCTCTGTACCTTTTCCCCCCCTCTCCTCCTCCCACTTCCCCTGTTGCTATCCCTCCATGTAATCTCCATTTCTGTGGTTCTGTTCCTGTTTTAGTTGTTTCCTTAGTTTGTTTTTGTTTTAGGTAAGGTTGTTAATAATTGTGAGTTTGCTTTCATTTTACTATAGATGTTTCTATCTTTTTTTCTTAGATAAGTCCCTTTAACATTTCATATAATAAGGGCTTGGTGATGATGAACTCCTTGAACTTGACCTTATCTGAGAAGCGCTTTATCTGCCCTTCCATTTTAAATGAAAGCTCTGCTGGATAGAGCAGTCTTGGATATAGGTCTTTGGATTTCCTGACTTGGAGTACTTCTTTCCAGCCCCTTCTTGCCTGTAAGGTCTCTTGAGAAATCCACTGACAGTCTGATGGGTACTCCTTTGTAGGTGACTGTCCCCTTATCTCTTGCTGCTTCTAGGATTCTCTCCTTCATTTTCATCTTGGCTAATGTAATTCTGATGTGCATTGGTGTGTTCCTTCTTGGGTCCACCTTCTTTGGGACTCTCTGAGCTTCCTGGATTTCCTGGAAGTCTATTTCCTTTGCCAGACTGGGGAAGTTCTCCTTTATTATTTGTTCCAATAAGTTTTCCACTTGTTGCTGTTCTTCTTCCCCTTCTGCTACCCCTATAATCCGGATGTTGGAACGTTTAAAGATGTCCTGGAGATTCCTAAGCCTCCTCATTTTTTTGAATTCTTGTTTCTTCGTTTTTTTTCTGGTTGGTCATTTTTGTCTTCCTTCTGGTCCACTCCCTTGATTTGAGTCCCCATTTCCTTTCCATCACTATTGGTTTCCTGTGCATTTTGCTTCATTTCACTTAGTTTAGCCTTCATTTGTTCCTCTAATTTGCGACTAAAATCAACCAGTTCTGTGAGCATCCTCATCACCAGTGCTTTGAACTGTGCATCTGATAGGTTGGCTATTTCTTGGTCGCTTAAAAGTATTGGCTCTGTGGTTTCAATTTGTTGTTCTGTTTGAACCATAATTTTTTGGTCAGGTTGCACCTATTTCATATGGGGGGCAGAGCCTTAGCTGTTCACTAGGGTGGGGCAACCCAAGTTGCTGGGTTGTGACGCTGTATGTGGAGGCGGGGTCCAAGAGGGAAAAAAATGGTGCTTTGCTCCACTCTATGTTGTACCTCAGTCCCTTCTGCCGCTTCCCTCAAGCAAACTGGGCCTTTCTGGTGCTGATTCCCATGTGGGTGGGCTTGGGTGCATTCTAGGACCCTGTGGGTTTCTCCAATGAATTTTCCTGTGGGGGTAGGAGTCTCTCCCTGCGCCTCAACCCCCGCAAGTGTTTTCAGTCAGTGTTTTGGGGCTTTATTTTCTGGTGCTAGAACCCTGGGTTACTTGATCTGTCTTGCTTCCCAGTTATCTGCGCGCAGATGTGGGATCACTGCCCTGTCAGCCAGCCACCTTGCGCACGGTGCTCTGCTTTTCAGTTGCTGCCTTGCTGGGTCTGCCCGTTGCCACCCCATGCCCGGGGTCTGCCAGCAGACCCGGGGTCTGCTCTGCCCAGGGTCTGCCCGATGCTTGCGCACCTGAGGTGCCTTGTGCGTCTGGTGTCACCGCTTCCTGTGCCGTGACCCATTTCTGCTTGTCAGCAGACTCTGCCCCACCTACCAGTCTGGATGACTGTGTCTATTTTAACTCTTTGGTTGTCGGGCTTTCATACAGTTCAATTTTCTTTCAGGTTTGTTTGTTACTTTGTTTCTGCATTGTTGTTGTCCTTATTTTGGTTGTTGGAGGAGGCACAGTGTGTCTACCTACGCCTCCATCTTTGCTGGAAGTCCCCAAGAGGCTTTAAAAAAAAAAATTATTAACATCTGTATGAATCTTTAGAAGACTCTTGCTCTTTCTCTAGGACAAGCTTAGTTTTTTCTCCAAGTTTCAGAAGCTGTTTACTGTTTCTTCTTTTTTTTTCCTGCCTGGGCTTGCTGGGTGTTTGCAGGCACACCTTGGGCAGCTTCCTCCCTCTTTCCTCCTTCTTCCAGGTATCTTCTTTTCCACAGCTTCCCTTGGCCTGAGACCCTATCTCTCAGACCAGTGCTCTCACCTTGGTTCCCAGTTTTGTTCATGTAGGGTAAGTGGGGCCTGAGCTGTGGGTTCTACAGCAGTAGGATGCGTGTGTACTGCTTGCACCTTGATTTGCTGGTTTTCAAATTACCAGCTCCTCAAGGCCTAGTGGTTTTCCCCAGGCAGGGGATGGGCTAACTGGCTTTAGTTGTGTCTTGGCTCCCTCCCTCTACAACCCTTGAAAGGTTTTCTGTTATATTTGTGTTGATGCAGTGGCTGTGGAATGCTAGGATAAGAAATGCAGAATCCTTGGGGTAAATCATTCTTTCTGAAAAGTCTTACCTGTGACATTTGATCACATTTGCTTGAATTGTTATTCGCCCTTTAGCAATCTAGAGCACTCCATCTTTAGTTTAAACTTTTAAACTTTAAAAGTTTACTGATTTGGGCTGATCAGCTTAGTGGGCAAACAACCTTTAAAACTAAAGTATAGGCCTGACATAATATGTGTGGAGAACACATTTGCCCACATGGAATGAAACAAATTCCCTGGAAACTGTCATTCTGTATTACCAGATTAAGCAAATCTGAATTCCTTTTGGTACCCCATCTCCAGTGATTCTAGAATTTTTTGATGGTTAGATAAGTCTTGGTGAAATGTTAGATGATATCTACACTGATATTTTCAACAATATCTAAAAGGGTCTACCTCTTCATTATCACTCCAGCATGTGTTTATGGGAGATGATGAAAACATTTATATTTTTTTAAATTTATTTATTTTTATTTATTTAGTTTTAGAGGAGGGAGGGAGAGAGGGAGAGAATCATTAATGTGTGATTGCCTCTTGTGCACCCCCTACTGGGGACCTGGCCAACAACCCAGGCATTGTGCCCTGACTGGGAATTGAACTGGCAACCCTTTGGTTTGCAGGCCCACGCTCAGTCCACTGAGCCACACCAGCCAGAGCAAGATACTTTTATATTAAAGTTGTTAAGAGTGGGCTAGTCACAGATATGTGCTTTTCTGTCTTGTACTAGTTATTTTAATACAGATTTTAACAATTAAAGTGAAATTAAAAAAACAATTCTTTAGGCACACTAGCCACATTTCAAAACATCTCTCTCCTCTCCCCTCCTTTTTGCCTTTTCCTTTATTCTTCTCCTTTGCTTTCTCCTTTCTCTCTATTCCTCCTCTCTTCCTACCGCTCTCACTTTCTCCATCCTTTCTCCCTTCCTATCCCTGTTTTTTCCCATTTTCCTCATACTTTCCCTCCCTCTCTTCTTCCGACTGTCTCTCCTACTTTCTACTCCTCTCTGTATGTATACATGTATTTAATATATTATTTTTTCTTAAGTACAAGAAAGTTGCAGGCAACATGCTCATTACATGAAACAAGAACATAACTACAATATAATGATGAAAATGTGAAAATTTAATATTGATATAATATGTAATTCATAATCTATTTTCAAATTTTATCAATTATTTCAATATTCTTTTCTTCCAGAGGGTGGGCTGGGGGAAGGAGGCAAAGAGGAAAACTTGGTACAACTGTAACAGCATAAACAATAAAAAAAATGTTTGCCCTGGCTGGTGCAGCTCAGTGGATTGAGCGCTGGCCTGCGAATCACACGATCAGGGTTTGATTCCCAGTCAGGGCACATGCCTGGGTTGCAGGCCAGTTCCCAGCAGGGGACGCATGAGAGGCAACCATACATGGGCATTTCTCTCCCTCTCTTCTTCCCTTCCCTTCTAAAGATAAATAAACAAAATCTTTAAAAAATGTTTTAACTTTCAAAAAATTTTTTTCTTCCAGTACAATTTCCATCCAGAATGAGTGCATTTAGTCATATCTTTTTAACTCCCTTTAATCTGAAAGAATCTTTTAATCTATCTTTGTTTATCTTACCTAATTTTTGAAGACTACAGTCAATTATTTTGTAGAGTATCCCTCACTTAAGTATCCCTCACTTTGAGTTTGATGTTTCCTCATGGAGAGATTGAGATTATGTAATTTTTGTAGGAAATATCAACAGAAAGTCACACTTGTGACCTTTTGGTTCATAGGCCAGTAGTCAATCCACTGGGCCGCACACCAGCCAGGGCTCCTCCATTTTTTAAAAAAAGAGAATTTGTTTATTTATTTTTATAGAGAGGAGAAGGGAGGGAGAGAGGGAGAGAAAAGAAACATCCATTGGTTGCCTGTCATATGTCCCGCAACCCAGGCATGTGCCTTGGCCTTTCTGTTTGGGAGACAACACCCAACCGTTGCTCCACACCAGTTAGAGCTCCTCCATTTTTTTAAAGGAGAAATTTTGTGTATACAAAGAGGCTAAAAGAATAAATCTGTCAATAAGTCTGCCTAGTCATGTGTTCTCCACCTAGAGTTAACAATTATGAGTATTTTTTATAATTTTTCACTATGTATGTTTTCGCTTTTGCTGAACTATTTGAAAATTGCAATCATTTTGACACTTTACCCCTAAATATTTCAACATGCATCTCCTAAAAATAGTCATTTTTGTGCACAGCCACAATTTCATTTTCACACCTATGAAACTGAGCAGTAATTTCATAACATCACCTAATATTTAATAAATAGTAACAATTTACCAATTTTCCTTCAACTGACTTAATGGCTGTTTGTTTCAAACCAGGCTTCAAACTGGATATATGTATTAGATTCTTATGTCTCCTGATCCTTATAGACTAAAATAGTCCTCCCATCTTCTCTTCTCAAATATTGACTGAATAGTTAAGGCCTCATTGTCTTTTTAGAATGCTGTACATTCTGTATTTGTTTCCTTGTGGTGGGTATTTTTTTAAATCATGCTATCTGTATCCTCTGTAAACATGTATTTCCTATAAACTTGAAATTCAGTCTAGATTAGGGTGGTTTCTTAATCTGCAGTTGACTTTACATTAGAAAAATTTTGTCTTTGTTTTCACCAACAGAAATTTAGCATTTCCTTCTGTATTAATGTAGATGACAAACCAGTTTTAAGTTGAAACTGTGACTTTGTCACCAGTAGGAATTTCAGTGCTTTTTGTGTCTGTAGTAATTATAATATGTTTATTACTTTGGAGCAGATACAAGATTTCTCACCAGATTTTGTTTTTTTTGTGTGTGTGTTTTTTTTTAAAGATTTTATTTATTTATCTTTATAGGGGAAGGGAAGGAGAGAAGGAGAGAAATATCAATGTATGGTTGCCTCTCGTGAGTCCCCTGCTGGGATCTGGCCTGCAACCCAGGCATGCACCCCGACCGGGAATCGAACCGGGATCGTGTGGTTCACAGGCCCTCGCTCAATCCCCTGAGCTACACCAGCCAGGGCTGTTTGTAAAGTATTTTGATAGCTAAATTTTAATGTTTTCCTTTATCAACCTTTGAGTTGTATTTCATGCATTTAAAACACGTTCCAAGAAAGGGTCTCTAGCCACACTGTGCAGTACAGAAGCCATTAGCCGTGCTTGGCTGTTGAGCACTTGATGTGGCTTGTTTATATTTAAATATGCCCTAGGTGCAAAACATTCCAGATTTGGAACACTCAGCACCTATGTAAAATATCTCCAGTAATTTTCAAAAATTTCTGATTATATATTGAAAAAATACTTTAAATATATTGTTGAAATGAAGTTTATCGATTTCTTTTTACTTTTTTTCAGTGGGACAAGTTGCTTTATAGGTGTTAATAGACTGACTGCATAGGGATTCATGGTGTTGAAAAGGGTGTGGAATCATCCCAGAGAGGCTTCGTTAGACTGAGGTGGAAGATTTAATTTTGCTGTTGCACGACTATCTTTGCTCAGTTTGTAGTGACATTGAGGCTCTTGAAAAACAACACTTTTTTCTCATCAAGAATACTTTATAGGTAATGTAGGATACTTTATATTTTGTCATACTTGAGAGCATATAATATCAGGTGTTTTATTGCAATGCTAAGTTAATTTGTTTAAGGACATGACTTAAATCTCAACATTGTAAAGGTACTTCTTACCTCTTTGCAATTAGTGGGTAACCTGTCAGGTGATACTTTTGGCACCTTATGGATATCCTGTTCCCCAGTACCCTTTCACCTAAAGTGTTAATATTCGTTGATAATACTTACCTGAGTCAGTTACTACACTGGGGTTTGCAATGCTCATTTTCTAACCCTAGCCTGTATTCATGGTAAAGAAATTTCTTCCTACCTTCTTTCTTTTCTTTTGTCATAGGATGGATCGATCTATCAGTCATAGTTAATAGTCATTGTTCTTGATACTCATATTGTAGTAAATTAGGGCAGTAGAGCCTTTGGTTCGTGTGTCTTTTTGATATGATCATGTTAGTTTTTGTGCCCTTTCTTGCTTTCTGCACAATATGATATCTCAGACCTGGAATAAGCCTTTTTTTTTTTGAGGAGCACTGATTGTTGGTTGCTTGCGATTTATTAGGTTATCTATTTGACAGGTAGTTTACAGTTTTTAATGATTATATCATACAGTGTGGTCCAAGTTTTTAAATATGCATCTTTTTCATTTAGATAAAATTCTGGAAGTTGAATTTTTGAGTTCTAAGGCACCCTTTTTGGTTTTAAAGTTCTGTCAGCAGTGTGTTGTTTGGAAAGTTGTGTTTACTTCAGCTACATAGCTTTCCTATCTTTTTGTCTTCAATCTTTAAGGCACTATTAGAAGCAAAACCTAACTGCTTGGTGTTCATTGAAGTCTTTCCCCCTAGTCTTAAGGCCTCTGTCTAATGGAAGTTTACTTTGATGTTGATACAGTGATGTTTGACTGTTTCTTGAAATTTCTTCTGGCTGTGAATGATAGTAGCTGTAGGTGCAGAGGGCATCAGACTTAAGCCTTATGTTTTAATAGAGTGAGACAAGATGTTCTGTGTAATGTTTAGATAATACTGTACGATAAATATTATACAGTAAGAAAAATAAGATTCTTTTGTATTAGTCTTCTTTCACTATAGCTTCTCATTCTCCTTCTAAGTTGGCATGGAAAAACTGGAAGTAGACTTCCAGCCAAGATGAAGGTGTAGGTGGAAACACTGTGCCTCCTTGCACAACCAAATTTAAAGACAAAAAAGATTTAGAAACAAAAATGAAACCAAACAGAAAGAAAAGTAAACTGTACTGAAGTCCGACAACAACGAACCATTTATCTAGACTGATAAGAGGGATGGAGTCAGCAGCAGCAGAGAGAAGTCCCAGCAGGACTAGGTGGTAATTGGTGACCTGGGCGGGTGCAGACGGAAACCCAGTAAGGCTTGCAAGGCGGCTGGCTGACCTCGGACACACATTTGCATGCAGAGAAACCAGGCAGGTTTAGACTTTATTTCCCATTGCTGGGGCCCTGGGTTGCGCGGCCAGTGAGATAGACCGCGCAACCCAGGACCCCAGCAATGGGAAATAAAGCCTAAAAGCACCAATTGGAAAAACTTTCGGGGGTTGAGGTGCTGGGAGAGGCTCCCAGCTTCACAGGAGCATTCCTTGGGGAGAACCACAGAGTCCTAGAAGGAACATAAGTCCACCCACCCAGGAACCCACACCCCAAGGGCCCAATTTGCTTGTGGAAAGGGGAGGAGGACTGAAATCCGAGAGAGAGTAGAAAAAACACCAGAGCTCCCTCTCTCACCCTGTCCCCAGTCACAATCCAGCAACTGGGCTGACCTGCCCTGGTGAACACATGGGCCTCCATCCCTCACACATAACAGGCATGAACAGACCAAAACATTATGGCTCAAGCAGAAGAACAGCTCAAAGGCCCAGAGCCAAAACTTCTAAGCAACCAAGAGATAGCCAACCTATCTGATGCACAGTTCAAAATACTGCTGATCAGGATGCTTACAGAACTGGTGGTTGATTTTAGTCACAAATTAGAGGAACATATGAAGGCTAAACTAATTGAAATGAAGGGAAATGCACAGGAAACCAATAGTGATGGAAAGGAAAGTGGGACTCAAATCAGGGAGTGGACCAGAAGGAAGAAAAAAAATGATCAAACAGGAAAGAATGAAGAAGCAAGAATTCAAAAAGATGAGGAGAGACTTAGGAACTTCCAGGACATCTTTAAACGTTCAAACATCCGAATTATAGGGGTACCAGAAGGGGAAGAGGAAGAGCAACAAGTGGAAAACTTATTGGAACAAATAATAAAGGAGAACTTCCCCAATCTGGCAAAGGAAATAGACTTCCAGGAAATCCAGGAAGCTCAGAGAGTGCCAAAGAAGTTGGACCCAAGGAGGAACACACCAAGGCACATCAGAATTACGTTAGCCAAGATTAAAATGAAGGAGAGAATTCTAGAAGCAGCAAGAGATAAGGGGACAGTCACCTACAAAGGAGTTCCCATCAGACTGTCAGTGGATTTCTCAAAAGAGACCTTACAGCCAAGAAGGGGCTGGAAAGAAGTATTCCAAGTCAGGAAATGCAAGGACCTACATCCAAGATTGCTTTATCCAGCAAAGCTTTCCTTTAGAATGGAAGGGCAGATAAAGTGCTTCTCACATAAGGTCAAGGTCAAGGAATTCATCATTACGAAGCCCTTATTATGAACTGTTAGAGAGACTTACCTAAGAAAAAGAAGATCAGAAACATGTACACTAAAATGACAGCAAACTCACAATTAGTAACAGCCACACCTAAAATAAAAGCAAACTACGCGGATAGCTAGATCAGGAGCAGATAGCTAGATCAGGAGTGGAACCACAGAAATGGAGATCACATGGAGGGTTAGCAACAGGGGAGTGGGAGGAGGAGAAGCGGGGAGAAGGTACAGAGAATAAGTAGCACACATGGTAGGTATAAAATAGACAAGGGGAGGGCAAGAATAGTATGGGAAATGTAAAAGCTAAAGAACTTAAGACACATGGACATGGGGGGGATGTGGGAGGGAGAGGGTGTGCAGGGTGGAGGGGAATGAAGGGGAAAATGGGACAACTGTAATGGCATAATCAATTAAAAAAAAAATATATATGAAAAAAACCCCTGGAAGTAGAACTGTCTTGGTACCAGAGAAGCCCAAAGGTAAAGGCTCTCATGTTTGGGAGTGCTCTCTTGTAGTACCTCTGATGTTTGTAAACTTGAAATCTTAAGTCATAGGAATTACAGGGCCTTCATATGCAGGCTAGTAAGAATTTTTCTTTAATTTTGTGGTGAATGTAGCTTTTCTGATATAAAAGTCCTTAAGTAGGAGATTTGTTACTTATTTCATCTCATTGTTTGTGTTTAATATTTACCTGACTTTGGTTTTTTGTTTCTCTTTCAGAAATGACTGCTGTCCACGCAGGTAACATAAACTTCAAATGGGACCCCAAAAGTCTAGAGATCAGGACCCTGGCAGTTGAAAGACTGTTGGAGCCTCTTGTTACACAGGTAAGAATCTGAAAACTCATACATACACAGTTGTTTGAGAACATGGTTCCATAGGAGTAGGTCTGGGTAACAAACAGAGCAGGGTTATTTAGTTCAGAGGTTTAATTTGAGTGCTTAAGTTTAAGTTGATGGTACTTACATGATTTGGCTCCACTGATAATTAAATGTTAATGTGTGGATTCATTTAACCCTTTAGAAACAATTTTTCCATCTTGTTGGCAATAATACGGGCCAGTAGTATGTAGTGCAATTTTCCAAATGTTTGCACTTTGCAGATATTTTCTTGGCATCACTCTTTTCTTGGAATATCCAAGAAAGATTGGATATGGAGCCTTGATTGTTAAATCGATTCATCCTGTTTAATACCTTTCATAATCTATTAGCAGGTAATTTAATTTGAGGATATAAGTTTGATATGTTTTGTTACAAATTCAATATCACAGTGTAATGACATTTCATTAACTGTTAACAGCTAGCTTTGCACTTTTACTGTTCTGGCACAGTTTGCTAGTGTATGTGTGTGTGAGAGAAAGAGAGAGAGACAAAATGTAGTGCCATGTGCTGTCCTTTAAAAAAAACCATTCCAAACAATACATATAAACTAATATTTTAAATATATATATATATATATATACACATACACACACATGTACATGTGTATATGTACATGTTTTTTAAAATATGTAGGACTATGTGGTAAGACTCAGGTATATTTACTTTATTGGAGCCCAACTACTGCAGCTGTCAGTAGGTCTTTGTGTGACAGATGGTGCTAATAACCAATCTTCTGTCGACTTCATTGTACAGCTTGTCTAGTATTATATGTATTTATGGTGGTTAATGTTCTGGGATCTAAAACACCCTCATGGTAGGCTACTCTGAATAGCTATTTCTTAAGGAACTCCGCCTCCACTAATTAATTGCTGAAATTTGTGTGAATAAACTGTGAAAAGATTTTAGAAGTAAGTTATCTCAAAACATTTTGCATAGGTTGAAATGGGGAAAATGTGACCTCTAGATAAAGCTGAGTTCATTGTTGATCTCTTTCTGGAATTTTTTTAAAAATTGAATTTATTAGGGGTGACATTAGTTAATAAAATTATATTGGTTTCAGGTGTACAATTCCGTAATATATCATCTGTATATTGTATTGTGTTCACCATCCCAAGTCAAATCTTCCACCACCATTTACCCCCCTCCAACCCCCACCCTCTTACATCTCCCTCCACACCCTGGAGCTTATTGATGACAAAGAAACAAGTAGAGATGCCTAACCTGTTTCTAATTTAGTTTTTATTTATAAAATGAAGCTAAAAGCCAAATGATCATGTTTGAGGAATTAAAATATTTATTATATTTTTTATCTTACACATGGAGAGCTACATTATTTTGGAAACTAAATAGAGTGTCATCATTATATATTTTAAATATGGAGAGAATTCTGTTATATTTTTAAAGCTTACCAGAATCTCATAAATTTGATGTTTCATTTTTATGATTTATTCTTGCTCTCTTTAAAGATGTTAGTCTTTCTCTTATTTTCATTTTAATTGACTGCAATTTAATTTTTTAAAATGGAACTTTTAGGTTACAACTCTGGTAAACACGAACAGTAAGGGGCCCTCTAATAAAAAGAGAGGTCGTTCTAAGAAGGCCCATGTTTTGGCTGCATCTGTTGAACAAGCAACTGAGAATTTCTTGGAGAAAGGAGATAAGATTGCAAAGGAGAGTCAGTTTCTCAAGGAGGAGCTTGTGGCTGCTGTAGAAGATGTTCGAAAACAAGGTAGGTTAATATTGCTTTTTATATAGAGAGAGGCCTTTCTAGAAAATGAATTCTTGAAGGTGACTTTTTGAGGTCAATATTTTCATTTTTAAAATAAATTTATCTATTATTTGTTTGTTTGAGAGAGGGAAAGGGAGGGAGAAAGAGAGGGAGAGAAACATAAATGTGTGATTATTACCTGTTGTGCACCACCTACTGGGGACCTAGCTCACAACCCAGGCATATGCCCTGTCTGAGGATCGAATTGGTGACCCTTTGGTTTGCAGGCTGGAGCCCAATCCACTAAGCCACACCAGCCAGGGCAACATTCTCATTCTTATGCTTGCCAATTGCACAATTACTAATAATATTCAGTTATTGGAGATATATGAAGTTGTACTGGCTGACATTTTAATCAGGAGAGATAGTAACAAAGGAGCAGTTTTTTGGAGAATCTGAATCTTCTTCTCTTAGTTGTTCCAAGTAAAAGTTGAGTCTTAGAAATGTTGTAACACAATTTGATAGAAAATAAATGTGGCAGAAGTTTTCCCTTTATTCTATGTAGTACCTTTTTTAGGTCATGCTGAAGGTATAGGAATGATAAAATGGAAAAGTGATAAATGTCCAGCAATTCTGAAAATACCATAGAAATTGTCCCATTCTGTCAGACTAGTACATTAAATCAGGCATACAGATTTGCACTGGTTTGAGTTTGAAATAAATTGAATGTGGGCCTAAAAAAATCATGTGTTGGGAAAACTCAGAGTTAGTAGATGGTGAAATTATACTCACAGGTTACCTATAGTTACTATTAGAAAAACTGTTATTACTCTGAGGTTACAAGTATGATAAGAGGACTTACATGTGAAAATTAACTTCTTATAACCTGTAGGTTTGTGTTAAACTTGTGATCCAGTGGGAGAACTCCAACAAAGGCATAGCTTTCTGTAGGGCTGTTGGTTATCAGCTGAAGGGAACTGAGCCCATACTCTCTGCAGGTGTTTTTCTGGCCTTTGGGAGAATGTCGCTGGCTCTCTGATGGCTGACAGCAGTGTGCAGCATAGTCCTTTGGAGCGTTATGTCAAATACATCCCTGGGACTGTACCCTAAAAGGGTACAGTCCAGTACCCTAAAAGGGTCAGTGGGTCGAATGAGAGATGCCATCTTTAGTTCTGAATTTTTTAATTAAAAACCTTGAATAGTAAATATTTTTCTCGGTTTTCAGTCTGAAGATTAATATTTCTCATACCGCAAATGATGAGATTATTTAAATTCAGAAGACCAGCTAACTGGATATATTGGTTTCCTAGGGCTGTAATATATAAGTTATTACACACTTGGCTTACAACAACAGAAGTTTATTCTCTCGCATATTTGGTGGCCAGATGTCTGAAGTCAAGGTGTCAGGGTGGATTCTTTCTTGGGGACTCAGAGGAAGATTCTGTTCCATGCTTCTTCTTAGCTCTGTGCTTACTGGCATCCTTGGTGTTCCTTGGCCTGTAGACACATCACTTCAGTCTCTGCCTTTGTTGTCACATGGCATTCTCCCTGCATGTCTGTGTTCAAAGTTCCCTCTGATAAAGTACATCAGTCATTGACTTAGGGTCCACTCTAACCCAATATGACTTCATCTTACCTTGATTATATCTGCAGAGACCCTATTTCCAAATAAGACTACTTTCACAGTTTCTGGGTAGACATGAATTTCAGGGGACACTATTCAATCCATTAGAAAGGGTTTTTGAACTAATGTATTTTAAAGCAGTTTAATTGTCCAGTTCAAGACAACTTTTGAGCTGCTTGTTGAGAATATCAGGATGGCTATTACTTCATTGTCCTCTGTGTGGAAAATTTTATTCCGCTGGCTTTTTGCCCCCTGTGATGAAACTTATAATACTAACAGATGAATTTGGCCAAGTGTTCATTGAGTCTAGAAACTTAAGACTTTTTTTTTCCAAAATAAATTAAGTTGTTGCAGGTAGTTTTTTTACTCTGTAAGTGTTCCTTATTTCAGAAGTTTCTCTGATGCAAATTTGTAGCACTCATAAGAATACACCTCCCCCCAATTTTGAATGCATTTTTGAATTTGTTTTCTTTTTATTTTTGTTTATATCTGAGAAAAATTTTTATGTGGCTCTGAATCATAAGTACTTGTCTGTTTTAGCCCAACTTTGCAATTAGTTATGATCATGATCTATTCATCATAAATTGCCTTTTTCTGGCGGGGGGACTAAAACGAATATAACCGCTTCTCATCATCATTAGTGCATCAGATATGAAGAGTTGAAGTGCCTTGCTTTTTTCTGTTGGCTTATTTTCTTTGGAGATTTAATAAACGGTGTTGAAACGTCTCTCCTATCATTAATAGAACAAAGAATACATATGAAAATTATTAAGCACAGATTCTTTAATCAACCAAGCCTTGTCAGTTACAATGTTGAAAGTGTTTACTTATTATTTGAAATGCTGTAGTGGTGTTAATGTATCTACAGATCTTTTGATACCCTTTCTTTAAAAATTGAAGCCTAATTTTGATCCTTTTAAATGTGTGGGACTTAGAGACTCTTGCCTTTGTCAAAGATAGAATGTGGTAGAAGTGATACTGTGTACTTTCAAAGGAAAGTCATGAAAAGTGTATAGTATTCACCTGGCTCTTTCTTATGGATTATTCAGTGTGGGGAAACTGGCTGCTATATTATGAGGACACTCAGGAACTCCAGTGGAGAGGAACTGAGGTTTCCTGCTAGCAGTCAGCACCAGTTTGCTGAGCATTTGAGGAAGCCACTTTGGAAGCAGATCCTCCAGCTCCAGTCAAGTTTCAGATGATAGCAGCTCCAGCCAGCCCCGAATTTCTGAACAGAAATCGGGGAGACAGTAAATGTGTTTATTTTGAGCTACCAACTTTTAGGGTAATTTGTTAGGTTGAAAAAATACAAACCCCTTTCTCAGGCTTGTCTTCAGTAGCCCTGAGTGCTTAGGCAAAACTGACCTAAATGCTCTGAATTTTATTGGTGTATAAAACACAGAGTAATTGTAATTTACTTAGAGTTTTATAGCAGATTGACTAGTGGTGTAGTTAGAATTCTTTGTACTTCAAGTCTGTTGCTTTTCCACTGGAACTTGGTTGCTAAGGGATATATGGGAAGATTTCATTTATTTGTATTTTTTGATTATGCTATTATAGTTTTTCCAGTGTACTGTACAGTACATCAGTAACTTCTTGCCTACAGTAGCTCACAGGCATGTGGGGTGGATGGAGGAGGAGAAGGCCCAAAGAAGCTGAAGTACACCTGTATGTGTTCCAGTACTGCTTCTAATGACATTCTCCTCAGTAAAGGAGCCAAGTCCATGATTGATGTACTGGGTAACAATGGATTTCCCGGAAGCAAGCTTGTGTCAGAGAAACCAGAATGGGGAAAGAGCTGCTGGACTACTGTGTTTGTCTCTGATGAAGAGACTGTCTTCTAGCAGACAGGTGGTGATTTTTTCTGTTTTGTCCCAGAACTTATAATCAGGGTACGTGGATATGAAAAGTAAATTAGCATGAGTGGCATGCAGGGAATGGGATGGGAACATAAGCATGGAATTGGGAAAACTTCCTGAAGTTCATTGGATATTAAAAGTGGAAGAAGGGAGGGGAAAGTCATTCAAGTAAGAAAAACAGCAGATGCAAGATGTGCATGAGACGGTGAGGAGAGAGTTTGGAGCTAGATTTAGAGGGTTGTTTGGAATGCAGGTGAAGAAGACGGGAGGACTGCCAGGGAAATGAATACAGAATTAGAAGTTTGTGGTTGGACTAGGTCTCATAGGTTCCGATTCCCCTATACTTGAACATATCTAGTCACACAGAACTTGCTTCTCTTGGGAACAGCTTTTTCTAGCATTGCTTTGTGTTTGTTTATTTTTTAAAAATTACTTTTTTTATTGAGAAACATCGATTTATCATCCCACATATTTATGCATTTATTGGTTGATTTTTGTGTGTGCCCCAACCCTGGAGATCGAACCCACTACCTCGGTGTATCAGGATAATGCTTTTAACCAGTTGAGTTACCCAACTAGGGCTGCGTTGTGTTTATTTTTAAAGAATTTTTTTTTCTTAAACTGAAATATGTCTTAGCTTTCTTCCTGTTTTAGGAAGTTCTGCTGTGCCCTGACTGCTGTGACTCTGATTTCGGCATCATCCTGCAAACTAAAAGGTTGCTAGTTCAATTCCCAGTCAGGGCACATTCCTGGGTTGTGGGCAAGTTCCCCTGTTGGGGGCATGTGAGAGGCAGCCAGTCAGTGTTTCTCTTGCACATCAACGTTTCTCTTCCTTTCTCAATCTCCCTTCCCCTCTCTCTAAAAATAAATAAATAAAATCTTTTTAGAAAAGGGGTGGGGATTGAGAGTGAGTCTGGTGGCAGGGTCAGCAAGCAGTCAGGAGAGATTTGCATAGTAAAAGTTTTAAATTTTGATGAACTTCAATTTTTTGAGGATCCCCCCACCACCATTTGTGGATTATTCTTTTGGTCTCACGACTTAGAATTCTTCACCAAGCTATAGCTTCTGAAGATTTTCTCCAGTTTTCTTGTTTTACATTTTACAGTTAAGTCTGTGATTCATTTTGAGTTAATTTTTGTTTAACATGAGGTTTAGGTCAAGTTCTTTTTTTCCCCCCTTAGGGGACACCCAGTTATTCTATTACCATTTGTTGAAAAGACTGTCTTTTCTCCATCGAACTGCCTAACACCCTTGATGAAAGTCAGTCAGTTGTACCTGTGTAGGATTGTTTCTGGGTTCTCTTTTGTTGATTCATGTGTTTTTCCCTCTGCCAATACCACACAATTTTTATTGCTATAGTTATATGAATGTTAGAATTGGATGGAGTGATTCTACTTTATTCTTTTTTTCTAAATTGATTTAGCTGTTACAGTTCTTTTGCTTTTCCATATGAATTTTAGATAATCTTATTTATATCTATAAAAACTGGGATTTTGATAGGAATTTCATTGAACTTATAATCAGTTTGGGGAGAATTGACATTTTTACTACATTTTGTTTTCCAATCTGTGAACAAAATGTTTCCATCTCTTTAGATCATCTTTGTTTCTTTTTATCGGTGTTTAACATCCAGGGTGGGGCAAAAGTAGATTTACAGTTGTGCGTATATAAAACAGTTTATTCTTATATTTATTAAGTGTTATATTATTATTCATATGAACAGTTAATTGTAAACCTACTTTTGTCCCATCCTCTATAAATCTTCTACATGGTTTTTTTAGATTTACACTAATTCATTTTTTGAACCATGGTTATATGCATATGCATTTTACCCTGTTTTTGAATTTAGCTTTGATATCATTTTATTATTTAAAAAAATTTAACACTAATTTCAGACTTAAAAACTATTTAGTATAACCTTGGAATTTATAATCTTTAAAACTGTACATTTTCTATTGCAGCATTCGTCTGTTATTGTACTTGAAAGTTTATTTTATTTTTAGAGTGGGGAAGGGAGGGAGAAAGAGAAACATCAGTGTGTCGTTGCCTTTCACATGCCTCCTACTGGGGACCTGGTCTGTAACCCAGGCTTGTGCCCTGACTGGGAATTGAACCTGTGATCCTTTGGTTTGCAGGCTGGCACTCAGTCCACTAAGCCACACCAGCCAGGGCTATTTCTATGTTTTTGATATAAATTATTAATGCTGTAGTGGGCGAGCACCATGTATATATAGTGCTTTCCTTTTAAAAAAAACAACAACCATATATTTCCTTAAGGTATGTTTCCAGGGGTAGGAATATAGGGGCACAAATCTTTTTTTACAAATTAAATTCATTTACAGCAGAGTGCACAAATCAGTGTACAGTTTGAAGTGTTATATACGTGTCTACATACGTAAGTAGCATTCAAAAAGTTTCTTCAGGAGCATAGGTTTTAGGGTTTTTAAAATGTATTAGTAAATTGTTCTGTAGTAGGGTTATATCTTCAGTCTGCTAATGTTCTCATATTAGCAATTATAAGTTGCAGAAATTCAGTTTGTTTATCCATAACTTGTTTATGCAAAGGGGAGTTTATGGGCCTTTATAATCGGGGATTTCAGGAGTACAGGAAGTCCTCAATGTCATTGATAGGCTCTTGGAAACCACGATTTTAAATGAAACAACATGTAATGAAATCAGTTTTACTGTAGGCTAATTGATATAAACAAGAGTTAGGTCCCTGTGGCATACTTCTAGTCACAAAAGCACTGTCAAACTTCTACATAGAGGTCCAAAATACTTCTAACATTAAATATTGAAATAAATGTGAGTTACACAAATAATTAAGAAAGATTAATAAAAACATGAGAGTTATTTTCCAAACTGCTTATTTTATAGTTCAGGGTTGTGGGTGGCTGAAGCCTCTCCCAGCAACTTAGGGTGTAAGGTGGGACCCACCCTGGACAGGACACCTTTCTGTTGCAGAGCCACGTACCGTGCCCCGCCCCCCCGCCCCCCTTCTCTCATACTAGGACAATGTTAGATGCCTGAATTCACCTCATGTGCACATCTTTGGGATGTGGCCAAAAGCTGGAGTACGTAGAGAAAACCCATGTGGATATGAGGAGATGTGCAGACTCCACACAGCAGTGGCCCTGGCTGGGAATCAATTTTTTAAAGTCAATGTTATAACGAAACAACATTGAACAAAATGACATTTTGAGGACCTGTAGATCTTGAGTTCAGGCATGGCTGGATGAGACTGGCTCAGAGGGTATGAGGCTTTCTTCATCACTTGCCTCCTTGGATTTGAGTTTACTTCTAATTTCATGTGTATACATGGAAAAGATGCCTACCTCTAGTTTGAAGTGGTCCTCCTAGCTTTGTCATTCCAGCAGAGAAAGATCTTTTCTTCCTCAGTGCCTACATCATAGTCATAGAGTGGACTGGTTAGCTTTGCTTGGGTTTGACTCAGCTCTGAACCAGTTCTGTTCCCAGAGGAGACTGATTAGCCAGCCTGGACCACATGTCCACCCCAGGACAAAAGAAAAGGGCAGGAGAGTTCTTTAAAGGAATAGGAGGTAAAGTAGAATGATGTTGAATAGAAATACATTGTTCTTGACAAGTACTAATGGGATAGTCCATTAAAATTTTTTTGCTATTTTAATAGGTATAAAATGCTACTTTAAAAAATTTTGCATTAATGGAGCTAATTGATGCTGTTTCTTCATGTGTTTTAGTTAATGTATCTGAAACATAATGGTGTTTGTGAGAGCCCTTAGGGCAGTGATAGGTAATAACAGTAAGAAGTGCTTCTTTGTTGATTTGTTGAAGCCCTGCTATTTTTCTTACTCATTGCAATTCTAGGTTTTCAAAAATTGAGACAAAGCCTATTGGGCCAGAGGTGCTAATTTTTTAGATTTCCAATCACTTAGCTATTGGTATTGCAGAGATAGAATTATCTTGGAGTTGAAACTCAAGACATGATTGCATGTGTCTATAGTGTTTTTTAAAAATATATTTTATTGATTATGCCATTACAGTTGTCCCATTCCCCCCCTGCATTCCCCCCACCCTGCACACCCTCTCCCACCTACATTCACCCCTTTAGTTTATGTCCTCGTGTCTTAAGTTCTTTAGCTTTTACATTTCCCATACTATTCCTGCCCTCCCCCTGTTTATTTTCTGCCTACCATCTATGTACTTATTCTCTGTACCTTCTCCCCCTTCCTCCCAGTTCCCTGTTGCTACCCCTCCATGTGATCTCCATTTCTGTGGTTCTGTTCCTGTTCTAGTTGTTTGCTTAGTTTGCTTTTGTTTTTGTTTTAAGTGTGGTTGTTAATAATTCTGAGTATGTTGTCATTTTACAGTACATGTTTTTTAATCTTCTTTTTCTTAGATAAGTCCCTTTAACATTTCATAAAATAAGGGCTTGGTGATGATTAATTCCCTGAACTTGACCTTATCTGAGAAGCACTTTATCTGCCCTTCCATTCTAAATGAAAGTTTTGCTAAATAGAGCATTCTTGGATGTAGGTTCTTGCATTTCATGACTTCGAATACTTCTTTGCAGCCCCTTCTTGCCTGTAAGGTCTATTTTGAGAAATCAGCTGACAGTCTGATGGGAACTCCTTTGTAAGTGACTGTCCCCTTATCTCTTGCTGCTTCTAGGATTTTCTCCTTCGTTTTTATTTTGGGTAATATAATTCTGATGTGCCTTGGTGTGTTCCTCCTTGGTTCTGCTTTCTTTGGGACTCTCTGAGCTTCCTGGACTTCCTGAAGTCTATTTCCTTTGCCAGATTGGGGAAGTTCTCCTTTATTATTTGTTCCAATAAGTTTTCCACTTGTTGCTCTTCCTCTTCCCTTTCTGGTACCCCTATAATTCGGATGTTGGAACATTTAACCCACGTGGCTGGGTTGTAATGCTGTATATGGGGGCGGGGTCCGAGAGGGAACAATGGCTCTTTGCTTCACTCTCTGTTGCACCTCAGTCCCTTCCGCTGCTTCCCCCAAATAGATCTGGCCTTTCTGGTGCTGGTTCCCGGGTGGGTGGACTGTGTTCATTCCAGGACCCTGTGGGTCTCTCCAACGAACTCCCCTGTGAGGCTGGGAGTCTCTCCCTGTGCCTCAACCCCCACAGGTATTTTCAATCAGTGTTTTGAGGCTTTATTTTCTGGCACTAGGACCCTGGGTTGTGTGGTCTGTCTTGCTCCCCAGTTATCTGCTTGCAAATGTGGGACCACCACCTGGTCAGCCAGCTCTTGTTCAGGTGCCCTGCTTCTCAATTGCCCTCATCGCTGGGTCTGCTCGTTGCCACCCCACGTCCTGGGTCTGCCAGCCGTCGCCTGGGTGCCCAGGGTCTGCCTAGTGCTTGCGCACCTGGTGTCACTGCTTCCTGTGCCACGACCCCTCTCTGCCTGTTTGCAGGACTCTGCACCGCCTATCGGTCAGAATGAATGTGTCTATTTTAACTCCTTGGTTGTTGGCCTTCCATGCAGTACAATTTTCTCTCAGTTTAGGTTGTTATTTTGTTTCTGCCTTGTTGTTACCCTTATTTTATTTGTTCAAGGAGGCACAGTGTGTCTGCCTATGCCTCTATCTTGGCTTGAAGTTCTCTGTAGTGGTTTTAATGGTGGGACCAGATTTATGATTGTTGTGGAGAAGGTGGTAGAGTTCTGTTGAACTGAGCAAGGATTGTGGGTAAAGCCAGTGACTTTTATTGATTTCCAGACCATTTTGCTTGATTTTTCTTCCATGACTGCCACACCACTAACCAGGCAGTCATCTCTCATGTATGTGCTGTTATTCAAATGATAGACAGCATGAAAACATCTTGATAGCTCACTGCAGCCTCTTCTCCAGTACTGAAAAAACATTTAATAGTGACACCTATATGGTGAATGGCCAGGAGGTGAAAATAGAGGGTTTTTTGGTCCAATAAATAGAAAGCAGATAACTTTAATGTTTGGCTTATTGTTTCCCTCTTTTCGTGTCTATTTATATCTAGGCACTATTTGTCATAAGATGTTTTTTGGAGGCTTTCTTTTCAACTTATGGTTTTCAGATCAGAATTCCATTTCAGGTAAACTTGGGTTATAATGAAAGTGCATTATTTTTGAGTAGGAGCAGGACTTCGACTTCTTGAGAACAGTCAGTATTGTTCAGTACTGTCTCACTTGTTACAAGAACCACCTTTTTTTTCTGTAGAAATGGCATTTTTAGAGCAAGAAAGCAGTATTCATTGGTCTACTAAAACGAGATTTAAAACTACTGAGTTGCTAGTATGTGCGTGATCTCAGCACGCTCTAGTTGGTTGGTGAGTATACTCTTTAATGTCTGTGCTTGTTGCACAGACAACTTCTTAGCTTTTCAAATCTTGAAAGTACAGAATTGCCAAGTCAGATAAAACTGATGGTTTTGTAGGACAATGTCATAAAGTAGGGACAGGCAGTGAGGGTTTTTAATTGAAATTAATTAAGAGATATTCTTTTACATATATTTCATTAATTGTATAGTAAAATGGAAGCCATGGATGTCATCTTCCTTGGTTCAGCTTGAATGATTTCTATGTGGGGGGGAAACACATATGGAGAGGGAGTATGTGGATGCAAATGTTCAAATGGTTGTGCATGTATACACATGTACATGTGTATGTATATGTTTATGTGTGTTTGTGCATAGAGTTTTTCATTATGAATCTAGGAAAGGCAGTTTTAAGGAAGATGACATATTTTATCCCCGACAGAAGGATGGATATTGAGCATAAGCTGTCAGGGTCTTGAGGCATAATTTTCTCCCTGGCAATGCTGACAGCTTCAGACTGACGTACCTACATCTGATAGATATTAAAAGGCAGATAGATATTAAAAGGCACATGTGATCAGGGCAAAGCAGCTGTCAGTGACTATTTGAGAGGTAGATAGGAGACATAGTAGTGTCTGGGTTTGCCAAGTTTATGTTGTAAAGACTTAAACTATAGCTTTTTGAAGTTTTATGTGGATATGTGAGAGAGATTGCATTGTAATTTGGTCTTATTAGTGTGGCTTTAATCAGGTTGGAGTCATGATCTTGACCTCATATATGGGCTGTTGACTGTTTCACAGGAGAAAAATGACAAGTATTCCTACCCTAGAATGTTGAGGATGTGTTTCAAAAGTGTTAATAATGATGCTCTGGAAGAGCAATAGTAGAGAAACATTTAACATTTTGAAAAAGATTAAAGTTAAGTTAATTAGGATTTCAGAGTAGTGTAATCACTTTCTTCACAAGAAATTAAACCTCACAAGAAATCAGCTGATTTTTCTCATACTGTTGCTTTGAGTTCTGGCTTCTCATTTGTTATCCTGCCTTTTCCCCTTACCATCTTGGTAGATTTTTCATCCTGGTTTCTCATCTTACTGTTTCTTATCATGTGATTCCCCTGGCTGGGTTTGTTGGTAGAAGTGTTCCCACTTCAAATCCTACCCTTCATATGTTCCTAAAGACTGAATAATTTAAAACTTGTTCATTACTGACCCTCATTCCTCCACTCTCACAATTTAATACATTTTCTTTTGCTTCATTTAACTTGAGTAGAAAAGCAAAATATAAATTCCAAAAAATCATTAACTGGTTGTCATTTGGGTGTTTTATGCCTTAAAATTGTCTGTCTGACTTAAAACTGCAAGTCTCTGGAGTGGAGGATGCATTTTCTTTGACTTGGGATGTGTCAAGGATGCTGTCTGTTTCTGGATCACTACCCTTGTGTGAGCATATGCTGCTCTACAGAGACTTGGGTTCTGCTATAGCCGGCTTGGAAGTGAGGAAAGGAAAATGAACTTATTAAATTTTAATGTTTCCTGTGATTTTGAAAAAGCTTCTCCTTTTAAGTATTTTTGGCTATCTTGTTAAACTCACAAAAATAAATAACAGTAGCCAGGATAATAATACTTTCAAGTTACAGTGGGTAATATTATTGCCTTAATATATTTGTCCAGTGTAGCCAAGGGAGTTATCTCAGGTATTACAATTTTGACTTCGGCATGACTTCAACCATGCTGTTGCAGTAACATGGTTTCTACTAGTTATTTTCTTAAGGAAGTGACTCCAAGTTGAAATGCATGTTATGCATTTATTTGAATGTGTAATCAGGAAGTAAGTGCCTCTCTTGGAGTATTTCTGAATAGCAATAGGGCACACTTGAATTAATAAGAAAAATGAGAACACGAATATATGTGGTGCTCTATTTTAACTTTTTAAAATAAAATCAATCCATTCTGACTGTTAAAAGTATTGACAAAAAATTCAAAGCTTTGTTCCTTACCCCTTCAAGATAGGAAAAGATACAGGTTGAGAGTTTTTCTGTTTGTGCTCTGAAGTGATTCTGATGGGCTTTTAGTATTTAAATAACATGATATTAAATGTTTATTTCCTGGGTTGATTTTCAAAAGAAACATTTTTGTGGATTAAAAATGGCACCTCAGGAAAGTTGTCTTAAAGCATCTGCCAGGAATTTTTGAATCATCAGTTTTTCTTTAATTATGGAGGTGTCATCTAGGGGCCTGTGGTTTTGGCCAAATACCCCTTATTGATGAATGGAAAGGTGAAGGTGGAAAGGGAAAGTGTTTCATTCAGATTTATTCTTGTGTCTCAGGGCATGTGGGTTATGCCAGATATATGCCGCCATTTGGTTCCTCCTGAAGGACGATGTTATGAAATCTGTTAATCTTGTAACTATATTGCCAGTTTATCTTCATTGACCACAGTGGAATATGTCTTATTTCATTAGAAGGTCATAGAAAATGAATTAAAGAGATTTGGGGGGTGTGAGGGGAAGAGAGTGGGATAGCTTGGGAAGTGGGTATTAATTCTTGATTATCTTGAAGTTAGCAAATAATTTTGTGAAGCCTTGGTCCTGTCAGTTTATTATTTTGTAAAATGAAAGTTGGTGGAATGATAAAATAAGAATAGTTATGTCACTTTCTGATGAGACCCCTTAATTGTATTTTATAGAATTTGGTATAAAGTAGTTTTATCAGTGGAGATAAGACCAAAAAAAAGTAACTCAACAATTAGGAGTCCCATGATAAAGGAGTTTTAGGTATTCAAAAGCCAGGGCTGGATGTCTTTTTCAAAAAAAAATTTCTGCCATGTGAAAAGATGCCAAGCTGTTAAATAAGGGGTCAGGGATGGTGGAGGGGTATCTGTTATAATATACTTACCTGTGATGATGGTTCGTTGCTCTCTCTTTTTTTTTTCTCCCTTTCTTATGACTATTCCCTGGGTAGAATTGGAAACTTTTTTTCTCAAACAAAAGTAATTTTTTTGCAGTGAGCCTGCTTTTGATAGTAAGAGCAAAAAGAAGAAAATAAAAGTCAGCTGTAATTTTGTTACCCAGAGATGAAATGAATGTTTAACATTTTGGTTAGACTTTCAGTTTGTTTTTTATGAATATATTCATGTGCATAGAAATATGTTTTGCTCCATTTTGTCAGTTTTTTCACTTAATGGATCTTGAATATCTTTTAGTTTCGTCAAATATTTCCATACAATGTAATTTTTAATGGCTGAATAATATCCTCTACAGAATAATAATGTGACCTAAGGAGACTATTTTGAACTATAAAACCAAAGACCTTTCTAACTCTCCAGAGTTTTATTCACTTTTCAAGTATTTAAAAGGAATATAGTAAATAGGATCGTTTTTACTTTAAAGATTGAATGCTGTTGTTGATAACAAATGTAGTATGAGGTATTGAGAAGAAAAAAATTTTAGACATTTAAAATCATTTTGAGGTAAAGAGATCAAAGTGACTTGAGCAAGGGCATCTGGAAAATCAGTGGGAGAAGGGAAATCAGAATCCTCTTATGGACAGGAAATTGATTCTGTAATGAATAATTTGAACGTGTTTAAGATGGTGAGTGTCTTAACCATTCGACTGGAAGCTTCTGTCATTTTTACATAGAGCTGTTTTTGCTGGTCTTTAAACGCATATTCAGGTGGATGTCTCAAAATATCTTTCTCTGTTGGATTTGGCAATTGATAACAAATAATATGCTCTCATAAAATGTTTTATATAAGAAATGTCTGCTTTAGGTCTGTATAATAGTTGAACTTCTGGCCCTGGCTGGTGTAGCTCAGTGGATCGAGCGCGGTCCTGCGAACCACACTATTGCAGTTTGATTCCCAGTCAGGGCACATGCCTGGGTTGCAGGCCAGTTCCCAACAGGGGACTCATGAGAGGCAACCATACATTGATATTTCTCTCCTTCCCTTCCCCTCTAAAGATAAATAAATAAAATATTAAAAAAACAGTTGAACTTCTGCAGTAACTGAACAAAAAATAATGATAAATTGATTGGGCTGCCTGTAGCCCCTTTATTTGGCCACTTTCTATATTTTGGATAAGCTTCTCAAGACACCTGATTCACAAAGCCTTTATATTTCATGTGTGCTAATTTTACTTTTTTAAAAAATTTATTTATCTTCAGAGGGGAAGGGGAGGAGAGAGGGAGAGAAATATCAGTGTATGGTTGCCTCTCGTGTGTCCCCTGCTGGGAACTGGCCTGCAGCCCAGGCATGTGCCCTGACTGGGAGTCGAACCGCGATCCTTTGGTTCTCAGGCCCATGCTCAATCCACTGAGCTACGCCAGCCAGAGGTTTAATTTTACTTTTTCTTTTTGCAGTAGCACTAATAGCCATGAGTTTTTTATACCTTAAAAAAAAGAGAAATTTTGGGTATAGATTTTTTTTTTGGTGTTTTAGGTTATTCCTTTCTAGGAAACCCTGAGTTTTATGTATCATAGACATAAAGATATTTTACATTTTTTGATCATTTAAAAACTTTTGTCTTTAAAAGTATATACATTATAGAAAAATTTTAAGAAACAAACAGCAGGAAATAATCACCCATCGGGGTGTATAACCTTGTGCTATACTACCTATGTTAATATTTTTGTGTATGTTGATATGGTCTCCCCACCCCACCCCACTCTTATAACATAACCATGTTGTGTTCTCCATTCTCATTGTGCAGTATAAATTGTTTCGTATTTGCTATTCAATGGGGAAATTTAAAACAAATCCCCATTAATGAAGATTCCTGGAGTGGATAGATTATGTAATTTACAGAAGGTAAACCCATGTTCTCCTGCTGGGCTGGCAAAATTCCTATCTTTTTCTGGACCTCAAGGTAGAAAAAGAACACATTAGAAGTGTTCTTAGTATTATTTTGCTCTATTTTTGGGGTCTCCTTGGAGGACTTTTGAAGGCTATAAAGATTAGGTAGCTGAATATCTTAGACTTTTTGCAGTGGCATTTTGTATCATACAGTATGTTTCTGATAGATTTTTTTCATGAACTTTTTTGTATGTGAAGTTGTAAATGGGATAGGTGAGGGAGATGACAAGTTCCTAAAAATAGGAAGGAACTTGGCTTAATTTCTTTAAAAAATAAAAAAAGCAAACAGTTGGAGAAACTAATGCCCAGAAAGTAGAACTAAACTCAAGTTTTGCTTCCCACAAAAGGACCAGGTTATTACTACTTTTTTTGCACTATAGATAGTAGCATGAAGGAGGTTCCCTCTTTCCTGCTTCAACATTACAAATTAAAAGCCATTTTTCCTCCATCCTTTAGGAAAATTGCCAGCATGACTTTACATATATAGTTGGTATGTGAGCGATAACCATGTTCTGAATAGATTTAAGAATTGAAAAAAGTGGAGACTTCTACCAAGATGGAGGCATAGGTGGAAACACTGTGCCTTCTCCCACAACCAAGTTTGAATACAACAAAGGTTTGGAGAAACAAAGACACAGCCAAAGGACAGAAAATTGAGTTATACGGAAGTCCAACTACATCTAACCGTTCAATGGGGACGGTAAGAGGGGCGGAGCCAGCAGCAACCAGGATCAGCCAGGAAAGATCCCCAGACCTAGCCGGGCAGGCAGCCCGGAACCAGTTGGGGTGCGGGGCAGACTGACAGTGGTTGCACATTCGCGCACAGTGAGACGGACAGCTGCGGCCCCGGTGAGGGCCGAGGCGGCAGACGCGACGCCATAGTCCCTCTTTGACCCCGCCCCCACATACAGCGTCACAACCCAGAGACTTAGTTGCCCAGTTCTAGTGAACACCTTAGGGCTCTGATCCCGCTATGGAACAGGCACGAACAGCCCAAAAGATGGCGCAAGAAGAACTCAAAGTCCCAGAGCCAATAACTCTCAGCGACCGAGAAATTGCCAGCCTCTCAGAAGCACAATTCAAGACACTGTTTATCAGGATGCTCACAGAACTGGTTGATTACAGTCACAAATTAGAGGAACATATGAAGGCTAAACTAATTGAAATGAAGGGAGATGTCCAGGAATCCAATAGCGATGGAAAGGAAACTGGGACTCAAATCAATGGAATGGACCAGAAGGAAGAACGAAACATCCAACCAGAAAGGAATGAAGAAATGAGAATTCAAAAAAATGAGGAGAGGCTTAGGAACCTCCAGGACATCTTTAAACGTTCCAACATCCGGATTATAGGGGTACCAGAAGGGGGAAAGAAACAGCCACGAGTGGAAAACTTATTTGAACAAATAATAAAGGAGAACTTCCCCAGTCTGGCAAAGGAAATAGACTTCCAGGAAATCCAGGAAGCTCAGAGAGTCCCAAAGAAGTTGGACCCAAGAAGGAACACACCAAGGCACATCATAATTACATTAGCCAAGACTAAAATGAAGGAGAGAATCCTAGAAGCAGCAAGGGATAAGGGGACAGTCACCTACAAAGGAGTACCCATCAGACTGTCAGCGGATTTCTCAAAAGAGACCTTACAGGCAAGAAGGGGCTGGAAAGAAGTATTCCAAGTCATGAAATCCAAAGACCTACAGCCAAGATTGCTTTATCCAGCAAAACTTTCATTTAGAATGGAAGGACAGATAAAGTGCTTCTCAGATAAGGTCAAGTTCAAGGAGTTCATCATCACCAAGCCCTTATTATATGAAATGCTAAAGGGACTTATATAAGAAAAAGAAGATGAAAAATATGAACAGTGAAAGGACAGCAAACACACAGTTATTAACAACCACACCTAAAACAAAAGCAAACCAAGAGGACAGCTAGATCAGGAGTGGAACCATAGAAATGAAGAACGCATGGAGGATTAGCAGCAGGGGAGTGGGAGGAGGAGAGGGGGGAGAAGGCACAGAAAATAGCATAGATGGTAGGTAGAAAATAGATAGGGGGGAGGGCAAGTATAGTGGCGAAAATATAGAATCTAAAGAACTTGAGACACATGGTTATAAACTAAGGGGGGGAGAATGGTGGGGGAGGGAGTGTGTGGGGGGAGGGGAATGAAGGGGGGAATAGAACAACTGTAATGGTATAATCAATAAAATATATTTAAAAAAGTGTATGAATACACAATTCTGACATTTAAAAAAATGACAGCCAATGGAACTGCCAATGGCCCATAAGAATGAGAAAAGGCTTTGCATGTTTGCATCAGTTTGCAGCTCATCAGCAGCATCTTTGTAGCCCCCCCGCCCCAGTTAAAAAAAAAAGAATTGAAAAAAGTGAATAGTAATGTGGAAAGGGCACGGAAGTATTTGTTAATTGTATTGTATTTATTGCTTCATTTAATTTTCGGAACAACACAGTGAAGTGGGAGATAGTATTCTCATTTTACCCAAGAGAAAACAGGTAGAGATAAAGCAACCCAAAGTCACAGAGCTGCCAAATAGCCAAGTTGGGATTCAGACGCAGTTTCATTACCTTTTTTTATCTATACCAGACAGTGTTTTGGGAGAATAAAGTGCAGTTGACTCTTGAACAACCCAGGATTAGGGGTGCTGACCCCCATGTAGTCAAATCTGAGTGTAAACATTTGGCTCCCCCAAAACTTGGTTGTCTCCTGGTATCTTTGGGTGTTGGTTTAGGACCCCTGATCAATGACCAAAATCCGAGGATGCTCAAATCCCTTATATAAAATGACATAGATCAGTGGGCAGATCAGTTGTCCCTCCTCATCTGTGGACTCCCAACCACAGATTGGAACAATTATAGGTATTGGAAAAAATTTGCGTTTAAGTGGACCTGTGCAAGCCCTTGTTCAAGGGTCAAGTGTATATGCATTAACATTACTTTGTAACATTTTTTGTTTTAAGGCATAGCATAATAGATTATCTCATGTTTCTTAGGCTCATTTTAAAAAAGAAAAATCATGCTTTTTTAAAAAAGTTTTTTTCTGTCTGTTTCTTTCTCAAACACACACCCACACAGTTTTTGGGCCTGTCCTTTTCTTAGAACTTTATAAAGAGTTGGATTGCTTTGAAAAGAATTCACCCAAGATGTTTGATGATTCACAATGGTCTTGATCTTGTCTTTGTTCTGATGTACTCTGTTTTTTTTTATTTACTTCCTGTATAATTGCCCTTTGTCCTTATTTTGAACTCCAGAGGGACTTAACTTTTATCCCCTGCTTACTTGGGGAAGAATGCTAGTGGGTGGGCACGTTCACAGATCTGATTCCTTGGCAGATAGAACAATAATAGTGGTTCTCTTAAGTTTCATATTCTTTGTGTCTCAGTTAACACCAAATGTGGTGTAGATGACTGGAGACAATTGAGACAAGGCCAGAAGACCCAGGTGTGATTCTCAGCCTTTACTGCTGATCATGTGACCTTGAACAGATTACCTGCCTCAGTTTTCCCAGTTTGTCTTTTTGTGTGAGGAAAGAGTGCTCTTGATAACTCTTACAAGAATGCTTAAAAGTAATCGACAATTACAATATACTGTATTGTTTTTAAAGAAATCTTAATTTTTTGTATATATATTTTGCGTTTATTAAACATTCTAAGTCAGTCTTAGTGTCATGTTCCTTTTACAGAGATGACCCTTAAAAGAAGTTTGAAGACCTTGTTTTTAGCTAGTGACTTATTTACAGATTTGTTCATAGTTTTGTGAGTAGAGAAAATTTGAATGTTTTCATCATCATACAGTATGTTTCTGATAGATTTTTTTCTTTACTAATAGCATGTTAGCCGTGAAGTTAAGGATTTGTCATTAGTATAGCTGTAAGCTAAAAGAGATTAGAGTAGATCTAAATATATTTCATTTACTTTGCTTCTTTTTTGCAGTTCCAATTATTTGCTGTCATTTGACCTGATATTATTTTGGAATGATACCATGCTAGGTGTCAAAGGCATGAGACTGTTTAGAAAGAATCTGGTGGGAGTGAGAATTTAGGAGGAGGAGGAGGTTGTGGTAGAGAGAGAGAAATTGAGAGTTGGTGAAAAATGGGTGATTAGTACAGTGAAAAGTGATGAAAACTAACTTTAAAATTATTTATAAGACATTTCACTTGTCCATTCATATACAGGCTAATCATTGAAGAGTTTCGATTCATTTAGATGAAGTATAGCTTAAAGAAACTACTTTAAATTCATCATGTTTGGCCTTATCTAGACCTTCTGCCCACAGTTCTTATGTTTACCTCAGGTTAACACCGTTTTTCATTTCCAGCAGCAGCTCCTTCAGTTTTCTGCTCTCCTCAAGCCTCACTTCTATTACCACCCTGCTCAGTATTCAGGAGAACCTCATTTACTGTTTCTGAGAAAACAGATTCCTCCAACAGTGCATGCATGTGCCTCTTGCTACCTCTGCTTTCACTTCTCATCTGAGGGTATAGGAACTCCTCCAACTCTTACGGCTCCACTTCCTTCTGTGGTCCTGATTCTGTGCGCTCCTCTCGGTGATCTGGAGTCTTCATTCTTCAATTATGTTGTTACTATCTTTTTGCCCCCCCTCTCCCTCTCAGTCTATCTCTAATTCTAACAGTGATCACAGATAGTGTGGAAGTGAAGGCACTAGTTTAATACTCAACGAACATTTGGTTTTATCTGCACAGCAATCCTGGGAGTTCCAATATGCACAAATACTACAGTATGTTATCCATGCATTAGTTGGTAGATGTTTGGGTTGTTCCCACATTTCTGCTATTATGAACAGTGCCTGCTGTGAACATTCATGTATAAATTTTTTGTGTAGAGATGTGTTTAGTTCTCTGGGGTATGTACTTAGGAGTGAAATTGCTGGGTGATATTATATGATATGATATAATTGCTGGGTGATCTGCATTTTAACCTTTTGAAAAATTGCTAGACTGTTTTCCAAAGTGGGTGAATCATTTTACATTTCTACCGGTAGAGTATGTAGTTTTGCAATTTTCCAACATTTCGCCAACATTTGTTACCTTTTTTAAAAAAGAATTTATTTATTTTTAGAGAGAGGGGAGGAGAATGAGAAAGGGAGAGAAACATCAATGTGTGGTTGCCTCTTGGACCTGGCCGCAACCCAGGCATGTGCCCTGACTGGGAATTGAACCGGCAACCCTTTGGTTTGCAGGCTGGCACTCAGTCCTTTGAGCCACAGCAACCAGGGCTATCTTTTTGATTATATGAAGTGATACCTCATTGTGATTTTGATATGCACTGCCCTTATAGCTGTTGAGGTTGAACATTTTTTCACGTGTTTATTAGGTATCTAATAAAGCATTTATGTATATTCTTTGGGAAGATGTATATATAATTCCTTTGCCTATTTTAAATCAAATTATTTAAAAAAAAGATTTTGTTTATTTTTAGGGAGGGGAAGGGAAGGAGAAAGAGAGGGAGAGAAACTTAAGTGTGTGTTTGCCTCTTGAGCACCCACCACTGAGGACCTGGCCTGCAATCCAGGCATGTGCATTGAGTGGAAATTGAACAGACAACCCTTTGGTTCATGGGCCCACACTCAATCCACTGAGCTACACCAGCCAGGATATGGATTAGTTATCTTTTTATTGTTGACTTGTAACAGCTCTTTATATGTTGTGGATAGTAGATTCTTATCCGGTATATGGTTTTCAAAAATTTTCTCACATTCTGTGTGTCTTTTCCCCCCTTCTTTAAAAAAAATTATGTTTAGAGAGAGGGGAAGGGAGGGAGAAAGAGAGGGAGAGAAACATCGATGTAAGAGAGAAACATTGATTAGTTGTTTCTCATATGTGCCCCCACCAGGGACTGAACCCACAAGTCAGGCATGTGCCTGGACCAAGAACTGGTGACCTTTTGCTTTGCGAAATGACATCCAACCAAATGAGCTGCACTAGTCAGGGTTTTTCACTTTTTTGGGTATTGTCCTTGGAAGCATGAAAAATTTGAATTTTGATCATGTTTAATTAATTTATTTTTCCTTGTGTTTGTGATTTTGGTGTTATAGCTAAGAAACCATTGCCAGAGGTCATAAACAATTTTATCAATGTTTTCTAAGTGTTTTATAATTGTAGCCCTGTGTTTAGATTTGCTCTATGATATTTTTAAAATATATTTTATTGATTATGCCATTACAGTTGTCCTGTTCCCCCCCCTTCATTCCCCTTCACCCTGCACACCCCTCCCCCGCCATTCCCCCCCCCGCCTTTAGTTTAGGTCTATGTGTCACAGTTCTTTAGATTCTACATTTCCCATACTATTCTTGCCCTCCCCCCGTCTATTTTCTACTTACCATCTATGCTACTTATTCTCTGTACCTTCTCCCCCCTTCTCCTCCTCCCACTCCCCTGTTGCTAACCCTCCATGTAATCTCCATTTCTATGGTTTCACTCCTGATCTAGCTATCCTTAGTTTGCTTTTGTTTTAGGTGTGGTTGTTAATAACTGTGTGTTTGCTGTCCTTTCACTGTTCATATTTTTATCTTGTTTTTCTTAGATAAGTCCTTTTAACATTTCATATAATAAGGGCTTGGTGATGATGAACTCCTTGAACTTGACCTTATCTGAGAAGCACTTTATCTGTCCTTCCATTCTAAATGAAAGCTTTGCTGGATAGAGCAATCTTGGATGTAGGTCTTTGGATTTCATGACTTAGAATACTTTCCACCCCCTTCTTGCCTGTAAGTTCTCTTTGGAGAAATCCGCTGACAGTCTGATGGGAACTCCTTTGTAGGTGACTGTCCCCTTATCTCTTGCTGCTTCTAGGATTCTCTCCTTCATTTTAATCTTGGCTAATGTAATTATGATGTGCCTTGGTGTGTTCCTTCTTGGGTCCAACTTCTTTGGGACTCTCTGAGCTTCCTGGATTTCCTGGAAGTCTATTTCCTTTGCCAGATTGGGGAAGTTCTCCTTTATTATTTGTTCCACTAAGTTTTCCACTTGTTGCTCTTCCACTTGTACCCTTCTGGTGCCGCTATAATTTGGATGTTGGAATGTTTAAAGATGTCCTGGAGGTTCCTAAGCCCCTCCTCATTTTTTTGAATTCTTGTTTCTTCATTTTTTTCTGGTTGGTCATTTTTTTCTTCCTTCTGGTCCACTCCTTTGATTTGAGTCCCAGTTTCCTTTCCATCGCTATTGGTTTCCTGGACATCTCCCTTCATTTCACTTAGTTTAGCTTTCATTTGTCCCTCTAATTTGTGACTAAAATCAACCAATTCTGTCAGCATCCTGATCACCAGTATTTTGCACTGTGCCTCTGAAAGGTTGGCTATTTCCTGGTCACTTAGAATTTATAGGCTCTGGGGCTTTGAGCTGTTCTTGAGCCATAACGTATTGGTCTGTTCCAGCCTGTTATGTATGAGGGGTGGAGCCGTAGGTATTCACCAGGGTGGGACAACCCAGGTCGCTGGGTTGTGATGCTGTATGTGTTGGCATGGTCAGAGAGGGGCAATGCTGTTTGTTCCACTCTCTCTCAGATTTCTGTCCCCTCTGCTGCTTTTCACAAGCAGATTGGGCCCTTCTGGTGCTGGTTCCCAGGTGTGTGTGCTTGTGTACCCTCCAGGACCTTGTGGGTCTCTCCAACGAACTCTCTGTGAGCCTGGGAGCTTCTCCCAGCACCTCGACCTGGAAAGTCTTTCCAATTGGTGCTTTCAGGGTCTAATTCCTGTCCCTGGGGCCATAGCCTAAGTGGTCTGTCTCACTGCTCTCTCCTTCACTTGGTTTATCTGCCCGCAAATGTGTGACCGTGGTCAGCCAGCCACCTTGTGCCCTCACTGGGTCCGCCCAATGCCACCCCATGCCTGGGATCTGCCAACTGCCACTTGTGCTCCTGGGTCAGTCTGGCCGATCTTTCCTGTCTGACCCCGCTCCATCGCTGACTCCTGCCCCTCTTACTGGTCTGGATGAACAGTTCATTGTTGTCAGACTTCTGTACAGTTCAATTTTCTGTGTTTTTGTTACTAAAACTTTGTTGTCTGTAAACTTGGTTGTGCGAGGAGGCACATTGTTTCCACCTACGCCTCCATCTTGGCTGGAAGTCGCTGTATGATATTTTTGAAAGTATATGGTGTACTCTGTCTCAGGACAACCCTAGCTTGAAACCTTTAAGTAATCTTTGGTGTTTTCTTGTCCCTCACTGTACATAATCAAAGGTTATCATATTATTTGACCCCCTGGCTTTATAATTTACTACTTTTCTTTCCTGGGCTCTCATTGTGGCTTACTGACCTCTGTTTGTGGTCACATTTATTGTATGTATTGTTAGGTTAATCCTTTGTATCTGTGACTTTGAATTTGCTTTTTGGTTCAGGGATTTTTCTTTGTACACTCTCTGTGGTCTTTCCATTCCTGTCTGCTGCTACTTAGAGAAGTCAGCCCCCAGCTATGCCTTCTTTTTGTACACCTCAGCTTCATAAGTGGTTGTAAGAACATAAGCACTGGCATTACAAATCTTGGTTCTACCATTTACTAGCAGGTGACTGTGATTTAATTAACCTATCTAAGCTTTAGTTGTGTCATTTGAAAAGAAGGGCTAATACAGCCTGCTTCCTAGGAGGTTGAGAGGATTAAATATGATAGTGCCATAGAGTGGATGGATACATAATAAACATTGGGTGTTAGTGTGTTGCTTTTCCTTTTTTGTCCAGGTGCTAACTCTTTTAATACCATCCAAACTCCTTCTTATCCCAGGGGGTAGAGTCCCTCTTGGAGTGTCATGTCTTCCATAAAACTTATTGGTTTATAGTGCATCCTCCTTTGAAACCTTGTGGTACTTTATGATTTTGCTACAGCTTGTATGTTACAATGCCACATGATTTCCGTATGATCACATTTCTCTTTTCTAGATTATAAACCATTTGAAAGCAGGGATAGTCTTGTTCAGCTTTGTATCCCTGGCACTGGATTGGTTTGATTTTAGTGTATAATAAGCTCTCAGTAAATAGGTGAAATTCTATTTATTGTACCTCTTGTTTAATATTAGTATTGCTTGAGGCAAATATCTTTTTCTGCAAGGCTTTTGAGACAACTTATTATGTGAGTAAATAGCTTTTCCTACTATCTTTCCATAGCACCTTGTCCGGGGGACTATTGTAATTCTGATTGCATTGTAATACTTCCTAATATGTGAGCCCTTTGAGTACAGGTGCCTGTGTTCATTAGCTTTTAATTGTTTGCTTGTCTGTCTTCCTCCTGCAGTAAAGCTCCATTGAGGACACGGGCTGTTTCTTGTGCACTGTATCACTGGCATTTCATACAGTCTTTGATGTATCATGGGTGCTGAAATATTTGTTGAATAAATAAATAAGTGGGCTTTGTCTAATTAAGTACTATAAAATAACATTTGTAATGTCATGTATTCACATAATAATTGCCATAAGTCTGTATCTTATGTACAGAAAAAACTTTTAATTGTGAAATTTTTTATTGTGAGTTATTTCTGACCTGACAAATAATGCAGAACTGGAGCTTGTCTTCATTCTCAGTATATATTGTGCTTCTAAACCTAATTAATATAAATCTGAGGGTGGATTTACCCTTTCCCCCCAGGTCATATTATGCAAGTAAATTTGATAGCTAGGAGATATTTGGTAGATCTCTTTGGAAGTAGCTAGATTCTTGAGAACATAATTTTTTATATTTGTGGAAGTGTTGATAGAGTGAATGGCCTTTAAGTTTAAACTGAAGTGGTCACATTCAGCCAAGGGAGGGAGTAAATGCTTTCCAGAAATTAGTTTTTTTTTTCAATCCTCACCCCAGGACATGCTGATTGATTTTAGAGAGAGGAGAAGGGAGGAAGACAGAGAGGGAGAGAAACATCTATATGAGAGGAATATCAATCAGTTGTCTCTCAGATGTGCCCTGCCTGGGGGTAAAACCTACAACCCTGGTATGTGCCCTGACCGGGAATTGAACCCAAGACCTTTCGATTTACAAGATGGAGCTCCAACTAACTGGCCAGGGCCTATTCTAGGAATCTAAGGGTAGTCGCCATACAGGTACTGTCAGTAGCATAACTGGTGAACAGATGTAGCACTGGTCCCGTAGTTGCTTCCAGCTATAAGAAAAGAGGGACAATATAGGCACTTTAAAAGGGTATTAATAGAAACAAATGACAAAACTATTGTTATTTTACAAGTTTCTAGGAAATGTTACAAATAAATTGTTAGCATTGTTGAATTCAGAATTGTGTAAGTTGGATATTCCTAATCAGTAAAATGTATATGTTTTTAGCTTAATTTTCTTTTTATTTAAAATTTATTTATTTATTTTTAGAGAGAGGGGAAGGGAGAGAGAAAGAGAGAAACATCAATGTGTGGTTGCCTCTTGTGCACCCACTACTGGGGACCCAGCCTGCAACCCAGGCATGTGCCCTGACCTGCGAATCAATCAGCAACCCTTTGGTTCATAGCCTTTGCTCAATCCACTGAGCTACACCAGCCAGGGCCTTAATTTTCTTTATTATGGATATAATACCTGTTTGTTACAGAAAATATTTTTTAAGTATAGAGTAATGTAAAAAAATCAGATTGTAACCTAGTGTATAATTATTATTTGCCTTTTAAATTTTTTATTTATTATTATTATTTAATATTTTATTTATTTATCTTTAGAGAGGAAGGGAAGGAGAGAAGGAGAGAAATAGCAATGTATGGTTTCCTCTCATGCGTCCCCTGCTGGAAACTGGCCTACAACCCAGGCATGTGCCCTGACTGGGACTCAAACCAAGATAGTGTGGTTCGCAGGCCCGTGCTTGATCCACTGAGCTGCACCAGCTAGGGCTATTATTTGCCTTTTTACTTCAATCATTTCTCTCTTATTAAAACACAGATTACATACATTTATCATTTTGTTTTTTTTCTGCTTAAAGTTTCATCATATGCCTTAACATTTTCATATATATTTTAATATTTGCAGAACAGTCAATTAGCATAGTTTACCTAACTAGATGCTTATTGTGGAGCACTGGAGTTGTTGGCAGTGTTCCACTATGAGAAAAATGAGTGATTCACTGACTGAACTCTTGTCTTCCACATACCAGTGAGTCTGTTACTGTTAGAGCTGATAGTTGGGATGGTTAGTGAGCTGTGGTGCTCCTACATAATGGTTGCTGTATTTTTGTGTAATTCTGTGGATGTGAGGGTAAATTCCATTAGACCATTCTTTTCTCCCACTCAAATCTTGGATTTAGTTTTCTTAGGATACATACTATGTTCCTTTTTTGAAAGGAGTATTATTACATCACTGGAAGGAAGTATTTTTCAAGATTCTCAATGTGTAATACCAAATCATTTTCTAGGTGTTGTGCTTTCATCAGCAACATATGAGGGTGCTTTTCTTAGTAACAGCTCCCCAAAAAAAGGAAAGAAAGAAAAAGGCAACCACAAAAATTAAAAAAAAACCTTAAACTAAATTCCATGCGTGAAATATACAAAGTTTTTGTGTTTTTGAAATGTAGACCAGCTGTTTGCTCATTTCTGCTGTTTGTTTTCTTCACTGTGAAACAGGTGATTTGATGAAGAGTGCTGCAGGGGAGTTTGCGGATGACCCCTGCTCCTCTGTGAAGCGTGGCAACATGGTTCGGGCAGCTCGAGCTTTGCTGTCTGCAGTTACCCGGCTGCTTATTTTGGCTGACATGGCAGATGTCTACAAATTACTTGTGCAGCTGAAAGTTGTAAGTACAGGCCTATGTCTGAAATTTTTTTTCACTAGCACAGGGAAACTGCTGCTGGCCATACTTAGTTCAGCATTCCTGGGGATTTGGATTGGTTTTGAACTTGATTTACTTAAAAGGACCAAGAATGTTTTTGTTTAGTTTTCGCTTACTTCTTTATTCCCAGTGTACAGCATACAGCTCTACTGTGAGCCTGTGTTGTC